>NC_081756.1:14584804-15306533 GCF_963082965.1 Carassius carassius | reverse complement strand
TTTGGAAAAATAGATTGCTTAATTGATATTGAATTCCCAAGGTGTGATATTGGTACTAAAAAATTTTCACAGTTATTTAAAAATAAAATTACAATTTAAACCATCTATATCTTAGGCGTATGAGTTTTTCAAGATGTTTATAACATTGTGAATCTTATTATCTGATATAGTTATTAAATCAAAAGCAGGTTCAGCTGAGTTAAGTTCTCTATATCTGATACCAAATTTTGGTTTATTAAGTATTCTTCCTTCAAGATTTAATTCTGAACATTTAGCACATGATTTAGATTCTTTATTTATCAATTGATTAATAGCCCTTTTTGCCATTTCCTTTAGCCTTATTTAAAATATTAATAAAATATTGTGCCTTAACCTGTTGTAATGTCTTAACCACCTTATTTCTAAAGCTATTAAACAGAAGCCGATCCTGTCGTAAACCAGATTTTGTAGCTTTTTTTAGAACATTATAGCGCTTTTTCATGAGCATCCATACCTCTTCCGAAATCCATGGTAGGTTATTCTTTCTATGCCTATTTCTAACAGATTTTGTACATTTATTTTTTTATATTTCTTATCTTCTCTATAAAAATTTTATGCACTGTTTGCAAATCTTCAGTAGATAAAAAGGATACCCAGTCAATCTGTCCAAGCTCTTCTTCGAACGCACTCATATCCTTTTTTGGTATTCTATATCATATCATATCATATTGAATCATGACCACATCTAGGCAAAAAATCTACTCAATATACATGATCTGTGCGATATATACTATAATGACTGAATCTGTATCATAAACAGTAGCCCCTATTAACCCACTGAGATCTTAGAACAAAAATAGTTATATTATTGTGCTGACAAGGTATTTCATCCATAACATGCATTCTACATCTACTGCCATATATAAATGTTTACATTTAGAGAGACTCCTTAGGTTTGGGAAATCTTGCAACAGGACAGCTGATCATTAGCTAATGTAATACCAAGTAGTAATAACAGTCTACGTAGCCGAGGTCTTTTGGGGATTATCTGGTTTTATCTTATTTTAGAAAGACAGAAGGACAAAGGGTATAGGCTGCTTGTGCTGTGTACTGATGTACTCATGTCCAGTGTACATAGAAAGTACACAAAGTGAGGTTTCTGGTTAAATGGATGAGCGATATAGAAGTGTATGTAGAAATGATCAGCATTTTATCAAATGTGTTATGTTCTTTTAATGTGAACAAGATGCCTAAACCAACACATCAACCATTAAGAAGTTTATTCTACAACACATTTATATACTCTACTCACACAAAGACATGAAAATCTGAAATAGTGCTTAATAATGTATAGTGATTTTAAAAGATCACAGTCATATTTTGATTTTCAATTAAACAGGTACAGAAAATTTTTATTAAAACAGTTTAATTATTCACAACATGACATGACAATCCATGACAGCGCTAAACATAGTTCCTGCACATAATGTGTCCAACCTGAGGTATGCCTATAATAATTAGATTATTATTCTATGTGTTTTTGGAATTATTATACGCTAAAACAATATTCAAATTAATATATTTTTACAAGAACTAATTAATCATCCAATCAATCAACAAGTAAAACAATCTGTAAGGGGTCTTGAAAAGACACAACAACAAGATCCTCCATGTTTAATGTGAATACACAGAGTTACAAAAACAATATACAGATATTATAACAAAAACATCCATTTGTTTCAAATGAATTCCATATAAAGCCAGGTCCACCAGTTTCACTTGTTTACATGCTCATTCCTTAAGGTAGACCTCTGTATATTGTTTTCAACTGTTGACCCATTGTCCTTGTGGTTCCTTGTCTCCTCAATTTCATTCTCCTCTTCCTCTCCTTTTCCCAGCATCCTAAGTGGCCATAGCAGGCCATGCTGGGCATGTTCAGGTTTTTGACAGCAGGGCGCATATTTCTCTTTAGTAAGAAAATAAAGCAGTGCATTCAGCCACGCATTGAACGAGGCCAGCGGTCTGGTGATTTTATAACACATGGAAACCATGCGCATGGTGTGGCACTGCACCCTACTCATCACTTTCAGCAGTAGGAAAATGGTGCAAGTGACATGGAAGGGGAAGAAGCAAAGGACAAAGAGGAGAGTGATAGTAATGATGGTCTTGATGGACTTGCGCCGCCTGTTGATGTAGGGAGAATGAGCCCCCAAGATGATTGACATGCCCTCTCCACCGATCCCTGCAACACTTTCACACCCCGTCCAATTATGATTCTCTGAGGAGAAGGTTGAGAGTGCAGTGTCCGAAATATTGTTAACACCACTCGCGAGTAGCACCAGGCAATGATAAATGGCACAAAAAACCTTAAGAAATGAAGTGTGACCCCGTAAGGAATGTAATCATGGAACTCTCTATCAATTGCGTCGTCCCAGCAATTATTGAACACCTCCTCCCTTGAGCCCTTACCTTCCCGTGGAAGATACTGTGTCTGTGCAAAACGAAAAATTGGGCATGTTAGTGCAAAAACAGCAATCCACACCAAAACACAAGTCCCCTTTACTGCTCGTTTGGTCTCCAAGGTGATGGTCTTCATGGGGTGGCAGATGCCAAGGTAGCGGTGCACTGAGATACAAGTGAGGAAGAAGATGCTGCAGTAGAGGTTGAAGTAGAAGAGGAAACGCACTAGACGGCACATGAAGTCTCCAAACACCCAGTCGTCCCGCATGACATAACTGGCAACCAAAAAGGGCAGGGACAAACCATACATGAAGTCCGTCGTGGCCAGGTTCACCATGTAAATCAGGGAAGCATTCCAGCGCCTGGTGCGTCGAAATGAACGGTAGAGAACTACAAAGTTAAGGATTATGCTGAAGACAAAGGTAAAGGAGTAGCAAATAGGAAGGAATATGTACTTGTAGGACTCGTCAATATTGCAGGAGCCAGTAACTGAAGAATTATGTGAGGAGGAAAGACCCTTGTCTGTTTCAAACCAAACAGATTCACAAAATGTACCAGGTTGTCTCAAACTATAAAAGCAAGCCCTCCCCGCATCCCCCTTTCTCTTTCACAAGCCCCAGTATTGTTTGCACATAGGTATATATGCTGCTGACTCAGACCTTTTCACTTCATTAACCCATCAAACAGTAACCACACTTCCCCTCTATGTTCTATTCTATCTTACCCAGTCTTCACCCTATCCCTATCCCTCACCTCAGAACTCTCTACCCCATCTCTCTTCCCCGAAACAAATATAAACGATATGTAATTACCGGCTTTAGAAACGATCAACCTTTGTCAAACTACGCCTAGACTCCCTCTGGATCCATTTGCACATTAAACATCCTTTGGGATTCTATGGATGTCATGACTATCCCAACCTCCCGGTAAAGTTAGCACACAGCTGACTGAGCTTGTGGTGAATTGCTTATTGCCTACCACTTTTCAGACATATAAGACACTATGTAAATAAATCAATCAGTATCTGAAGGTCACTAAATGACATTAAGGTAGTCTGCTTTGGCTAAATAAATAACAAGGTTATAACTTGGCGAATCAGACATCATAAACAGTGCAAACAACCCTTCACATTTCCTACATATTGCAAGAGTTTACTGCTATGCATAGCTGTAAACTTATCAAGGGCCCCATTTGCACTGCATGGTTCAAGTGACCCAATTCTGATTTCTTCCTCTCATGTGGCACAGATCGGATATGACCGGTGAACCTGTAAGCAGGAAAAAAACGCATGGATTTAGATTTTCTCAGATCGGATTCAGGCCTCATTCATGTAAGCAGACAAATCGGATATTCCCCAGTAAATGCGAGTCATACATCATTAAAAAAAGTGATGTCAACTCCGGTGGACACCACCAAATGAGATCACATGACTTATCACCGCTAAATTCGCCCAGGCTGCAAAAAGGGCTCTCCTCTTTTTTCACCGTCGTACAAGACCAATGTTTTGCAGATATTTTGTTGACTTTTCAAAATATTATGGAAAGCAAAACACTGTATAATTTTATTTGCATCTGAAAAGTGAAAGTGAAGTGAAAGTGAAAGTGACATTCAGCCAAGTATGGTGACCCATACTCAGAATTTGTGCTCTGCATTTAACCCATCCGAAATGCACACACACAGAGCAGTGAACACACACACACACACTGTGAGCACACACCCGGAGCAGTGGGCAGCCATTTTATGCTGCGGCGCCCGGGGAGCAGTTTGGGGTTCAATGCCTTGCTCAAGGGCACCTAAGTCATGGTATTGAAGGTGGAGAGAGAACTGTACATGCACTCCCCCCACCCACAATTCCTGCCGGCCCGGGACTCGAACTCACAACCTTTCGATTGGGAGTCCAACTCTCTAACCATTAGGCCACGACTGCATCCATTGTATATCATGCTGTTTTACTTCCTTTTCCAGGTCAGAATGTCTAAGTTTGGTTGTTTCAGCAGTGTTTAGTGTAAATGCAAAAATCGGATACGGTGAAACAGCTATTTCATCTGGTCATGAGCTGTTAAAAATCTTTCACTTACCTGTTTAGTAGAGTGATAAAGTTGTCTTTATCAAAGTTGTCTTTAGTGGAGTGCAATTATGACTTTGAACATATATATATATATATATATATATATATATATTTGAGTAGTTATGTGTATATATATTATATACACGTAACTACTCAAAAGTTTAGAGTCGGTAAGACTGTTAAAATGTCAAATCTGTTATGCTCACAAAGGCTGCATTTATTTGATCAAACATGCAGTAAAACTGTAATATTCAGAAATATAATTAAAATGACAAATAATAATGTAAACTTTTCCTATTTGTTTTTAGTATTAAATGTACTGTCATTTATTCCTGTGATGGCAAACCTCATATTTCAGCATCCATTACTCCAGTCTTCAGTGTCACATGATCCTTCAGAAATCATTCTAATATGCTGATTAGGTGCTCAGAAAATATTTCTTATTATTGTAATTGCTGAAAACACTTGTGCTGCCTAATATGTTTGTGTGACTTTGATGAATATAACAATCATCATTTATTTGCAACATATATAAAGCATTAATTTCTTTCTTTTTTTAATCGTACGTTTTAATTCATTTTTTTTTATGATTTTCAGGGAGATGTGAATAGATCCAAGTTGGACGAAGGCTACAAATTATTTTTGGAACAATTTACTTTTGATTATCAAGGTAACGTTATGTATAATGAGCCAGTTGCCATGATAATGATTTTCGAATTAACTTACTTTTATGGATTATTTTCAAAGCGGTTTAATAAAATCTAACTTCTTGTTAACTATATGTGCGTGTTTGGACACTTCAGACTCAAATATTATTGCAGGGAAAGTGGTAATTAGGGCCATATGTTAAGAAAGCGTGAAGAACCACATCAGCTTGAGGTAAATACATACAGGATTTAGTTTAATAATTCATTTTTATTTATCACAAAATGGTTTCCAATGTAGCCTGTTAGTAATCCCACAGTCCATAGCATCAGTAACTATATAATTTAGTAAGGGAGAATAAAAACAAAAAAAGGATGAGTTTCAGTTTTATTTAATTTATGTAGCAAGTGTTCAGGGTATTTCAGGACCCCAAATAAAAAAAAACAAAGTGTTCCCTTCTTCTAAATGACATGACACTTAATGACTTTACCAAAACAGAAATTGGGATGTCTGATTGTATATTAGTGTAATAAAATCACTCAGAATGTTCATATAGTGCTTTTGTTTAAAATTGTAATTTTAAATGTGTTTTCCAGTAAATGGCAGAAATCTACCAGGCAAATTTTTCATATGACCATGTATGAAAGCAAGAAATGTAGATATACTTTAAAATTAACTACATATTTATTTTGTATAATAATTTCATATAAACATGTAATACAGTACTTTATTTTTTTCAAAACTTTTAACAATATTTAAACAAATTCCATATCACCAGTATAGTAAAAACATTAAAGGAAGTGATGTTACTATTCATGATTGTCTAGATATCTGTGTTTTTAATTTCACATCTTAAAGCACTTTCTTTTTTTTTAATCATTGCAAATATCAGTATTCAACATTTTGGGATTAAAACATCATAACATTATGCATTTGTAATTGCAGGTTAAATGCATTTATATCTTGCATTAAACAGTGTGTGTAAACATCTGTCGTCTGGGGTCTCTACAGAGCGATGTGTAGAGGATTGAAACTTGAACCAGAGGTTCTTCACTGCTATGCTGAGACCTTTGACATTAACGTTCTAAAATCTGGTCTTATCATCCACTTTGCAGATGGCAAAGTAGTGGACCCAAATGAAGAACCTCCCTATGGCCTGGTAGAGGTTAAGTGCCCTGATGTGAAAGAAATCGGAGAGGCAACCCACACTGAGTTCGTTGGGGGCCATGCAAAACTGAGAAAGAAACACACAATTGGCATTCCAAGGTCAGCTGGTGGTTACTGGCTTAGTTAACTTGGTGTGATCTTGTGACAAATACAAGAGGTGACTTCCATGTGAAGAGGGTATGGAGAGATGATGAGCTGATCACAAAGATCACGGCTAACGTTGATGAATTCTACTTTGGCATACATTCATTTTTTGCTAGGAAGAAAATAGGCAAGAAAAATTTACCAACAAATGATGTTCCTGTTCTATAGTGAATGTAGTTCTATAGTGTTCTATTACAAGAAAAAGCAGTTACCCCAATAAGTCATGCTTCAATTAATTACATTTTATTGTTATTAATTTCATATTGTTGCAACATACCTACCCCAAACTGAAAAGATATGTCAGGAGGAGTTTGTGTTTTCTGATGTGTTCAGAATCTGAAACGATATTGCAGATCATAAGTATAGAGTCAGATTTTTATAAAAATTGTATGACTTTAATTTTTCCACTAAAACCTAAGCATTAAATTCAGCAAAAAAAAGCACACTAAGAAGTATGTGAAAGATTATATGTATAATGTTTGTTAAAACCCTGGCTGAGAAGGTAACAAAAGCTTAAACTTACTAGAAGATAGCAAAATTTCCTTATCACAAACCAGGCAAGTTACTAGCAGGTGAGGAGGAGCATGATGTTATTAGCAGGTGTGTAGATGATGCTGATGTTACTAGCAGGTGTGTAGATGATGCTGATGTCACTAGCAGGTGAGGAGGAGCATGATGTCACTAGCAGGTGTGTAGATGATGCTGATGTCACTAGCAGGTGTGTAGATGATGCTGATGTCACTAGCAGGTGTGTAGAGGATGCTGATGTCACTAGCAGGTGTGTAGATGATGCTGATGTCACTAGCAGGTGAGGAGGAGCATGATGTCACTAGCAGGTGTGTAGATGATGCTGATGTCACTAGCAGGTGAGGAGGAGCATGATGTCACTAGCAGGTGTGTAGATGATGCTGATGTCACTAGCAGGTGTGTAGATGATGCTGATGTCACTAACAGGTGAGGAGGAGCATGATGTCACTAGCAGGTGTGTAGATGATGCTGATGTCACTAGCAGGTGTGTAGATGATGCTGATGTCACTAACAGGTGAGGAGGAGCATGATGTCACTAGCAGGTGTGTAGATGATGCTGATGTCGCTAGGAGGTGTGTAGATGATGCTGATGTCACTAGCAGGTGTGTAGATGATGCTGATGTCACTAGCAGGTGAGGAGGAACATGATGTCACTAGCAGGTGTGTAGATGATGCTGATGTCACTAGCAGGTGAGGAGGAGCATGATGTCACTAGCAGGTGTGTAGATGATGCTGATGTCACTAGCAGGTGAGGAGGAGCATGATGTCACTAGCAGGTGTGTATATGATGCTGATGTCACTAGCAGGTGTGTAGATGATGTTGATGTCACTAGCAGGTGTGTAGATGATGCTGATGTCACTAGCAGGTGAGGAGGAGCATGATGTCACTAGCAGGTGTGTAGATGATGCTGATGTCACTAGCAGGTGTGTAGATGATGCTGATGTCACTAGCAGGTGAGGAGGAGCATGATGTCACTAGCAGGTGTGTAGATGATGCTGATGTCACTAGCAGGTGAGGAGGAGCATGATGTCACTAGCAGGTGTGTAGATGATGCTGATGTCACTAGCAGGTGAGGAGGAGCATGATGTCACTAGCAGGTGTGTAGATGATGCTGATGTCACTAGCAGGTGAGGAGGAGCATGATGTCACTAGCAGGTGTGTAGATGATGCTGATGTCACTAGCAGGTGAGGAGGAGCATGATGTCACTAGCAGGTGTGTAGATGATGCTGATGTCACTAGCAGGTGAGGAGGAGCATGATGTCACTAGCAGGTGTATAGATGATGCTGATGTTACTAGCAGGTGAGGAGGAGCATGATGTCACTAGCAGGTGTATAGATGATGCTGATGTCACTAGCAGGTGAGGAGGAGCATGATGTCACTAGCAGGTGTGTAGATGATGCTGATGTCGCTAGCAGGTGTGTAGGTGATGCTGATGTCGCTAGCAGGTGTGTAGATGATGCTGATGTCGCTAGCAGGTGTGTAGATGATGCTGATGTTGCTAGCAGGTGTGTAGATGATGCTGATGTCGCTAGCAGGTGTGTAGATGATGCTGATGTCGCTAGCAGGTGTGTAGATGATGCTGATGTCACTAGCAGGTGTGTAGATGATGCTGATGTCACTAGCAGGTGTGTAGATGATGCTGATGTCACTAGCAGGTGAGGAGGAGCATGATGTCACTAGCAGGTGTGTAGATGATGCTGATGTCACTAGCAGGTGTGTAGATGATGCTGATGTCACTAGCAGGTGAGGAGGAGCATGATGTCACTAGCAGGTGTGTAGATGATGCTGATGTCACTAGCAGGTGTGTAGATGATGCTGATGTCACTAGCAGGTGTGTAGATGATGCTGATGTCGCTAGCAGGTGTGTAGATGATGCTGATGTCACTAGCAGGTGTGTAGATGATGCTGATGTCACTAGCAGGTGAGGAGGAGCATGATGTCACTAGCAGGTGTGTAGATGATGCTGATGTCACTAGCAGGTGTGTAGATGATGCTGATTTCACTAGCAGGTGAGGAGGAGCATGATGTCACTAGCAGGTGTGTAGATGATGCTGATGTCGCTAGCAGGTGTGTAGATGATGCTGATGTCACTAGCAGGTGTGTAGATGATGCTGATGTCACTAGCAGGTGAGGAGGAGCATGATGTCACTAGCAGGTGTGTAGATGATGCTGATGTCACTAGCAGGTGTGTAGATGATGCTGATGTCGCTAGCAGGTGTGTAGATGATGCTGATGTCGCTAGCAGGTGTGTAGATGATGCTGATGTCACTAGCAGGTGTGTAGATGATGCTGATGTCACTAGCAGGTGAGGAGGAGCATGATGTCACTAGCAGGTGTGTAGATGATGCTGATGTCACTAGCAGGTGTGTAGATGATGCTGATTTCACTAGCAGGTGAGGAGGAGCATGATGTCACTAGCAGGTGTGTAGATGATGCTGATGTCACTAGCAGGTGAGGAGGAGCATGATGTCACTAGCAGGTGTGTAGATGATGCTGATGTCACTAGCAGGTTAGGAGGAGCATGATGTCACTAGCAGGTGTGTAGATGATGCTGATGTCACTAGCAGGTGAGGAGGAGCATGATGTCACTAGCAGGTGTGTAGATGATGCTGATGTCACTAGCAGGTGAGGAGGAGCATGATGTCACTAGCAGGTGAGGAGGAGCATGATGTCACTAGCAGGTGTATAGATGATGCTGATGTCACTAGCAGGTGAGGAGGAGCATGATGTCACTAGCAGGTGAGGAGGAGCATGATGTCACTAGCAGGTGTATAGATGATGCTGATGTCCCTAGCAGGTGAGGAGGAGCATGATGTCACTAGCAGGTGTGTAGATGATGCTGATGTCACTAGCAGGTGAGGAGGAGCATGATGTCACTAGCAGGTGTATAGATGATGCTGATGTTACTAGCAGGTGAGGAGGAGCATGATGTCACTAGCAGGTGTATAGATGATGCTGATGTCACTAGCAGGTGAGGAGGAGCATGATGTCACTAGCAGGTGTATAGATGATGCTGATGTCACTAGCAGGTGAGGAGGAGCATGATGTCACTAGCAGGTGTGTAGATGATGCTGATGTCACTAGCAGGTGAGGAGGAGCATGATGCCACTAGCAGGTGTATAGATGATGCTGATGTTACTAGCAGGTGTATAGATGATGCTGATGTCACTAGCAGGTGAGGAGGAGCATGATGCCACTAGCAGGTGTATAGATGATGCTGATGTTACTAGCAGGTGAGGAGGAGCATGATGCCACTAGCAGGTGTGTAGATGATGCTGATGTCGCTAGCAGGTGTGTAGATGATGCTGATGTCACTAGCAGGTGTGTAGATGATGCTGATGTCACTAGCAGGTGTATAGATGATGCTGATGTTACTAGCAGGTGAGGAGGAGCAAGATGCCACTAGCAGGTGTATAGATGCTGCTGCTGTCACTAGCAGGTGTTTTTTCCAGCTCTTTTTTTCCCCATGCCTCAGCAAGAGCACCTAATTAAAGTAAAGCAAACAACAATACATTATAATAGTATTATTTTGTGTTAAACATAACACTTTAATAAAAAACAACTCACTATTTTAGAAAGTTACTATCACATTTATGCAATAATATACCAGTTACTTAGAACATCAATTCAAAGTTAAATAACCTACAAACCATTAAAAAATAATTTGAATTCTGCTTGTACAACAGGTGTTTGTTCAACTGCTCGTATTTCCTAAATTGTTGTGGATTTTATTGATAACTTGAATTGTCTTTGTTAATTTTGTGTGACTTAAGCCAGAAAGAGAGTAGTATAAAAGGGTGATGGCAAAAGTATAAAAACACCGCTTCACTAACCTGCTCGACTGTTAGCATAACTGCTACCATGTGCTACATTAACTGTATAACGTTACATCTAACAATACAAATAAACATACTATATTTTATTAATGTCTATAGTTGCCGATAAACTTTTAATTTAAGTTATTGTTTTAGTTAACATTACACTCACCTGGGACAGGACGGCTGTTGTGATCGTGCTCCTGCACCATCTCGACATTTACTGCTCTGCACCACAAACATCCCGTTTTGGAAGGCACAGCTCGTGGTGCGAGATCTTTACGACCGGACTCCGGTTGGACACGGACCTCATCCTCCGTGTAGTGCTAAACACACACTAAAGTCCTACCTTTCCTCACAGTAAAGGTCGCCCCCTCCTCTCTCCGTATAGCCCAATTTCAACGCTTTTTTAAAATTTTCGTCGGTGGGAAAACTATGAAATGATAAATAAGGTTGTTTTTTTAATTTGAAGAACACAAAGGCACACTACACCTCTGATTACTTTTGGTCTCCGCCATTTTTCGTCAAGCGAATGAACGCTAGCGCTTTCACCGGAAAATAACTTACCCTACTTCCGGTTTGCCTACGTCATGGTGTGAAATAGGCCTATATGAAGACTCAGATCCTATCTCTTAAAGAGCATATTGCAGGTTAGAAGACCCAACGAGTCAATGTATAGAAAAATAATGTAGGAACTAGGTTTTCTTAAAAAAAAAATTATAAATACGCTACAGTGGCTTCTGGAGTCGTTTTTGTGATAAAATTTTACTTCCGCATCTGAAAATGGGCGTGACGTAGCAAGAGGGAGAGCGGTCGATTCAAACAACAGGGGGAAAAATGGACCGCAATGACGTTTCAGACGCTGAGGAAATTGTTCATACTTACTTGTATGACGGACCACAGCCATACAATTATGAACCTGCTAGGCTGCCAAGAGAGCAGGGACAGGCCAGGATTAATGTTAGACAGAACAACGGTCAGAGGAGACAAATTGAGTTGTGGTGTGAGGAGAACCAGTGGAGAACAGGGCAGGTGTCTTGGTGAGAGACCAGTGTTAGCTTATAGATACACGTTCGCTAACGATATAAACTGTGCTCAAAATATTGTACAGATTATTACCATCGTATAACAGTTAATAGCAAATATATTATTGGTCATCTGGGCGTATTGGAACTTACAATAACAGAAACTAAGCTTTGATCAGGCGTTTGTCATGCTCATTAATATCCGTCCAGACTTACGTTACGTGATATAACTTAGCAGTTTCTCATCGAGAGACAGAGATATTTTTATTCCTGATACAATTTTTTGTTCCATAGGTGCATGTGTGGGAAATGCGAGGCAATGTTTAAAGCTGAGGAAAGTCCCCAGCTAGAAATGCTACGTTCCAAGGACGTTCTCAGAACGTCCCCACTGGTGTCAAGGACGTCGCCTAGTAACGTTCCGGGAACGTTCGGAGACGGTCATGATGTGGAGTTCTTTAAAGGGTCGGGGGACGTTATTTTGCGGACCTTCACAGAACATTCAGGACGTTATCGGAACGTTTAGGGGACCATGTTATATTTGCAAATGTGATGTTCCCAGAACGTTCTCAGAACGTCCCCACTGGTGTCAAGGACGTCGCCTAGTAACGTTCCGGGAACGTTCGTAGACGGTCATGATGTGGAGTTCTTTAAAGGGTTGGGGGACGTTATTTTGAGGACCTTCACAGAACATTCAGGACGTTATGTGAACGTTTTCAGAACGTCCCCACTGGTCTCAAGGACCTGTAGGGAACCAAACTAGAATTTTACTGCAAAAAACACTTGTTCTTTCAGAACTTTAAACAGGAATAAGCATGCACGTTTAACACATTCAAAGATAAAATCAGTCATTTATTTTGTGTGAACAAAAACAGATTATAAATAAATTATATATTACATAAATTATATATATATATATTATACACACACACAAATATTAGGAAACAGTAATAACAAAAAGAACACATATTTATATTCATTTTATGTTGCGTAAATGGTGAACAACAAATAACAAAAACAATAATTTATATTAAATATATACTGTGTGTGTGTGTGTGTGTGTGTGTGTGTGTGTGTGTGTGTGTGTGTGTGTGTGTGTGTGTGTGTGTGTGTGTGTATGTGTATCAGTCACTGTCTCCATCCTCAGGAGGTGCCCGAAGTTCTTCTTCCGCTGCCTGAAAAAATTAAACATTATATTTACCAATCACTTCAACAACTTTTTAATTACTTTTAACTCCACTTTGTTTATAAGTACCGGTACTAAGTAAATAAATCAAAACAGTTATGTTATTCTAGAGAATAGAGAGAGAGAGAGCTCTCAGTGAATAAAACAACTTACAGGTGTTGCGACCAACTTGGGTTTCCCCTATACATGTATCAATTTCCTTTTCTGTGTGTTTCGGAAATTGTTTGGCACAAGCACCTAGAAGAGAAAAAAAAAATGTAACAAAATAAATGTGAAAAGTCTCAGGGCTCAAAACTATGCTGAAAAGTTTTTACAAGAACAATAGTCACAGCTCCACCGAACAAAAATTGAAAAAAGAGACACTTAAACATTTAAAATGGACCATTATTATGACGTTATTGTTATACATTTTTAAATATGTAGACTAGGCTATTATAGGTATTTTTATAGTTTGGATTATTTTATATTTTTATTTTATATTTGTTATAATATCCCATTAGTCCTAATAGATGCGATTTCAACTATTTCTGTAGTACTTTTATAAAGAACAACGCTTTTTCACATAACGCAGTGAAGCAGCCCTGCACGAGAGAATAATTGATTCTAAAATAAGAATTGATCAACCGATTCAGCACCATCGCCTCGGACAGCACCGGGGAACGGCGCGATGTGGAAATAATATTGCTGTTGACGCAATTGCCCTGCTCCCTCCAAAATGGATACAAATGCATATTCTACAAGGGGTTTAAAATAATCTAAATAAATATATGACGATTATCACTATTGACATAAAATGTGAAAATAAATTAAAAGTGTTAAGCCATATTACAGTAGGCAGTTATGACATGCAAAATATGAATTTTTATTTAAGCGTTGAGCATTATAAACAATCAGACACGAATCTGATGAGCTCATGATGCAATAACCAATCATATGAGTTTAGATAAGAATTAAGAAAAAAAAACTGCTGGTTTGCGGGAGTTTTTGCCGCGTTCACGCCAGTGCCGCCTCAGACAGAGACAGACACAATCTGGATTTCACTGAATTCACTCGTGGAAAACTGTATATGTAAGTGAGATATTAATTTATAATCCTATTGTTTTTTTCATGCTACTAAAATAACGACTTGATTTTGTAATCGGAAAAACTAATTAACTAATTCATAAATGGGTCTTGTGATAGTTTACAATAATTTGTATTTGTAATATTGCAAATGTTTTTGTGTTTTCGTGAAATTAAATATAATATAAATTAAATATAAGCATAGGCCTATATGGTGTAGTTTACAGCTAGAGTCCTGCACGGGTTCGGGTACCTGTAGGGGTACCTGTAGGTTTTTGCTCAAACGGATGAAAAATATCCACCTGTGTCGGATACGGGTGCAGGTCGGGTCGGACACGGGGGAAACATGGGTTTAAAACAATCACATGCAAACGTAATGCATATTTTTAGGAACACATCTACAAAAATATGCCTGTATTTCAAGTTGATAAAATAATTTTTTATAAAACAATTTAAATTCCATATCAGTTTATTTGTGTCCACGTGCCACGCCCTCCCAGGAATCTATAACGTTAACTATACTTCCACTTTTAAAAATTCATCATAACCGCGCGCGCTATCTGCTTGCAGTCGTCGAGATGGATTCTGAGGAGTTTAAGAAAAGAATAGCTAGTGGAGGAGTTTGTAAAGTTGTAGACAATACGTCATCAAAAATCAAGTCCAATATGTGGGAGAAATTTGGAGTTAACTGAAGAAAATATTGTGAACGGCTTATTTGCTGCATGCATTTTCGTGTTCGGAAATGTGGAACTTCATTGCTGAGGAAGCACAGATAACTGGTTAAGTGAGGAAGCTCATTAAATAACTTCATATTCATATTTTCTCACAATATTTTGTCACCTATATCACAATGCATCTGTTATTTTCTTATTTTTTAAATTCTCATATTTACATTTACATTTATTTGTTTAGTTTATTGTAATAAAGTTTTGACATCCAAAAGTACACTTTATGAGCAATATGAATAAGTGAATAAGTAAAACTAAAACCATATGAAACATTTATGATTATTAGTGATGAAAACAGTTGTGCTTCTTCACATTTTTGTGTTTTTCAGGGTTATTTGATGAATGAAAGAAAAAAAAGCAGCATTTATTTGAAATGTAAATCTTAACTCTCTTTTCTGGCCAATTTAATGCATCCTTGCTGAATAAAATGATTTTTTTTTTTTTTTACTTGTTTTTTTTTTCGTTTAGAAGTCAAAAACGAGAAAACAAATTATTCGAAGGTACAGGGTAAGTACAGACATTTTTCTGTTTATCATTTGCTCTTTAAAAAGTTGCATGATGAAGTGAAAAGAAGAGAGAAGTTTTGAAAAGCATACTTAAAACAATATGGTGGAGGGCTGTCCCAATGAAGGTCAGTTTTCCTTTTCGGCCTTTCAGGCTGTAATTTGACCAGGCCTCATTGGTGGCTATTTTCCGAAGGATTCTCCTCACAGCGTCTCCAATGTTGCTACCTCCCATCAGGCTCAAAAACTGTATCTATGCAACATATAAAGATAAATAAAGCAAATGTTAGTATTGCAATGCCACATGGAGCAGGGTAACTGCTGACACACAAGCAAATGCGAGAGGTGTATTTAATTCTGATAATTTAGCCTACATGCACACAGATCTACATTTTGAACTTAAAAATGTCACTTTTGTGACAAAAAGGTTACTGACCCCTGTGCTATATCAACATACCATCCTTTTTTTCCCTTCTGGGCCCTCAAGTTTTAATAGGAAAGCTTGCAGCTCCTGCAATGTTTTGCAGGGCCTCTCAATGGTCTCCTGTGGTGGTGTTGTGATGGTTGCCGGACCAGGACGATTCTGTTGAATAGCCTGGATCAGACGCTAAATAGAATTGGAAATATCTGTTGACATTCTCTCAATTGCGAGGAGCATCCGCTGCTCAGATTGTTCGATGAGATGCTGGAAATCTGAAAAATTTAGATGGGTGAGATGATGATGATGGAAGGGGGGGGTTCATCTTGACATTTAGTTATTTGCTTAGTATTCAGGCATATGTGTGGTACTTCAAGAAATAAAATATAGACATTGGCATGACTGTATTGCCAGATGCAATAGCTGGTCTAATTTGGATAGTAAGTCAAGTCATCTTCATTTATATAGCGCTTTTAACGATGCAGATTGTTTAAAAGCAGCTTTACAGAGATGAATGTATAATTTAAGGTAACAGAGATTGAGATTAGAAAATGTAGCCATAATCTTAATTTATTGAACCATTTATCTTAACAAATGAATAGAATATCAACATTAAAAATGCATACCATGAAAAGTATTATTAGCTGAAAGATTTGGAAGGGATGGCTCATCTTCCTCAGGTGAGTGAGCTGTGATGTCAGTAGGTGGTTTGTCTAAAAACAGACATTGAAAGCATGCGATAAACTCAGTTCAGGGGAGTTGAGTACTTTTACACAAAATGCCATGACAAAAAATACCAACCTGCAACTCACACAATATAAGACACTCCAACCAAATTCAAAACTTTTTTAAAATAGGATTTCCATTAGAAATTTGTTTGTACTGTATTTCACACAAAATAGCTTCTTCCCGTCAGCTGGCAATGCACTTATTTTGCCTGTTCACTAATTGACGCTGACGCACCACCATCAAATCAACACAACACAAGAAATTACACCAAAAGTTAAATCTGTTACTTACAACTTGGAGGCTTTGGGAGGCTTGATGGCTTCTGAGAGGATGTTGACATTTTTCTCCTTTTTTTGGTAGGAATCTCACATTCTTCTATTCATTCAGGATGAAACAGTTTATATATAGTTTAGTTTTATAGAGTAGTTTTCTCTGTAATCATGGCATGATTTTTATACATAAATAGTGGACTAATGTATGACAAAAAGCAATCGCATATGTTTACCTTCACTCTCGGTCCAGTATTTTGATGGTACTTTTTTTTTCCGCTCTTTTAGCACCTCTTCTTCTGTGTCCACATTTGAACTTTCTACAGCTTTTTTGGCTCGTTCTCTGGCTGTCTTATAGTTGTCTAAGGACAGAGTAAATTTGAGTTATCTTTTTAGTTTTTGTAATCATTTTACTGTGTAAAGGCAGTGTACTTTCATATGACTATATATTTATTCAGTTTTCTCACCAGTCTCGGAGAGTATTCTTATTTTGTGCCGCTTCCAGAGCTCCTTATCTGGCCTTTGGGAGGCCTTTGCCATGGCAGCAGCGTTTCTACGGGGCCAGTAGCAAATCAGAACCTAAAACATTTCAGGGAATATGTTATTTCCGGTATTACGTGTGTGTGTGTGTGTGTGTGTGTGTGTGTGTGTGTGTGTGTGCGCATGTACCCTTACCCCATTCACCTCCTCTACCCATAATGCAGGCGCCACAGCAATTGCATTTTCTTGTTCAAAAATAACTATGTAAAATCCAACCTACATTACAAACAGAAGAACAGACACTCCTTAGAAAAGACGGTCAATATTCAGTATATGAAATCTAAGTTAAGACATTAAAGCAATGACAGAAAAAAAAATAATACTAACTATGTACATATTTCCATATTTCATTAATCAAGGTCATGAAGGAGAGAAAAGACAACTTTGCGGCCATGCCCATCCTCAAGGATCATTGCCCTTCCTTGCAAGTTTGCCTTGTCCAGTATCTCCATCTTTGATGGACCACATACATAGGCTCCATAGATCATCGAGTCACATGGTTCGTAAGGTACGACATTAAGTGCGAGAATACTCTACATAAGAGCTTTCCGGAGTTGGTCCTCTCCAGAACTTCACACCAGGATGTTGGGCTAACAATGTAAACATTATTAGGATGTTTCAATTGTATTGGTTTCTCTTCACATGTTTGTATAGGAATCTGTGAACGTTCTTGGAGCCGTTTTGCTGCTTGGACTAGAACATGGTTTCCTGATCTAACCATCTTCTTCAGCTGGTGCATGTAGCTCTCAAACGCAAGGCACTGCATTTGTCTAATGATCCTGAGAATTTTGAGCAGTTTTTCTGCAGCATTGTGCTTGATATTATATTCATTGATCCACCTCTTTAACTCCTCTTCTAAATTTTCAGTGGGCATATCAATGTTGGCAGTATTCTGAAAAAACTCTCCATCCATGTCACTACTGGAATATTCAAGAACCATATTCTCTGTGTCTTCTGCCATTGTATGTTGTAGTGATGTGACTGCACTGATGTCAGTATTGACAAACGACATTTCATCGCTGTCACTATTAGATTCTCCAGTCATTGCATTTTTTAGGCCTGGGTTCCAGATTGGCATAGTGTCCCTGGGATTGTGTGCTTCATTGTTTAGCACAGTACTAGGACCAGCTGCGTTAATGTGCACATTTCTCATTTTCCGTTGTACCCTCTGCCATAGTCGTTTGTATTCTCTTTTCCTAGCTTCTGCAGGCATCCAGTTGTGTGACACAGCTATGTGTTTTTTTCTCTGCAAATGTGTACACGCATGTTATTTAAGTAAAAAACCTAAAGATCGTACATTTTTAGGCAAATACAGTGATCTTTCACGCCACATTATAAGGTGAAAAACATCTTGATATAACATTGAACTTATCACATTGCTGTGAAATCGATTCCTTTTCTGGCATGGCAGCAATATGCTGTAAATTTGAAAACCTTTTTTGCAAGACAAGCCTACCTTCTGAGATGACATCATGGTAATCTGTCTGTAGGGCAGGGTCTGGAAAGCACAGACAAGAGACAAAGTGAATTGAAATCACATATACGTAGACGTGGGACAATTTTATTTACACTTGTTACTTCAAAGGATACAGATGATATTAGATACAATGCCTGAATTGTGAATTGCCTAACCGGTTGTGCATTAAAGTTTAATTTCTATAATTATTACTATAATTATTATTATTATTATTATTATTTTATTTTTATTTTATTTTGTTTGTGTGTTTTGTATTTATGTATTTATAGTTTGTTCTGGTTTTGTTATGTTTTGTTAAACATGGACCTTTATTTTTACCAAAAAGGCTTATTTCTTCTTTTTTTTCTGCTTATTTCTAGGCTCTTTTTTTTAAATGCAAGCGCAAACTGGGTGCTGGCTGTTTGGCCAGAATAAGCTCGAAGTCGTGCACCTCTAGAAGCGGAGTTTCGTGCAGTTACAAAAAATGCCGTGCACACATTTGCGCGAAATGGGGTCTCGCGCCCACTGTGATGACGGCACCGTCGCGCTCGTGCGGAGGTTGAGGGACGCGCGCGAGCTCACAGCCAAGCCTGTGAGAAGGCGCGTTAATTTTCAAATAAAGTATAATTTACAATAATGATATTAATTGTATTCATAATTTATTTTAAAGTAGCTAATGTTAACATGACAGACCCTAAAAAATTAATGAGCTTATCTGAAAAGGATAAGCTACTTCTTTAGAGCAAATGACGTCACGTAAACATAACGGTATTTAACGACAAATAACGGCGATGACAGTGCGGACCAGTGGTATAAAGTTAAAGAAAAAGACGGAAAAACAGTTTGTCTGAGTAAATGTGGTACATTTATTACTGGAAAAGAAAGTCCGTCAATTTTATGACAATTTATTCAATTTCTTGTGGAAACGGCCGTTTTACCATGAGAAAATTTCGCTCAAAAGCTAACGTTACTGTCCTTATAATTCCATATTATTATTATTTATATCATGTAACGTACATTATATGTCATTTTGTTTTGTGTTTTTAATTTAAATAGAATGGTTAATTAGAAGAATTACCTCAGAGAAACTGACAGTTGGGATGTCCAGTTGGGATGTCCACTGAGTGAGTGAGAGGTGTGAGCGCGATGGTCACAGACCCCAGCTTATATACCCGCTGCCAGATTTAGAATTTGTGACCTATATAGGTGTTAAACGTTTTTTTTTTTTATAAAAAAAAAATGTATATTTATATAATGATATATTGCGTTATAATACTAATAATTACGTTATATTATGTAATGGATAATGTGAAAAATAATAATAAAGAAAATAATAAAGAAAATAATAAAGAAAATAGCCATTTCCGTCTAGATACCTGCGTCCATAGCAACACTTTGTTTTTCATGGCAACGGTGTGTTATACTTAGCAGCGCCTGTTATCAAGAAATAATACATTAGAATTCAAATATATAAATTAAATGAGTATAAATTAATATATATACATATAATTTAGTATTATTTACTAATAAATAATTCATATTATAATAATTGTAATTTAGTATTATTTTTACAATTTATTTAAAAATGTTTAAGTGCAAATAAACCCAATAGGTCATATTTCCCGGTTGTAAAATTGTCGTGTTTTATTCGTATTATAGATAGGCGAACATTTCTCATGAAAAATCGTTCATTATTGTAATGTATAAGATTAAAAACGTCTTACCTGTTTCTTCTTCTCAGATGTGCAGAACCTGACTCATCCGATTGATTTTTTTCTTCATGGTAAAAAATAAATAAATAAGTCTTCTCCCAGAATGAGGTTCAAGCAGCTGCTTTCCTTTTGTATGTATATATATATATTTATATATTTATTTATTTATTATTATTTTATTTTTTTTCATTACCTAGATACATATAGGCCTATTATAATTATACAACATACAAAAACCAGTGGCGGATACAGAACGTCATTAATAGGTGGGCCTGGTGAATATACAGAGGGGCCTCGGGTTTTTTAATCTTATACACATGATTCCCGGGCTCTGTATTATAGAGCTTTCACACTGCGCGCGGATGCGGTCCGGCGATCCGTTCCATGTGCGGTGCAGTGCAGAGATCGTTTCCGCACCGAGTCTATTTCTGATGTGCTGCACGCGCTGAATTAAAGTGACAGGCTGACGGTGCATGGTTCGTGGTCAAAATGAACACAGATTGACATGAAAATATAATAATCTCACCATAAATGCGTTTAATTAAATAAAATGTAGTAATCTCACCATAAATGCATTTAATTTATTTATACTCTTTTACACAGTCATCTTTTTTTTTACTTTAGGACTGGGGTAAAGCAAGGAAAAATAAAATTTACTTCAACAAGGTGACATAATGAACAACTCTCGTCTCATTCATGGTGGATGTGAAAAAACAATTTCTTTGTGACATGCAATATTTATTGTATTAAAACTTAAATGCAAAAGAAAAGGCATGTTAGTCGGCTGTTTTTGTCAATTTTAAGATTTGAAATGTTTGCGATTTTGCGAAGTACTACATGGTTAAATATTTTACCACTTGTTTGAGCAACTTAATATATAAATCTATATAAGTAGCGCTGAATACGTTGTTTAAATTGTGTTAAAACGTCTATTAAAGAGTGTATATGTACAAAGAGAATCGCAATGCTGACAACCCTTTTTTTTTACTTTTTTAATAAAAGTTTCTGATAACTTCTGGATTTGAAATACAAATAGTGAGTATGTGTTTGTGGTAGCCTACAGTCGTGGATCAGTCACGCACTGCACACGGAGTATGTGTGTTTCACAGTGTAACAGTGTAACAGTGGTGTTACGCCACTTTTAAGTCAGTGCGCGCACGGAGAGCGTGTGGCCGGCCCGTGCAGAAAACAAATTCACAAGAGAACCAGCTGTGTTGCATGATAGCATCACTGGACTGACACGTGATATGCCGACATAATATTTTTATTTTGTAGCTATTTTTCGTAGCTACTTTACTTAAATGTCCTCATGAAACTATTAAAATTAAATTATTTATTAATTTGTTATTATTAAAATTAAAAAAATTAATTGTTTTTATTAATCTGATTGGGTGGGCCACCAGTCAATCTGCCCACCCAGGCCCACCCATATATCCGCGCCTGACAAAAACTAGCCAAAACACATCTAACAGAACAAAAGTTTATTTATTTATACAACATTAACGTGCTTTTTAAATTAACGAAATGTAATATTCATCTTTATAGAAGATACAGTACAATAGCCTACAACAATCTGCAAACTTCATATTCATAGCAGATTTAAAACAGTCCTTTTTGTGGTGGTTTATTTTGCTAAAGTTTTCTTGATATTGTGAGTTTACACAAATAAAAGCTTTAAATAATGTATTATTCTTATGACCAAAAATTGAGTATTTTAAGTAGTTTACACTGTTGACAGGAAAAAAATGCAAGCGACTGCATGGCCGCTTCCATGCCCTGCAGTGCGCGCGCTCCCCACTCCGCACATAAAGAAAGGACGATGCACCAGCAGCAGTGGCTCACAGTTGAATTGGGCTGCAGCTCTCCCTTCTGAATACAGTCAGCCGCGGGTGTGGCAGTGCCTCACCAAAATATTCATTTTTAATATTTGTATAGAAATGTACAGTAGGCTATATCGACATTTATATAGAAAATAATAAATGGTAAATGTGTCGTAAGTTGTAAAGTGCGCTTAATAAATTCAAAATTAACGCACGACTTCGAAGCGGGTGCTATGAAACAGTGTCAGAGCTCCACAAAACTCCACAATTTTCCAATGTAAATGTGGTGAAAAATTGAACTGCATCACTTATGCATCGCTTATTTTCACGTTGCCTTGATCTATGACATTGTATTGTTTTGTATGTCTATTTGTTAATAAGGGATTTATGGACACATCAAGGATTTTAGATCTGTAGAGTAAAAGCCATAGTTTTTATTTTGAAGTAACAAATATCAAATCCTACCCACAAAATTAGCAGAGAGGACCTAATAAATTGGCTAGCATGTTAGTGTTATTATTTAACAAATAAGTTTAATACTTATTGTATTATTATTTAATATTTTCATTAATTAGATGTAGATTTAATACATCTTTGCGTTCATTAATTTGTCATATTTTTAACGTTGTTGTGTGACCATATAACAACCACATTGGGAACGTTATTATATGACCAACAGAGGACCATGCGAGAACGTTCTGTTAACATCCCGAATGTCCTCTTTGTAACGTTGTTGTGTGACCATATAATAACCAATATCGAACGTCCCCCTAAAGTAATAACGGGAACGTTATTATATGACCAACAGAGAACCGTATGGGAACGTTCTGTTCACGTCCCGAATGTCCTCTTTGTAACGTTGTTTCATGACCATATAACAACCAGTATGGAACGTTCCCCTAAAGTCACTTTGGGAACGTTATTATATGACCAACAGAGGACCATGCGAGAACGTTCTGTTAACGTCTCAAATGTCCTCTCTGTAACGTTTGCTATGTGACCATAAAATGCCCTCAAATAGAACGTCCCCCTAAAGTCATTTAAGGAACCTTGAACTGCAGCACTTTCATAACCAAAATAGGACGTTCCAAGAACGTCCCTAATGTTCTGTAAAGGTTCGGAACTTTCGTTACCTTTAGATAACTTTTAGGGAACGTTGCACAAGGTCGCGAGAACGTCCCCTCCTACGTGGGTCAGTGTTGCAGGGAGGTGGATGCCTACTGGGCCTTAGTGGAAAATGTCACACCCAGACTTGATGTGCAGTGCCTGACTCTGCACCCAGGCTTCGAGGCTTGCTGTCTGAACCCATATGTGCTACAGATAGCCTATATGCACTTCAGACAGGAGCATGGACCTCTCCAGGCCAGCAGACATGAGTATGTTTATGGTAGAGATAATTTATTACTTTTGAGCTAAAAAGACATGTTCTAAGCGATCTCACGCGTTTTTTAGGCCAAAACATTTTTCACATACCGCAAACATCTATATCTCCTCACCATCCGCTAGCTGCCTGTCCCCTGAACACAAACGCAGCTAAAACATATATCACACTATTTGATGCCATTGGTATAAGACTATCAATATTGATATTTCTTCCATGTCTCAAGGCAATACCGCTACACTGCATACCGACAGGTTGTCCGCTGGGCCTATGGCATTCTGGGCAGGCACATCAGGAAGCCCTTACCTGCATGTGTTGTGTCAGCCATTAGAAGACAGTTTCCAGAGGAAGGAGGACTCTATAAAGGTTTTGAATGGCTCAATTTTGTTGACAATCAATAGAAAATAAACAAATCACAAATTGTTGTATAAAACTTTTTATGATCATATATACAATTTAACAATCTTTCGGGTATCACACTAAGATTTCGTTAACTTGTTAAATCGTGAATGCTGTGTTATATACACGCCAACAGCCTCATCCTTGTTGATCCTCTGGAGGGATCTGGAAAGGGGAGCAGGTGTAGTGGAAAACAAAACTGTGCTGCGTTCTCGTAGAGCCTGTGGTGACCTGGAGTATTCCTCTCTCAGAGACTCCATGAGGGCTGATGCATATGCTGGGAGAAGGAAGCAAAAGTGTAGATCACATTCATTGCTAACTCGTGGTCTGACTTGCTTAATATTTAAGAACTGACTGAAACTGCCCACCATATGATGGCTTTTCCTTAACAGGACGGACTACCCAGCCACCTTTGCGGAACCTTGGGTAGCGAACCGCATAACACGCCTCACCATCACCAACTTCTCTGCTGCCATTGTGGTTGAAATGCAGGGCTGCCAAGAGAAGTCTGTAGAAAAAAAAGTCATTTTACCCATTACAAGTTGTGCATATGTAAATAAACCCAGAAGTAAAAAACTCGGGGAAAAAAGCATTGCTTACTGCAAATTTAATGAAATTTGGGCTGCTGTGTTAGACTGCATTAGTTTCAGAAAGTACTCATTCTTTCACATCACACACTTACCTGCTGTACATCCCAAGAAAGGAGAACCCAGTGTGCTTTGGTGCAAAGTGCAGGATAAGGGAGTGAAATGCCTCCAGTGAAAAAGTCTGATGCTGTGGGGACAACTGCCGAACATCCTTTACCAGCGCTGTTCTAGTAGCTACACTCTCCAGTTTAACTGCTACAGTTGATCCTGCATAAACAAACATTTTGTTTTTAAGATGAGTCATGAGTGTATGACCACAATGAGGTGGGATTTTTTACAGACAACTTCATTATAAAGAAAAACAACACATCTAAAAAATAATTTATCATAATCTGTGACAAAAATGCTATTATAAACTACATTAGTGGATAAATCAGCAGTAAAATTTAATCTAGACAAATCTGAACATTTAGGGAAGAAAAAAAATAATTTAGTGGGAAACAAAGAGACAATAAGTTTAACACCTAATCTGGTAAAACCTCACCCATTGCTCTTTGCATTGTTGTAAAATACATTAATAAAAAATTATTTTATAGCCTACTATAAAAAATGTTTATGTATAGCACAGCTGTTTAATGAGTCACTGTATTATGATATGAAAGGCTCCAATACAGTGCGGCACAAAGCGCTTATACGATACCCGATCTGGCAAAAATGGCAGTATCGAATCCGATACTCAGCATAGGCATCGGCTTGGGCATCCCTAATAAACAGTATTTTGTACCTGGTTCCAGCCATTCCTTGTTCCTTGCTTCGCCCTCCAGAGGTGGATGTGCACAGCAGGGAAACGTAGGAGTGCCATGTTCGTGGATGTCCTGAATGTGGTTGACCCATGCTCTTCCACTTGGCCTCCATCACATCTGCATCTCCATTAGGAGTGGAAGCGGCAGTCCAGTAGAGGTGGTTAATAACAGCTGGCCTCCACAGCTTCAGTTCTTCACACTCCCTCTCCTTTGCAGCAGCATCCAATGCTTTCCCTAGACCTGTTTCACAACAGAAACACAAAATGTTAAAAAGGAAAATGTAATTATAGACAATATAAACAAAACTACCTTCATCAAGATACATACTTTTTCCAATATGCCAGATGTCAAAGAAATGGCTTGTTCCTTTGGGACACAACTCCTCCCGCACCCACTTGGCAACCTGAAATGTTTGAAAAAACACATTGATTACAAGAACATTTGATTTTAGCTGTAAATAGAGTCAGGGGCAAGATTCATGTGCGTTTCTTTACCTGCCGATTTCTGTCTGTGATCAGGGCTGACACTTGCATATGTTGCCGAGTCAGAAAACTTATGCTGCGCTTTAGGCCCTCTAACTCACACCAGCTGCTACTTGGGACCTCGGAGCTCTATAAAAAATATTTTGTCATCTCACTGTGTAACATTAAACAGGTGATATGTGTGTTTGATAATATTAACTTACCTGGACAAGTTGAAGATCTAAAACCTTGTTGATTCTGTCCTCAATCAAAGAGTATGTGCCATATTTTGCACAATGGCCAGGAGAATCTGACCTATGAATGTCAAAAACAGTTTAATTCATATGGTTAAGCACAAAAACTAATACATTAAACTATATTATCCAGTTTAGACTTGTTTTCCATTGTAATGATATAAGCTGAAGTGTGCTACCTGCAGTCACCAGACAGGATCAGTCCACCCCTCATCTCTTTCAGATCTCTGATGATCCCTGCCTGCTCATTCTGCCACGCCTGCACGATGGTTGGAATCGTGTACAAGCGCTGATGGCAAAAATAGGTGCTGGCACTGATGCTCTGAAGCCCAAACAGCTTCAACATCCTGATGGTCTGGGTAGCCATGCAACCTGAAAAGTGGATGGCCCCACTCAGTAATAGGTTGCAGGCTGGCATATTGCGATGCAGCATTGGCTGGTTCTGCCAAAAACGCTGATGCCCACATGCTGCACAGACCTAAGAGATGTATGTGAAAGGCAGAAAATGACTATAACATACAAACAACAAAGTATAATGATTAAAACAAACTATACAAGTTATGTTACAACATCATTTTCTACCAGAAAACACAAATAGTTTCTTACTTGCTTTATTTTTACAAAAGTTCCCTCCTGCTTCTCAACATTGCCTTGGGTTTCCCCACAACAGGCTGGGCAAATGGTAAAGAGAGACATCAACTGGCTTTGGCACACAATGAACTTATCAGCAGCACTGAAAAAAAAAGAAAAACATTATTTTTGACTTGACAATTTGATCATATAAAAACTTAAATAAAAGAAAAATAAGTCTTACTTGAGGTCAGGGTGAGATTCCTGCTGTGGTTCCTCATCAGATGAATCACTTGTCATTTCCCCCTCTGGGATCCATGACATATCACCAGGTTTGCCCATGAAAACAGAGGATGACTCATCATCGGTATGCACAGGACTGGGCAGTGGAGTTGACGTTGATTTCTCAAACCTTTCTGTCCGAGTCCCCACACTGACCATCTTGGGCTGTGCCTGCACAGCTAGAATAAAAATAAGTCCAGTTATACAATTGTGTAACAGCATGTATATGATACATTATAAATATATTTTTTTACTTTGAGCAATGATGGAGCTATAACGTAACTTGACTCTTCTTAGAAGCAAATAAAAGAACACAGCTTCTTGGAAAAAATGAAATTTAATATTGTAACGTTAGTAGGCTAGTTATTAAAGTTGCTGATCTGTGGACACTGGATAGTTCATTCATTGCACATCATATTTAATGTAAAATGTTAATCCACCTGATGAACGATGTGAAGGTCTGAGGTCACACTGTGAGCCAAAGTGATGCACAGATGATTGAGGGGCCAGTGGAGAGAAAGGCTCTTGCTCTGGGTCAGCAACAAACACTGCAGCACTGGCTGAAGATGTATCTCCCACTTCATTACTTGCAATTTCTGATAAATCCTTATAAACAAACATGACAAATTACGAATTAGCTGTGCTAGCAACTAGCATTAGTTATTGTGCCTAACAAGCTAGCTGCGGTACTTTACAACAACTTATACACGCCACGTTGCTTCTCATTATTTAAATCATTATGTTGACTGATTTGTTAGTTAGTAAATGTAAAAAAAAAAAAAAAAAAAAAGACTTACGTTGCACAGTTCACGTTTTCGTCGAGCTGCATCTCTGACGGATCCGTGACCACCGTGTTTCCCGCCGGCGGGAGAACCCGAAGCTACGTGCACGGAACCGCACCAGCTCTGAGTCTCACTCGGTTCTTACTTCGGTATCCCATGTTGAACTCCATCATATCGCCGGGACGATAATCCTCCGATCTGAAGTGAACGCTACGCACGACCGCGTTTTCCGAAGCCGAAGCGGAAGAGAAATCCCGTCTCTTCACCTGCACAAACCGCACCCAGGCACGAAAGATAGCACCGTCCTTTTTCTTGTTAGGAAACCGGTGGACTCGATGTCCTGACAGGCTGGATTTTTTGCAAGCTCCACAAACACAATAATTTACCATGACGATGATAAATTGAAATACAAAACCTATTGAAAACACACTCACGACCGTTCTTACTGAATACCAACCTACTCTGCACTGAGCAGCGGCAGCGCACAGCAGCACACGTCTCCCTCTTGTGACGTAAAATGACGCGATGTTGGAAAAAAAAAAGCGTTTTTTACGAGCAGTCAAAGAAACGCTCACTTTATCTACTAAATTGGTGTCCTTATGTCATTTTAAACCATTTTAAATCCTGCATTATCTTTTTATATGGTATTTTCATACACGGTTAAATATTAATTTAGATTTTTTTTTTAACCTGCAATATGCTCTTTAACCCAAAAGCGATCAGAACTTGTAAAATTTGCACGACTTATGGACTCTTTGCCTTATTAAATGTTTCAATTTTCTTTCATGTGAGTAATGCCCTCTTTCTTTATCCTTCTGCTTCTTGGTAGTGTTGTTTTTCTTTTTTAAACACTTTTTTAAAACACTTTTGCTGATGTCACCTGCTAGTGACATCAGCATCATCTACACACCTGCTAGTGACATCAGCATCATCTACACACCTGCTAGTGACATCATGCTCCTCCTCACCTGCTCCTCCTCACCTGCTAGTGACATCAGCATCATCTATACACCTGCTAGTGACATCATGCTCCTCCTCACCTGCTAGTGACATTCAGCCGTGCTCAAAGAGGATTGTACCTTTCACAGAGAAAGACTTCAAGTCAGTTCCTTTTGCCATTTACTCATGTAGTTAAACTGGAAAATATGTTTGTCTAGCATAGTAAATGTTACGTGTATTCACAAGACTTCATGATAGAAGCTCTGACTGTTTTTTCCCCCCTCAGTCTTTCCAGAAGTGTAGTCCGGTCCTGTTAAAGGTGTTTAGGCTGTTTTCAAACAGTATACTCTTCTCTCATTTCAGGGGGGAAGCACTGCAAAACATCTATACATTGTACAACAAAGTTGGATACAATTGCTTCATTGCAGCAGTACTCTATGTTGGCATAGGATTCTTGTCATTTTGTCAGGTTCGCCAGAACAAGCGTAAGGAATATCTGGTGCATTAGTACCACCTAGTGATTGCAGAATAACTCTACCTCTAAATTACCTGGTTGTGTTTGTAATAATGCTTGAATGAATGTAGATAATTAAGAATGTATTAAACTGGGATTTTCTTTATTGCCTTTCTATCTTGAAGCCTATCATAAAATATAAGATGTCCATTATTATTATTATTATTATTATGTGGTACTTGATTACTTTACCTTCCATAGTGCTATTTTGATCTGTGGTCCTACCGAGCACTGCTGATGTTTTAATTGTGATTTTATTTATACTTGAGACGCCTATAGAATATACAGACTCATTAAGTACATGGAATTTCACATGGTCACATTGGTTCTGTTTTCACAATAAATTACTGAAAATAAAACTATTTAAAAAACTATATGAAAAAATGAAACAGACTTTACATGTAGTATATATGAAGTGCATTTAATGAAGCTTACCACACTTATTAAAGAATACAGTGGTTAGTAAAAATCCACAGAAACCAGTTCAGCACCATCCAAACAGTGCCTTATGAAATAAAGATTTAAAAAATATATATTTTTAACAATTTTCAAAAGTAAAAATAAATACTGTTAACAAACTCCAATGTAAAAATGGGGTGGTGTTGGCGCAGTGGATAAGACACACGTCTTTGGCGTGAGAGACCCGGGTTCGAATCCACTGTGAGACACCAATGTGTCCCTGAGCAAGACACTTAACCCCTAGTTGCTCCAGAGGCGTGCGACCTCTGACATATATAGCAATTGTAAGTCGCTTTGGATAAAAGCGTCTGCTAAATGAATAAATTAAATGTAAAAAAGCTTAATGCCCTGATTCTTTAAAAAAAAAGACTAAATGAATTATGTAATTATGTCACAGTATTTCTGCTGTCACGGATGCCACTCAGGAGAAAAGTATCAGCCTCACCTATAGCTAAGAAAGGTACTTTGGGTGTTATTTGAATGTGTGCTAATTTTAAGATTTAGCTACTCACAAAAATTTCCACAGACACATCCTCTAATTTAGAATGAGAGTTTTCTCTAAATGGTGATGCTGTTTTCTATGCGGCTTGGACACAGATAAAGGTACTGCAGTTCTTGTCCCTCATTCTGAGCTATTATATGCTCCTCCAGTTCTTTCAGCTCCTTTCTGAACTGATCAATCACTTTCAAAGCAGCAGGCTCGGTAAAGTACTGTTCCACATACTGGCCCAATGGAATCTGAAGAAGAGAGAGGAAACGTGTTGAAGTCATCAGTGTGATACTTTAATAAAGGTGAATTCATTTGAATGCTTAATGGAAATAAACACATTTTGGATGGATGACTTTAATAAGTGTGGTAAGCTTCATTAAATGCACTTCATATATACTACATGTAAAGTCTGTTTCATTTTTTCATATAGTTTTTTAAATACCATTTAAAAGCTTCAGTAGTTAAAGTTTTGAAAGTTTTGCTGATGGACTACACCCCAGCAGAATCGGAGCGGAGCTGCTCTCTGACAACATCTCCAGGACACTTCGCTCCTTGTGACTAGTAAGACAATTCTCAGATAACTATTATGATGAGTTTTGTTCCACCCGCTTAAATGATAAAAGTACTTGCGCTGTAAAAACTATTAATACTGTGTCTGTTCCCCGAATAGTGAGGTCAAAATATAATGTAGGATCTAGAAAAAATCTTATCGTAATTAAACCAGAAAAATGTAAAGTAAATGAACAAAAACAATTTTTAAAGTTTGGGCTCATAAATATTAGATCACTCACACCCAAAGCATTGTAAATTAAATTATCACAGATAATAGTTTTGATGTACTATGCTTGACTGAAACCTGGCTAAAACCAAATGATTATTTTGGTCTAAATGAGTCTACTCCACCAAACTACTGTTATAAGCATGAGCCCCGTCAGACTGGTTGTGGCGGAGGTGTTGCAATAATATATAGTGATATTCTCAATGTTACCCAGAAAACGGGATACAGGTTTAACTCATTCGAAATACTTCTGCTAAATGTTACACTGTCAGATATGCAAAAGAAATCTAATGTATCTCTTGCTCTGGCTACTGTGTATAGACCACCAGGGCCGTATACAGAATTCCTAAAAGAATTTGCAGATTTCCTCTCAGACCTTCTGGTTACAGTTGATAAGGCGCTAATCATGGGAGATTTTAATATTCACGTTGATAATGCAAATGATACATTAGGACTTGCGTTTACTGACCTAATAAACTCCTTTGGAGTCAAGCAAAATGTCACCGGGCCCACTCATCGTTTTAATCATACACTAGATTTAATTATATCGCATGGAATCGATCTTACTGCTATAGATATTGTAACCCAAAGTGATGATATTACAGACCATTTCCTTGTATCGTGCATGCTGCGTATAACTGATATTAACTATATGTCTCAGCGTTACCGTCTGGGCAGAACTATTGTTCCAGCCACCAAAGACAGATTCGCAAATAACCTGCCTGATCTATCTCAACTGCTATTTGTACCCAAAAATACACATGGATTAGATGAAATTACTGACAACATGGGCACTATTTTCTCTAATACATTAGAAGCTGTTGCCCCCATCAAATTGAAAAAGGTTAGAGAAAAACGTACTGTGCCATGGTATAACAGTAATACTCACTCTCTCAAGAAAGTAACTCGTAGTCATGAACGCAAATGGAGAAAAACTAACTTGGAAGTTTTTAGAATTGCATGGAAAAACAGTATGTCCAGGTATAGACAGGCTCTAAAAACTGCTAGGGCAGAGCATATACACAAACTCATTGAAAATAACCAAAACAATCCAAGGTTTTTATTTAGCACAGTGGCTAAGTTAACAAATTACCAGACGCCACCTGATTCAAATATTCCACCAACGTTAAATAGTAATGACTTTATGAATTTCTTCACTGATAAAATAGATAACGTTAGAAATACAATAGCGAATGTAGATTCTACAGCATCTAACACTTCAGTTTCATCCATCGCACCCAAAGATAAACTACAGTGCTTTACAAATATAGGACAGGAAGAGCTAAATAAACTTATCACTGTATCTAAACCAACAACATGTTTATTAGATCCTGTACCCACTAAATTACTGAAAGAGCTGTTACCTGTAGCCGAAGAACCGCTTCTCAATATCATTAACTCGTCGTTATCTTTAGGTCACGTCCAAAAACCATTCAAGCTGGCGGTTATCAAGCCTCTTATTAAGAAACCAAAACTAGATCCTAGTGTACTGGCAAATTATAGGCCTATTTCAAATCTTCCATTTATGTCTAAAATATTAGAAAAAGTTGTGTCTGCTCAATTGAGCACCTTCCTGCATAAAAATGATCTGTATGAAGAATTTCAGTCAGGTTTTAGGCCCCACCATAGCACAGAAACTGCACTTGTTAAAATTACAAATGACCTGCTCCTTGCATGAGATCAAGGCTGCATCTCATTTCTAGTCTTACTTGATCTTAGTGCTGCGTTCGACACCATAGATCATGACATACTCATAGATCGATTACAAAACTATACAGGTATTCAAGGGCAGGCTCTAAGATGGTTTAGATCCTACCTGTCCGATCGCTACCATTTTGTTTACTTAAATGGGGTGTCATCTCATTTATCATCAGTAAAATATGGAGTGCCACAAGGATCCATCCTAGGTCCCCTTCTATTTTAGATATACATGTTGCCCCTTGGTAATATTATTAGAAAATACGGAATTAGCTTCCACTGTTATGCTGATGATACTCAGCTATATATCTCAACGAGACCAGATGAAACTTCCCAATTATCTAAGCTAACAGAGTGTGTTAAAAATGTAAAAGATTGGATGACAAATAATTTTCTCCAATTAAATTCGGATAAGACAGAGATATTAATTATTGGACCAAAAAACACCACACAGAATCTTGTAGATTACAATCTGCAACTAGACGGATGTACTGTTACTTCCTCTACAGTCAGAAATCTGGGTGTTATATTGGACAGCAATTTGTCTTTTGAAAATCATATTTCCAATGTTACAAAAACTGCATTCTTCCATCTTAGAAACATTGCCAAGCTACGAAACATGTTATCTGTTTCTGATGCAGAAAAGCTAGTTCATGCTTTCATGACCTCTAGACTGGACTATTGTAATGCACTTCTAGGTGGTTGTCCTGCTTTGTCAATAAACAAGCTACAGGTAGTCCAAAATGCAGCAGCTAGAGTCCTTACGAGGTCAAGAAAATATGATCATATTACCCCAATTTTACAGTCTCTGCACTGGCTACCTATTAAGTTCCGTGTCAGTTACAAATTATCATTACTTACCTATAAGGCCCTAAATGGTTTAGCTCCTGTGTACCTAACTAGCCTTCTACCACGCTACAACCCATCACGCACCCTAAGGTCACAAAACGCTGGACTTTTGGTAGTTCCTAGGATAGCAAAGTCCACTAAAGGAGGTAGAGCTTTCTCACATTTGGCTCCCAAACTCTGGAATAGCCTTCCTGATAATGTTTGGGGTTCAGACACCCTCTCTCTGTTTAAATCTAGATTAAAAACACATCTCTTTCGCCAAGCATTCGAATAATGTATCTTTTAAATTGTGAGTGTAGTTGCGTCTGATCAAATGTGCATTTTTATTCATTAGCTTGGGTTAAACTAATTTTACTTTGTTGGATCAGCAGCTATGCTAATGATGTCTCTAAGCTCCAATCTGGATCCAGAACACCTGAGAAGAGATGATGCTGACCCTCAGAGGTACCCAGATGATGCTAACCTTGAATCAACAAACAGAACTAACAATTATTGCTACATGTGTGACTGCATCATATAATAACTATTAATTAATAATATTGATAGTTCATCGTCTAGCTGACTACGTCTTGTATTATTATTATTATTTTTTATTTTTTCTAAAATCCTGTCAAACGTGCACAAACTAGGGGAGAGCAGGGGTGAAAGTACCATTTTTCAGAAAAACATCATTTTAAAAGATAATGTTGTAGACAGAGATATATGTCTGCTGTGGTCAGTAACTCATAAGTGTGGTCTATCAATACCAGGTGGTATTTTGTAGAAATGTAGAAAGGCTTCAGTATAATTTCAATTTGAACATAAGTTGCACATTGTTACTTTTGACCCCATCGGTTGGGACGAAAGTAACACACAGGTGGGTTAAAAGTAACACAACAATATAAGCTAGATTTATTTTCTGTTACTCTTATTTTTATTAAGTATACCTGACTATGACCTTGTAAATATGTAACTGCAAACATATTCTGTCTTTTATTTTTGTAAAAAAATTATTAAATTACATATTTATATTTATATTTTAAATTTAAGTTTCATCAAATGTCTCAAAACCCGACTGTACAAACTTTTTTTTTTTTTCAGTGTATTTTTATAAAACATTTTTTCAACAGAATGAACAATATAATAATTAAATTACATTGGCATAATATAAATTCTAAACATAATGTAACAGTAGGCCTATTCATGTTTCCATCCAGTTGTTTTTATGCATAAATTCAAAATGTGCATTAAAACATCTGGAAACACTGAAAATTCATAGGTGGAGGTGTAAAAGCTACGGTATGGCTAAAACCTAAATATAACTAAGGTAAATGCGAGGTAGGAGCTGCCCAGATGTTCCTCTATGTCCAGAAACGCTCTCTCATAAACATCTGGATAAAACCAGACCACTGTTTGTCTTTCTGACCATCACTCAGACATATTCTTTTGGTATAATATGACATAAACATTTTAATAAATGATGCAAGAGACAGAAATTCACAGAATAGCATGTACCGGAACAAAATAAATACTTATTGTCAATGTAGCGGGAAAAAAGTAACAACTGTTACTTTCGTCCCGACAGGAACTCCTGGCATTTAAACCTGATTTACTTTTATACTAAAAAACTTTGATAATGCAAACTTTAGGATGTGTTAAAGCACTAAATAACCTGTAGATTGATCATTACTGTGACACATGAAACAAAAAAACAACACAACTAATTAAAAAAAAATACCGCTTCAATAATTTACTTTTTGTACTCGAAAACAGTTTTACCGACCTAACTGCGGGAAATGATGAGGAAATCACGTGATATTTCTCAGCTCCATCAAGGATTGAATGCTGAATATACCGTCATAGCTGGGAATGCAAATGCAGTATAGGCTCTGAGAAAATCGCTTTGTTACTTTCGTCCCGCATTACTTTCGCCCCGGTTCTCCCCTACTAGCTACTACTAAATATTGTAGAAACATAATTTTCTGTAAAGTTGCTTTGTAACGATTTGTATTGTAAAAAGCGCTATAGAAATAAACTTGAATTGAATTGAAAATGGATGTAGTCTGATGTTAGAAATAAGGATGTACTGTACATCATATGCAATGTACTTCATATGATCATAAATAATGTAGAAGTTGTGACAGGATGTGCTATTGACTCACCGCATCCGGCTGTGCTCTGCCCAAATGCCACGTGATGGCCATTTGCATACAGGACTGGCTGATATCAGGGAGTGTGTCCATAATCATGTCCATGGTGACAGCATCCTTATCTGTTGGTGGAGGGTGCCGCATGGTGCAGGGTGTATTGGGTACCCATGCACACCAATCAAACTACAGTACAGAGACCAAGATCAACGGTGAACACAATAAAGCTATGTAATGACTTATAAACTAATTTCTAACCACTAGGTAACACACTTAATGTAAATGATTGTATATACATATATAATAATACGTATATATAATATAATATAATATAATATAATATAATATAATATAATATAATATAATATAATATAATATAATATAATATAATATAATATAATATAATATAATATAATATAATATAATATAATATAATATAATACAGGCCTTGAAAATTAATGGAAATGTATTTCTGGTAACCTGCATTCAATACAGTAGAATAGTATATAAAAAGTATGTTTTTAAAGTGGGTTTTTATATTTGATATGATGTGTAAATGGGTGTCAAACTCAGTTCCTGGAGGGTCGGAGCCCTGCAGAGTTTAAATTCAACCCTAATTAAACACACCTGATTCAACTAATCAAGCCCTTCAGGCTCATTTGAAAACTACATGCTAATTCTGTATGTGTGTTTGAGTAGGGTTGGAACAAAACTCTACAGGGCTCCAGCCCTAAAGGAATTTAGTTTGACACCCCTGTGTTCGGTAGATGGTTACCTGTCCATTATTGGTGGCAGCATGTTGTGATGTGCTGGTAAAGATCACCATGCTTAACAGTGTGATGAGTTCTTCTTTTGTCTTCAGCTCACTAGCTAGGCCTGACATGCAAGAAACATCAATAGTTACTCCCAGCTTACTCCTAATTTTAAGTGACATTTATTTAGCTCATGTTATTTCATTGTGGTGATGAGACACAGACTGAGGGCAAGCTTATTCCCCTAGTGACCGCATGGGGCACTGTATTATCCTTCAGGTTCTTTATTACTTCCTTAATTTTGTATCTGGTGCATAGAATGTGCGAATGTCTGAAGCCCTATACCATCCCGCCAATCCTATTGGCCAAATAGCACTTGGCACCGCCCTACGCATGCGTACGCATCATATACCTGGGTGCCGCGTGCCATTTCGCTCAGATTTCATTCCTTCAGGAAAGAGAATCATCTGTGCCCTAGGATTCATCTCGCGTTCTCCAGCGGTTTCTACGAGCAGTGTTAACTCCTCTTCGCGGACGCGATGAGTCAACGAAAGGTAAGATCCGTATATGGGTTTATCATGAGGAGGCACTCATGAGAGGTTCGTTAGCAGCCTCTCTACATGTTCTCTCCGTGATAGCCTACGGCTACAGTAAAAAAAAAAAAAAAAAAAAGAATCCGCGCTCTGGAGTGTATTTCTATAAGTTGTAAAATCCTGCCGTGGATACGCTTCAGGATTATACACAACGAAACGCAGCGAGTTTGACGCATGTGCTTCCCTTCCTGTTTGCCAGGGACTGTGCCCTCCACTAGAGAGTGCTGTTGGACTGCTAATGCACATCCAACCCTCTCACTGCAGTCCCCACGCTCTAACATTGACTGTCTCGCAGCAAACAGCGCTTTGAGCAGCATTGGATCGAGCTGTAACGCCAAACATTCCCTCAGACACTCTGCGCAATCCAGCTTTCAGAATTCGAAGGGCGATTCAAGGGTCCTGCACAGACAACCAGTTTATGACGGCTCGCACAACCGCCGCTTTTTCGCTAGCGGCAGAGCCCGATGTTCAATCTGTTGGCCTAATTCCTGCTGTGGACACGTTTCAGGATTATACACGACGAGACGCAACGGCTCTTATGCATACACTTCCCCTGGGCACGAACGGCACAAGCTTTTCGTGCCCGGACATTTTAACGTGTATGACAGCGTTGCAGGAAGCAGAAAATTTGAGACCGCTAGTATTGTTTCGGACCGCGTGGGAATGCTTGCCCGACATTTCTCAATGGGTGTTACGCGCAATTTGTCACGGATACACCATTCAGTTTCGAAGAGGCCCGCCTCCTTTCCGCGGAATTCTTTCCACGGTGGTGAAACGGATGGAAATAGCGGTGCTGCGACAGGAGATGTCAGAAAAAAAAAAAAAAGCGGCGGATTGCGACCCTTTCTGGATTTACGCCATCTGAATCTTGCACTCAGGCCGAGCAAATAAAAGATGTTGACGGTAAAGTCTATTTTATCTCAGGTTCAACCAAACGACTGGTTTGTCACGATCGATCTGAAGGATGCATACTTTCATATTCAGATCATCAAGAGACACAGGAAGTTCCTCAGATTCACTTTAGAGGGCAAAGCGTATCAATACCGCGTTCTTCCCTTTGGCTTAGCTCTGGCTCCCCGTACTTTCTCAAAATGCATGGACGCAGCTCTAGCCCCGTTGCGGCTCCAGGGCGTTCATGTTTTGAACTACTTAGACGATTGGCTGGCGTTAGTGCAATCGCAGACTCAAGCACACCCTCTTCGGGATCTTGTGCTGAATCATTTAAACAGCCTGGGCTTACGCACGAATTTCCAGAAAAGTGTTTTAATCCCCTCTCAACGGATAACCTTTCTGGGAATAGACTTGGACTCTCGCGCGATGACAGCAAAGCTTTCTCTCCCGCGCGCACAGTCGATTGCGTCATGCGTGCGGCGCTTCAAAGCGGGTCGCACAGTGACAGTGAGATTGTGCCTCAGACTTTTAGGTCTAATGGCAGCGGCATTCCCCGTAATTCGTCTGGGATTACTTCACATGCGCCATTTTCAGTGGTGGACGAAAAGACGAAATATTTCACCCCGTTGTCTTCCGCATCGGATGATTTCGGTGACATGGAGGTGTGTGATGTCGTTAAAACTATGGATGTCAACCGAATTTCTCCTAACCGGGGTTCGGCTGGGGATTTGTGCTTTCCGAGAGACCGTCACGACGGATGCGTCTTTGACCGGTTGGGGAGCTGTTTGTCAAGGGCGCCCAGCCCACGGAGTGTGGACAGCGGCACAACGCAGTTGGCACATAAACAGGTTGGAATTACGGTTGGCGGTTTTTCTGGCACTCCAGTATTTCTCGAAACTGCTGATCGACCGTCATGTGCTGCTCAGATCAGACAACACAGCGGTTGTGTCATACCTGAATCATCAGGGAGGATTATGCTCTCGCCCCGTGCAGGCTGGCGAGACATGTTCTTCTTTGGTCTCAGAACAAATTTCTGTCGATCCGAGCTGTTCATGTCCCCGGACGTTTGAACTTCGGACCGGGTTTGCTATCCAGACAGACTCTGGAGCAATGGAAATGGAGATTACACCCCCAAACGGTGAATCTCTTATGGCAGATTTTCGGAGAAGCGAGAGTGGATTTATTTGCGTCGAACTTGACTACGCATTGCCCGCTATGGTTCTACCTATGCCCCCCATCGCCTTGGGCTTGGATGCGTTAGCTCACAGTTGGCCCAGGACCAGTTTGTATGCTTTTCCCCCAATTCGTTTGATCCCAGCGGTATTATCCAGAATACGGCTGGACAGAGTGGAACAGCTGCTGCTGGTGGCTCCGCGGTGGCACACACAGCCGTGCTTTGCGGACCTGATCAGTCTGTTAGCGGGCTCTCCATGGGAGATTCCCCTCAGACAGGATTTATTATCACAAGCACAGGTACTGATTTGGCACCCGAGACAAAATCTATGGGAACTGTGGGCGTGGCCTCTGAGCGGAGTGAGTTAGTATGTCCCGGTCTTTCTGTTGAAACTACTGAGACTATACTGAATTCTAGAGCAGCTTCTACGAGACACTTATATGCTTTTAAGTGGAGACTGTTTACGACCTGGTGTGAAATTCGTAATATGGATCCAGTTTACTGCCCAGTGTCTTCAGTACTGGAGTTCCTTCAGGACCGTTTTTCGGATGGAGTGACACCAGCCACTCTAAAGGTTTACGTGGCAGCCATTTCAGCTTACCACGAGTATATAGATGGTGCCTCGGTGGGCCGTCATCCACTGGTTTCTCGTTTCATACAGGGTGCGCGACGGCTGAGGCCTTTCCGCCCCGTGTGAGTTCCTTCATGGGTTTTATCCACTGTGTTGCACGGTTTATCAGGGCAACCGTTTGAGCCCTTGGAAACTGTACCGGATTAAATCCTGACTCTGAAGACGATTCTTCTTATGGCTTTATCCTCCCTCAAGAGAGTTGGGGATTTACAGGCTCTCTCTGTTTCACCTTCATGCATGGAATTTGCACCGGGCTCTGTGAAGGTGTTGTTGCAACCGAGGCCTAATTATGTCCCAAAGGTCGCATCTAATCCCTTTAGCTTTCAGCAGGTGGTCCTGGAGGCTTTATCTCCTGCTGAGGCGGGGTCTGGAGATCTAAGTCTTTGCCCTGTGAGAGCTTTAAAGACTTATGTGGATCGTACTGCCCCATGGCGTGAGTCTGACCAGCTGTTTGTCTGTTTTGGACATAAGAATAAAGGCCATGCGGTTACAAAACAGCGCATGTCACATTGGCTGGTGGAGGCAATATCTTTAGCCTATGAGGCGCGCTGGCTCGCTTCGCCCTTAGGAGTTAAAGCTCATTCCACGAGAGCAGTGGCTTCTTCTCGAGCTTTTCTCAGTGGATCTTTCTTGGATGATACCTGTGCTGCGGCAGGTTGGTCCTCACCGAGCACTTTTATCAAGTCTTACAGTCTGGATGTGAGGATGGCTCCTGGCTCCCGGGTTCTCTCCGCTGGAGCAGATGCTTCCTTGGATCCCAGCTATCAGGTACGTCAGGCGTTATGGTATAGCATTCCCATAGCAGGTGACGTCACCGCAGCATCGAAGTGACCTATGAAAGGGAACATCTCGGTTACGTATGTAACCATGGTTCCCTGAATAGGGAACGAGATGCTGCGGTCCTGGCCGTTCCATACCTTGATAGCATTCTTCTTCTTCAGTCATGAAATCTGAGCGAAATGGCACGCGGCACCCAGGTATACGATGCGTACTCATGAGTAGGGCGGTGCCAAGCGCTATTTGGCCAATAGGATTGGCGGGATGGTATAGGGCTTCAGACATTCGTCACACCAAGGGGTGTTCCCATAGCAGGTGACGTCACCGCAGCATCTCGTTCCCTATTCAGGGAACCATGGTTACATACGTAACCGAGATGTTATCCCTGTGATGTTTTTTTGACATTTTTAAAATGCAATATTGGTGACCTGTACTGGGTATGATTGTATTGGATGATTTATATTACTGTCCAAAAGTTTGGGGTTGGCAAGATTTATTAAAAAGGAGTCTCCTGTTATCACCAAATTAGTCTCTTATGCTGCACTTAATTGATAAAAAATACAGTAATATTGTGAAATATTATTGCAATTTAAATTTTCAAAATCAATCTTTCCTGTGATGGCAAAGTTGAATTTTCAGTGAACATTAATCTTCAGTGTCACATAATACACTTAGTATTATACATTTTGAAAACAGCTGTGCTGGCTGCTCAATATTTTTGTGGAAACCAAGATTAAAAAAAATCAGATTCTTTGATTAAAAGGATCATATGATGCGTTTTCAAGTTTTTCTTTTTTCTCTTTGGAGTTTTGCAAGTTGTTTGTAAATAGAGAAGATCTCTAAAAATGCAAAGAATAAAGTATCAAATCCAAGGAGATATTCTTTATAAAATGTAAGATTTGTCCACGCTTTCCTAAAACACCTCATTAAACAACCCCCAAAATGTCTATGTCACTGTGGGAAGATTTGCATAATGCCGTCGCCGCCCAGTTGTTCACAACAATAAAGTAATTACAGACAGGTGTGTTGGAGCAGGGTTGGAACTGAATTCTGCAGGACGGTAGCTCTCCGGGAGCCGTTTGGAGATCCCTGTTGTAGAGACACGTAGAGTGTTTCGTTGTGAAAGCTGAACTACTTTGCTTGACCTTCCAAAAAAGTTGTTCAACTAGATATCAGTGGTTAAGTTGTATTTACAACACTGTTCTACAACAGTTCAATCCAAATATTTGTGTTTGTGCAATGCATTTAATGGAGGACTGTTTCCTGAACCTACAATGTTCTGACTCACAACCTGTAAGTATGTTTTCATATTTAAATAATTTGCCACTGATGGATTCAAATGTGAACTTTGAGCAGTGTAGAGTCAAATGTATTCATATCTTACCAAAATGTGGCAGATCCACAAAGCCCTCCACAGCCACGTCATTAATCCACGCCTGAATTTCTGAATCCTGTTCAACTTCACGATCACTCTTGTAGTAGAGGGAAACTATTCCTGAAACAAAACTAAGAGCATAAAATAAAATTAAGTAAATAGTTCTGAGGTCTGATAGTAAAATAGGTTTATAATTATATATACTGTTTCATTCACATTCAAATGTCTGAAAGAATTATTCCTATTATATTTACTTTTGAATGACATCCCACAGCATCATAGAATGGTCCCTGTAGAAATAGTCTTTTATTTTAGTAACTCCTCTGTCCATGAAGTCAAATTTGGGCTGGAGGGAGCGATAGGTTAACACTTTATACTCCCTCTGTGTCAGAATCAAGAGTCCATCTCCACCTGTTGATACCACCTGAAAAACATAATTTTTCACATTTATGACCAACTGAGTGAATTAAAAATACACTACAGTTAATACACTACAGCTTCAAGGGGTGATAAGAACCCAGTCCACAAAAAATCTAGTGCAAAATGTCCAAAATGAAAAAACAAAAAAGTGTCTAGTGTTCGCAGGTTTGCTCTGAATGGTTCATATTCTTTCATAAACTACAGTGTGTACAGATGCTCACCCTTTTGAAGATGCCCTCCGAGGAGATCAGCTGTGTTCTGCCACGACAGTTAATCTCAAGTGTATACCTCAGGTGTGGAGTTAAGAGCTGCAATGAGAAAGAAAAATTGAAGAAGAGCCTTAACATACAATATAGCTGGATAATTTAATGAATGACTAGATTTTGATGTATCTGTGATTATCTAACTCTTAACATGCTTTGAAACATGCAAATGTATCTTTCCTAAAAAGCACTTCCTGTACACTTCCTCTCACCTTATATATGGGGTGAACAGCAGGCAGCTGTCGGAGTGTGGCGACACAGAACACTTCTACCACCAAGTGTGTGCGTAATAGATGTGATAACAACTGAAAGATCTGGAACTCAGAGTGACGAACCCACATCTTTGCTAATAACCAGGCCAGAGGTGGATCGCTAGGTAGAAATATGGGTGTGTCCTTATCAGGTTTCTGTTCGAGCTGAAAGGAAGGGAGAAGAACAATAAGACATTTCTGAGTTTGTACATCAGTTTGACAGTTCATTTCTAGATGGTTTCCTGTAATGTTACTAATTATTACATTAATATTATTTTAATCTGCACATGTTTTGATGCTTTTTATCTTTAAATCAAATGCATTTCTATAAAAAAAATATCTTCTTTTTGGTAAAAATATAAATATATTTTTGGCTCATGGAGGCGGCAGGAAGATTTGGAAGAGCTACTATAGATTCATCTTAGATTGTTATGTTTCCAGGTATATGTGAGTCAGCAGGTTTTACCTGTATGGCGATGGGAATGAGACCCTTCTCAGGATGTTCATACAGTAAGCAAAGCGGGGCAGCTATGTGCTGTGCCTTGTCTCTGATTACATTGGCAGGAATCCCATCCATTATTGCATGATCAACCAGAAATATATTTCCTTTCTTTAGTAGAAGAGACAAAGAAACATGATCAGATCCACTGTTCCAATAATCCAATGTATTTAAGAAAATAAAACACTTAAATCTCACCTTGAGTTCTTCCTTCAAAGTGGTTGTAGGTATAAGAGAAGACTGCACCATGTCTCCCGTGACAGGGAAGTTTGAGGGCAGCTCCTTGCACCTAGAAATCATTCTTGGGTTTGAGCCGTTGAGGAACTGGTAACCAAAAAAACTGTCTTCTTTCCAGTGATTCATGGTGTATTCTGAACAAAATATTGATCACCAATTCTTGTTATTCATTTAATGACATTGGTAAATTTCTGTATGTGACTTTTCTGAAAGAGTTTTGCCTCCTCACATTTACAGAAGGGGTCTATTATATATGCCATGCTTGATCTTATTTAAAATATTATAACGTGATGGTTCTTTCAGCAATGATCATTTTACAACCAACCAATAAACAAAATCAATCGATAAAGAGCTGCAACAGGTTTCAACACTATATTTTTAGGTGCCATGCGTGCCGTGTGCTACGCACTGCTTGTGCAAATGCTGGATAACGTTCTGATTTGCATATTTATGAAGTAAAAAGAATTGATCAAAAAATAGCTCACGACAAACACACCATCGCTTCCTCTTTTGATAACTGCTCTTCTGTCTGTGGAAATGTCCACTATGATACTTTTAAATATGTTGGAATGTATTGTTCAATAAGTAACAAATAATTGTATTTTCTTTACTCCAGATAATGCACTGCTCATTTTATCTCTCAGACATTAAAAAAGAGCGTGTGTTAGAAGTTCATGCGACTCCAAAAAAAATTAATAAAAAAAATTAAACAAAAAAACATGTTTAATTTATTACTGGTTTCTGTTGTTAAACCGATTTGAATATGAATATGCTTGAACCTAATTGCTTCACATTTTATTCCTTTAGCATCAGTGTTGGGGAGTAACTAGATACATGTAACGGAGCTATGTAATTTAATTACAAAATAAATGTAACCGTTATTCGTTACGGTTACTGAGAAACTTTTTTTTTTGTTTAATTACAGTTATTTATGAAAATAAGCTGTGCTAAAGTCTGATTTTGTGGTGGCTGTGCTTTAAAATAATTGTTTTATATATATTAAATCTTGATTCAAGTGTAGAAGGATTTTGAGAAGTCTGACAGTAATCAGTGTTGAATAGGCCTACTACTGTAAGGTTAATCCTGCTTGCTTTAAATGTGTCAAAATGATTAACAGTTGAAAACATTATACTTTAAGAAAGTAACTGAAATAGTCACACTACTTAGTACATTTTAATAGGGTAACTTGTAATCTGTAACCGATGACATTTCCAAAGTAAACTAAACCAACACTGTTTAGAACCACTTTTCAACTGCATTGCGAGCTTTCATAATTAAGAGTTAAACATTTTGGAAGTGTATCTTAACTCAGGGCAGTAAGTGACTTTTATCCAAAGTTTTAAAGAATCATATAGGGTTAAGTGCAGTGTGAACATCTGTTATTCAAGAGTGGAAATAAATGTGGAATTTTGACATGACATTGTGAAATGCCATTACTTTGTCATATAGGTCTCCTACACATAGCTAAAGAGTTAAATGAACATGTTACAGAATTGCATTTTCTGGGAAGAGAGCTTTCCGAAAATGAAGTAATTACATGAAATGTATATTTTCTGGTAACTAAACTAAGAAAGAAAGAAAATAACAGAGACAGACGAAGTGATTGTTACCAGCTATGGGACTTCTTAGCTTCCAGAAGATCCTTTTGAAGTCGTCCAGGTCATTCCAAGACTTTCCGAACATGATTGCCAGTTTTTTCAGAGAGAGCTCCAAAAGCCTGAGATGCAAGCAATGTACAAGTGAATTAGTGAGATTAATGGAATAGTATTTAAATTATACATAGATAAATAGGGGAATACACAGGCTTATGCACCTTAAAATGTCAAGTCACACATGCACAGCAAAAGCTCTCCTGCATTTTTACTCACGCATACTGGAGGGATCCCTCAAAGTCACTGCGCTTCTCATTGTCAAAGCGAGAGTCCTGGGGGAGATCAGCCTCTGACTTGGCATCAATGCATTTTGGAATGCCAGGGGCCCATGCAAGCCATCTGATAGATGAGACACAGAGTTCAACAGGGATTTGTGAAAAGCACATTCCTTATAACGCTGTAAGTTCAGTGTATGCAAGCTCCGTGAAGACCTGTATATTTTCTGCCTCTCAAGAAGCTCTGTCGTTCTGTGAGATATCTCCAGTGGCAAGGTGTCATCACTGATCTTTTTGGCTATGAAAGAAAAAGGAACCAGAGTTGTGTTTTTTTATTAATGCTGTATTTGATCTTGATCTTAAATCATAGTTGTTACTGCAAGTGCAGTTCAATATAACTGACCTGTGCCTTCTCTGAGCTCTACTATCACTTTATCTCCCACTAGCCAACGGTAACAGGGAAAACTATAGCTGGATCTTTCTCCAGGTATACTGACTTTTACATAACGGCAGAACCAGTTATCCTCCACCCAGTACTTCTGCTTCTCCAGGCGCACCAGTATCAGGGGACCCAAATCAGCAGCACTTTTAACAGTGTAATCATCCACCTACAAAATCATGGGAATATATTTCGGTACTTGAGATGCTTTAATTCCTTATTATTAACATGCATTGTATATTTAATTATGCTCATTTCACATTTTGTACATTTAGATAATTAATTACTCATCCACATGTCGTTCCACCCCTAAGACTTTCATTCATCTTTGGAATAGAATTATAAGATATTTTTGATGAAATCCGAGAGCTTTCTGACCCTCAATAGACAGCAATGCAACTACTACTTTCATGGCCCAAAAAGGCAGTAAGGACATCGTTAAAATAGTCCATGTGTCAGTGATTCAACCTTCATTTCATGAAGCTACAACCACCACGAGTACCATAACACATGCATTATATTACTTTAGTGAACGCGTGTTGAAGACTGACACAGAAGAGAAGAAATTGTTAAATAATTGCTATTTTGTTTTGTATTCTCATAGCTTCATAAAATTAAGGTTGAACCAGTGATGTCACATGGACTATTTTTATGTCTTTATTACCTTTCTGGACTTTGAACGTGGTAGTCGCGTTGCTGTATATGGAGGGTCAGAAAGCTCTCGGATTTCATCAAAAAATATTTTGTGTACAAAAGATGAATGATCATAGATTTTAACATTGGTATCTCTTCTTAAAAAAAATATCTAACTTTTTTGGAAATTTGATTATTTTCAAGAACTTTATGATCATTTGTCATTGGGACTGTTGTAAAATAGGATGGTAAATGCTTAACATACCATTTAAAATATTTTTACATTAAAAAAAAAGATCTACTCTACTGCACTCGACAGAAGAACAAGATATAGTATTCCACATATTATATAAAAAAAAATTTCATAAGCACACAAGCATATTTACTCACTGCTCCTCTGCAGAAGTCTAGCCCTGGATTGTCCAGCACGGTTCTCTCACTCTCTCCTCTCTCTCCAACCAGAGTCAAGTATATATAGTTATTTGTTCCCGAATATTTGGAGGTCCCCGTGGCCACTGTCACTTTGTACTCCATCTGCACTCATACACATACAAATGCTGATCAAACTATTATATTTTCACTGTTTCAGTTATCATCACAGAGCAGTCTCAGATGCTTCAATCTTTTTGCAGTTACATGAAATATCTAACAGAGAGCTATAGCAGATGCAAGTCTGTTTCCTCACAGTATTATACAATCAGTTTGTGTCTGCACTGGGTGATTACAAAAGTGAGCCATGTATGGTGGAAGTGAAAGTGGAAAACAAGAACACCTACAAATAAAACAACAAAAGGCTTTGAGAAAAAAAAATGAAATCCCTCAATGCATTATCAGATGTATTAAAAGATTCAAGTGCAGCTAGACACTTAAACGCAATTGGGTCTAGTGAGCTTCCCCTGTTGTAACAATACAAATACAGTACAATTCAAACTATGAAAATAAAGGTGCAGTAAAGAGAAGTTGAAGGGAACATTTTATAATAAGCTGTAGTTTTACTTAATGCAAAACAATTTTTACATCATTTAATCTTTGTTAATATTAATTTCAAATATTCTATTGGTTAGTGTTAATTTATGTTTATAATACATAAGCAATTGTGAATCAATACAGCTTTAAATGTCAGCAATATGTTAGTATGCTGTAAAGATTTTAATTAGTTGTTGCAGTCTTGTTTTCTTGCGCTTTCTTGATCTTTATAATTTCCTGTATATAAAGGGTGTGATAAGCTGTCAAATCAATCAAGCATGAGCAACCCAGCTAGAAAAACTTTAGATCAATATCAGATTGGTTTCACAAAGATATTTTAGAGCAAGCTCATTTATAATCAATTTGTCCATTACGCCTGTTAATAAAACATTGATGTGCCATTGCATTCTGTAACAGGGGCACAGAAACGGTTTTGCATATTTGGTGCACAGACACATGCATAGCATAAAAGCTTAGACACAGACAGAAGTGTCATATTTTGACCATCAGGAAAGATGCCTTGAAGGACTTAAAATAGCTTAAAAAATACACCTAGACTAGTTATTCTAAATGACAGTGGTTCATAGAGTCTTTAACAGTGAGGAAACACACATAGATTTAACTTACATCAACAGAGAACATTAGAAACACATTGATTACTTAAATATGTTCCAGTACAATAAATTGAGAGAAGAATCTGAAGAATAGTTAGTCAACAAGTTACCTCCTTTGTTGAAAAGTGTGGCGGTGAAAATCTACTTTGTTATGCTCCTCTGCTGTAGTTTCTATCACCTCTTTTCTCACTTGACTCGTTTCCTTCTTTCACGTCAGAAACTGGCTGTTCAGACCCTCTAGTTTCACTGACTGACTCAGGCAGATATTTGCTTTCAAATGTCCCGTCTCTACTGGTCTCCACCTTTATACCTCATTTCCTCTCCCACCTCTTGTCATGGTCCTCTATTGGCTGATATTTCAACCTCCTCATTTGTTTATTCATTTTTTCTTTGCTATTCGCTTCAAGGAAGTGGTTAGTACAGTACTAGCTCACAGAAAAGCCACAAAGTTAAATATATGGACTAAAAAAAATAAGCATCAAAGACAGTGATGTATATCAACTTTATATGCTTAGCTAATGCATTTTTCCCTAAGAGATAGTACAGAGAAACACTTTGGTAACACGTAATCATTAAACACATGATCTCTGACTTCTGATATTTGTGTCTTGTTAATATACACGGAGCACTGTACTTGGAGAACACTCAGTATCACTTCCCCATTACAATGTTAATTCAAATTGTGGTTATAATCTACTTCACCTAAAACATTTCTACAGAATACATGAAAAAAGAGCCAGAACAGCTCCCCTTTATTGCATGATTTTATTTAAACACAATGCCAAGAATACATGTTACATGTACAAATATGATGTTACAAAAAAAAAGAGGCCACAAAACACATTACTCATATTGTCCAACTGATAAAAGCACTTTTGAATACTTGTGACTACAGTATCATCATACTTGTATTAAGCTGCCTGAAAAAATATCAATCATGACCACTAAAAATTCTATTTTTCTCAATGTATGAACTTTTTGCAGTCTATAACATTATCAACGGTATTGAAGTTTCTTTTAACTTGAAAACCTAAAATTCTTTCATCAAAGAAACCAATCTGGAGCTGTTCTAGTGCTACTACTGCAGAGTCTGAGGCAACAGTAGCAGTCAAATATGACCATGAGGGACCTTTCAAGACCTCACTATCAATTGGAAACTCCTTTAATGTGACAACTGAGTGAAAGAGAAGTTTGGTCATGTTAGGACTGGGATTGTGAGGCACCGTGATCGTCATCATCTGGTGGGCAGTCAACAAAGTCAGCAAGCATGGAAGCCATTGCCTCATCCATCTAGAAAAGAGATTGAGCAAGAAGAGAGAGGAAGTTAGAGAGAATGTGCTGGAGAAATGCTCTGAATAAGCTACAAAAATTGTTTACATGCCATTACCAGAGTAAACCATACAAGTCAAGTACTTAACAAGTAAACACTGCACACTGAAGACATTACAAGACATAAAAGGCATACTCCATGTGCACTTTTGCAAAACCATGGCGGTAACAATCATCAATATTCAAGAAAATACAGTTACTTGGAAAGGCTGACATTTAACAATGTCATTACTAAGGCATCTGGCCTATGCAGTATTTCTTAATACACAACATTAAGGTTTCTCAGTGCACGAAAGGGTACTGCGATAACCAAAATACACATTACCAAGCAAAAGTTTGGGGTCTGTAAGATTATTTTTTTTTTTCAATGTTTTTAAAAATAGGTCTCTCATGCTTACTAATGATGCATATATTTGATCAAAAATACAATAATACTGTGAAATGTCACCATAAAATCTCTATTCTATTTAAGCATTTCATGATGTAATGTGTTTCAGTGCAAAGCTGCCCTTTTCGGCAGCCATTTCTCAGTTCTTCATGGTCAGAAATCATTCTAGTACAGTGCACAGCATAAACGAGCAAAAATGAGTACACCCTCCTGAAAGTTACTAAATAAAACTTAAAATGGAAAAAAGGCAGAGTTATCGCAGAGTTTGCCACAGCCTGCAGAAGTGGCATTCATGGTTGTTGTCAACACTAGAATTACCTACTGTAGCCAAAGCAAAATAACATTAAATAAATAAATAGATACAATTTTGGTACCTGACTTGTCAGTGAGTTATAAACACAGTTTGCTGGTTATCAATTGTTTATAGTAAATAGATTGCATACACAAATAATACATAACATACTAAATGCATAATTATTAATCAATCCAATCCTGTGTTGCTAAGGGTGATGCATTCACACTGGACCTGATGGCTTGTTTCCACTGAGCGGTTCGGTACACTACAGTACAGGCTTTTACCCCTTCCGTTGGGGTACCAAAAAGGTGGCGCTAAACTCACCGCAGAACATTGATTGGTTGTACCAGTGTATTTCAAAATTGTATATTTTCACACAGACAATAGTAGTTTCTCATTATGCTTCCATCTGTTCTTGTGGACTTGTGAAATGTTATTGCTCAAAAACCTGCATAATTTCCTAAATTATTCCAATTTGTCATGAAATTTAGTTTTAAGAGTTTTTCAGACGAGAATGTAATGGTTTAAAACTCAAATCTGTGGTTTATTTGTAAAGATGGCGCCTATTTTAGCGCTCCAGGCGATCACCGAGCACTCAGTGCTCATGTGTCCGACGAGGGCAGCCTTAGCCCAGCCAGTTCTTCTTACATTTGCTGCTGGCTCTGATGGTCTCTTTAGTGATAAAACATGATACAACTCGTCTTGGGTTGGCTATATTTAACAGGCATTCGTGGTCTCATGAATCTTTAATTTGTTCCTGATCATATCGTTTTGGCTGAGCACAAAGTTGTTTAACTTTATATACATAATTTGAACTTTACTGTAAAACAGCGCTGACTTTGTAGCATACGTTTGACTGAACTGTTTGCTTTTGTCTTTATTTCCTATTATATAAGCCTCTTATAATTTGTACTTATACTTTTATATTGGCTATTATTGTTCATTTAAACAAAAAAAAAAAAGTTGGGCTTATTGTCGCGGTTCATTGTCGATCAGTATTTTCTGTCATACACCACGCCAAACAAGCAAGGGTAGTATTAGCAGTGGAAAAGCAAGCCTGATCAGGGTTACTTTTACAGAATCGTACTGTACTGTACTGTACCATACCGTTCAGTGGAGATGAGCCATTAGAGAAGGAATTCTGCACCAGGGTTAGAAGTTACTTCGTTACCTTTTTCTTTTCGGTGCCTTGTTCAGAAGATTCTCCTTCCTCGCGATCTTCCATTTTCCTTTTTGTTCCCTTTGCGTCTGAATCTTCTCCCTGTTCACCACTCTCTTTCTTTACCTCTTCCTCTACTGTCACAGATACACTCTGATGCGCCTCTTGCCCGGACGTGGATGGTGCGTTCTGATTGGTTGCGTCTTCGGGCTGTAATTCTGGTTCTTGCTTTTGAACTTCGACTTCTACAGTCAATTCCTGGTCCTGTTGTGACGGCCGATAATTTTCTGTGGGATCTTCTGGTTTTGCCACTTCCTGCTCACATGTTTTCACTTCAGGTTCAACTGCCTCCACAGTGGTGTCCTCTTCATGGCCTTCAGTCTCTCCACTGATTACAAGACTCTCTATTTGTTCCTTGCCAACCACAGGTTCATTTCTCTCAACCGCTCCAATGTTCTCAATTTCCTCCACGGTCCCCTTGTCCTTGATCCGGTCTTCTGCATAGACACTCCTCACACCCTCCATCTCCTCGATCCCAGGTTCTACTTCTCGTTCTCTCTCCATGCAGAACATTTCCATCCCTTGCTGGTCCTCCGCCTCAATCATGACCTCTGCATCCTCCTCGCCCATCATCCCACTGCTGTTGTCTCCCTCCAATGGCTGGATCTCCTCACTTTCCTCCTCATCCTCCTCCTCTTCATATTCTTCAAATTCCTCTCCCTCATAGTACTCTTCATCCATTAATTCGCTGCCTTCCTCTTCCTCTTCTTCCTCTAGGCCCTCCTCCTCCTCCTCTTCCTCCTCTCCTAATTCATCCTCCTCCAGCTCCTCTTCTTCATCATCTGAGCTGTTGATGTTGATGACGTTCTGGTCCACGTCATTTGCTGGGGGTTGCTGCTGGAGCTGACGGCTGGTCTGAGCAATCTGGTTCTGAAGCTGAATCTGTAAAGACAAGCCCAACGTAGGTGGCTGCCCACCTGGAGAAGTTTGCATCAACATCTGCTGAAGTTGCGGACCACCCGTCAGCGAGTCTGCAAGTCCAGCAGGTGATGCTGCGAGCGAAACTGTAGTTGAGTTCAGAGGAGGCACCAGAGACACGAGCTGGGATGTCTGGCTTGGTCCAGGGAAAGAGTTAATGTTATTAGCGTTAGCTGGCAGAATCTGGTGGGGAATGGTAGTGGGCAGATCATTAGGCAGCAAAGTGTCAACCGATCCAACCTCACCCACTATAGGGGTAGGAACTGCTGGCTGGGACAACGACAGTGCATTTGCCGCTCCATCTTGCATCTCCATCATCATACCCGCTGGCATGATGACCACGCTATCATCTGAATCACTCTCCAAAGAGATCTCTACATCTTCTGGCTCCTCTTTTTCATAGCGGACAAAAACTTGTCGTTGACCATCAGGGGCTCCGAGACCTGCCAGTTCACCCGGTTGAGCTGAAGAGAGAAGCAGGTCGCCTGGGGTGGCCGTAGTGCCTGCAGGAGTCGGAAGAACCGGAGGAGCCATAGGTAGATGGTTCTCCAAAGAACCAAGCAAGGTAGCAGGACCTAAGCCCATGGGATGTCTGGACGGGAAAGGTGGTCCACTAAGGAGGGTAGGGATGGACAGTGAGGGGTTTTGGCCAGAGGCAAGGACAGGGGCAGAAGGGGTTGATTTGAGAGTCAGAGGTGTGAGAGGGAGAGAGATTGAAGGTGTCCGAGGATGAATAAGGGTGTTGCATATAGTCAGAGCCTCAACACAGAATGACGATACCTGTAGGGAAACACGGAAAAACAAAATAATTAAATTTTAAATCAGGAAGTGCCAATAGTAACAGTATCACCATTGTTGAGCAGAGTGATACAGTGATCGATACTCTCAAAGGGATATTCCATCTAAAAATGTAAATTCTCCAAACAACACTGGATCCTACTGACTTTCATTGTATGGACACACACAAACTGGGACATTTTTCAAAATACCTTTTTTGTCCCGCAGAAGAAAGTAAATAAAACCGGTTTGTTGTGGCATGAGGGTGAATAAAAGAAGGCTTCCTTTTTTAGCTGTATGGAGAAATCTGATAGCTGTGTGATGAACCAGAGACAGATACAACTCTATGCCAGGGCCATGCTCACTTGCCAATTTCTATTCTAGTGTTAAATTAGGATAAATTTAGCTATGAGACAATAAAAGAACCCATTTGCCAGGGGTAATGCTTCTTTTATTCACTCAATACTTTTATTTACAACTTTGGAAACATGAAACAGTGTCTCCAGTTAGTCTCCTGCATCATTAGAAGCAAATAGCCACTACACCACCCACAATGACAGCCACTTAAGAGAAGGCAAATGTCAAAAAGAATGTCTGTTTATCTAAATCATTGTATACTGATATTTTATGTTTGCACATTCAGACAGGTTGGGTGCCGTTAAATTGTTTAAAAATGGAACGTATACAATGAGTTGGATTTTGGTACATGATTTCACAGTATGAAAATATATCATAACATAACAGCATCTATTTAAGGTTGTCTGAGATCCCATATGAAATACTGGCAACACTTAGAATACGGTTAAATTCATTGACATGAATTGCATTATGTATGATGTTATCAAGATGATGATGTTAATGACTGTCTACATATATTAACACATTCAAAACTTCCAGCTATATAAAATAACATTAATTTATCATGGATGAACAATATCATATTTATAAATTTACCTATTATAATAATAAATGCGGTAAAACCATAGACTGCATAAAAACATAAAAAACCTTTTGTAAAGTGTCACTGAACTAGCCAGTTGAGTGTTGACACAGACTTCAACTGCCTCTTATTACAACATGCATATACTCAACTTTGCAGCACTTCTGCTTTCAATAGCACTTGTAGTCACAACAATATGTAAGGGATGGGCAGTATTTCAGACACATGCATTTAAAATGCGTATTTGAAATACAAAACACTATTTTGTATTTTAAAGCCTTTGGGGAAAAAATTATTTGTATTTAAACATATTTAAGATTAGTATTTTCAAAATACAAAATATTTAGTACCAGTCAACCTCTTCATTAAAGGCACAATATGTAATTTTTCTGCTTTAAAAATAGCAGATATCACTATATCTATGTTATACATATTTTTTAGTTGTGTACTTACATTATCCCGACAGTTTCCACGAACTTTAAAATCCGGAGAAAATTATAGTTTAATTAGAAGACACGGCACGTTTCTTTATTTCCGTTTTGTCGCCCGTCTATGGCGTCATATAAACTTTGACCCCTCTAGTTTATCTAACTTCCTGCGGAAACCACAAATACAAAGGTGAACAGAAGCAAAGACGAGACGAAGAAGAAAAAGTAGTAGCTAGTCTTGATCGAGACTATTATATTTTATATTTATATTGTTTATATTCATATTTATACTTCAATCGATAACTTAGTTATGGATCATGATTATGCTTTGCCTGCACGTTCTGTGAAGCGCAAACGTACGGGTGAAATAAATGACCTGAGAAGGTTTTGGGACAAGAGAACAAACAAGACACGGGTAAATATTGGAGTTGCATTTCCAAGATAGAGAGAGCTTCGTGACAAGCTGAAACTACAGAGAGATGCTTGCATTCTAATAAACAGGTATGCATCCATTCAGCTAACTATATCTATCCGTATATTTTGTGAAACGATGATGTCTTGTGTAAAACGCAGACGGACTAGCTCTCATGGAGAGTATAATGTAAATCTACATGTTTTCTATATCTAGCTGGATAAAGTAGCTTCAAATGCAGTTCACTATTTTGTTCGATATCATAGTATAAACGTAGCCTAATTATAATTATTAACGAAAGGCAACCGTGTTTTTTTAAACATATATTACTACTAGCTAGATGGAATATTGATTTGATAGGGGTCTGATAATTCATATATCTCTCCGTTCGAAAAGACGTGATTGTCAAAATACTAGGCTGCTGCTGCTGTAGGTGAAGGGAGACCGCTGACAGACCAGGCTCTTGTCTTCATGACAACAATATCTACACTTCATGTTGAACATAAATATAAAGCCTACTGATAAAGGACACCGTCAACAGTATTGACGGCAAAATAGACGATGTTTGACAGGTGCAATATTTGAAAATCGATAATTATTTATTTATTTTTTAAATTACATTTATATCTGAATTTTTTTCAACCTATAGACTTCAAACATCAAAATGTCATGAATTAATATGTATTTGTGTACAAAATTACATATAAACATATTTTCCTATTATATTTTGCCTGGAAACGCTTCCAACACGCGTGCGTGTCGCGTGAAAAATAGGCGTCGGTTCTATTTCTAGCAAGCACGCGTTTTCCGCGTTTTCTTACACAGGCAATCTGCAAGCTCTAACCTATTAACATGGGAGCCGAATTAAAAACTGACACGCCACGCAGCTGAGACGCTTGCGCCACGCATCCAGTATGTCGCCGGCCTCGGTTAAAATGAGTGAAGAATGTGGGGAGCGACAGAGCGCGTGTTCCAATGAACAACAACTCCCATGAGCCTACGCTCTTTCCCGACGTCATCAAAGTACGTCTTATGTTATTATTTTGATTGATGACCCCTGGTGGCCAAAAATTCCATACTGTGCGTTTAACTAGTGCATCAACAAGTTTAGTCATGCACCCTCCTCCCATCCCCCAGCATTCACACATGTGAGCTACAGCTGTACAACTCCATTCAGCACTGGAGGAGTGACTTTTCTGTAATAAGATAAGGTAAAGATGTCATGGTCAACTGTGCTTGTTGATTAAAGTTAAAATAGTGCATAATTCAGATTTGCCTTCAGTTAACAAAGTTAATCAGTTCAGTTAATCAGTTTTTATAGTTAATCGGTTGTTTTTTAATCAACTAGTTTGTCAAATGGGTATAAAGCATTATTGCATGCAGGCCTGGGAGATATGACAGTACATATTGTGGTGATGATATAAAGTGTGAATCGACTGAACTTTTTCTAAATCGTTTACATAAGAGAAATGCCTATCTGCAATGTTCCCGCTAAGCTGTATGCGTACGCAATGACATGTGAAATAAAACATCATCATGATTCATGTTTAAAAGGAGAGTGGTTTGATTAAGTGGTGGAATAGTGGATGATGTGCAGTTGGACACAGAACAGTAACAAAACTCTGAGACATTTACAGTCACACACAGGTGTAGTAGTGTGCAATATCTCTACCAACTTACATGGGGATGTTTTAGATAACTGTAAAAGAATTCACATATTCACTTTTTTAAATGTACTGACATTTTTTTTTATTTTACTATATTACATTATATGTCTAACAAATAATTTTTGGGGAATTTATGAGCAATGACCGCTTTATTTTTTCATATTAGCTAAATTATATGACATTATATTATTATAAAGAAATTTACTATTCTGTGTGAGAATTTTTTTTAAGAGAATGCTAAATTTTTTTTTAAAAAAGCACTGTACAAAATGTTTTAATTTCATTGTTACATCAAGGGTCAAATTAAATATAGATAACATTAGAGATGAAGTGGAACGCCGACAAGTAGGACGATAATTTTGACTTGAAGGCCCTTTCCGTGCCTAATTGCCACGGATGTGGCAAGCAGAATCACCACACAGCTGTCGCTTTTGTAGTAAAAGTGGTTTGTGCAGTTCAAGCCTTGTTTATACCACTTGCCTCTGTTTGAACACATCTAAATGTTTTGTTTAGATTCAGAATAGGTCCAGACTCCAGATAGATATCAGCCTATGGGGATGCCTACATTGGATAGTCAATTTCACAGGTATTTTGTACACTTATACACTTAGCTGATGCTTTTATCCAAAGCGACTTACAATTGCCACATATGTCAGAGGTCGCACACCTCTGGAGCAACTAGGAGTTAAGTGTCTTGCTCAGGGACACATTGGTGTCTCACAGTGGATTCGAACCCGGGTCTCTCACACCAAAGATATGTGTCTTATCCACTGCGCTAGCACCACCCCTGCCTACCCTAAATGTATTTTGTGCATTTTCAAAATGTGCATTTAAAAAAAAAAAAAATTCCACACAGTATTTTGTACTTTAACTGAAATGTATTCATGCCAATCTCTGCAATATGTAAGAATCTAGCTGAGAAATACTGTAAATCAGCAAACAAGTGAGACCACTTAAGCAAGACTCCCTCTAGTGGATAACATTTAGATGTTTTTGCATTATTACTAAATAAAATGGTATTTCTTTTTTGTAAAAAACATTTGTTAGGTTTCAAAATACGAAACACATATTGGTCTAACACACTTTCTGATGGCTTGGCCAAGAGAATTCTTAGAAAAGCTCTATTGTGATTTGTATATTTTGTATCTAATACAATTAAATTTAGATATTTTTAGTCACTTAACTGCACAAAGACTTTTTGGGGTCATTACCAAACTACCTTTGATAAAACAACAACAAAACAACACACAAAGCTTCCATCATTTACCAGGAAGTCAATACAAAATTTGCACAGAATCCGACTAAAGATCAGATACATAAATATTCCACCTAGACATGTTACACTCTAATAATGAGATTCAATGGACAGGTTTTTCCAAAGACGGCAAGATTAACGTTTTTAACCCTTAGGATTTAAAATCAAGAATGTTCACTTACCATGATGTTGTGATCTCTCCGGCCGTGGCTGAAGGCAGACACAGCGCAGGAGAGAGGAGGAGGCCAGCGGGGAGAGGGCACCAGCACAAGTGCCAGTAAGAGTCGGTAGAGCTCTCGACGAGGAGTAGGGCTGCCATACTGCCCACTGACAGCACCGACATCCAGCACACAGTGAGACTGCTGCTGCAGACGCACACACAGAGGCACCACCAGGTCTTGGATCCTCTAACAAGGGAAGGAGTGTTTAGAAGAAAAACATGAAACAACTTTCCATGAAAAAGACAATCAAAACAGAAACATGAACAAACTTTATTTGAACAAACCTTATGCAGATCTTCTTTCAACAAAGTTCCACTGGTCAAAATGATATGTCTTAATGCTGTAAAGTAATCATTCTTCATCAGTAAATAATGTTATTATTTCTGCTACTAAAGCTGAAACTTCATTGGTCGTCACTGAGCACTCACCCCGAAGAGCAGCGACACACGTGTCTTGATTGGCTAGCACATCTCCTTTCCTCTGTAGTGATATTCCATCTCCCATTACCAATCCTTTCGTTCGACGAGGGCCTGACTTGCCAGCAGAACCAATCAGGTCATTCATGGACTGTGACTGTTGTCCGGACCGGAGCTAGACAGCAACAGAAAGGACCATTGGAGAAAGAAATAGAAATACTTCAAGCAGGGCTACAATTTAATGTATTAATCTTCTTTAAAAACACAATACCCAAACATGACTGTGATACATTTGGGGTCTGTTTCACATGCTGACCAAGGCTGCATTTATTTGATCAAAAATACAGTAAAAACATAGTAAATGTAAAATATTATTACAATTTTAAAATACAGTGACGAGTGGGGCGGGGCCGAGAGCCGTGGGAACAGAGCGAGGCCGGTGGAGTGATTGGAAATGAGCGACACCTGCTCCACTCACCGGTCTCGAGTCCCACGGAGGAGATCAGAAGGATACAGAAGGAGCAACGACAGTGAAGGACGAGAGGGGACCAGGCCTGGGTTTTATTTTGAGTTTGGTTTCTGTTTGTGCGCGGCAGTCGCGCTGTTTTGTGTTTATTTTATTATTAAAGCTTCATTCTGATTGCCCGAGATTATGAAGTTTGTAATCCGTTACAAAGACCTTTTCAATTGTAATATATTTTGAAATGCATTTTGTTCCTATGATAGCAACTCTGAATTTTCAGCAGCCATTACTCCAGTCTTCAGTGTCACATGATGCATCAGCGATCTTTCCAATATGATGATTTGCACCCAACACTACTTATTAGCAGTGTTGAAAACAATTGAGCTGCTTTATATTTTTTGTTTATAAACTGATGCAATCTAGCATTCCTTCATGAATAGTTCAAAAGACCATCATTTATTTGAAATTAAAATGTTATTGTCAATTGATAAATTTAGTGCATCCTGGCAGAATGTAAGTATTCAATTTTTCAAATGTACTATACTTCCATCTTCACAAGAAAGGCTCATCTCTAATTTAATTCCCTATTATGTTTGTATTACAAAGACCCTTACAAAGACCTACCTTGACAGCTTCTGATGCTGGCGTGATGTCACCCATCAAATGAGTGAACAGCAACTCTGTATGGGTGGGGCTTCCCTGAAGCAGAGAGGCGCCTCCTACTCTTACCAACAGTTCAATGGTACGGTACACGGTCACTCGCACTGCACTGTAGGAAAAACAGAACATCATATCGTCAAAGCTGGACACCTGACTAAAATAACAGTGAGTGAACATACTTAGTGCTTCATTCAATATGTCAGTGTTTCTATATGTTGATGTCTTCAATGAAATGGGATTACAAATGTTCATAGGAAAAGCATTTCAAAATGACAATCAAAATGTTAATAACAGATTTTAAAATGGTAATCAAGTTATCCAAGATGAATGTTAATACAAGGAGCAAACAAGTACATTTTCATGAATGGTGTTTCTGTAATACCTGTACGCTCTTTGCTGGCCCAGACTAGCCTCAGGCAGAGGTGTCCACGCAGACAGAGACTGTGAGAGAAGCCTTGTGAGCACACCGCTATACTGGACCAGTCCACCACCCACACTGGACCAAAACAAAAAACACATTACAACCGCTACTTCTGTACATTTAGCCAGCAACCACTGACACAAATCATTAATCAAAAATCAAGGAGTTATGCAATTAATATAATATTAAATATCCAACTGCATTGCTGGAACTCTTCCAAGGTGTTACTAAGAGTGTCAAATGCATAGATTGAGTCTAATTAGCCTGCAAGCTAAATTTGTTTAAAATTGTTAAAAATGCAAGTCTATGGAATGTCCCCATTTATTCAGTTGAGTGTGTGTGTGTGTGTGTGTGTGTGTCTGCTTACGCCTTGATGAGAGCAGAGAGAAGCTCTAGAGTGTCGTTGTGTATGGAGGGTAAAACCAACAGCTTCAGACAGCCCTCTCCTGTTGGACTCTGAAACACACCCTTCAGTCAGCGTCCACATCAATGTTAAGCAAGTTCAGTGAATAATATGATCTGTGACTCTTTAATATCAAAATTCAGCATACAAAGAGAGAGTTAAAGCCTTACGATGCTCTTTGTGTTGACTGCTAGAGCTTGACACACCAATTTGAGAACATGCTGAACAGGTAAACGAACTGAAGACGCAGGATCAGCACTATTTGAGGGAAACATGTCTCACTAATATGGACCAATATCTCAAAGATCTTCATTTAAGACTAACTAAACTTAACAAATAGCATGAATTTAGCCACACAACATCAGCACTACCTAAGAGTGTGCTTAATAGCCATACAAACGGCCTTGTAACGATGATGGAGCTGAAGGATCAGAAGTGGATCTACATCATCCAGGGGAGGGAAAGGCAGTTCAACACCAGGACCCTCATACTGCACTGGTCCTTCTGAAACAGCGACGCCCAAAAAAAAGTATTTAACACAAATGTTTTGCCTCAATACAACACAAAGACTAGGAACACACCACATACCTGTTTCTGCACCTTGGTATAACTGTCCCAGTATGCTACTGGCTGATGCTAGAAAGCAGTGCAGCTGATTGGTCCAGCTCTCAGCCCTGCGCCCACCTCCCCCTCGCTCTAACACCCCACCGAGACACGGCAATCGGCCAAAACTTTCACAAGCCACCTACCAATATAGAAAAATTAAAATCAGGATGCAGAAGTTTTTATTTATTTGTTTTGAGCAGTCAACTACGCACATTATCATTTAATTCCACAACCAGATGTAACTAACCTCTTGAACTTTAGGATTACCAGAGTCCATTTTAGAGAGGAAATACGCTCCAAGCTTCTCCTGTAAGAGACCATGATTAGCTTTTTCATATACAAAGTAACTGGAAAAAAAACATTAATGATTATACTGACCCTCAGAGATCCACAGGCACGTGGGTAGTAGAGCATACACGCCATCATTCCTTTCATAGCAGCTAGGTGGCACTGTGACAAAACAAAGGGCTACTTTTGAAGCATTTTGTGGTACAAAAATGTAAATAGTTCTCAGTTTATTAACATACTGTTCAAATACGGTTCAAAAGTTTGGATATTTTAATGAATGTTGCATTTATTTGCTCAAAAATACAGTAAAAATTATATTACGAAATATTTAAGTGAACGTTTTCTTTTTTACTATATTTTGAAATGTACAATGTATTCCTCTGGGGAAAATTCAGCAGCCATTCCTCCAGTCTTCAGTGTCACATGATCTTTCAGAAATAGTTGTAATATGCTTATTTGTTGCTCAAGAAACAGTTATTATAAATGTCAGGAACAGTTGTGCTGCTTAATATTTTTGTGAAAACTAAGAATATAAATGTCTTTATTGTCATCTTTGTGGAATAAAATCAATTTCTCTAAATAGAAATAACAAAAGTATTGACCCCAATCCTTTGAACGTTACTGTATATTTCCATGAGTAAACAAGCTGGGCATAAACCAAGAAATACAAAATAAACTTGATTCAAGACTACATTTTAACTGATTTAAATCTAGGCTGAATGTGACATTTTTACCTCAGATTTGAGACTGAGCAGGGAGGTCAGGATGCCCAGGATGGAGTTGAGTCCCACCTCCCTGGCCAGCTCTGGCAGCTGGGATGAGTACTGCAACAAGTCCTGCAGCACACTCACAGCAAGCTGCACGGTGGGGAGAGGGGCCTGCGACTGTGAGTTTGAGAACAACAGAAGATACATTACTAAATCATGCAGGACTGAATCAAATCAGGAAAGACCTATTAAGTGGATACAGGCAAGAGAATAGAAGGCAAATGTTTGAAGACATCTCTCACCTGAATGACCTGCTGCAGTGTTCGCAGCCATGAAAGGCAATGCTGCTGGAAAACTTCACTCGAACTGTCCTTGACCAGCACGGACAGGAGACAGAGACCCTCAAACCTGAAACACACGTCATCAAGTTCATATGAAGTCGAGATGAAACCCAAGCAGCGACAGATTTGTTTTCCATAGTGTGGTGAATTTTGAATTCATGTATTATTGTAAGAGAAAAAAAAAGTAGGGTGGTAAGTCTATTCTATTCATCGATTGATTGGATGGAGTTAGATACAATATTAATGTATTTATTTACTTAGTAAACGTGATTCCTTTATAAATTACCTTTAGTCTCAGATGATCTCCTGTCTAATGCTTGTATTTTGTAATTTATGATTATTTTATTTTTAATCTTTATCAATGTTTAATCTTTATTATCTTTAGCATTATTATTATATGCACTTATATGTATTCTATTCTTTTTCTGTATTCTATTAATGTACCACCTTTGGTTTTAATCGTGAAAAGAAAAGACAACATGTAACTTGTTATAATGTTTGTTGTATTAAGCCTCTCATTAAAAAAAACCACAACTTGACCCCAAAGAACTAGTTAATTATAGACCGATCTCGAATCTGCCTTTTCTCTCCAAGATACTAGAAAAGGTAGTATCCTTACAATTATATTCCTTCTTAGAGAAAAATGGTATCTGTTAGGATTTCCATTCAGGATTTAGACCGTATCATAGTACTGAGACTGCTCTCCTTAGAGTTACAAATGACCTGCTCTTATCATTTGATCATGGTTGTATCTCTCTATTAGTGTTATTGGATCTTAGTGCTGCGTTTGACACCATTGACCACAACATTCTTTTGCATAGTCTTGAACACTTTGTTGGCATTAATGGAAGTGCATTAGCATGGTTTAAATCGTACATATGACCGCCATCAATTCGTAGCAGTGAATGAAGAGGTATCATATCGATCACAAGTGCAGTATGGAGTACCTCAAGGCTCAGTACTAGGGCCGCTACTCTTCACACTTTATATGTTACCCTTGGGAGATTTCATCAGGAAACATGGTGTCAGCTTTCACTATTATGCTGATGATACTCAGCTCTATATTTCTTCGCGGCCCGGTGAAACACACCAATTTGAAAAACTAATGGAATGCATAGTCAATATAAAAAACTGGATGACGAGTAATTTCTTACTGCTAAATTCTGAAAAAACAGAGGTGTTATAGGACCTAAAAACTCTGCATGTAATAACCTAGACACTAAGACTTGATGGCTGCTCTGTCAATTCTTCGTCATAAGTTAGGAACCTAGGTGTGCTATTTGATAGTAATCTTTCCTTAGAAAGCCACATTTCTAGCATTTGTAAAACTGCATTTTTCCATCTCAAAAATATATCTAAATTACGGCCTATGCTCTCAATGTCAAATGCAGAAATGTTATCCCATGCATTTATGACGTCAAGGTTAGATTATTGTAATGCTTTATTGTTCTGCATGCTTAGTAAACAAACTACAGTTAGTCCAAAATGCAGCAGCAAGAGTTCTTATTATAACCAGGAAGTATGACCATATTAGCCCGGTCCTGTCAACACTGCACTGCCTCCTATCAAACATTGTGTAGATTTTAAAATCTTGCTTATTACTTATAAAGCCCTGAATGGTTTACCGCCTCAGTATTTGAATGAGCTCCTTTTACATTATAATCCTCTACGTCCGCTGCGTTCTCAAAACTCAGGCAATTTGATAATACCTAGAATCTCAAAATCAACTGCGGGCGGCAGATCCTTTTCCTATTTGGCGCCTAAACTCTGGAATAACCTACCTAACATTGTTCGGGAGGAAGACACACTCTTGCAGTTTAAATCTAGATTAAAGACCCATCTTTTTAACCTGGCTTATACATAACACACTAATATGCTTCTAATATCCAAATCCATCTCCATCCTTCTAATATCCAAGCCATCTCCATCATGCTTCAATGACTACCGTCCTGTTGCACTTATTACCATCCTAATGAAGTGCTTTGAACGGCTAGTCATGCACCAAATCAAGTCTGCCCTCCCCCCCTCCCTGGACCGCTTCCAGTTTGCATATCGGTTGCGGTCGACCGATGATGCCATCGCCACTGCCGTCCACTCAGCACTCACACATCTAGACAAAAAGGACTCATATGTCAGAATGCTGTTCATAGACTTCAAGTTAGCATTCAACACAATCATCCCAGCTAATTTACAAACTGATTCAGCTGGACCTCAACACTTCGCTGTGCAACTGGCTGTTGGACTTTCTGACTGGAAGACCTCAGGCAGTACGGGTCGGCAGCAACACATCCAGCACCATCACAGTGAACACTGGGGCCCCCCAAGGATGTGTGTTGAGCCCCCTCCTCTTCACTCTGCTGACCCATGACTGCACACCGTCACACAACTCCAAACTCTTCATTAAGTTTGCGGATGACACGACTGTGGTGGGTCTCATTAGCAACAAAGATGAGACAAACTACAGGAGCGAGGTGAGCTTCCTGGCCGGATGGTGTAGTGACAACAATCTCTCTCTGAATGGGGAGAAGACGAAGGAGATTGTTGTAGACTTCAGGAGAGCACACACTTAGCACGTTCCTCTGACCATCAACGGTGCGACTGTGTAGAGAGTGAGCAGCACCAAGTTCCTGGGTGTGCACATCACAGAGGACCTCTCCTGGACTGACAACACTGCAGCACTGGCAAAGAAATCACAACAGCGTCTCTACTTCCTCCGCAAACTGAGAAGAGCCAGAACCCCGGCCCCCATCATGTACACCTTCTACAGAGGCACCATCGAGAGCATCCTGTCGAGTTGCATCACTGTGTGGTATGGCACCTGCAACGCGTCCTGCCGAAAGACTCTGCAACGCATAGTGAGAGCAGCTGAGAAGATCATTGGTGTCTCTCTCCCCTCCCTGCAGGATATTTATAGAACCCGTCTCACTCGCAAAGCCCTCTGCATCACAGGTGATCCCACCCACCCATCTCACAGCTTCTTCAGTCTGTGCTGCCATCAGGGAGGAGACTGCGGAGTCTCCAGGCCAGGACCAGCAGACTGAAAGAAAGCTTCATCCAACAGGCTGTTAGGAAGCTGAACTCGCTCCCGAACTTGCCCCCCATCCCTCTTCTGCCCCAGGCACCACTGAACTATGAAACTCTACTGTTAATGTTGTCTGATGGTATGCACCGGGGGTCTGAGAGTAACGCAATTTCAATTCTCTTTATGTATGTACTGTACATGTGGAAGAATTGACAATAAAGCAGACTTTACTTGACAAATCCGTTAAAGGATTTTTAGGCTGCATTAATTAGGTAAACCAGAACTGGGAACACTTCCCATACCACCTGATATACTTGGTTCATCATTAGAAAAATGGCATCTACGCTAATATTAGTCTGTTTCTCTCTTATCCCGAGGTCACCGTAGCCACCAGATCTAGTCTGTATCCTGATCAGAGGGTCACTGCAGTCACCCGGATCCAATACATATCCAGACCAGATGGTGGATCAGCACCTAGAAAGGACCTCTACAGCCCTGAAAGACAGCGGAGACCAGGACAACTAGAGCCCCAGATAAAGATCCCCTGTAAAAACCTTGTCTCAGACGACCACTGGGACAAGACCACAGGAAACAGATGATTCTTCTGCACAATCTGACTTTGCTGCAGCCTGGAATTGAACTGCTGGTTTCGTCTGGTCAGAGGAGAACTGCCCCCCCAACTGAGCCTGGTTTCTCCCATGGTTTTTTTTTCTCCATTCTGTCACTGATGGAGTTTTGGTTCCTTGCCGCTGTCGCCTCTGGCTTGCTTAGTTGGGGACAATTCATTTACAGCGATATCGTTGACTTGATTACAAATAAATGCACAGACACTATTTAACTGAACAGAGATGACATCACTGAATTCAATGATGAACTGCCTTTAACTGTCATTTTGCATTATTGACACACTGTTTTCCTAATGTTGTTCAGGTGCTTTGACGCAATGTATTTTGTTTAAAGGCGCAATATGTAATTTTTCTGCTTTAAAATAGCAGATTTCACTATATGTTATATATTTTTTTTTGTTGTGTACTTACATTATCCCGACAGTTTCCACGAACTTTAAAATCCGGAGAAAATTATAGTTTAATTAGAAGACACGGCACGTTTCTTTATTTCCGTTTTGTCGCCCGTCTATGACGTCATATAACCTTTGACCCCTCTAGTTTATCTAACTTCCTGCGGAAACCACAAATACAAAGGTGAACAGAAGCAAAGACGAGACGAAGAAGAAAAAGTAGTAGCTAGCCTTTATCGAGACTATTATATTTTATATTTATATTCGTATTTATACCTCAATCAATAACTTAGTTATGGATCATGATTATGCTTTGCCTGCACGTTCTGTGAAGCGCAAACGTATGGGTGAAATAAATGACCTGAGAAGGTTTTGGGACGAAGAAGAAACGAGACACGGGTAAATATTGGAGTTGCATTTCCAAGATAGAGAGAGCTTCGTGACAAGCTGAAACTACAGAGAGATGCTTGCATTCTAATAAACAGGTATGCATCCATTCAGCTAACTATATCTATCCGTATATTTTGTGAAACGATGATGTCTTGTGTAAAACGCAGACGGACTAGCTCTCATGGAGAGTATAATGTAAATCTACATGTGTTCTATATCTAGCTGGATAAAGTAGCTTCAAATGCAGTTCACTATTTTGTTCGATATCATAGTATAAACGTAGCCTAATTATAATTATTAACGAAAGGCAACCGTGTTTTTTTTTTAACATATATTACTACTAGCTAGATGGAATATTGATTTGATAGGGGTCTGATAATTCATATATCTCTCCGTTCGAAAATACGTGATTGTCAAAATACTAAGGCCGGTGACACACTGCCTGCGTGGCGTCTCTGCTGCGTGCCAGAAGCGTGGCGCGCTGCTGCTGCTATAGGTGACATAGAGGGAGACCGCTGACAGACCAGGCTCTTGTCTTCATGACAACAATATCTATACTTCATGTTGAACATAAATATAAAGCCTACTGATAAAGGACACCGTCAACAGTATTGACGGCAAAATAGACTTATGTTTGACAGGTGCAATATTTGAAAATCGATAATTATTTATTTATTTTTTAAATTACATTTGTATCTGAATTTATATCAACCTATAGACTTTCAAACATCAAAATGTCATGAATTAATATGTATTTGTGTACAAAATTACATATAAACATATTTTCCTATTATATTTTGCCTGGAAACGCTTCCAACACGCGTGCGTGTCGCGTGAAAAATAGGCGTCGGTTCTATTTCTAGCATGCACACGTTTTCCGCCCTGAGACACGCGTCTCACGCAGGCAGTCTGCAAGCTCTAACCTATTAACATGGGAGCTGAATTAAAAAATGACACGCCACGCAGCTGAGACGCCGGCCTCAGTTAAAATGAGTGAGGAATGTGGGGAGCGACAGAGCGCGTGTTCCAATGAACAACAACTCCCATGAGCCCACGCTCTTTCCCGACGTCATAAAAGTACGTCTCATGTTATTATTTTGATTGAGTGACCCCTGGTGGCCAAAAATTCCATACTGCACGTTTAAAGCGCTATATAAATAAAGGTGACTTGACTTGTTCCAACAAAACGTTTGAACACAAGGCGGCAGTAACATGAAAAGTACTGAATCACAAAGATGCCGATTTGATTAGAAAAGGACAATAAAAAAACTCAAATGAAAGTGTACAATAAAGAATAAATTAAGAGTTATTTTATTTATTTATTTTAAAGACTAACAGCATCGACAGGATTTGGTCAAACAAGATATGTCATTAAATGTTTAACGAAAAACGCAATGGTAGGACTCGGAAGATATTGTAAAAAAAAAAAAAAAAAATGAATAAATTGACAGTGTTACTGTGACAGCTCACCTGGTCTTACTGGACCCGAGGCGTGCATTACTGATGCCCACCAGACCACCCACAGCTCCCGTACTCTGAAAAACCATTCAAACCAGTGTCACTAACAAACAGAACATATGAACATCTCCTCAGAGTGCTCTCAAATGAAACGTGTATTTTAGGATAAGACTAACGTTACATATGAAACACAAACACTAATGTGAATTTGACGGTCAGCTCGTAAACGAGCACAACGGTCATTAGACATGTCATTAAATCATAATTATAATGTTTCGCATTCATATTCAACTGCACACAAGGAACGCAACATCACCACAACGTTTCTATTTAAATCAAAGCAGCGCGCGTGCTACCTCGCGTCGCGCGCTGGCAGTGTAGACAAGAACAACCTCAGTCCTACCTGAGTCCCAACCACTCCATGCTCACGGTAGTTTGCTAGAAGTGCAGGTAGATATTCAGGTCTATCTTCCTTCAGGACAGTCACTAGCCCTTCTGTTAAGCGCGTTATGTTGGGGCCATGCAGCCAAGCCGCTGAAGCCATTTTAGCGCCCCTGAATGACGCGCAAATCCCGCGACGAGTGTACTGCTCGTTGACGTCAACACGTCGCGTTGTTGCTGTGTTGAGCTTGCAATGTTAACCGGGTAATATATGTGAAGAACACAAACTATCAACATTCCATCAACAAGTTCTCTTATTTTGGAAATTGGCACATACACACAATTTTACTCCTCATAATGTTTCTATTTGGAACAACAAATATATATTGCACAGGAACAAATCTTTATGTTTTGAGAATTGGTTAAGCAGAAGTATATGGTCGGTGAAAGATCTAATGGATGAAAAAGGAGAGCTTTTAGACTATAATGCTTTTACATTGAAGCATGGATTTACCTGTCACCCGAAAGAGTTTTTCACTGTCATTAATGCAGTACCTTCTGGCATAAAAATGCTAATGAGATGCTCCCTTTCTTATGCTAAAGTTAAGCCAGTTCTTCCCACTTTAGTCATTGGAGATATTAATTTTAAAAGTGTTAATTGTACTAACAAATATATTAGACAGGTCGTCTTAAGAACATATTATCCCTGTCAAATTAAAAGAAATAAACTAGATCACATGTTTAATAAGAATACTGTAAAATATCTTAGAACAGATTATTTGAGTTTTCCTATTCCTCCTAAAGCAAAAGAAACGCATTTCAAAATCTTAAATGAAATTTATCCTTCTAACAAATTCTTAAATCAAAAATTTAATATAGATATTGTCCCCTGTTCTTTTTGTAATAGTCTTTCTGAAGACACTGATCATATCTTCTTTACTTGCAATTTTTCCAAAATCTTCTGGATATCAGTTCAAGACTGGTTGATAGAAAAGGAGGTGGTTGTTGATGGTTTTGTTTTCACTTTACAACATATCTTATTTGGAATTCCCAAAGACTGCTGTGCTCATTTTTATTTGATCAATAACATTGTTATATTGGCAAAATATTTCATGCACAAATGTAGATTTTTTAAATCCCTCCCACTACTTATTGTGTTAAAAAATGATCTAAAGTGTTTTTCTAAAGCCCTTGAGAGAATGAGAGGTAGGAGTGCGATGAAACTGATTGATCTTTTGATTTCATATGATTTGGTGTAATATTGCCCCTTAATCTAATTTAATTTAATTTTTATTTTATTTTATTTATTTATTTTTTATACCCTATCTGAGATGTAAGATATGATTTCATGCATGTCTATTTTCTTTGTCTTTTAAGTAATTTTTAGCTAATTTGTGTCAAGCCTTTCATTTCGAATGTTTTACATATTGTAGTATGAATACATTTGCCTTGGTTGTGTATATAATTTTGTATTCAATAATAATAATAATAATAAAAAAAAGCAAAAAAAAAAAAAAATATATATATATATATGTGAAGAACACTATGAAAAATAATTTATGCTATACGTGGGAAGTTTCAAGTATTTTATTAAAATTGTTTAAAGGCTATTGATTTCTATGTATTCGTATACTTCGTAAGAGAGAGGCGCAGATTCAGGATTTATAGACCATAAATAAGGTTTCTTCTCCCCCAAAACGCTGAAGAAAACAAAGAACATATACAAAATAATTTTTAAACAACATTTCCCCATTTAAAAATTTTCATTTTATAACCAGTTTATTAATTTAGCAGGCAGCATACACCACCAGAATCAAGTTTGGACACACTTAACTGAATTTGTGCTTTTCACTACCTTTAAAACCTTATGATCTTAAGATTGATTACTTTGTATTACTAATTTTTAGACAAATATACATTTACAACACAAAACTTTTTTTTTAATTGATAGGCCAGATTAGAATTTCTTCAAGATTTTTTTTATTACAGTAAAAAAGTTTTATTAAAACTATAATACTTTTTTTTTTACTAATTAACACAAAATAATGGTAAAGTCATTAAGGACTTTATGACTTTACCATTATTTTGTGTTAACTAGTAAGAATGAGTAGATGTTTCCAAACTTTTGACTGGTAGTGTATCTTTATTTATTCAGTATCAATTTAAATAGAGAAGTAGCTTTAAAATGATTCTTTAAAAAGGTCAAGAAAGTCTTAAATGGGTTCTTGATACCAACACGAACATGTGGTCTGCAAACTAAATCTGTAAACAAAACACTGAGCTACACTGAGATAACAAAAGCTTTACAAGGACATGCCATTACAACTGTCTCAAACCCTACAGTCACCTCAAGAACGCATGCCGTTTTCTAACAAAGCACTCAGTATTGGACATAAAATAAATGTTTCTAATGGAAATGGCTTCCCTGCCACACTAATGCGAGTTAAAAGGCATTGTCATTTCTAAAGAGCAAAGTGAATAAATGTGCAGGTAGCAAACAATGGATAATTTAATATTAAACATCTCACTTGCAATGATTAGATATTTGTCAAAGCATGCATTTGCAGCTGGTTTAAAACTCATATTGCTTAATAAGTGAACCTATTGCCATTTTTTTCCCTGAAAAATTTCAGATTTGTTTAGCCATGTTCATCATGAACTCCACATTATGTGCTTAGTCATTGAACACACACACACACACACACACATAATATTCATAATATTCATAATATTGTTTGCAATATCATAAAGAATGTAATTAATTTTGTATCAGAGCATTACAACATTATCGCTTTAGACACATGTCAGTGAAGAGAGGTGTCATCTATAAAAATCTATCTGCTTAACTATTATAAATGAATGAGTAGATATAGACATGTGTGTCAGTCTGCATGAAATTTTTATTATCTTGCAGCACATTATGCAAATCATTTCCTGGACAGTGCCAAACTGAATGAATCAATCAACTGTTGCTGGGTATCTGCAGGTTTCTGAAAGTTAGATTTAAGACTTTTTAAGACCTTTTTAATACCATGCAGAATTAAATTTAAGACCAATTTCATATCAACAAATTTGCAAACAGCAAACAATACCACCAATTACGATCCTTAACACACATTGTTTATTGACATATTGAAGGCGTGAAAGAACAATAAATTGCAAAACATAGTGCAAAGACTGACTAAACATTAGGCAGAACATCGACAGCCTACAAAGATTTCAAACAAACTGCACAGCAGTAACATGAGGCATGTACACTGCATGCCAATAATCTGAACATTGGGTTTTTACTGTATAGATCTCAGTTCTTTGCCCTTTGTATCCAACTCTGTCTCAATTTGCTGTAATTCATTTGTTTTTTCTTTATATCGCTTCCTCAGTGTGTTGGATTTTGTAATGAGCTGTGCCATCAAGGTGCCAACTTTTCCCTCAGCTTCTTCTGCAAGCTGGTCAGCATCCTTCTGCAGGCTCGAAGATACCTGGACCAGAATTCTCTTCTTTTTTTTCAGGTCCTCGATGTCGTCTTCCAAAGCTTTGCGCTTCTGTGCCTGGACATCAGTGATTTGGATTTTTTTCTGCTGATCAAGGTGCATTCTGTATCTTGATCTAGCAGATGCAGCAGAGGCCAGTAATTCCTTTGAGATAGGGACATTGAGGAGCCCCCCACAGATGCTGACATAATCACATATTAGTCGATGACTGACCATTGTCTCCTCCTGCATATTGCAGGTCTCCACTTCTTTATTAATGGAGAATCCTCTCTCCACTGTTGCCTGCCCATGGGACAGGAGAAGCAGTTTCTTGCAAAAGCTCCATAACTCATCGCACTGCCCAAGAACTCCATGCAGGAATATGTCTAGCCTGGTTTCTGTTGGTTTGTATGAGAATAAGCTCTCATTTTCAACAGATAAAAAAATCATTGAATTGCTGGATTATAACATCACCTGAAGAAAACAACAAAATAATATTAATTTAATTATAAAAATGTATGCATATAAATTAATACATAATATTTACACAAGTCATTTTTTACATTTAAAAGCATATTTCATAACTTGATTTAATACACTCTGATAGAACTAAACTAATCTTTGCTACCAGCAGAGGATGTAAACAGCCTATTATAACCTATTATAAAAATCAAGCTTTCAGCTGAATCCATCAAAATTAAAATTTTATAGGTGAAAGAATACCTTAAGGAGTGATTCTGCACCCAATCCCATGTTTACTTCCTTTAGGTTGACCCAGCTCTGTTTGTCACTGACATCCAGCCTGACCAGCTGCAGTGAACCGATATCCTTGAGTACCTCTTTCTTGACAAAACGCCTCAGCATACTCTGCCAAAAGACACACAAAGAATGTTACCCAAATATTTCATTTAATTTATTTCAATTTAATTAATTGAAATTCAACATAAAAAGACTATTGTAGTATACTATTGTAACAAGTATTGTTCTTTTTGTTTGCTTAATACCATTGTCCGCAAAATATGCAAACTTCCATAAGATTACAATTAAAATGATCAGATTAATTATTAGCATTATCAGAGTAGAGTGCAGTAATAGAATTACCTTCATCAGCTCAGCCAAGTCTTTGGCAAGGAACGGAATCACTGGTACATCCGTTTGATAGAAGGTAAGAAAAGGACTGAAGGTCCTTGTGATAGCCATGTAGAAACGTAGCTTCGCCAGAATAAGAGGGTCTTTTTCAGCAACTTCAAGAGTGTCATACGATGCTGTTCCCGGATTTGGTAGCTTCTTTTTCCTGACTGCATCCATGTACATGGTCACTGATGGCCAGAATTCCAAAGCTCTCTCCACGACTGGTAGATTTTCGAGCCACCTGTGTCCACAGAACGGAAGTGGAAATTTTGTGCATTTGGTCAGAGCAGTGAAATCCTCCCTCCTAGCTGGCGCATTGTGGAAGAGTATGTGCAAGGCCCTCAGAACCTTCTCTAGCTTCCAAAAGGAGAAACCATGTTTGCAGGCGTTATGTAAAACTTCCAATTTACATTTGGACCATCCATAGAAACAGATAGAAGCTTTTGCAAGTCAAGCTGCTGTGCACATTCCTACAAACAAAAGTTAAATAAAATAATGAGATCAAAGTTTGGCATATTGGTATGCCAATATTCCAAGGCTGCATTTATTTGATCAAAAATAGAAAAAAAACTGTAATATTACCAAATATTATTACATTTTAAAACAATGGTTTTCTATTTCAAAGTCGGCATGAAATCAAAATTGACCCTATTTACTTTGTTAGCGCATATTACTAATCTTGTGGTGAACAATTTTAACAAGTTAATACACAGAAAAAAAATAGTTTGCCATGGTAATCTTTTATCAAAATCTGAAAAGTTATGCCTTTTCTGATGGTGTCAGTCAAAAGCTTTATTTTAAATAAACATTCTTCCTTTATAACTTTGTATTAATCAGACTCCTGAAAGTATCACAGGTTATAAAATATATTGCAGCACAAAAGTTTCCAACATTAATAATAAATCAGCAAATTAAAATTATTTCTGAATGTGATCCTGAAGACTGGAGTAATGATGCTGAAAATTCAGTTTTACCATTACAGGAATAAATTACTTGGGCTATACATATTTAATAATTTATTATTATTATTATTATTTTTTGTATTATTGATCAAATAAATGCAGCCTTGATGAGCATAAGAAACTTCTTTCAAAAATATTACAAATATGAATGTGTCTAATATATACATACAAAAAAAGAATAATTACTGCTAGCTAGAATGCATAAAAATGATTAGTGATGGGTTGGTACTTACTTTGAAATGGTGAAGCAAATCCTGAGCTGTCCCATGTCCCATGAATTGTGAACCTAAGTATCTTGACTGGACGTGATCTTGTCCCCAATATCGGACATGCAAGTCCAATTGCTTATTTTTGGACGTTTCATTAAGGCTCTCGTCAAACATTAAAACAAACATTTCCTTGTTAACATCTGCAACGAGGAGTTTGGTTATGTAAGGAGCCAGTCCAAATCTGGCAATGTATGCAGTTTTGTCTTTACCGCTCGCAAATGTACGAGCGATTTCTGAGTCGGGAAACATGGTTCGAAACATGTCCCCGACAGCATCGTTACCGTTATAGGACTGGTGCTTTGTTACAGTACGCAGACACCAGAGTACCTCAGCTCTGAGCGTTGCGGTGGAGCCAAACGTTGTTCGGATGTCTTGTGGTGTAGAAACAGTGGTGCTTGAAGCGGATGCAGATGCCGGAGTAAGGCATGGAGCTGCGTTCTGTGGTACTGAGGTCGGCGCAACGGAACAGAACTGAGAAATACCTGGTGTTTTCGACAGGTTTCCGCAGCCGCTTTGTGTTTTTCGCACTGCATGTGGGTCTCCAAAGCTTTGATCCCCATTGTTCCGAGTTTTAAAACTTTCTTGCACAATATACACCGGACCTCGAAAGCATTGCCACAAACTGGTCTTAACCACGACGCAAATTTAGGGTGATGTAACCAGTTTTCATTATATTTGCACTTCCCCATGGTTAAAGCAAGAAATTTTCACCATTTGCTAACGTTAATATCCAGTCACGCACCTATCAAATTTCCCCGCGAACTTGTAATTTATTAGATGGTTCCGCCTATTTTTTCTGCGTGACAAATAGAAGAAATGTTACATGATTTTAAAATGAAAATAAAATCGTCTTTATGGTGTCGGTTTGATTGTATTTTTAAGACCTTTGAAACGCGGATTTAAGACATTTTAATGCTAATTAAGGCCTTATTTTTACATTATGGAATTTAAGACTTTTTAAGGATCCGCGGACACCCTGTGTTGGTCTAGAGAGGATAGTCCAAAATTCAAAATCACCAACTCGACATCCTCCTTGTGAATCACTCACTTTTACTGGCCAGTCAGATTTAATGACAAATGACATTAGTACAAATGGTAAGTAATGTGTGTAGAATATTAATAAGACTATTTTGCTATAAAAAATTCTGGTTAAATGATCAGGTTTATTTTCATACAAATACAATTGTAATTTAAAATAACAGATATTTTGTATTATAATAATAGCTTAGGAAATACATCACATCTGACCTTGATCGGTTGCATTCTTGTGTTATGAAGTACTAGAATTTATTTATAGGATCGTGTGCTGCTATAGAACAGTTACCTGCACAGCTTGCTTTTTATGATTCCTAACTTTACATCAAATAATTATAGAGCAATTATACATCAGAAAAGGACAAAAGACAGACATGACCTCATCTTCAACTCAAGGCCACATGAAAGTTGAAATCTAAAGCAAGTATGCACATTGGCATGGTTGTATGGGTGTTTTAAACAAAGCAATCCTTTATTTTAGAGATAGCTTTTTGTCCTTTAATGGGAGCTCCACTTTGTTCACTGCAAAATGTTACTTCCTTGTACAAATTGTAACAAATAAATTTGCCATTGTTCAGTAGTAAACTATGAAGAATGTCTTTGGAAAGGGCTGATCCTGGGAGAACGAGATAAAAAAAAAAAATACCTGGAGATCATGCTATAAATGCGATTTTAAAATAACCATCATCAAAATATTTCTGGCAGTACAATGATTACATCACTTTCTGTGAACTAAAACATGGAATGAGCGTTTGAGTTTCAACCGAACTGAGCTTAACTTACAAGCAACATTATAAATCATCACATTTTGGCAAATAAAGTTTGGCAGGCACAAATAATGAGGAATTACATCGTGTGTGTGTGTGTGTGGCACAACCAGAGCCTGTCCCTGTCCCTGTCCTCTTGTTTTATCTACAAGCTAATTTCACACTGAAGACTTGTAGCAGCGTATACATATTCTCCAACTAAACGTGAAATAAATGCTAAATTTATATAAAAAGCTGCTAAGCAAGTATGGATGGCTTGGATTACGGGTCTAGGAAAGTGGAATAAAATTAACACCAAACTCAATTTCCCTATGGTGTTTGTTAACAGTGTATGTACTGTACTGTACAATGAAATAACATAGAACATATATCATAATTACATAGCTATTAATGCCCACTTGATGTATAAGTGGGAATTTGATGACAAGAAAAGGAAACAAAATCAAAAAGTTAAAAAAAAAGATTCACCCCTGAATCAATGGATCTTTTGCCCACCAACAATACACTGATGTTTAGATTACCCATCTAACATCAGTTTCTCCCTCTGTTTCCTTCTCTCTCAGTCGTTTTATTCAACATATAAGCATTCCAGTGAAGTGGTTCAGTTGACCAGAGAAACAGGAGGTCAATTAAAAGACCACCTCACAGATGCTAAAATGGTGTGAAAGGGAGCCAAAAGACAAAGAAAGAGTGAAGGAAAGAAAAGAGGCTGTGCTCCACTCTATCAGATGGGTCCAGTGGAGCAGAGGTATGAGAGTACTGGCTGGTTGACACCCCACCCCTGTCGCCCTTCCTTACGACCTTTACACGGTGTCGTGTGTGTGTGTGTGTGTGTGTGAAGGGGCCGTTAGCAGAAGTGATCGTCCTCTTCATCTTTCATTCCCTTCAGCCTGAGCCTAGCAAAGTCTTCAAACACAAAGTCATCATCCTGTGAGAAATTACTGAAGACAAAAAGAAACAAGAGTTATGTTACACAAACAGACAAACACGCGTGAGTTTCATTCTGTGAACGAGACGCACAGCCAACTCACTTCGTTTCAAACTCTATGAGGTTGGTGTCCACAGGGACATCTGACTCTGGCACAACTGTGGACGACAGGGATTAGAAAAGAATTAGGCAATCTGTGCTAAAGGAAATGCTCGCAAAACATTTCCTAGGTGAAATCAAAATTACACCTACATTATCAAAACTCATCACACAAGACATATGCAAAAAAAAAAATGCTCATAATAATTCAGTAATATCAAGTTGATATGATAATATATTATTCAAAATTGAACCATACTAATATAATTATGTTTAAAGCTAGCATCGACAGTGCTAGTTTCCGGAACATGCATATTTTTATATACGATATAAATGTATGTATTTCTAATATTGGTAAATAGTATAATAATAATAATAATAATACATTGTTTAAGTTGTTGCTATTGTTTTATTGTGAACAAAAACAGAAAAAGTTAAAAAATTAAGCAGAAAACTTAAATATCAGTTATCAGACACATACATACATATATACATATATATGTATGTTTAAAAATGATCATTAATGAGATTCTATGAAATAAAATGAATGTATAATGACAAACTTGAGCTGCTACCTGACTGCGGTCTAGAGTTGGGCTGTTCGGAGGGCTTTGGGTGCATCAAGACAAAAGGCAGCTCCACCGACACATCACTAACAAAACAGAAGTGTTTGGATTCAGTGCTCTGATGTTCTGAACAAATATAGAAGTCTGAAGTATTTCTGTGTCAAATGAAATACTCACCCTCCACGAGACACCACCAGCTTGACTTTAACTCTGTAGGAAACCAAGATTCCCAGGACCTCTTTATTGGACACATCCTTCACTCTGTAAGCACAGGGAAACACATGCTGAATGCACAGAGCGATAACAAGAAGCAAAGCAGTTGGTTTTGTTTGAGGGTTTATGGACACACGGGTTGGGTTAACTTTGTAAGAACTAAAAACACTTAATGTACTAAAGCTCAAAATGCTTTGCCTGTTTTTCTGGCAGCACGTAAGCAGCAGCATGTGATGAACGGTGTCAGCTGAAGGCCACTTACATGGTACTGGAGGCCAGGTTGGTGTCTTCATGTTTTAGCTGTCCATCCAGAGCCAGACCCCTCTTCTCTCTGTTACTGCTCAGTGTGGGGGTGAGTGTGTACACCTTACAGAACGTGGAGCTGGGTGACACCTGGTCACTGCACACGGCAAAAACAAAAGAGAGTGAGACTTGTGCCTTATGCATATTAGAAAAAAAGTATTGACCATATAGTGCATCTTTTTTTTTTAAGTCTTCAGTACTAGAAATAGGTTAAAAATGTACATGGCGAAAATTGTGGGTAAATGTATTTTTGGGGATGAATTGAGGTAAAATGAATCTTTAATTAAAATGAAAATTTGAAGAGTATAAAAGCTAATTTTATTAACAAATAATATAAGTAATTAAATAATACTACAACAACACTGATAGTGAGACTAAACAGAAAACAAGGCAAAATCTATATTGAATCTACTTCATCTACATAATATTCTCTCATTCCAGGTAACCACTAGACTGGGTGCTTATATATACAGACATTATTACAATTTCATTCTGATTTCTAAACAAAGGAAATCGCTTGATCAAATCAAAAATATTTTATCTTACTGACAGTAAAGACAAAAAAAAAATTAATAATAATAATACTTTGCAGCAAATGGGACTCTATAGCTGGCTTCTCGTAAGAAGATTATGTTTGAGGGTCTGTGGCATCAAAACTTTCAAAAATCCTTACTGTAAGTGATGGCAGCTGTTCTATGACTAATAAACCAATCACATCATAAAGCACAGGACACTAAGCTTTCTGCGTCCCATATAAGACTTCCCCATGGCAATCCCATAAAGCACCTTGCATTTGTTGGATTAGGCAGCACTTTGGATGAGTTCAGAAAAGACAAACTAGTTGGACAAACTGTAAACTGCGGTTGATGGGGACATAAACAATGCTTTAGGATTAAAGATCAGGAGAACATATGGTGAAGAAAAAACAACGGATAAATAGGAAAAGAGATATATTCAAGGATTTTTAGTATGCTATGCATACATAATTTGTTTATCTGAGAGGAAGTCAAAAAAGCTGAATAAAGGGAAACCACCTGGGTCATTCAAGCTAGAAGCTAAACTGCAGTTGACCTAAAAAAAAACACCGGCTGTGACCGGCTGAACAGCTCTGCACAAGACAAGAAGCAAAAAGGACAGCTACAGTCCTTATTTTGGGGGGTAAAAGAGGAGCAACAATGCCTCATCTCATGGAGAGGTTGGAAAAAAAGAGGTCAAAGAGCCATCATCTACAACCAGGGATGGGCTCAGGGTCACAGGAGCCAGAACGAAGGGTTAGATACGAGACTCACCATGATGAATGTTGGCCCACAGACTTGCTGTAGGTGTCATGGGGGTAAAGAACCACATCTGTAACCTGTAGCACTGAGAAAGAACAGTCGTCCAATCAGCACTAAAAAAAAACTACTGACTATGAGGCGAGACTGGATCATCATGGGACTTTCAGCGGGACGAAGGGATCGAGGCATTTGGTGTCACGTCAAAGGGATGCTACTATTAAAAGCCGTAATGAACACTATAGAAAGTCTGGGAAGGCACAGACCGGTCCAAATTTAAACTTTTAACAAGAGTAGAGTCGCTCTTGGGTATTTGGAGGGGAAGGAGCAAAGCTTTGTAACAAGAATAAACTGGAGTTTCCACAGGACAGTTGATTTCAGCTTTAGCAACAGTTTGATTCAACGGGTGAAAATATTTCAAAGCACCTTGGTACTGTACGCTAAACATTAAAGGGACAGGCCACCCAAAAACCAAAACTCTCAACCTCATGTGGTTCCATACCTGTATGACTTACTTTCTACTGTGGAAGACAAAACACTTTTGGTCCGCCTTGACATCCAATATATTTTTGACTATACAATGGAAGTCATTCTACAGAAGAAAGTCATAGAGGTTTGGATGATCAGTTCAGTAAATGACAATCATCTTCACCTTTGGGTGGACTATCCCTTTAACTGCTACAAATCTATTCTGACCACGCAGAAACCTTGGTGAGATGTGTATTAAACACACTCCTACTTTACAGCAACAAAGGCTGAGCAAGAAGAGATGACTGAGGTCAAATCAGAAGCAAGACCCTTTACATGAGAAGAGATCTTACGGAAAGATGATGGAGGATTGAATATGAGGGAGGTGAAGATGGGGCAGTGTAGAGAGAGATGGAGAAAGTGGAACAGAGGGCTACTCACTCGGCTTCTACCTGAGCCACAGGACATTTGTACTGTGCGGTGCTGAACAAACAGATATCGGCATACTGTCGCACTGTGGGGAGAGAGCAGGGATACACAGCGGGGTTACCAGGGGCAGGAGGGAGCTTACACAAACCAAACTATTAAATCACAGGCGGGACAGCTGACATTCACACTAAACTACACATGAGCACAAGAGTACCTTAAGGGAAAACTTGAGAAAAGAAGATCTAAACAACACAAGAACAGATAAAAACACATTTCAAATCACATACACATGTACCGTGCAGTAAGCATTATTGCCATATAGTTAACATGACTTTAGAATGAAATTAACTACACTTTAAAAGTTTGGGGTCAGAAAGAAATTAATGCTTTGCTGCATGAAATACTAATTAAACTGACCAAAAGTGACGTTACAAAAGATTCCCATTTCCAAACTCTCTAAACCAGACAGAAATCACATCACAAGTTCCACAAAAATATATGTTTTCAAAAATGATTATAAGAAATGTTTCTTGAGCACCAAATCAGCATATTAGAATGATTTCTTAAAGACTGCATGATGCTGAAGACTAAAACAATGACCTTTAAAAGCCAGCTTCATCACTGGAATAAATTACATTTTAAAACAGAAAGCAGGTATTTTAACATTTTAATAATATTTCACAATATTACTGTATTTATGTTCAAATAAAAGCAATAAGAGCCTTAAAATCTTACTGACCCCAAATGTTTAAAAAGAAGTGTACCTGTTTTTTTTTTTTTAAATATCCAGTAAATGTAATTTGTTAATATTAATAGATATTAAATATCCGGTTTTACTCTTTTCATGTTGACTTATGAGACACAAACTACAACCACAGTTCAGCGCAGAAAAACCACACCTCTGAGCTACTAAGATCATTTAAAATTCTGTCACAGATGAATTATGATGCAACATGTGAAGTAAACAACTTTTATCTGTAGTAAACATCTGTGAGTGCACGAGATACGGATGCAGGACAAAAGCAACAGGAAAGGAAAAGGGGAAGAGGAAAGGATTTAAGCTAGCTGACGTTAGCAATTCTAAATGCAACTCTAAAACATAAAATACTCAGTGAAAAACATTCAGTGTTTTACTTGCAAGTTGTAAATGATTTTAGTGTTTACTATAAATACAAAAACAATCAAATGTTCACCTCACCAGAGATTTTAACTCGTTTAACTGTTTTGGTGGAGTTGTTGGTGACATGAACGTTGACACTGATAGGTTCACCGTGGTAGTAGAGCTGAAAAGGAAAAGGAAATCAAATACTAAATTGCACATCTTGTACTTTGTTTGCACTACTTGTAATATACACTCAGGCAATAAAGTAAGCTTGGTTGAAAAATTAAACTGAAAGAGCTACTTCAGTAGCAGCTGAGTTAAAAGACATCAATACTTGACATTATAAACAGAGGGCAATAGAAGATGTCTGCCTGTGGTTAGATGCATGTTCACACCTCTTTATCTAGCGAGGCCTCGAGGTGAAGAGAGCGGTCAGACATAAGGAAGCTGCGTGTGGTCTCCACCATTGGCTGAGGACCAGGCTTCTCTGGAGCGTATTGCACCTTGCGAATGACCAGCCGCACCGAGTTCCTGTAAAGCAGAGGCCAGTTATAAACAAATTCTTATGTAATTGTGACATTGCAAACACATAACATTTCTCCATCTGAGTACAGATGTACATTACCATTCAAAAGTTTGGGTCTGTAAGATTTTAATGTTTAAGAAAGAAGTTTATAATTCTATATAATGTATTGTGAAATATTATTACAATTTAAAACAAGGGTTTTCTATTTTATAGATATTTTAACAGTATTTTAATCCTGTGATGGCAAATCTTTATTGTCACACGATCATCACATAATTCACTAATAATAATACATTTATACATTTACAATAATACATAATACATTTTCCCTAAGTGCTAAAGGAAAAAAATCTTATTATCATCAATATTGAAAACATTTCTTTGGAAACCATGATACTTCTATCATTTTTATTTTTAAAGCTGCATTTATTTGAAATAGAAATCTTTTAAAACAATTGAAGTCTTTCCTGAAACTTCTGATTAGTTTAATGCATCCTTACTGAAAAACAGTATGAATGTCTTTAGAAAAAGACAAAAATGTCTTTTTTTTAATAATAATAATAAGCAGCAGCAATAATGCACCTGGTAAATATTTCCAGTATATTGTACCTGATAAGTAAACTGGCCACTCAATGTAAATAAGCAGTGAAAAAAGAAAAGAAACTCACAAGGAGCAACACTTTACCGTTTGTGAGTCTTCTCATCCACAGTTTTGGCACAGAATGCCCTGACCTCAAAGTCAACTCCGCATGCCTACAAATGAAAAAGAAAAACATAGATAAATGACCACTGAAAGAAAAGAAAAGAAAAGAAAAGAAAAGAAAAGGCATTTTAAACAAAGTGTGCATGCAAGTAGTTTAGGGATGCACTGGTTAATTAAAAAGTCGACTAGTTTAAGTTGATTTTGACAGGATGTAGCTTTGCACATTCCTAGCCTCACTACCTTTCCTGTGTCCTCTGGGCCGGGCTGTAGAGTCACGGAGCAGGGAAGGTTCTGAGGAATCTGTCCAATAAATAAAATGACTTTAGCAAACTAACTTGGTTACAATCTGGTCACTCACACAAAGTGAATATGGCAAAGTTTTTAGTGAATTTCACTGGGTCTGTAAAGTTTTACTGTGGTGTGTAAAAGAGTATCAATAATAGTCTTACATTCAAATCTGCTTTCCTCTAGATAGATACACTGGCTCAAAACACACACGTATGTACAGCTGAACATTACAAGCACTGAAATGTGTAAGTGAAAGAAAAGGCAAAAGTAAAGAGGCACCGTGAAGTTGAAGGGGTATGCGTTCTGGCCCAGCTTCTTGAGCAGTCTCTCCTGTAGGCGACTGAGCGGTTTGCGCTCCTCGGGCAGAGGAGGAAATGCTTGGAAGCTGGAAATAAAGAGATCCTTTCGGAAAGAAAGGCCCAGCACGTCCAGATCTTCACGGCCATAACGGAAGGCGCACGTCAGGGTCACGAACACTGGTAAAAAGGTACAGAGCAGTGGAGAAGAGAAAAAGAGTGATAAATATATAATAAACAGTTTTGATTAGAATAATTTCTTGTAAAAAAAAAAAAAAAAAAAAAAAAAAAAAACTTACAGGCAGCACAAAAAAAAACCACTGTGTGTTTACCTTTTCTGTCTTTAAGGTATTCTGGGTCAATCAAGAGCACCCCATCTAAAGTCAGACAAAATACACAGTGAGTGAGTAAGAGAAACTGCTAGTAGTAGCAGTAAAAACAATACTGGGGCTGTCAAATTAGTTCTTTAATTCAGTAAAACTTTTTTTATTATTAATAATATTACTACTAATAAAAAATGTAGTTATAAGGAATTTTCCTTTAAAAAAAACAAACAAACATTTTATTCATTTATATATAATGTGAGTCCACGGTATTAAACCAGCAGTAACAAAAAAAAAAACCCTGCAATTCTCTGAAAAATGTATGTGTTCGGCAAAAAAGTGTTTTCAATATTGATAACAATAAGAAATGTTTCTTGAGCACCAAATCAGCATACTAGAAGAAGTTCTAAAGTATCACGTTACAGTGATGACTGAAGTTATTGCCATCACAGGAATAAATTACCATTTAAAATTCATAAAAATAGAAATCAGATATTTTAAATTGTAATGATATTTCACAGTATTACTAACATTTGTTTATTGATGAAACAAATGCAACATTGGTGAGCATAACCAGACAATAAAAAAATAAAAAAATAAAATAAAACAACCTCCAACTTTTGAACGGTAGGTTTAGAAAGGTTTAGAAAAGGCACTCCAAAAGATTTTAATATCCCAGTGGCTATTAACACAGCATTATACCAATTATCTTGTAATTATCTTGTTCAAGATTACCGTTACAATATATAATACTCCTGACAGAGCTAATCTCCCCACACAAATGTGATGAGTGAAACATCGAAACATCATATTTTAGTTGTTAAGTATAAGCACCAAGCATTATGTCCCTCAACCTCAACCGCCTCCTCAAAGACAGCTCCTCAACAACAGTTAACTGATGCTGCTCAGACATGAAAGGAAGTCGAGTGCTTCAACCAAAATCTCCCAAGTTGTTTTGAGCGGGAACTCCCATGTGACTTACCTACAGGGTCCACGTGATCGAGATGATCCACAAAGTCCCTCTTCCCCAAGTATACTGTGAGCTGGAAAGAGTAAAAGACAAAAGCATGCAGTGCCTCCATCAAGGAACTTGCACTCAAACAATTTAACAAACATCCCAAGATGATCTACTCCCTCCCTGAAGACAACTCTTCTAGATGGCATGATGTTGAAACTCATCCTCCACATGCAAAACGCTTTCCATTATAGAGAATAAAAGCGAGAGATGAGATGAGGGCAGGGGCGCAACTATCCAGTGTTAGAGGGGTATGCAGCAAAATATTTTGGCGCCCCCACCCCCACTTCTAAATAAATAATTGTCGGACATCATCATTATGTATGGGCTTGAAATAATAAATGTTTATTTTAAAGTATATCAGACAGCCACTGTAAACCTACCATAATTATATGGTATATGTACACATATATACCATATTTTTTTAGGGAGGTCTAGCATTAGTTTTTAGGTACAGAAATTGAATAAAGTAATCAAATGTAAAACAGCATCGCATATTTGACTGTATAAATTAAAGATTGTTCTTTATTAAAGTTACAAAAGCTTTTTAATCAAGAGCAGTGAGTGATTTCTCTGTTGTTGCTGTTCGATTAATTTAAAGACTGTCACTTTAAGAGAATGCACTGATCCAGTAGGCCTACTTTCAGCCGGCTATGTCTGCTGTAGCATACTTATCAAGATGGGCATTTGGACAATTTTTGTGTTCATTTGTCCATTTAAATACAATACTTCAGAGAGAGCTTATATTTGCGTGCGTTCTGAGGTGCGGGTTTGCGCGCTTCGGATGAGCGCATTCACAAATCCTCACACTGCGCGCGCGAGCTTGCGTCCTCTGGCTCTTAAATGTTTAAACTGACGAGTTTAGTTTAAACACATATCTACATGTGCTGATCAGGTCTCATCTGTGCGCGCGCGCTTTTAGCACCTGGGTGAATACGGAATAAATGACTGCTCATATTCCAACATAAGGCAGTCACATTGAACTTGAGTGCATGGTTTGTCCACGTTTTTTATGTCTGGGAATCCAGAATGCGCATGCATCAACAGAAACATATATTAGCTGAAAACCTGTTTGTTTTACGTGCTATTTATAGCTATTTATGTGGAATTACAAAATAAGAGCCTCCCAAATCTCATAAATAAGCTGCTGCATCTCTACTTTCAAAAATATATATTAAAAAAAAGTTATAGATTGCACAGGCCACTTTCACCTCAGATTGAGAGTACACCTTGCCACAATGTCAGCTGCATCGTTTCAAGATAGTCTGATGTGGAATTACAAAATAAGCGCCTCCCAAATTTCATAAACAAGCTGCTGCGTCTACTTTCAAAAATCTATAAAAATAAAAGTTATAGATTGCACAGACCACTTTCAACTCAGATTGAGAGTACACCTTGCCACAATCTCAGCTGCATCGTTTCAGGACAGTCTGATGTGGAATTACAAAATAAGAGCCACCCCCCCCCCAACTTTCATATAAAAGGTGAATCTCAATAAATTAGAATTTCATGGAAAAGTTCATTTTTTTCAGTAATTTAACTCTAATTGTGAAACTTGTTTATTGTAATTAAATTCAGTGCACACAAACTGAAGTAGTTTAAGTCTTTGGTCCTTTTAATTGTGATGATTTTCAAATTTAACAAAAACCCACCAATTCCCACCAATCTCAACAAATTATTATACTTAAGAACAATAAAAAGAAAAATTGTGAATTGTTGGTCTTCTTTATTTTCCTTTACTGTACATGTACTCAATAAATGGTAGGGGCTCCTTTTGCTTTACTTACTGCCTTAATTCGTTATGGCATGGAGGTGATCAGTTTGTGGCACTGCTGAGGTGGAATGGAAGCCCAGGTTTCTCTGACAGTGGCCTTCAGCTTATCTGCATTTTTTTGGTTTCTCATTTTCCTCTTGACAATACCCTGTTGATTCTCTATGGGGTTCAGGTCTTGTGATTTTGCTGGGAAGTCAAGCACACTGTGTTGACATTTCCCAACATCACAGCAGTAATGACTTTATGAACTACTTTACTTCTAAGATCGATACTATTAGAGATAAAATTGTAACAATGCAGCCTTCAGCTACAGTATCGCATCAGACACTGCACTATAGATCCCCTGAGGAACAGTTCCATTCATTCTCTGCTATAGGATAGGAAGAATTGTATAACCTTGTTAAATAATCTAAACCAACAACATGTATGTTAGACCCTATTCAAAAAAACTAAGCTTCTAGAAGAGGTGCTTCAAGAAGTCATAGATCCTCTTGTGACTATTATTAATTCCTCATTGCCATCAGGGTATGTCCCCAGAACCTTTAGACTGGCTGTTATTAAGCCTCTCATCAAAAAACCACAACTTGATCCCAAAGTTGAGAACTAGTTAATTATACACCAATCTCGAATCTCCATTTTCTCTGCAATATACTAGAAAAGGTATCATAGTACGGAGACAAATGACCTGCTCTTATCATCTGATTGTGGTTGTATCTCTCTATTTGTGCTATTGGATTTTAGTGCTGCGTTCGACACTATTGACCACAACATTCTTTTGCATAGACTAGAAAACTTTCTTGGCATTAATGGAAGTGCATTAGCATGGTTTAAATCGTACTTATATGACCGCCATCAATTCGTAGCATTGAATGAAGAGGTATCATATTAATCACAAGTGCAGTATGGAGAAACTCAAGGCTCAGTACTAGGGCCATGACTCTTCACGCTTTACATGTTACCCTTGGAAGATATCATCAGGAAACACGGTGTTAGCTTTAACTGTTATGCTGATGATACTCAGCTCTATATTTCTTCACTGCCCGGCGAAACATACCAATTAAAAAAAAAACGGAATGCATAGACGATTTAAAAAGGTGGTGTTAATTATAGGACCTAAAAACTCTGCATGTAATAGCCTATAACGCTGTCTAAGACTTGATGGCTGCTCTGTTAATTCTTCGTCATCCGTTAGGAACCTAGGTGTGCTATTAGATAGCAATCTTTTCTTAAAAAAAACACATTTCTATCATTTGTAAAACTGCATTTTTCCATCTCAAAAATATATCTAAATTACAGCCTATCCTCTCAATATCAAATGCTGAAATGTTATTCCATGCGTTTATGACCTCAAGGTTAGATTATTGTAATGCTTTATTGGGTGGTTGTTCTGCACGCCTAATAAACAAACTTCAGCTAGTCCTAGATGCTAATGCAGCTAGAGTTCTTAATAGTTCTTAATAGAACCAGGAACTATGATCATATTAGCACGGTTCTGTCAACACTGCACTGGCTTCCTATCAAACATTGTATACATTTTAAAATCTTGCTCATTACTTATAAAGCCCTGAATGGTTTAGCACCTCAGTATTTGAATGGCATCTACGCTAATATTAGTCTGTTTCGCTCTTATTCTGAGGTCACCGTAGCCACCAGATCCAGTCTTTATCCAGATCAGACGGTCACCCGCATCCAGTCAGTATCCAGACAGATGGAGGATTAGCACCTAGAAAGGACCTCTACAGCCCTGCGAGACAACGGAGACCAGATCAACTAGATGAGCCACAGAGACAGATCCCCTGTAAAGACCTTATCTTCGACGAGCACTGGGACAAGACCACAGGAAACCGATGATTCTTCTGCACAATCTGACTTGCTGCAGCCTGTAATTGAACTGCTGGCTTCATCGGGTCAGAGGAGAACTGGCCCCCCGACTGAGCCTGGGTTCTCCCAAGGTTTCTTCTCCATTCTGTCCGATGAAGTTTTGGTTCCTTGCCGGTGCCCCCTTTGGTTTGCTTATTTGGGGACACTTAATTTACTACAAGAACTGCACTGAGCTGAATGATGACATCACTGAATTCAATGATGAACTGCCTTTAACTGTCATTTTACATTATTGACACACCGTTTTCCTAATTAATGTTGTTCAATTGCTTTGACAATCTTTTATGTTTAAAGCACTATATAAATAAAGGTGTCTTGACCAACACCATTTAACCAACTTTTGGTGCTTTTGGCAGTGTGGGCAGGTGCCAAATCCTGCTGGAAAATGAAATCAGCATCTTCAAAAAGCTGGTCAGCAGAAGGAAGCATGAAATGCTCCAAAATTTCTTGGTAAACGGGTGCCATGTCTTTGGTTTTCAAAAAACACAATGAACCAACACCAGCAGATTTCAATCACTTTGGGGTATAAGCTTCTCCACCCTTACTTTAGACTCTAGGGTCTTGGTTTCCAAATGAAATACAAAATTTGCTCTCATCTGAAAAGAGGACTTTTTAACCACTGGGCAACAGTCCACTTTTTCTTCTCCTTAGCCCGGGTAAGACTCCTCTGACATTGTCCATGTTTCAGCAAATTCCTTGACACGTCTGTGTGTGGTGGCTCTTGATGACTTGACCCCAGCCTCAGTCCATTCCTTGTGAAGTTAACTCAAATTCTTGAATCGATTTTGCTTAACAATCCTCTTAAGGCTGCAGTTCTCTCGGTTGGTTGTTATTTTTTTCCACACTTTTTCCTTCCCCTCAACTTTCTGTTAACATGCTTGGATACAGCACTATGTGAACAGCCAGCTTCTTTGGCAATGAATGTTTGTAATATTGTGTTTGTAATAATTTGTTGATAGAGTGAATTGATGGGTGTAAGAACATTTGTAAGTTGGGAAGGAGGAGGCGGTAACCGGTGAACATTCAAATAAAACTGTAATAATTAAATAAACAAAACAGTGCGACAGTAGTCCACAAGTGTTCTCACGAGACTGATGCCCCCCTGGCAACTCACTCCAGCCCACCGCCCTCACGAACGACTGTCTCGCACAAACAAAATAAAACCCAGGCCTGGTCCTCTCTCGTCCTTCAATGTCGTACTCCTCCCATTATCCGTCCGGAGCTCTTCCGTGGGACTCGAGACCGGTAAGTGGTACAGGTGTCTCTCATTCTCATTAACTTCACCGGCTTCGCTCCGTTCCCATGGCTCTCGGACCTGCCCCACTCGTCACAGTGGGTTTTTGTTACATGTGAGCCAAAACCATCACAATTAAAAGAAGACAAGATGTAAACTACTTCAGTCTGTGTGCATTGAATTTATTTAATACCCGAGTTTCACAATTTGAGTTGAATTACTAGAAAAAATAAACTTTCACACATCATTCTAATTGATTGAGATGCACCTGTATATAAAAGTTAGGGGGCTTTTATTTGTAATTCCACATCGAACAGTCCTGAAATGACACAACTGACACTGTGGCAAGGTGTACTCTCAATCTGATGTGGAACTGGGCTGTGCAAATCTAGAACTTTATTTTTATACATTTTTTCAAATAGAGATGCATCAACTTGTTTATGAGATTTGGGAGGCTCTTATTTTGTAATAAAAAATCAGGCAGTCCTGAACCGATGCAGCTGACATTGTGGCAAGGTGTACTCTCAATCTGAGGTGAAAGTGGTCTGTGCAATCGATAACTTTTATTTTTATAGATTTTTTAATGTATAGAGGCAGCATCTTGTTTATGAGATTTGGAAGGCTCTTATTTTGTAATTACACATCAGACTGTCCTGAAACTATGCAGCTGACATTGTGGAAAGGTGTACTCTCAATCTGAGGTGAAAGTGGCCTATGCAATCTATAACCTTTTTTAATATATATTTTTGAAAGTAGAGATGCAGCATCTTATTTATGAGATTTGGGAGGCTCTTATTTTGTAATTCCACATCAGACTGTCCTGAAACGATGAAGCTGACATTGTGGCAAGGTGTACTCTCAATCTGAGGTGAAAGCGGTCTGTGCAATCTATAACTTTTATTTTTATAGATTTTTTAATGTTTAGATGCAGCATCTTGTTTATGAGATTTGGGAGGACCTTATTTTGTAATTCCACATCAGACTGTCCTGAAACGATGAAGCTGACATTGTGGAAAGGTGTACTCTCAATCTGAGGTGAAAGTGGCCTGTGCAATCTATAACTTTTTTTTAAATATATTTTTGAAAGTAGAGATGCAGGAGGTAATTTATGAGATTTGGCAGGCTCTCATTTTGTAATTACACATCAGACTGTCCTGAAACTATGCAGCTGACATTGTGGAAAGGTGTACTCTCAATCTGAGGTGAAAGTGGCCTATGCAATCTATAACCTTTTTTAATATATATTTTTGAAAGTAGAGATGCAGCATCTTATTTATGAGATTTGGGAGGCTCTTATTTTGTAATTCCACATCAGACTGTTCTGAAACGATGCAGCTGAGATTGTGGCAAGGTGCACTCTCAATCTGAGGTGAAAGTGGTCTGTTCAATCTATAACTTTTATTTTTATAGATTTTTGAAAGTAGAGATGCAGCAGCTTGTTTATGAGATTTGGGAGGCTCTTATTTTGTAATTACACATCAGACTGTCCTGAAACTATGCAGCTGACATTGTGGAAAGGTGTACTCTCAATCTGAGGTGAAAGTGGCCTATGCAATCTATAACCTTTTATAATATATATTTTTGAAAGTAGAGATGCAGCATCTTATTTATGAGATTTGGGAGGCTCTTATTTTGTAATTCCACGTCAGACTGTCCTGAAACGATGCAGCTGAGATTGTGGCAAGGTGTACTCTCAATCTGAGGTGAAAATGGTCTGTGCAATCTATAACTTTTATTTTTGTAGATTTTTGAAAGTAGAGATGCAGCAGCTTGTTTATGAGATTTGGGAGGCTCTTATTTTGTAATTCCACATCAGACTATCTTGAAACGATGCAGCTGACATTGTGGCAAGATGTGCTCTCAATTTGAGGTGAAAGTGGTCTGTGCAATCTATAACTTTTATTTTTATAGATTTTTGAAAGTAGACGCAGCAGCATGCAGCTGACTCTGTACTTTCTGTCTGAGGTGGAACCAGTCTGTGCAATCTAGAACTTATATTTTTTTAGCTTTTCGAATGTAGAGATGCAGCAAGCATATATTATTGTTCTTATTTTGTAATACGAGTATTAGAGGGTTTTTATTTTGGTATTCAGCATCAGACAGTAACGGAAAACAGACAGTGGGGGGAAAAAAGTAGCATTCGCTGGAAGAGCACTGCATTCAGATCAGTTTTCTGACGGTTTTACCGTAATACACAGTTTATACGCGACCCCAGAAATAACGTGGCAGCTAGATTGACCGTGCTTTTCTACTTGGCGGCTGGCTTGACCGCAGTAATATTTGCAAGCCTCCAAGTTTGATAGCAAATCTACGCATGATTCCACGGTAAACCAGAGATATCAAAGTTGTTTTCCAGATGCTACCTTTCAGTTTTCACCTCAGCAACCTCGGTTTTGCATATTCTAAGATATCTACATATTCTGTCTGCTACATTCCCAGTGTTAGCAAATGTATTTGCAAGCCTCCAAGCATAGAAGTCACATTTTAAATCCTACCTGTTGCCTTTCACCATCCACTTATTTAGCTTCTGTCGCATCCCTTGACATGCCATCTCCTTTTCCCTCTTTCTTTTTCTATTTTTAGCCCCCGATAGGTTTTTTGTTTTATCCACCTTTTTCGAGTTTCAACGACAACGTTACAGCTGCTCACTCAGCGCTCACGGCGCCTCGCCCACTCGCGATATTACCCTTCTATGTCTAAATTCTATGATGGAAGATTATGAGGGCATTAGCGCCTGTTAGTCCTCTAAAATTAATATATATATTTTATATATAAATTTTAATATAAATATATATATAACTTTTCTTATAAAAAAAAAAAAAATTAACCATCGCTTTGGTGCCCCACCATACCCACTTTTTGCACCACTGGATGAGGGGATAGAGATAAGGTAGGATGGCAGCAGCTGAGTGGAAATAGCCAGAATGCAAGCCGAGTGAAAGAGATTGTAGTGGAAATAATGCTGCGATAACCAACACTGTACTGATGAAGAAATAGTCAAAAGAAGAATGAAAAGACAAAAGCAAACAAACAGCCAAATAAAAAAAAAAAAAGAGTTTAAAAGACACACTTAAGGCAATTAAAATTAGCTTAAAGAAGTGAACAGGAAGAGAAACACTAAGAGAGATGGATAGAAAATGAGGAAGGAGAAGCAAGAGAGAGACAGGAAAGGGAAGGAAGAGGTCCACTGAGAGCTCTGAAGAGCCCACCTTATACCTCGTAACATACTCTGGAGAGTCTTACCTTGCAGTTGGGGCTGGACTTCTTGAAGACTCTGTCATGAGAGGAAAGAGAGAACGCCATTAAAACCGATGTCTTTAGCAGCATGCACATTTCCATATGAAATGAAGCTCCATAGGGGTTTTCAGAAAGACCAGGGCAATGCAATGCCACATCTAGTAAATCAGAAAGGCTTTGTATTCAGAATGAAGCTTGTGTGAATGTGTGGAATGTGTCAGCCAATAACATTATCGGGAACTAATACACAGTTTGAACTAAAAAAAAAAAAAAAAAAAAATTCAGCAATGTTTTATAAAGGGAAGAAATAAAAAAAAATTATGATAAAAACATAAACCTAGAAATTATCCAAAGATAAAATAAAAAATAAAGAAATAAAAATAAAAACTATTAACTAATTTGAAATGGAAAATTAAACAATTATTATAATTCTGATTATAAGCCCTGAATGAAAGTGACATGATGGGGGATTAAAAAAACTAAAATAAAATCACTTTCATGGGCAGTAAGAAATATTCTCAGATCACCTGCCATTAGCAGTTGCATTAAGATCCCGTATCCATCATTATAAGGCTTAAAGACATAGGAAATATGAAAACCAGTGAGCACCTGTGGTTAACCAATGTAATTAGTCAAATATTATCTGTGCTTACATTGGCAAACATACAAAGTCTCATAAAGAATGAGCCTCATTTTTCCCTGAGACCGAGAGACGGAAGATGAGAGGAGGGACAGAGAGGGCAGAAGCATGACAAAGAAAGAAATGATGAAAAACTGACAAACCAAAGAGGCTGCAAACAGAAAGAAGCTAGACAAAAGGAAAGGAAAGAGACTCAGGCGGAGATGGACAAAGGAAGAATGGGATAAACGCAGCTGCCCAGCTAAAGGCAGAGCAAAAGAGAATGAACAAGAGAGTTCGAGAGCTCACAAAAGAGACTGCTGGTGTCAGTGACTCATCTGAATGTGGGAAAATATGAAATAGACAGAGACAGAACATGAAAGAGTGGCTAAAACATAAAGGGAAGACAAAAAGAGTATGAAGAGAAGGCAAATAAAAAGCAATATAGGGTTAAATTAATAGTCTGTCATTATTTACCAGAGGTGGGTAGAGTACCCAAAAACTGTACTCAAGTAAAAGTAAAAGTACTTCTAGAAATATCTACTCAAGTAAAAGTAAAAGTACTAGTCTTGAATAGTTACTTGAGTAAGAGTAAAAGAGTATCGGATAAAAAAATCTACTCAAGTAGTTAGTTACTAGTTACTTTGGGTCATATATACTGAGCCTATTTTTATTTAGATATATAGATAAAATGTATGTAATGTATGTGTGCGTGTATAAAAGTATATATTTCATCAGCCTTTAATCCAATTTATGTAATTTATTTTAAAACCCTGTCTGTTTACTTCAGTAACAGATATAGGTGTCATGCCATAACATATTTTTAATACGACTGACTTTATATTAAATGTGAATTTAACATTGAAAGTTAATGTGATATCAATATTGCTACTAATCTTTCATTGTTCAGAAAGAGAGCAAATAACATTTACATTATTAAAGATCATTTTCACTGACAGTCTAGATTTCAATCACTCTCAGAAACTCCCATTAAAATCACTGAAACTGTTAACACTGTGAAATCAATATCTTAATTAAAGATTGGTTCACACATCTGCACTTTGTTGTTTCTGACGAGAGAATTCGCCAGAAAGAGCTATTCAGTCATTGAGCGAGTGAAGGAAGCACCGGCATTTCAGCGATGACTCATCTGAACGCCTCTGATTGGCCAATGCTTTAATAAGCTCAAAGGAATCATGTGTGATTTGTTATAATGCGCAGCACTGTATAAACGCATCTATCTCTGGCTCAGCGCCAGCAAGCGATCACAGATCTGAATTTAGCAGCTGATGATGATATGAATTGCTGAACGTACTCACGCCGGTGTGAATGTATTAAAATTAATAAAATCTTAATAGGCTATTTTTTGTCTTTTGGAAGCTGCATTCAAATTGACTCCCCTCTGTTATAAGCCACACACGTACAACAAACTAATGTCACAGTGGTATCATGTACTGTAATCGAATGTAGCCCAAGTTATTACCTGTTAAACAGTAGACAGCACACGCGGTGTTCATCTAATAAGGATCTCCATCGCTAGCAAATAATAGCCTTTGCAGATTTGCTTTCAATTCAGTGCAGTTCCATAGTCCCATTTTCAACGCTGCTGATGTTAAACGTTACAACTCCGAGTGAATCACTTCAGACGCTCAGCGCGTGCGGCAGGGAACTGAACGACTCATTCAAACTGATTCATGAACCAATTCACTCGTTTGCCAATTGGTTTGATCAAGCCTTTGAACAGAATTGACTCAAAAGAATGAATCATTCGCGAATGGGCATCGCTCATTTCCCAGTGAAAAGTAGACGGCGCGTTTGGAATAAACTGAAGCATTTATAACATTTATTGCATTAAGATAAAGTAACGAGAGGAGCGTCGCCCACAGTAACGAAGTAAAAGTACAGATTTTTCCCCCAAAATTTACTCAAGTAAGAGTATAAAGTACCCATCTTTAAATATACTCCGAAAAGTATTAGTTACCCCAAAAAATTACTCAAGTAAATGTAACGAGGTAAATGTAACTCGTTACCACCCACCTCTGTTATTTACTCAAGTCGTACCAAAACCTATATCACTTTCTTTAGTAGAACATGTAATTAACACATCAATAAAGAAATATATAACTATCACAATAATACAACTGTAAAATAAAATATTTATGAATAATAATAATAAAACAAAATATTAAAAACCTCTCGTTAACAACAGATTTGTTAAATGATATTATATATATGACAAATATATTACGCCGGAAGATTGTGCAATGCTGTCAAAACCTACAGTATCCATGCATGTGATAAACAGATTTAAAATGTACTTGAAAATGCTGATTTTTTTCCCCCTCTATTTTATACAATTCACATGGGTCATGCTTCAGGTTAAAACAGAAAAACGTGTACACGGAAATATCACGATCTTGAGAGTAATAAAGGATGGAAAGGTTATAGCCACTGTTATTGCATAAATAACAAAACTAAGCAAACACATGTGGAAAGTGAGGTTTTGTATTGCTCAATGCATCTCTTGTTATTTGAAATACTGCAGAGGTTATCATCCCCAGCCCTCAAATATTTCATGCAAAACAACTGCAAACTTATCCGACCTGTTACTTTCCATAAAAAATATAGTGTACTTTTATTAATACTGAGAAAAATAAATGCTGAAAAATCAGGAAAAGGGATGAGAGAAAGCTCACTCTCAGCAGGAGCTGACAACACACCCGGTCAGGAGCGGCCGAACCTTCATGAAGCACAGGAAGATGGAAACCAAACACACCCTCTGACCGCTCAAAACAATACACCGTTTATTATATGTGTCCACTTCACACTCCACAAGCTCAATGAGGAGTGAGCTTGAGTGAAATCTGAAATCTGGGGGTGTCCGTAATGATGTCAGAAGGACAGCATATGAGAGGAAATAGTCTCACCCTGCTCTGAGAGGAGCGGTGTCCCAGAGCACCATCTGTTTCCAATGACGGAGAAATAACAGCATGTGCTTTCTCCCTTTTTATTCATTTCCCTTCTTTTTTTTTTTTTTTTTTTTTTTAAAAGAGTCATGCTCCCTCTCTTGCTTTCTGAATCACCATCCCTCACTTCATTATGTCATCTATGCATCCCACTCCAAACCTCTTTAAACAGCCTTTTCTCCAAGGGGTCATCAGAGTTTAACTGCATAGCATAGTCCCGCTGGCCGCTGACGGGAGATGCTGTAACTACGTCATTAAGGAGACAAAAGCATCTTTTTTCCACTGACAGTCATTCAGTAGTAGATGCGTCCTAAATACATATGATTTTTTTTTTTACTAGCAAAACGAATTAAAAAAATATATATCATGGTCCCCAAATCGTTCATCATGGTCATTAAAAGTGGACTTAAAAAATAAACCTACAATGCATAGTTCAGTGTGATGAATTAAAATGGGCTTGCTGATACATAGCTTTTTCTATACTGATTGACTTCCTTGTTTTCTTTTTGTAACTACTAACTTTACTGAAACATTGCGTCTTCTCACAAAAAGAGTTCAGAGAGCTGCTTTGAACTGATAGCAATCGCATCAAATCACACGCATTTGCATTAGGGCTGATTAAGACAAAAATCCTAATTGTCTATTATTTCCTTGAAATTGTAATTGTGATTATAAATTACGAATATCACAATTTACATTGAGTGATGTTAATACCACTGTTTGATGCAACTGCATGCCGTATTGTTATATGAAAATTAACTAGCTGAAAACCTTTTAGTGCTTTTCTATAGTATTAAGCCTCAAATGTCAACTATACATCGGATTGGTTTCTGCTTTAAATTATAAAAAGGTAAATATATGAATGGTATTATAAGGTTATACTAAAACTAAAATAATGGTAAAAACCCTTATAGATGCAATAGGAGATCTTGCTAACATTAGCCTGATAGCACTGAAAGCGAATGTCCTACCCTCCCTGCAATCGCCCGCCAAAGCCACGCCCCCAAATGCATTTATGTTCACACACCAGAATTCCAGAGACAACATTACTACAGTAGGCTACATCAGCAGTTCCCAATTCCAGTCCATGTTCCGAAGTGAAGTAAACCCTTGCTCAGGGAGTAGAGAGCAATGAACACGGTGTAGGGATCGATTGGAACACAGTTAATTCATGTAGCTCGAGTTGGAAATTGGGAACCGCTGGGCTACATCATGTGTCATTAACCAGCGAGAAAACTACAATAAAGTACAAAAAAGTACTACAATACCAGGAAGGAAAACCGGGTTGTTGATGTTTGTCTGCCATTTTAGCTCTGTCTGCACAGCGTGCGTGAATGCGCTAATGCACAGAGGTATGCATCTACATATGTTGACAGGCAGGTAGGTAGCTATTCAAAACACTTTTAACCACTTAACTTAATGATTGCTATCGGGATGTGAAGAGACTTTCAACCAGTATAACAAAAAAAATTCTGAAGACAATCACCTATTGTACCTTTAAGATAACATGTACAAAGAAAAAAATGCATCTTAAGCATGCAGAATAACATAAGTGGACTTTAAACGATTATTTGCCGCTTTGAACAAATTCGTAATTGTGACATCCATAATTGTAATTGCAATTAGAAATTTGATTACTTGTGCAGCCCTAATTAGCATTCTGAACTGGAAGTGGCATGCGGTCATTACCTCTCCACACAGGACCACACAGACAAGTCACTCAAAGTGTGTCAGTAAACACACACACACACACACACACACACACACACACACACACACACACACACACACACACACACACACACACACACACACACAATGTTCAAGCCACTTGAACATTCACAAGTGCCACAAATGTCTGTGAAGAGGAATATTATGAGCAAGACTTGTAGAGCTCCTGCCTTGGTCTGGCACTGATAGGCTTTTTCTCTCTCTCTCCGTGTGTGTGTGTGTGTGTGTGTGTGCGTGTGTGCGCGTTAGAGAGAGAGAGAGAGAGCGAGAGAGCGAGAGAGAGCAGGAGAGAGATGGATGGACACTGTTGACCCTATCCTTTTCAGTCAAGAACCCCAGCTCAAATCAGACTCAAAGAACATCAAACAATACGCCTGTAGGTGCCAAACACGCACACAAACTTGTGAAGTTCTGTAATGACAAGTACAAATGAATGTCTGCTCCTGGGATGCCACATTTATCAAAATAACACAAAGATCCAAATTCACCCACAATGCTCGCATGGGGACTTTCTCATTCAGCTCACTGACACAAGTGCAAATCTATTAGCCTGTATGCCAGTAACACATAGTGAGCTTCTCAACTACAGAGTGCATCTCATAATAGATTAAAACAAAAGGGCTCCGAAGTTGCATTTCTGGTTGTGATATATGTGTTTGCGAGTCGTTTGACATCTGTTAACATTCTACAGTTAGTCTGGTGAACTGCATGCCTTTCAGAAGTTTAGGGTCAGGAAATTAATACTTTTATTCAGCAAGGATAAATTAAATTGATGACAATTTATGAAAAGTGACAGTAAACATATTAAACGTTTCAAAAGACTATTTCAAATAAATGATTTTGATGATTCCTATTCAACAAAGAAGTTTAAACAAAGCAGCACAACTAATCAACATATTAGAATGATTTCTGAAGCACGTGAGACTGAATACTTGTGGCTGCTGCAAATTCAGCCTCGCCGCTTGCTCTTCAGTCAAGTAGTCCTTCAGAGAGAAATCACAATGAAAAGATGAAAAAGTCGAGTTGTTTTCAGGGCAACAGCGAGGGGAATCCGTTCAGCTCATTTTGTGCTCTGTGGTTAATAAAGGCCTTCTCAGTGAGAACTAGAGCTTTGATCCATGAGTTTTATTATTCAACAAATAATCAAAATCAAAGTTTTGATAATTACTGAAAATGCTACAAAGTTTTTACTCAATTATGAATGTTTTTTCTTCATTTAATTCGCTATTTAGCGAATATAAGGATTTTAAATGAACTGATTATACATTGTATATGTCCATGTCTCAAATGTTAGAGTAGGTCTGTAGAACAAGAAATATTTTATACCTAAATTGTAACTATACGTATTGAATTTATAAAACCTCATTTCTCTGTCTCAATCTAATAACTAATTTCATTTTTTTCTTTCCTATATCGACCTCATCAAGCGCAAACCCTCCTCTCCTTTACTCTCGAGTGATGAAAGTTTAAAGCAGCTTTACAGTCAGCACCTGACCAGTGCTCTCTAATGAATAGATCTTATTAATACTGCATAACCTGTAAACAGGTCTGGGGCAGCTGCCAAAGCCACATGCATCAAACACATTCACACCTCCGTCTGTGTTTCTATATGCAACCACAGGCTTTATATAGAAGCTCAAAAGCACTCATAAACCACATCAGATCCAGACAGTTCTTCATCACATAGAACAGAAAACGGGGCCCGCAGCACAAGGGGTTAATTGAAAGGAGCCCATACGAAAGCCACAATCCGGCTTTTTATCCACTTTAATCACCAGTTAAGCTGCACACTTACCTAAATATGCTGCATTCAGTTACCATAGCAGCCCGATGAGCTTTCTTGAGTTGCCAAGACAACAGAATGAGACATAAAGTTCAAGACGCCACACACAAAGTACAGAGCATGCATTTGTTAAAAAAAGAAAAAAAGACAGTGACCGCAAATTGGAGAGAAAGAACATTAGGCAGTGTGAATGGGGAGAGAAAAACTGGCTTATTATGTGCTTGCAAAAAATAACTATCACACACACGTATATAAATACATATGCATTTACATATACTTATATTGATATGTGTATCTTTATGCATATACATATACACACTACCATTCTGAAGTCTGGGGTCAGTAAGATTTATGTATTTATTTAAGAAATTACTATTTTTATTTAGGATGCATTAAATTCATCCAAAGTGATAGTAAATGCATTTATAATAAGCTGTTAGTTTCAAATAAATACTGTTCTTGTGAACTTTCTATTCATCATAGAATCGTAATAAAAAATTTAAATGCAACTTTTTCAACATTACCAATAATAAATCAAGTAGAAAAGTTTTAAGCAGCAACAAATCAGCGTATAAGAATGATTTCTGAAGGATCATGTGACACTGAAGACTAATATATATGACTAATATAATAAATAAATAAAAATTCATATTTTTATCATTTACTATAATTTTGATCAAATAAATACAGCCTGGGTTAACCATAACTGCCAAAATACCACAGTTAATACTATAAAACTATAGTAGCATGGTAGCCACCTCTGTCCAAAAAAGAAACAATTTTTTAAAGAAAAAGATTTATCTCAACGTTTAATGGTTGCCACGTGTCAGGCTGAATATTTACCTTCAAGCAAATATATGAATATATATATAAAACACACACTGCTCATCACATCACTTTATTTTCTGAAATCCTGATGGATGATTCTGCTGGTCCCATCCTAGTTACTGGCAGCCATTTACGAACACATCAAAGAAACATACACAAATATGCACAAGTCTACGTATCTCCGCTCTGCAGGAATGCAAATATTAGTGATAGAACACAAATTTACTTACTCTCACACAGGGGCAGTGAATAGTTCCTGTACCCTCATTCAAATGTAAAATGTAAAAGACATATCCTTTGAACTGACCTAATGCTACAACAAAGGGTGTTTTATTTAAAACACCCTTTTTTATATATATTTATAAGTACAAACACTTAAAGTGGAGACCTGTGCTCACTCTGATCTTTTAATCTGTTCTGTTACTTTTCCTTTTCTCTCCTCAAATCTCTTCAATTCACCCTCAGCCAATCAGAGGCCAAGATGGATGCTGACAGAATCACATCGATGACATCATTCCAAAAAAGGACCCAAGCCCCTACAGATCTGACAACAGAGCCTGTTACAGAGGGGACACATACACAGAGGAGACAAGCCCGACCAGGCACCTTCAAGGACTGTGAGCAGAGTGTGAAATGAACAGACTGTATTTTATCATCTCTTTCTTTGTTATTTGATTGTACGGCCGAACGCTAAAACAGTTTTATATCGAATTGGAGTTTTATTTTTATTATTTATTTAGTTCATCAAATAAGATCATTAACAACGAAAAAATAAAAAGTGAAAAATAAATTGAGGGAGTCAATAAATAAATACACAATAGTGAGGTCATGTGACAATGTTAGATTCTACTGTTTAATGCGTACCATTTAGCACATTGAAAAAACAGCAATTAGCAATTTAACATTTTTTTTAAGAACAGTTTGAAATAAAAATAGTGCATTTGTTGAAATGAAAAGTGATTTAAGTTCCTAATCTGAGTGAACTGTTAATTGATTCATATTATTTCTGAGTTGCAATGCAAGCCCTCTATAATAGTTCTCAATATTAAACTGCAATAAAAGAAAGTATTAAAAAAAAAGACACTTCACCTTACATAACAGTGCCTGCTTTGACTAATGCTGTAATTGTAAGCTAGTAAATAATGAAGTGTCCAGTGTAATCAGGATGCCACAGGCTATAAACACTGCAGGGCTGGTTGCTGTTTATGAACAAGATTATGGATACGTTTAAAGAATTTTGTTGTGCAAATCCAAGGCAAGATCTGAGAACTGTGTGCGTTTCCCACATTACTGGCTGTCAATTTTCTGTACGGCCAGAGGCTAAACCCAAGACTTAATACCAAATCACCCACTGAATTCTGCCTATTGTTTCGGCAGATTACAGCATGCGTCATTGTCAAGGATTGTGCGTTTGTCCAGCGCAGTGACCGGCTAGACACACACTCACCAATAAACATTAACACAAACATAGGTGATTAACTCACATGATGTACATCAGGACATTTAGATCAGACTGGTATTTCAATATGGGTCACGACCCACAACAGTCTAATTCAATAGGAATGTCCAGATCTCAAACATAGCACTGTTCAGGACCCCATCCTTTGAAACACTGAATAAATTCATAAAGGCAAAATGGCTAAAAACTACACATCAAAAATGCAATGAGACAAAAGTAGGAAGTGCTAAATTGCACGACCGTGTTCTCTGTTCCTGTTTTTAGTCTATTTATGTGCTTTCATAAACCACTTCATGGCTAGGATAAATCAGCTTACGGGTGTTTTTAAACACGGTTTCTGAACATTTAGTCTCTCAGGTGCTACTCAAAGTTATTATGGAAGCTCCATCAGGCCATAAAAACACTAAAGTGAGAAATCAGGGTGCCAGAGAAGCTGACAGCACAGGACACTGGTAATTGCTGACTGAGAAAGATCTACTTCAGCTTTCAGGATCAGAAATGGCTCATGCGTCACAGACTGCGTGTGCGGTAGTGCTTGTGCTCGTGTATGACATTGAGCCAAAAAGGCAACGTCCACAGACTTCCTCTATGTGAAGCATCTGAAGGAGAAGAAAAACAAACAGAAGAATGGAATGAAGACACAGGGTGAGAAAGAAAAAGACAACAGCTCCATCAGCATTTGCCTGAGAAAGTATCTGGACTAGTGCAAGTACAAGGCCAGTAATAGAGAATAAGCTATTAATAAATAAATGATTGGATGGAGGTCATCATTAAACTATAAATGGCTCATAATATACAGCCTGTCAAATGTCAGATAACTGCGGAACAGACTGTTATATGCAAACACGTATATATTAATAAGGCCTACAGAACTACATCTCTTGGTTGTACGTTGCATCATTCAATCATGCAATTCACAGAATACAGAATAATCTCATTTGCAAATACATAAGTATAAATGAACCTTCTTCCTTTCCTGACAGTCTAAACGCCATAATTTATCTCCTCATTACAAATACAAATCAACAAACATCAAGTTGAAACATCATTCTTGTCAACCAGGAGGAACCCCTAAAAACAAAGCTGCAGGAAACAGAACAATTATGGAAATGATAACACTGGAAAAATGACATACGATTCTTTAATCTTTCGAATGATTAACATTCCTTGGCACCCTGATAAAAATAAAAATAAAAATAAAGACTTACATGTTATATTTTAAATAGTGAACTTTAAGGGATAGTTCACCCAAAAATAAAAATTTGATGTTTATCTGCTTACCCCCAGGGCATCTAAGATGTAGGTGACTTTCTTCTGTAGAACACAAACAGAGATTTTTAGCTCAAACCGTTGCAGTCTCTCAGTCTTATAATGCAAGTGGATGGGAATAACAGCTAAAACATACAAATAAAAAAAAAACTAAAAAAACAAAACAAAACCAAATTAAACCCTGCGGCTCATGACGATACATTGATGTGTAAAGACACAAAATGATCAGTCTGTTCAAGAAACTGAACAGTATTTATAGAGTTTTTTTTACCTCCTATTCACACAATATCGGAAGTGTTTGAACTGTCCTGAGTGCATTCTCAAGCAGGTGTGTGAGATCGCAGACTTATAAGTGCATTACCATCACCCATCTCCCAACTAGACCATTGACACTCCTAACTGAGATCGTAGATAGAGTGTTAATGGTCCATTTGAGAGATAGGTGATGGTAATGCACTTATAAGTCTGCGATTCACTGTAAAAGAAGAAGAAGGAAGAATAAGAATAAGAAGGAAGAAGGAAGAAGAAGAAGGAAGAATAAGCCGCCGCTTCACGTGCCTGCTTGAGAATGCACTCAGGAGAATTCTAACACTTCGGACACTGCGTGAATCAAAGTTAATATACAATATCAGTACTGTTCAGTTTCTTGCACGGACCGATGGTTTTGTGTCTTTACACACCAATGTATCTTCACGAGCTGCGGGGTTTATTTTGGTTTTGTCTGTGTATGTTTTTTTTTGTATGTTTTAGACATGATTCCCATTCACATCAGTTAAAAGTCTGAGAGACTGCGACGGTTTGTGTTAAAAATCTCTGTTTGTGTTCTACTGAAGAAACAAAGTCACCTACATCTTGGATGCCCTGTGGGTAAGCAGATAAACATAGAAAACTTTTTTTTTAATTGTAATAATATTTCATAGTATTACCATTTTTAATTTTAATCAAATAAATGTAGCCTTGGTGAGCATAAGAGACTTTTCTCAAAAAAAGAACAAAATATGTGAAATTGTATGCATTATGCACCCACTCACACTACACAAACTAGTGTGCTAATGTTACATTCTTGTTGTTGTGCCATGTTAGCCTCATTTCATGTTTAATTCAGGAGAGTTCAGTTACTAACTTGAATCAAAATGCATAAACTGATACTGAATGAAATCCATGAGCAAAATGATATTGTATTCATCACACTTCAGCAGTTGACCAACTCTAATCTTTTGAGATGCCACAGTCCATCAACCGTGAAATGGATGGTGTAACTTTGGCAGTAGAAATAAAGAAGCTCATAAAGTGATTGAAAATGAGTGAGTAGGGAAATCATAGTGGTGCATCTAAAAAAAATGTATTGTTTTCTCTCAGGATATCTTTATAGTCACCACAATCGAAAAAACTGAGAACATTGGAAACAGACGACAAGATATTTAACTTGCTTTTATGCTCTCTTATTTTATGAGTCTTGAGAAATGAAGGTCTGAAAAACAATGCTAAGAAGGCGCTGTCTCATGCATCACACCACAACTTTTATGAAAGATAACACACTTCATCAGCACAATCTCACATGAAGGTTAACAGTCGTACCCAACGAACATAACTCTGCTAAAACACTGGAAATTTTCATCTTGTGAACTGCAAGGTCCAAAATTAGCTTGCCATACATACCATTTGCAGGTTAATACATGTAGAAAAACATCCAGCCATGCACACACACACACACACCAAAAAAAGAGATTCTCGATACTGGAGCTCCCTTAAACAGAGTGCCCCACTCCTGGTGAGAGTATATAAGGGGGAAGTATATTAGAGCTAAAAAGTTGATCATATAACATGTCAGCTAATCAAAGCGCTCCATTCTGTTCCCATATCATTTTGAGGAAGAACTTTAGCAGAATCATCACATATATCCTAATCCTGGTTTCCTCTCTTTCCAGCCCGAAGAAACCTGACCCTCTTCCATGTGAACTCTATAGGTACGATCATCATAAATAGTTTAATTTGTCAGGAAATGAGAGAATAATAAACCCACCTTTCCAATTAAATCATATTACATGTAGTCACATAAAAAAGCATGTAAATAAGTAAATAAAGGAATGAGGATAATGTTTCAATAAAAAAAGGGAATAATTTGAGTTGAAACTTTTTAAACCTTTTCTAATATAGCTTTAATAAAAAAAAACACAATTAAAAGAAGACTTCAAACAAACACGGTTGGGGACTTTTACGTTAAAATGAAGGAACTGTATGATAGTGATTAACGGTAGACTTGAATATTAAACAGCTCAGCAAAAAAGTGCAGAGGAATCTGAAATATGAGGGGGAAGAGAATTGCAAAAACACTATTAGGAAAGAAAAACGTAAAAAAAAAAAAAAGAGTTGAAGACAAAAGGACAGCGCATGAGCGAGAGAGGAAGGAGGAGAGGAGTGGAGTCAGAGCCTTTGCCTAATCATGTGGTGGTCACACTTCCTTTATTCAGCCTGCACATTTCCTGTTCTTATTGTGTAGGTGTGAGAAAGCATCAAGGGTTTGAGATATGGGTTGCACATAGACATATATACACATGCAGTATGTTCTGCAAAAGCATCAGAATAGAGACAGACAGACAGACAGAGAGACAGAGCCTTCATTTTGAAGGACAGAGCACTCACGGAGACTGTCAAAGGTTCAAGCAACAGGATGAGAAAAAAAGAAAGAAAGAAACACAAAGGAACTTCCTTTAACTTGCACATTCAGCTGTTAAAATCTTTTTCACATCACTAACATCAATTCATTTTTGTGGTGTTCATATAATATCCACCCATAAGAGCGAGCGGGTGTGGCCATTTATAACAAATGTTCAATGCTTCCAGTGTCATTCACTTCCAGTTATTTTTAATGTACAAAAAACAGTCCGTTATGCCACTATATATTGCAAACTGGAGGCTTGAGTTGGAGGCTTATTACAAGTTTGTTATAGATTTATTTTCAATCGCTGAACACTTCAGAGTTTCACTCTCCATTAAGCGATCTGTCAATCAATTCATCCCAATGGATGCGCAGCACACCTGTATTTGGCATAACGTAAACTCTAGTGTGAAGGCGCATGACTCGCCATCGCTTTGCTGAGAGCACGGTGTTTCTCACACATGCAACGAGAGAGAGAGAGAGAGAGAGAGAGAGAGAGAGAGGGTCTTACATAACACACTGAATCAACACGCTACTAAAGTGTTCCCTTTTCTTTTTCTATTTTATCTACCAGGGTAACCGAGACTTTGTCACAGCACTCACATATTATTGCCCTTTTGTTGGCTTTGATTGCTTCTATTCTCCTCATTTGTAAGTTGCTTTGGATAAAAGCCTCTGCTAAATGATTAAATGTAAATGTACTTCAGTCATGCAAAATGAGGAGGATATTTAGTATGCAAAGTACAGAACCAGGCCCAGAAGAGGATAATGCAAGGATAACATTTATAAGATTATAAAATTACAGTCCAGCTATTAGCCAGACACCATTTATTCCTGCGATGTCCAAAATCAGCTTGCCACACCTGCCAGGGGGAATTAATTTCCTTTTCATATTTCTGCCAAACAACACAAGTCATTTAAGGGGTAATGTAAGTAATATATTTTAGTACATAATGATATAAAATGGAAAAATCAATCTTGCTCTTATATTACCTTCATCATTACTAGACTTGCTTTAAAGCACTTGGATGTCCTTGATTTTATTTGCTCAAGTCACTTGCATCCTGCATATCGGTTAATAGTTTCCACAAATACATCAGACATTTTAGTTTGAAAATGGCCTCTACCACTAAAAACAAAACAAACAGGAAGTGGACTCTATTAGTTAGTGCAAGGTGACACTGAATCAGCAAGCTGCTGTCTGCGGGTCTCAGCTTCCTCAGTTCCACGTCTGGCTTGTACAATGATTTATAAGTGTCAGTAAAAAACAAAACTGTCATGAGTTATGAGAACACAATTTAACAAATTTCACGTAATAAAGTCATTCTGTATCATCCTGAAGCTTCCCTCTCAGAAACACACTCCGTAACAACATCAGGGTAACGCGAAGGTCTTGTCCTAACACATGTACTGACAGATTCAGATTATTTTATTTAATGCCATGTCAGCACTCAAAACTATTTCCATGGCAAAAATACAATTACAAAAATACAAATATCATATAAATACAATAAAAAAAAAATATTAATAAACACAGCAAGTCATATTATATAAGATTTTTTTAAAATTAACACATGATAAAAAATCCAAAACCTTTTCAGGCATAATCTCATTAAATATGTCCTTAAGTGAAGTAACTTCATAAAAGAGCATTCTCACATGTACCGACATGAATAACGCGCACAGACACACACACACACACGCGCAAACTCCAGGGAAATATCCAAATGATCATAGTTCATAAAATTCTTAATGAAACAGCAAAACTGTTGGGAAAGATGCATGTACATAAACACACACACACACACAAGCAATGTGAGTGTATAGATGAGAAAGGTACGGGTCATGCATTCGCTGCCTTCCTGAACATGCGATCCTGAACATGCGACACGTGTGATCCTGTTGCCTGCTGACTCTGTGTGTGTGTTTGCATGCTTTTCTAGCTCAAGATAGGACAAGGAAAACAGCAAAACTTGCAAATATGGTATGAAAAACATTTCACACCCTTTTGTATGGAAATATATTCCTAAAGCCAGTGTAAGCCATGCTACTTTCAGGAAAAGCCTGTCCCAAACCTTGTATTCCTTATCATTTTGTCCTGGGCCCATAAATTAAAGCAACATCCCTGCCTGTGAGGAGGGGAGTACTTCTACTATTACTGTTCATCTCAATCAAATCACGCATACACAAAAAATGAAGATTTAGACACAACATCACACTCTGGCCCTTGATGCTGCTTGTCTAAAGAAATGAAAGCTCTGTCATTATTTACTTACTACTCTCAAGTTGTTCCAGACTTGCAGAAGTTTCTTTCTGCTGTTGAACAATATGCAGCCTTTATTAAATATACAACCCGAATTCCGGAAAAGTTGGGACGTTTTTTGAATTTTAATAAAATGAAAACTAAAGGAATTTCAAATCACATGAGCCAATATTTTATTCACAATAGAACATAGATAACGTAGCAAATGTTTAAACTGAGAAATTTTACACTTTTATCCACTTAATTAGCTCATTTAAAATTTAATGCCTGCTACAGGTCTCAAAAAAGTTGGCACGGGGGCAACAAATGGCTAAAAAAGCAAGCAGTTTTGAAAAGATTCAGCTGGGAGAACATCTAGTGATTAATTAAGCTAATTGATATCAGGTCTGTAACATGATTAGCTATAAAAGCTTTGTCTTAGAGAAGCAGAAAAAACTACACAAGGTTTGAAACGCACTGCGGTCAGATGTATTAATAACCTTCACAGCATACATCTCAAATAAAAGTTTGATTTAATTTGAAGAAATTACATTATTGTGCACAATAATGATATTATTATTGTTTTTATCAGTGTTTAATTTATACAGTTCTGAGGTACAGCATCTTGACAAAGCATTAAATAAAGCAATGTTTTGTTGTAAATGTATTGTTATATTTTCAAATAGTTTTGCAATAACGCCAAGCCCTATATTATATTATATAAATAAATATTATAACGAAAGTGATGAAATTATGACACATTAAAATGTTGTTATTATTATTAACAGCAACAAGATTTTTGTTATTATTATAATTATAAACAATAATGCATATTATTATTTCATTATTATCATCATCATTATTATTATTATTGCTGCATTCAGAGATTTAAGTGCATTATGTGTGGAAAGTGGAAATAACCCTAACCCTAAATCATTATAAAACATCCTATATTATACAGTAATCATTAATAATCATACTAATATAACTAAAAATCACAAATTAATTGGAAAAAAAATGTCCCTGGTTTTCCATATGGCAGTAAAAGTAACGCTGTCCGATTCCCTATATAGTACTTTATATTCCTGATGACCCATCTGATTTTGATAATAACTTTCTAACGATTTATAAATTAAAACAAGTGATCAGAATCATTTCCTTGTCCTAAAGACAAGAATCAGGAAATGCTTAACAAAGCCCTAATAAGCTCATCAATACTGCAAACAAATCCTCCCACATGACAAACAAGTAGACACTCACATCCCATGGCATGTGTGCAGTAAAAACAAGAAATGTAAGTGAACATGCAAATGTCTGAAATGCAAAATAGAAATTCAAGACCAAACCATGGGAGTGGATCCAGCAGTGAGAAAAACAGACACAGTAATGGATGGAGATAGTAAACGTGTGTGTGTGTGTGTGTGTGTGTGTGTGTGTGTGTGTGAGAGAGACTTAATCAATCTCTCTGTTGTCTTAGGATGGAGCCAAGGGAAGTACCAAGGATGTCTGGTTAGAATCACCTGTCAGGCGTTTACACACGCGGACAATTTACAGGATACTATGCTAACCGAGTGACGTCGCAGAGCAAGGAATTACAGCCTATTGTAAAGAGCTCGTCCCTCTTACTTTCAACAGCACACATCTAGAGCAAAGTAAAAGTTATTTGGAAAAAGATATAGAGGTCAAGTACGAGCAATTTCCTAATTAAAACAGCAATATAATGAAGGGGGGAAAAAAAACGGAACCCAGCTGCAGATCGCTAATTTTTCCACTGCTGAGGTGCTCGGAGTGTAAATGTTATTTTTCTAGACCACTTCCCATGACTATAGAAAAAAAAATGCAATTCAGCTATCTTTAGAGAAAGTCAGACTGTTTATATCATTATATGTGCTTGCTAAGACAAGAAACACTATTAGTACTCCTCGTGCCTCGTTCAAACCCCTAACCACATGGATGATAGTGCAAATTCTGCAGCTAATGACGTAAAAGTATAATATTATTTTAATTAAGTACGTTTTACAAGTATAGAACTGCAATTTACTGGCACGATGATAAAAAATAATTTGACGTTCTTTGGCTTTTACATTTTTAATTGCTCCTAATGCCTGAAAAATAGCACAGACACTGGAAACTCTTTAGTGTGCATGTGTCAACCACCTGAGTTTGAGCACATTATCAAATGGGAGTATACTTTGAAAGGCTTTGAGTTGTGCTATCCTCTTCAGGTAAGCGTTTGCCTCAAAACTGAGGTATACTCTTTACATTGAAGGAGGGATATGCACTGTATCTAGTAGAGAGCAAAATATTTTTTGATTTCAGCCAGTATGCATTAAGCAACCACCCAGAACACCCTAGTAACTGTATAGCAACTTGTTAAAATGATTAAAAACTTTCTGGAAACCACCCAAAACATCCTGCATCGTGGCAGCGAGTACATATTTTCATCATAAAATGTAAAATGTAGTGTAAGCTTTAGATTTTGCAAGAGTGGCCATATTCGGCACATATAAGCCCACAACATACAGGTCCTTCTCAAAAAATTAGCATATTGGCGCTGCACACGTGGCGACTTGCAACAGGTGTTTGCAGTTGAGTGTAATTGTGTTCATGAGTGTTGGAGTAGTGTTGGAGTACTTCTCTTGGTTTGTTTGCAGTTCTTTTATTTTTCTACTTTTTAATACAATACAATTCAATTACAATTTAATATTGTTCCGTGATGTCTCGAAGGAAGATGGGGATATCATTGCTGGTTTTAATACTTTTATTCCACTCTGCTGCTGGAACATTTCCGAACCGGATTCAATACACCCGAGATCGTCTCCTTGAACTAAACACAGGCAGCTTGATGTCGAGGCAACTTGCAAATTCCCCCCTGTTTAAGGACATTATGGCTTACAATAATTGCCAGCTTTTTAGTCCTGGAGAAGATGGCAGGACCAGAAGAAAGACACGTAAAAGAGGCAAAAAAGGCAGCGTGCGACAGCGCGTGAGAATCCTAACAAGGAAGAGACGTCTGCCTCTACCTTCAATAGTCCTGGCAAATGTTCAATCACTGAAAAACAAGGTGGATGAACTGCAAGCACGAGTATCTCACACACGGGAGTTCAGAGATGCGTGTGTTTTAGCCTTCACTGAGACGTGGCTGACGGCCGCAGACATGGATCCTACGACCGACATTGATGGATTCGGGGTACCAATACGTCTTGATCATGACCCATGTACGACTGGGAAGCGGCAGGGAGGTGGAGTATGTTTTTATATTAACCCAAGATGGTGTAATAATGTGACTGTTCGGGAGAAAATTTGCCTACCGGACATTGAGCTATTGACAATTTCGGTGAGACCATATTATTTGCCAAGGGAATTTCCTCAAGTGTTTTTGTCGGTTGTGTATATTCACCCTAAGGCTAACTTTAAAAACGCAAATGAGGTATTGTTCTCTGTGTTGCAAAGACTTCAGTCCATCTCACCTGATGCCCCATGTCTTGTAATGGGTGATTTTAACCGCAGTAACTGCAGCAAAACATTTAGCCATTTTCATCAGTACATCACTTGTCACACTCGAGGAAATAAGACTCTTGACTTATGTTATGGATCCATACGAGGAGCGTACAGATCCGTTGCTGAGTCCCCTCTGGGCTCCTCTGACCACAGCGTGGTGCACCTGTTTCCAACATATAAGACTGTGCTGCGAAGGAGAGGCACAGAATCACGGACAGTCCAGGTATGGAATGAGGATGGTATATTGGCCCTACAAGGATGTTTTGAGTGCACGGACTGGTCTGTTTTTCATGCACCATCTGACAATATTAATGAGTTGACTGATGTGGTGGCGAGTTATATCTCATACTGTGTCGATAATGTGATTGATACCAAGGTTATCACCAGGCATTCAAATAATAAGCCTTGGTTTAATAATGAACTGAAAAATCTTCTTAAGAAGAAAAGTGTTGTTTTTAAAAGTGGTGATAAAGTTGCTTATTCTGCTATTAGGAAGGAAGTAAGAGCTGCTATTGCAAAGGCAAAACATAATTATAAAGAAAAAATAGAACAAAAATATTTAAATGCTGATCAAAGGGCGGTGTGGGACGGAATGAAACTAATGACAAGTATACAGGGAAGTAGAACTACGATATCCTTAAATGGGTATACATCTAATGCGTGTTTAGCGAATGAACTTAATAAATTTTATCTAAGATTCGATGTGGATGATGATAATGTGAAGTATGACTTTGGGCAAAGCAATAGGCCTACTGTATTTAGTATCGATGCTCCTACGGTGGCTAGGTTTTTTAAAAGGATAAAAGTAAATAAAAGCCCTGGACCAGATAATATTAGTGGTAAGGTGTTGAGTGTATGTAGTTCACAGCTAAGTGGCATATTCACAGAGATTTTTAATATGTCAGTTAGAACTCAAATTGTACCACAAATCTGGAAACATGCCATAGTTGTTCCTGTAGCGAAATGTAGGAGTCCGAAGGTTTTAAATGATTTTAGACCGGTAGCCCTTACCTCACTAGTGATGAAAACATTTGAAAAATTGTGAGAATGGAGATATTGAAGTATGTAGAAGATAATTTGGATCCTCTCCAGTTTGCGTACAGAGTAGGGAGGGGGGTTGAGGATGCCATAACCACTCTTGTACACTTAGTAGCCCAAAATCTGGAGACCCCAAAAACAAGGGCACGGCTAGCTTTTATTGATTTCTCATCTGCATTCAACACAATCAAGCCACATGTATTAGCTGAAAAATTAGTTCGATTATTTAACCTTGATCTTAATCTAGTAGGATGGATCGTGAATTTTTTATCAAATAGAACCCAGTGTGTGAGAGTCAACAGTCTGCTTTCTTCCAAATTATGTTCTTCTATTGGCTCGCCTCAAGGGTGTGTTCTTTCCCCTCTTCTTTTTATTTTGTATACTAATGATTGTAGGAGCACATTTGACAATAGGTATGTGTTAAAGTTCGCGGATGATACTGTTATTGTGAGTCTTCTTGTAAATGAGGAGACATCTCATGGCCCAGTGGTGGAGGACTTTGTCTCTTGGTGTGCAAAATGTAACCTAAATCTAAATATATCAAAGACCAAAGACATGATCATATATTTTGGAAAATCTGCCATTTCAGTCTCTCCTACTGTAATAAATGGAAGAGATATTGAGTTTGTGGATGAATATCGTTATCTGGGTACAGTTATTGATAATAAATTAAATTTTAATGCTAACACAGATGCCATTTGTAAAAAGGTTCAGCAGCGTATGTTTTTCTTGAGAAAAATGAACTCTTTTAAAGTATGCTCAGTGTTAATGACACTGTTTTATCGGAGTTTTATTGAATCCGTAATTTCTTATTGTGACATTATATGGTTTGATTGTATCAGTCTGTCCAACAGAAACAGAATAATCAAACTGATAAAGACTGCTTCAAAAGTGATTGGAGTGTTTATTATGTGAGTGTTTGCTATGTGAGTGTTTTTTGTGATGTGCAGCACCAGTGCAAAACCAATTTCCCAAGGGATAAATAAACTCGAACTGAACTGAACTGAGAATTGTGATAAAATTTCATATATTTTAGATTCATTGCACACCAACTGAAATATTTCAGGTCTTTTATTGTTTTAATACTGATGATTTTGGCATACAGCTCATGAAAACCCAAAATTCCTATCTCAAAAAATTAGCATATCATGAAAAGGTTCTCTAAACGAGCTATTAACCTAATCATCTGAATCAACTAATTAACTCTAAACACCTGCAAAAGATTCCTGAGGCTTTTACAAACTCCCAGCCTGGTTCATTACTCAAAACCGCAATCATGGGTAAGACTGCCGACCTGACTACTGTCCAGAAGGCCATCATTGACACCCTCAAGCGAGAGGGTAAGACACAGAAAGAAATTTCTGAACGAATAGGCTGTTCCCAGAGTGCTGTATCAAGGCACCTCAGTGGGAAGTCTGTGGGAAGGAAAAAGTGTGGCAAAAAACGCTGCACAACGAGAAGAGGTGACCGGACCCTGAGGAAGATTGTGGAGAAGGACCGATTCCAGACCTTGGGGGACCTGCGGAAGCAGTGGACTGAGTCTGGAGTAGAAACATCCAGAGCCACCGTGCACAGGCGTGTGCAGGAAATGGGCTACAGGTGCCGCATTCCCCAGGTCAAGCCACTTTTGAACCAGAAACAGCGGCACTGGACTGTTGCTCAGTGGTCCAAAGTACTTTTTTCGGATGAAAGCAAATTTTGCATGTCATTCGGAAATCAAGGTGCCAGAGTCTCGAGGAAGACTGGGGAGAAGGAAATGCCAAAATGCCTGAAGTCCAGTGTCAAGGACCCACAGTCAGTGATGGTCTGGGGTGCCATGTCAGCTGCTGGTGTTGGTCCACTGTGTTTTATCAACGGCAGGGTCAATGCAGCTAGCTATCAGGAGATTTTGGAGCATTTCATGCTTCCATCTGCTGAAAAGCTTTATGGAGATGAAGATTTAGTTTTTCAGCACGACCTGGCACCTGCTCACAGTGCCAAAACCACTGGTAAATGGTTTACTGACCATGGCATTACTGTGCTCAATTGGCCTGCCAACTCTCCTGACCTGAACCCCATAGAGAATCTGTGGGATATTGTGAAGAGAAAGTTGAGAGACACAAGACCCAACACTCTGGATGAGCTTAAGGCTGCTATCGAAGCATCCTGGGCCTCCATAACACCTCAGCAGTGTCACAGGATGATTGCCTCCATGCCACGCCGCATTGAAGCAGTCATTTCTGCAAAAGGATCCCGACCAAGTTTTGAGTGCATAACTGAACATAATTATTTGAAGGTTGACTTTTTTTGTATTAAAAACACTTTTCTTTTATTGGTCGGATGAAATATGCTAATTTTTTGAGAATTTTGGGTTTTCATGAGCTGTATGCCAAAATCATCAGTATTAAAACAACACAAGACCTGAAATATTTCAGTTGGTGTGCAATGAATCTTAAATATATGAAAGTTTAATTTTTATCATTACATTATGGAAAATAATGAACTTTATCACAATATGCTAATTTTTTGAGAAGGACCTGTATTTGAAAATGAAACTGGTGGAGCGGAACATCATTCATCTGGGACAAAATCTCTGTCCACAAACTAGACAATATTAGAGGAACCGGGTGCCTTTTAATCCATCAGGGCAAACAGGTTCAAAATAGTCTCCAGTTAACTGCCCTTGCAGCCTAAAATGAGATAATGGAGCCATCAGCTGATGAATTAGAGGTGTGTATGTGTGTGAGAGATAAACACACACACACACACATCAAACCTGGGTGGCAACAGCAGTGTTGTGTGTCATTACCGAAAGCACCCTTTCCATCTAGGTCAATGAGACTCAAGGGACAGTTCATCCAAAAATGAATTATCTATCATTATTTACTTGCCCTCATATCGTTCCAAACCTGTATGACTTCCTTTCTTCTCTGAGCGAATGCTACATTTTTGTCTGAACAATGAATGTCATTGGTTTGAATCACTGCACGGGCAAAATACATTCTTCAAAATAGTCCCACAGGTTTGAAATTATTTGTGTGAGTAAATAATGGCATTGTTTATTTTTGATGAACCATCTATCTCTAAAAAAAAAGGGGGGGTTTCTGTGCATTAACCCTTATTCAACACAAATAACATTAAGACTAATAAGTTTTTGATTTAAATAAAGCAATAACTGATTTAGGGCTGTAGCTATCGAATATTTTAGTAATCGAGTATTCTACCAAAAATTCCATCGATTAATCGAATAATCGAATAAAATGTGTTTTTGCTTAATTAAAGTGCAATATTAATTATGCAAGAGAAAATAAGACTCCTGGGTCTCTTAAAATGAACAACTAAGTTTCCTTTTTTAGATTTTTTTTTTAAATGCATTGAATGCAATGCATACATCAAAAATAAACATTTAATTATTACCCATTGTTTCTCTGTCTGTACTTGTACTGTGAGCAATGACAATAAAGTTGACAGATGAATTAAGTGCATTTAAGCCCTCAAATCAAAACACTGCTGACTCCTTGCAGTATGTGATTTCAGACTCAGCGCTTGTGTCTCCTTCCGCTTTGTGGGTGACATAAACGCGTTGTGTCACAAAAAAAAAAAAATAATTGCGAGAACCTGACGTGAGATTTAAAATAAATTAAAAGAGGCTTCGAGGCAGAGGAATTTGCCTCGATCATTTTTTGTAATCGAGTTACTCGAGGAATCATTTCAGCCCTAAACTGATGTCATAAAAATCACAAGTACGTTTGAATTTAAAGGTCAGAATCTGTAGCTCACATGAATAAAATAAAAAATAAAATAAAAATCACAAACATGAAACTTGGAAATTAAATAATTGTATATATACATATACATTCATGTGTAATATATATATTAGGGGTGCTCCGATCACGATCAGCCGATCGTTAATGCGCATCTCGTCAGTAAAGCCGGTTCGCTAATCAGCGGTAAATTCCCTCAGGTGCGTGGTTTCACATTGAGCAGCTGTTACTACACAGAGCCGTTGTTAAATGAGAAGATGCGCAAATAAACGCTGAAAATGAACGTGGATTTGCGCATCTTCTCAGTTAACAACGGCTCTGTGTAGTAACAGCTGCTCAATGTGAAATCACGCATCTGATGGAATTTTCCGCTGATTAGAGAACCGGCTTTACTGACTAGATGCGCATAACGATCGGCCGATTGTGATCGGAGCACCTCTAATATATATAGACCATCAAATGTTAAATCTTAATAGAAAATATTAACTATACCACTGCATCTGTCTGGAAAAAAAAGGCAGCGATTGATTAACAGATGGTTCATAGTTATTTTCAAAGTTTTCAATGTACTCTCATTATAAAATAAATTAATTGTTGTTTATTTAATACTAACAAGCAAGTTTTTGCTAGAAACTAACCAAAATTATAAATAATTTGTTTAGAAACTCTGCACAGGAGAGACTTGCCATCATTTCTAAACAAAAGGAAATATATCCTTATCAGCTATCGGCAAAAATCCAATATTGTGCATCCCTATAGAGAACATTTTCAATCACTGATGAAAGAGAGAGCAAAAAGGTGAAAAGGTGAGATTAACAGGGCAAAGTACAAGATGATGGCATGAGGGGAGAAGAGGTGAAAACATGCTCAAAACAATTCATCACGCTGCTATACTGATGTAGACGTGATTTAATGAACCACACCAATCAATCACACTACAAACTGAGGGGAGTACGAGTTTGAACATGCAGTTGTCACAAGCTGGAGTACACAGAACATATACTAACCAGCCTCCAGTAAATCCCCAATCCATGTTCAACTAAGCTGGAGGATATTACGCAAGTATGGTAAAAATACAAAAACACTGGTATGAAGCTACATGATATTTTGCTCAGCATTTAAACAATGCTTCCAATGCTTCCAACCACTTTTCTTACCACAGGGATTCCCTGGGATTACAGAACTCTGAGTGACCTGAGGAGTTCATGACAAGCCCCCTTGAATAACCCGTGGCTCTTTTCACTCACATCTGAAGAGCAATCATAAACACACACTTGCATATAAAAACAGCTGCACAAGTTGCAAATCTGGAATGTTTATCTTGTAAGTCATTGTTTTGTTTTTTTTAAAATAAGGAAATAAGGAAATAAGTTTGTCTGCACTACCCCGACAACTTGCAAAATAATAAAACCAACATGTCAAAGAATCGTGATAAAATCATGAATTGTGATTTTCCTGAAAAAAATCATATGATATGATATTTTTACCGTATGTCCCACCCCTAGTACAAATATGCAATTGTTTTTTTGCCACCTGGAAAAATATGACAGTGCAAATATAAGATAAAACAAATATAACTAAAGAGATCAATAAATAACAAATAGTTTAATGTAATAAGACTTTGCCTCCCTTAAGCTAAGTAGATGGCAATGCCTGGTTTGTTATCTTATGCGCTGATGCCCGTCTCTCATGTTCACAAACAGTCCGCAAATCATTTGTATAGGTCAAACTAGTGAAAATGACTAACTACTTACAGAGTAAACAACTTTTGTTCACTTCACTTGTGTTCATGAATTGAAATAAACTGACTCAAAACATGAAATGATCCATGAGTAAGCCGTTTTTAGTGAGTAAATCAACGCTGCAACACCTTGCCTGTGACATCAGAATATTTCTTGTGTTTACAGAGGATTTGATGACTAATGAGTCGAAAGGAAGATAACTATTAATTATTATAATATCAAATTTACGGCAATAAATTAATGATATATAAAACGCTAGAATACTTTTACAGCTAGTTTTGAAGCAATGCTAAATGTTTAAAAATAAACTTTGATGTGACTTGATTTGAACAGAAATGATGTTAAAAATACAATATAAAAAAAACAAGATATCATAGTATTGGCCTCTTACTGATAAATGTTCTATTAGCCTGGAAAACGTGTGGGCTAAACATCAAACAGAACTAGAAAATCAATTAATACTGGAATAAAAAAATAAATAAATGAACACACACACAGACACACACACACAGAGGGGATTTTCATAAGACCACCACACATCACTAAGCCTGCGAGATCCATCAACTCCAGTGAGTGAACCACAAGAGAGGATGAAGCAGAATTTGACCAGTAAAAACAGCAACAGGCAGGGTACACTGTTGACATCTATGAGGTCTTAGGTGGCAAAATATGTTTATAAATAGCAAGTATGATACATTTTTTAAAAATGATGGAGCGACAGCGAGTTTAAATATACCCAAGGCTATTATGAATGCACAGAAGGACCGATGACACCTACATAAAACGCCTCTTTCACAGCTTTGGAGTGCTATGAATGTGTGTCAATCGATATGAGCGAAGTCTGCTGTGCATTGGCTAGCTCTGTAGGCTGGTGAACAACTGCTCTCCATGCACAAATGCCACGCTATTTAATCTTATTACAATAAAATAACCATGCAACAATCTCTGCTCTCCTTTGAGCTCTTTTCAAAGCAAAGTTTGCATTACAGTGGCAAAACAAAGCCTTGAGAAGATAAATGTGGAGATTAAAGGGATATTTCTTCCTAAAATTGTTTTTTTTTTCATAATTTCCTCACCCTCATGTCATTCCCCTATGACCTACTTTCATCTGTGGAGCACAGAAAGGAGACGTTAGGCAAAATGCTAAGATCTGTCAGCCTCGGTAACCGTTCATGTGCATCTTTTCTCCCTACAATGAGAGAGCACAGTGACCAAGGCTTTATAAAGTGCCAGCATCAAAAGTACTGGCCAATCTACTAAACGCCTTCTGCCCTCTGCTAAAAAAAGTAAAAAGCCTTTTTAGCATATTTTTTAAATATCTACCTTCAGATCGTGGTATACGTGTCTTTTTGCATTAACTGCACTAAAGCAACTAACCTGATTAGCCATACATCATTTTTAAAGAAAAATCATGTTAAATGTATGGATGAAATATGATGCAACAGACTTCCGAGGAACATTAGTTTGTACTTCTCTCAATTGTCATTGTATTGCATCGTATTGTATTATATTGTGTTTACTTTGGACCCCCACAATTAAAACTGCAGAGCTTTGAACATTAAACATTTATATATGACCTTAATAAGACATATTATTGGGAGATATAGAGTGACATCTAATATTATAATGTATTTTTGCAGACCATTCTGTTATACTGTTAAACATGACAAGCCATCTTACTTTTTGGTCAAATAAATAACAACATCGGTAGTAAATTGCATATTTTTGCTCAGTTTGAGGGGTTTTTCCTCCTAGACTGTGACCTTCATATTATCACTATATCATATGAGCCATTAAAGGTTGATGTACCAAATGTGTGTGTGTGTGTGTGTGTGTGTGTGTGTGTGTGTGTGTGTGTGTGTGTGTGTGTGTGTGTGTGTGCGTGCGTGTGTGTGTGGGTGTTTTAAAATGCGTGTTATGGAAAATTAAACTTTTTCTTAAAAAAAAAAGAGGTTAAAAAACATAGAAAAATGATTCATAAAAACATTAAAAAAAACATTAAAAAAAATAGAATCATACGTCAGACTTGCGGGGTTAAGAAAATTAACATTACATGCAAACGTGAAAAGGAGCTATTAAACGTATTGTGCAAGTACTAACTGTGTCATACGTCAAGCCAACATTAAAACAGGGTAACCTGACATGCCAACCCTCTGTTAAAGCCCAAAACGAAGCCTACAGATCGACAGGAGGCAGAAAGCCCGTGGGTTTCCTCTCGTGATGGTGTGAGCCGTGACATGTAAGCAGAACTGAGAGAATTGCTTTCCTCATCAAACTCAGCGCACGTACATGCTCGCCCACGACTCGACTATCTATCTATCTACACCGATCCTGTAAGGCCTATTCTGCACAGACGGGCTCAGAGACGTGTTCAAATGAGATTTGAGGCACATCAAACCCCAGCGCTTTTCTGCAACATGAAACGTCGAGGCCTTTTCTGAAAGTTGAGGAAGTGAGCGCGCGCAGTGATGAGCAGGAATGTCTCGCCCTGGGTGCGACAGACTTTTAGGTTTCGGGCAGCGGGGCGGAAAATACACTGTCTGCTCATTTACCAGCATACAGCATTCAAATAACCTGTCGTACTAAGTGCTTGCTGTTGTAGCGATTAAATATGTCTAGGCTGAAAAAAAAAAATAAAAAAAAAAATAGTCACAACTTGGGTCCTCAAACAAATACGATAATATCAGATCGCAGTTGATAACAACAGCCGTTAAAGCAACTGAATGCTGCACTCCTACGCATACTCGAGGAGATCTCAATTGTTAGAAGAACAGAGCAGGGGTGTAGATGTATGGTGAAGGTGCTGGTCACTCACCCCACCCTGGGTGAAAGACACAAGATGACCAGTGATCATGTTTTTAAGAACGAGTGCTTCGAGTGCCCATGCATACACATCCTGTAAGCTAAGTTACTGCTTTAACCAAACTCAGAGTGACTAACGTTAGTAGGTTTTCCCACGCCGTCCCTTCAGCCTCGAGGGTTTGGAGGGATTGTTCATCACAGGGTGGGCTGAGAGAGTATGATATCTTGACTTCAAAACAAGAAGTCGTGAACCTGAACTGAAAACTGCCTCTTACCTGGTCCCCGCCTTGTCGCCCATCTCCGCAGGCCTTTTCTTTCCAATGAGGGGAAGCTGCCGTTTAACAGATATTTTAACTGAGCCGACACCTCGAGTACAGCGGTCCTGCTTTCCTCAATCACTGCCACTCTCGTTGGCTTTCGTAGGGTAGTTTCCGCAGCCCAGAGACGGAAACCTCTCGCCCCTCTCCGCTCGCTGCCGCTCCAGACAGCAAGCAACTGGGCTTTGGCCTCAGAGTTTGATGGGCGCCGTGAGTAGCCAATCAAATTTTGAGAAATGTCTGACGTCATCACATGGGTCACGACATCCTCCCACTTTGCCCTGGGGACAACCAATCAGCGTCGTTTAGACAGAACGTGCGCTGCTTTTAGTACTAAAACGTTTACATATTAACGTACATCGTTTGGCGTATCCGATAATCTGTTCAGCGTTTCCCGGACTTTTTGCAGACTTTTGCGTCTCCATGTAAATGACAAACGTTGAAATGCTATCTCTGAAAGGAGATCATTAAAATAATGAGGCGAATGACATTAAAACAGGAGAGCAATAGACTGCGAATGACTGATAAACTGAAGTTAATTTTCTCCCAGACAAACTAATATAGAGTTCACTTAGCACTGCATCTGACTCCCATCTAATTTCAGTATATCACTAATGTCATTATCGAGAGAATTCCCTTGATGGCATTATGAAACGCATACTCAAGCAAACTTGTTCAATAAAATATAGCCTTGCGCCATCTAGCGACCTAAAGTTACATGTCAACTATATCCTAACACTGCTGCCGTTTCTTATGCGTTTATGAATAATGTGCTTACATATAGACATTTAGAAAATAAGTCATAAGATTCCTTTAAGAGTTCCTACAATGAAGAATTGAAAATCAGGGATTCATAGTCTAACCTTTGATGATTTAAAAACCATAGTGGACCACAAGGACTTTATTACACAGGGTCTGGTTGCCCCAAACTGGACTATTGAGTGCCTTGTCTAAGCAGAGACACAGAACATTTGTGAACCATGATGCAGCTGGGGCTATTATTTAAGTGATGCATATTTATTGAATTTAAAACTATTGCTTATATTGAAGAAAGAAGTATATATAATCCTTCAAACGCATTTGCGATTTCAGTATCACTAGGTGCAAGGGCCATTGCTGTCCTTATAACTTTCAAACAACAAAGAATTTAGTCAAGGATCTGAAGAATGTCTGAAGGTGGGCAAAATCATTCCTACACCTTTTTTTTGTAAGTTTTCCCAATAAATATTGTGCATACTATATGCTATTGTTTAGCTATCCAAATTCATGCTGGTTTCTCTCTAATGTATTCTTGGTCTATATACAGACATACAAAACACAAATAAAAATGTTTCAATTTAATTGCAAACCTCAAACATATAAAATAAAAAAATCATAGATACAGATAAGTACAGATTTATCATCAGCATTGTTTCTTACTTTATTTTCAACAAAAAAATAACTAGGGATGCACAATATATCAGTGACCATATCAATACTGGCCAGTACTGACATATTACATTGTTTAGGTATTATCAGGGCTTATTTTTTTCCGCAATGGTAACTTTGTATTTTTATGCCAAATTTCAAGTTCTAATAGTTCTTTTCTGCTCCATACTGTAACATTTTGACCTGACATTAGCATTTTACTCAAATCAGTATTTCTATAGTGCATTCCTAGATCACACAACAGTTAATATATAGGAAAGCTAATACAAATATCTTTCCTACATTGATCGTGGATGTGCTAATATATCATGTAGTATAGTAAACAACATATAGCACACACCCCTGCAACAGGACTAACGTGCTGGTGGCAACTGCTCTTTTGCACTGATTTTCCCCCCTAAACTGGACAAGGAAAAGGAAGCTACTGATGGTTTCAGCATGAAATGTCTGATATCGGTGCACAGTTCCAAACTATGACACCTTTCCACATGCAACATACTACAATCATAAACAATATCTACTCAGTGTCAACCATATACAGAGCTACACACACTCAGGAACCTTTTAAACAAACAAACAAAAGTATACATAGGTCAGGGATTTACATATACAGGAAGGGTATTAATTGTTTAAAGGCTGTCTGTTATACAATTGGTAAAAGGTTACAAAGATGGGCTAGGAAGACACTGGGCTACCATGATGAAGTGAGTTCTTCACATGTGCACATGCACTCGCACGCACACAAAGCTGGAAGTAAGAAACTGTGTTGGTAAGTCTCTCACCAACAGCACACTACACATTCCACCTCTATTAAAACAACAAAGGGGCTTTGAAAGACCACCTGTGTATTCCGTATCTACTGGACTTCAATGGGGAGAAAAAGTTATTATAATCATAACTGATCAAACACAGAAAAATGACAGTCTATTCATCGTCATCATATTCATCATCATCCTCTTCTTCATCTTCCTCCTCCTCATCCTCTTCATCATCCATATTGCTCTTCATCATGGGTTTTGGAGCCATACCATTCCCCATCATTCCCATGTCCATGGACACCCCCCCAACCTTGCCTTTCGTCTTGTAGTCGGCAACATCCTGCACAAAAAGGAAATATTGTTGTATTGTAAAATACTAGAACTGTGATATGTGGACTATTGGAGCATCTAGACTGAGACATGCCTTTTGGTACTTGTCCTTCAGCTTGTTGGCCTTTATCAGATAGGGCTGTTTGGTGGCATCTGTGAGGTGGTTCCACATCTCACCAAGTTTTTTGGCCACATCTCCGATGCCCAAGCTGGGATACTGAGCCTTGATTTGTGGACGATGTTCCGAGCAGAACAGGAAAAATCCAGAGCTGTTGATCACAAAAGGTGGCAATATAAATGTATCTATCAATACTTGCAAGACAAATATGGGCAATAATGTGACACTTATTTACCCTGTAAAGAAAATAAAAAAATATATTTGAATAATAAAAAAAAGTAAAAATTTAATCACCAAAATATGTATCAATTAAAACCTGTACATAATAAATAATTAAATAAATGATGAGAAAGCATTTGAAAACTTGTCTGCTATACGGCATTAACAAAATACCCTTCATAAAAACTGCATTTAGACAATTTTCTGAATACAGAGGTCTACTCACGCTGGTCTCTTGGGTGCATTGGGATCCTTCTTTTTGCCTCTCTTACCACCAGGCATGTAGTGCATCATCTCTTGATCATAACGCACCTTATCCTGTTTGGCCATGTCATCAAACCTGGATTTCTCTTTATCGGACATCGCCTACGTAACAAATCAAGAGAAATTTCCATTAATAATGTGAAAGTGCTTCTGCATTGCTTTATTTAAATCATTAGAGTCAAATTATATTAGAAACTTTCGAATCTAACCTTCCATCTCGCAGAGCATCTTTTGGAGAATTCTGAAAAGCTGACTGGAATCTCTGGGCTTTTCTTCTTGTGCTCCTCTCTGCATGTCTGAACGAAGTAGGCATAAGAAGACATCTTGCCCTTGGGCTTCCTGGGGTCTCCTTTTGCCATTTTTTTGTGAGATGAGAGGGGCCTATATCAAATAAAGTCTTCTTGTGTGCTGTATTTTTATCTAAAATGGTAGAAAATAAAGAGCATAAATCAACAGGAAAAAATCGTTGTTGTTTTTTTTTTTGTAAGGTGTGGCTATTAAAAACTATTTAAAACACAAAATGACTCATTATACTTTTTTTTTTTTTTTATATAGTACAAGATTTCTTATATCAGTGGGGTGCAGGGCTCATTAGACTAAAATGATACACAAAGGGAATTCCAGACCCATCCTTCTTGCATGGGGGATGTGAATGATTATTAATGATTGATGTTCACAGCCTTCTTTTGGGGGGGGGGGGGGGGGGGGTTACAATGTGCCACCACTGTATTCTTTGCGGCTTCTGTGCTATAGCAATTAACAGTACACCTTTCATTGTTTGTTTCTATTAGTAGAAGTTTGGACTACTCTATTGCACAGACATGAATTACCTCCATACTCAGTCTCAGAGGTTAAACTTGGGTGCTCGTGTAAAGATGATGGTGGTAGCCTATAAAAGCGGCTACAAAAAACACAGAAAGCCTATCATCTAGAATTATTACATCCTTCGCATGAATGCTTTCTCATAACAGAAACTCATCTTTATTTTTGTCAATCTTTTTCACCTCATTAATATTTTATTTTGAGCTCAATTACTGTTCTTGGTTTAAAAGTGTGCGTTACAGCGCTCTGCCCGTTTACAAGCATATAGAGGCTGTTATATATAGTGACTGGTATAAGCTCTGCCTTGCGCTCCTGTTCTTCATTCATTAAAATGGCTTCTTTGCAGAGCGAGCACGCAGATGGGTTGACCGTGCAACAAAGCAACACACACCCCCTCGGGTTAAAAATGACGATTCTAGTGATCAAAGGGCTTTAATTAAAAGAAAAACAGATTTAGCAACTAAAACAGATGTTGTGCTTTTAGATTCAAATTACTGTAAAAAGCTGCCATATCATATTTTGGTGTGTTCAACTGTTTTTCTAAGTTGAGCCCTAGATGCCGCTTGGCGCAGTGCTGCCTTAACAAAGACTAGAGCAAACCAATGCCTATGCAAGTATATCCAGCACAACTGTCAAGCTGGAAAAAATGCTAAGTCGCGCTGCACTGTCTTTATTTTAATCCAAAGAGATAGAGATAGACATTATTTGGCGTAAACGAAAGGAATTGGCAGTTTTGCATCTAAAATACATGTTTTCTTTCTGAAATTATCCTGGCCGTGCTGCGTGAAGGAATAGATGCTCGTCAATGGTCTCAATCGCCAGCCATTTTAATACATGGCAGGCGCGCAAGGCAAGTTGCAAAAGGAAAAATGGGATCGCATGTTTTCAGCGCGTAAACATATTCGTATTTCACATAATAAGATTGAGAGCAAAAAATCATTGCACTAGCGAATGTTATCGGGGAAAAAATATTCAATTTCACGAAGATGTCATCGAAATCGGTCTGTATAGAAGAAGGCAGGGTGGTTCATAGACAGGACACAGCCATATTCAGCAGCGATGCACGTAAAGAATACAGTCAGGGAAAATAATCAGTTTAATAACTTTTAATCGGTCAGTTAAAGGAAACATTATTAGTGCTGATAACTGCAAATCTGAAAAAACATTTGACATCTTTAAAATATATATTTTATTCACATTTCTGTGATTTATTAGTAATAGGCAATATCTCAGAAAGACAAAAAGCAAATATTGGCAAACAAACTACAAATATATAAAACGCCTTTACCTGCACATTATGAACGAATTTATGAGAAAAAAAATCACATTTATTCAGTTTTAGGAAAATAAATGTTATTTTCACATTTAATTAAAAATATATATAAATGTGTATGAAATGAAATATTTTAGCTAAAAATTACTGAAATGTGTTGTGCTAAATATTAGACGGGTTTCCGTACCTGTGTTGTTGAGTTGACTGAAAGCTCGCCAGTGTCTTCCCTTCTCTCTCCGCTTTAAAGCCCATGCGCTCAGCCTCGCGCTAGCTCAACACGAGACCGGTCTGATTGGCCAGGGAGTCTCGCCGATTCAAAACAACCTCCATTCCTCGCCATTGGGCAGCGCTACATGCACATCTAGCGATTCTTCTTCCAGATTGGTCCTGTGTGGGATTTCATTTGCCCAGCCTCTTTACTTTGAGGATGCTTTGAGAACTTGCACCGAAATATTTTCCATGTTAAGGTTAGTGCCAATACATGTCAACATGGATTTAGAGGATGCTTAGTAAACCTGCAAAAGAAAAAAAACCCTGCAAAAGAATAAACACCAGGTTGCCAATCTTGCACGATTTTTTTTTGTACTATTTTAGTGCTTTAAAATCTTTTTTAGTGCTTTAACATCCAATGATTCCCACCGAAATACAAAATATGGATTATAGTCCTGCAAGGGCAAAAGACTGAGCAAATGACTGTCACAATTGAATTGTAAGATATGAAAAAAGTACTTTATAATAACATAATCATAATAACATTATAAATATGAGAGAAAATTCACGTAATAAATATATATGGACTGCAACTAGTACAAAGTTTTAAGGCTGATAATAACGTGTTCTGAAAGTGAGGGCTAACACATGTTATTGGGCCTTTGTTTATTTCACACATTCTAGCACTTTTACTAGCACCAGTTTTCAGTCTATCAGCTGGAGGCTCCTGACAGATGGTATAGATAAAAATGGTTTAATATTTTGTATGCATTTAAGCTGTACGCTGTGAGACATTTCCATATTTACCACCACATAAAACAGATTGTAAGGGCAAAGCATTTGCAGATGAAGAAGGGAGAAGTTTGTCCTGTTATGATGTAACATGCAGGGTTCATGTGCACTTTCTTTGCTTTGATATTTTATAGGATGAAGCAGACAGTAATAGTCCCATTTTGTTTTATATTATACTACAGTACATTAATATATTACATTATTAGCTGATAGATGTATTCAGTGTTGTACCTGAGAAGAGCAAGACCAACTAAATTTGATGTTCCATTCAAATGGGGGGGGGGGGGTTGGGGGTCGGGTTTTTTGATTCATTTCATATGCCTTGATAAGATTTTGTCTGTGTTTTACAATGTCCATTGACAGTCTAGTCAAATATGTTTTGTGTCATCTTAAGCCTTCTACAGAATTACAACATAGATTTGGGTACGACATGTAGACTGTATGATGATGATGATGACACATTAAATCGTAAGAAAATGGAACTTAAATCATAAGCAAGTTATATAATAATAATATTAATAATTATAATAAACAAATGAAGAAAAAACATTTTTGAAAAAAAAAAAAATTATTCATATTTTATTCTGTGTCCTTTGTAGAAGATGCCAGGACTAAGTTATTAAAAAAATAGACATGAAAAGGCACGTATATATGGCAAAAATAATGTTTTCTTTTTTATTCACCAATCAGATTTTCGGTTTCAGGGTATTTTTAGCCAAACATTGTACAAAGACGATTCTTAACTATGTTGTGAAAGATATAACAAATGATTTGATAAACTACTGTACTTTCTATACATTTCATCTAATTTGCATATTAATGTGTTCTTGGGGCAAACCATAATGAAGAAGAAGTGTAATGATGGGAGTAATAACGTGGCAACATTTTCATCATAGGAATATTGATCTATAATTCCTTTCTATGACCTGTTTCATAACAAAAAGTCATATTCCGAATTGAAAACCCATAACATTTTTCTGACGTTTATTTATGACAAACAATTTAGCCAGATTTAAATGATAATTACAAAACGTTATAATATTTCCCTAAGAGTGCTAAATTTGATCATTCTGTCAATATCAGTCATATTTAAAGACTAAGGAGAGGGAGTGTTTATGATCGAACCTCCAAACGTCTGATATCTCTAAAAAGCCTGATGCTCTGAACAGGACATCCAGACTTAAAACTGTGGCATGTATGGTCTCAGAAAAATTCACTAAAATGTTCTCTACAGAGGACAAGAGTCTATGCCTGGGTCCCAGGAATATAGATAAATGTCAAAAAGATGAGGAGGTGGCGGAGGGGGACAGTAAATTCCTTATTGAAATCCTATATACCGGTATTCTTTTTAGGTCTTTCAGCCTCCATAGCATTTATGTTTTAGCGCCATCTCAAGTTGATCAATATGTTATTTCATGTTGCATTTTTATAGGCTAGTCAGTAGACATAGGTCATAGCAGCAAACTGGTACATTGTAAGATTTTTTGGACTGTCCCAGACAAAATATGAACATTGCGAAACAATCGTGGTGTTGTACCAACAGTGAAGCCTCCTGAGATCATCCATGTGTGTGGTTGCTTTTTAACCAACACTGTAAAAAAGAAAAAGTTAGTTCAACTCAAATTTCCAAGGCAACCGACTGCAAATAATTTTTGAGTTGACGATATCAACTTAATTTTTTAAGTTTTGAAGAACTACAATTATTAAGTTGTGTCAGCTAAGTTTTTCAAGTTGTGACAACTAAGTTTTTTTGATTCAAGTTACTGGAACTTCCAAGTCTGTAAAAGCCTACTATTTTGAGATCAGATTACCATCCCCTGTAATAACTTACTATTTTGAGTTTAAATTACCCCCCAACATTAAATCATCCACTGACAGTAAACCAGTTAATTTATGTATGTTTATTTGAACGACTTTGGCACAAACAGCTTTACAATTCCACAGTGTAAAAAGTAATCTTATACCCAAAGCAAATACATCAGGTTTCAGAACCATAATATGGGCAGTTTTTTTTTTTACTTTCCGACTCTTGTTGAGACCTTACAAATAATGAAATATTGCCAAAGATGATCGATAAAGAGTTATATAGTGCCTAAGTATTAATTCAGAAAAGTGTAAATCCCCAGCTGAAAAAGCCAAATTATCTGAACTTTCTGAATTATCTGAACTTTGAAATTAACCAAATATGCAAACATGCAGGCTATACCAGTAATGGTGAAACACAGCTTGCTTCTACTGAACAATCAATACTGTAGTCTCTTGACAGTAATATGACAGCTATGTTTTTAGTTCAAATAAAGCACTTGTGTCCAGAGCAAATAAGGCACATGTCAATAAGTTGGGGAAATATAAAGGACCCATATAAAAACTTTAAGGTGGTCTATGTGAAGACTTGCAAAATATCCAAACATAATAAATGAACAGACATGATAAAAGAAATCTTCCCAATGGACACTTGCCACACCAGCAAAAATGCAGACTATAACAGCAATGCTGAAACAAAGCTTGCTTCTACTGAGAAACAATCAATAGTCTTGTGACAGTTATATAGGACAGCTACAAATAGCAGATTTGTTTTTAGTCAAGAAGTTAGAAGGAATGTTTCTCTTCGACAAAGATGTCAGGGTAAGTTACCGTTGGCACTGTGACAAGATGGCGGACACAAACTTTCAAACTTTCGAAGGGAGCTCCTGGGAAAATCCTTGGAAACCCCGTCACAGCCGGTTGCCATGACAAATTTAAATCAGCATGCGCAGATAAGTTGACCAGAGGCGGACAGAGTACACAGCTTTATTACTTGAGTAAAAGTACAGATACCCCTTGCTGAATTTTACTCAAGTACAAGTAAAAGTACTACAGTCAGTTGTGTACTTAAGTAAAAGTACTGAAGTACTTGTTTTTAAAAGTACTTGATTATCAAGAGTACAAGAGTACATTTTCTAAATATTGCATTACTACTGCCACAGTGCTTACATTTATGTACAGAAACGTCCTACATGGAGTTATGAAAAATGTTAATGTTAATACCTTGGAGAATGTAAAAGGAATTGAAAGTAAAATCAAGTCATTTTCATCTTTTTACTATGTTTCTTTATTTAACATTTCTCACTTGCCAACAAGGCAATAGCACAATGGCAACGCTCTGACAAACCTCTGCTAGAGTTTTAATGGATTTTTTGCACCCACATTTGAACCTGACTGTGTTAAACACACCGCATACTCAAGAACATCAAAGCAAATGCTCAGCTTACATTAAAGTGTAATATCAGAAAAGAAAATTCAGCTAATTATTATGTGTACATGTGAGTTTCTGTTTTTTCATCAATCAAATCAATAAACTTAAATCAGCAAAGAAGGCAATATAGCAATGTTCTGATACACCTCTGAACCTGACCGCGATATACATGCAGCATAGAAGAGAAAATAATAATGATTAAAGAAAATCAGCTAATCAGCTGTGTTTAGGTCAGTGTACAAAGAAGGAAAAAAATTATTCAGCTCATTTGAGTGACAGTATTAAGCCCCTTCCTCTCACATTGACATACAGGCAAAGGCAGAAGAAAATACTTCCAGCTGAATTAACACCATTCTCACATACACAATCTATGTGTGACAACTCTTGTGTGTGTGTGTGTGTGTGTGTGTGTGTGTGTGTGTGTGTGTGTGTGTGTGTACGTACCAGTGTTGCCAGATTGGAAATGCCCAAGTATCGTACCAGAAGTTCAAAATTATCGTATTTGGAAGAAAATTATCGTACACGAGTCAAAAGAGTTATTTATCTATTCTAAACCAACAACATTTCGACACAACCTGCAAATTAACACAATAGATAACAAGGTGTATTGTTGGACGGAAGCAGTGAGACAAAATACTATCCCATTATTTTCAGTGACTGTCTCCGGCGTGGCGAATATTAAAACATATTTAAATGTTTTTTAATACTTGCTTTGTCTTATCCAGTGAAGAAGGAATTTAGCTGTTTCTGCGTGGTGCAGTTAACTCCACTTCTGAGCCGCTGTCATCGGAATCCTGCGTGTTGCCAGATGTTGAAGGGGTTCTTTCTGTCATGGACCGCAAATAGTGCAGGGCACCCTCCTGCATTCTTAACCCACTCTGAGGTGCACACAAACGCATTTAGAGTGTCTGTAATGAGCCGATTTCGTGTATGAGTAAAGAAGCCCTATGACTGCAACTACCATCATTTAAATTTTCATAAAATTCTGAAATTATCGTACATTACGGGATTTTTTCATTATTGATCGTACATCGTACAGAGGTAAAAATTATAGTACAAATACGATAATTATCGTAAGTCTGGCAACACTGGTACGTACTGTCATGAAGTGTTTGGCGGAAAGCTGAATGTGATTGCTGATAGGCTGTCCCAATCAGTGGCGCCTGCACAATCCAATCGCGTTTGAGAGGGAAACAACATATTGAGGGTTTCTGATATTTTTTCTTTTTTTCCCCTTTTTTTCCATCCACACGGAGACACGTTTCTGTGAATACGTACAATTTTTTTATCGGATAGTCGTTTCGTCCACACGGATCCGCCATTTTGCGTTTTCGTCTGGACGGCGAATCCGTATATTTTCTGAAACGATGATGTCATCAGCCCACGTCTCGCCCCTAATCAGACACCGCTACGTCATGTAACAGCAACAAAAACATGAACAAACACTGAACGATTGTCTTTTTATTAACTAACATTAACACAGATTAATAAATGTATTGTTCCATGTTCGTTTGTGTACCACTCGCAAGGTTTATGAGCATAGTTCATGTCTTCTTTTCCGTTTTAAGTGTATCTCTGTGGCGCCACATGCTGGTCTGGCATGTGTGTTGCCAGATTGGGCGGCTTCCCGCCCAATTGGGCGGTTTTGAATTTGATTTTGCGGGTAAAAATTGTCTTGGTCGGGCGGACAAAATTTGGGCTGGCTTGGGGTCAGTCTGGCGGTTTTCAAAAATATAAATTGTATAGGCTAATTGGCTAACAAACAAGCTCAAGTGTGCATATACTGCATTCGAACAGTCATCACGTTGTTATAAACTGCAGTGCAGAGGTGCTGATGCTGATGTGGACGTCGCGGCCGTACTTTTAGCCAATCACTAGTGATCTACAGACACACGTGATGATTCATGAGCAATAACGAATCTAATTTTAAATGTATGAACTGTATGAGTGATCATAATGCCTAAATATATGTTACATGGTAAAGAGTGGGAGAGTGTTTTAACACTCAAAACGTGAATTACACCTGTTGAGGGAAAGATGATACCAAGACTCTAATATTACTGCAACTCCTAAAATAGTGCACAGTTAAATTATTTAATTTATAACATAATCTATTTATATCTAATCTATATCTAAACGATCTTGTCTTTTATCTTTTAAACAGTACAGATTGGTATATCTTCTTAGTTTTGACTGTGCAAATGTAATGTTCTACAATATGAACTTCACAAAAGACTAAAGCCCCTATTAGGGCGGTATTGTTTCTCATGTGGACCGCTGTGAAAATAAATTTACATACCTCCTCAGTGATAAACTCATGGATTCGGATGGCGATTATTGTTGTTGTTGTTAATTTTCATACAGTATTTATCAATGAATGACAACACAGTTTTGACTGTTATATGTAAGCATAAACAAGTGTGAAATACCTAATTACGTTGCTTTTTCCTATCACTTATATTGGACACTTATGCATTTAAATTCTGACTGTTGACATTGAAAATGATGCATATGTTTTTTCGAGGGTATCGGTAAATCAATTGTAAATCAATCAAATGTTTTGACGGTGACTGCTTGCATAACCTATTTTAATCATATTCGGTAATTGTCTTTAATGTATTTGCCACCATTTGATCCATGGGAAATGTATCTAACGTTATTATTTATTATTTAGTTTTAAGGAGTTAAAATGGCTCTTAACAACTTTGACTGACATGTTGTATCACATTATTTTGTTAGTTAAAGTTTTTTGTTGGAGTGGGCGGGTTTTTGTGAGCTTTTGGGCTGGAAATCGTCCATCCAATCTGGCAACACTACATCGTTTTGTAGACGCGGATATTTCTTGAGACGAGGAAAAAAAAGATCGGATTGGGGTAAACTCTGTCTTCGTGTGGACGGGGTACTTACGGTTATGGATAGAAATGTAACGGAGTGAAGAGTACAATATTTGCCTCTCAAATGTACTTGTGTAAAGTTATGAGTACTCCCCAAAAATGATTAAAGTACAGATCCCTCAAAATTGTACTTAAGTACTGTACTCAAGTAAATGTACTTCGTTACTGTCCGGCTCTGAAGTTGACCTCACTCTAACTGGGTGTCAACTACAACTTCAAAATAAAATCAACTCAATTTATAAAATAAGATGAACTTTTCCTCAGAAACGTCTGAAAGTGAGTTCAAGTGGCTTACAACAGAGAGGTTGAGTTCCAACTTGCAATTTTATTGTCACTGAATACAAATATCTTTGTAAGGTGAACAATTTTGAGTTGTTGTTTTTACAGTGAAGGGAGTGGGCTCTCTCATAATTCTGCCCAAAAATCACTGCCATGAATAAAGAATTTTATCAATATGTCCTGCAAGAGTGACCTCTTCCAAACAACCATGAGCAATTTGCTGATGATCTGTGCATTTTCTAAAATGATGGAGCACCATGCCACAAAGCAAGAGTGATAAAGAAGTGGCTGGAAGATCAATACATTGAAATTTTGGATTATTTTCCAGGCAACTCCCCGGATATCAATCCCATAGAGAACCTGTGGTCAGTTCTCAAAAGGTGAGTGGACAAGCAGAAGTTCACAAATTGAGATCAACTCCGAGAACTATTAAAGCAAGAATGGATCGCCATCAGTCAGAATTTAATATCCAGCATGCCAGAGCGAATTGCAGAGGTAATGAAGAACAAGGGTCAACACTGTAAATACTGACCCATTATATTGTTTTGCCAACAAAACCCTTTAAAACTTCTGAAATGCGTATCATTGTTTTTCAGTATACTCTAGAAACATGTGGAAAAAATTATCTACAAAATACTGAAGCAGCAAACTTTGCAAATCAAAATATATGTCACTTCCCAAACTTTTGGCCATGACTACTGTATGTATTACAGTAAAGCACAGATATAATGTAAGTACCAATTTATACTCTCAGTATCAAAGTATGCTCACTATAATCAAGTCAAGTCAAGTCACCTTTATTTATATAGCGCTTTAAACAAAATACATTGCGTCAAAGCAACTGAACAACATTCATTAGGAAAACAGTGTGTCAATAATGCAAAATGACAGTTAAAGGCAGTTCATCACTGAATTCAGTGATGTCATCTCTGTTCAGTTTAAATAGTGTCTGTGCATTTATTTGGAATCAAGTCAACGATATCGCTGTAAATGAAGTGACCCCAACTAAGCAAGCCAGAGGCGACAGCGGCAAGGAACCGAAACTCTATCGGTGACAGAATGGAGAAAAAACCTTGGGAGAAACCAGGCTCAGTTGGGGGGCCAGTTCTCCTCTGACCAGACGAAACCAGCAGTTCAATTCCAGGCTGCAGCAAAGTCAGATTGTGCAGAAGAATCATCCGTTTCCTGTGGTCTCGTCCTGGTGGTCATCTGAGACAAGGTCTTTACAGGGGATCTTTATCTGGGGCTCTAGTTGTCCTGGTCTCCGCTGTCTTTCAGGGATGTAGACATGGCTGGACTGGCCATTGGGCATACCGGGCATTTGCCCGGTGGGCCGACGTGCTTTTTGGGCCGATATCTCATACTCATAATTTTTATTTATTTATTTTTTTTTTTAAACGGCCCATTAAATTTGTACATCGGCGGCCCATTTGTTTTGTTTTGTTTTGCTTAATTGGCGGCGCTGGGTTTGTGCCGGTGTAGTGCATTGGTCAAAGTCAGTGTTAGTTTTTTTTTCTGACAGACCAGCCCATGAAACACGTAGATCAGCGGCCCATTGGCTCTTTTCTTGATTGACACTGGGCTGGCCCAATCACAACTTTAAACGAGTGAGCGAGCGGCAGCAGTGTCAGTGTGTATCTGTAAAAAAAGATGGAGAAGAAACGCAAGGAATGTGCAGATAAATAGCGTGAAAAAATAGAACCAGGTCCTTAAAGCAGACACTGTAAACTGTGTCCAAATATATGTTTTCTGACCTTCATCAGCTCCTGTGGCAGATGATGATAGTGAGGACGGAGGATTAGGAGAGAGATGAGAAAGTGTAGAGCCTGCGGTAAGCATAACTACTTTCAAAACACTTAGGCCATGTCATGAGTGTAGATTATTTCCACATCTGCATAGTTGACAATTATCGCAATTCACTAGAAATTTAATAAGAGGCGTTTGTAAACCATGTTTTCCGCCAAAATAAAAGCTTGATGCAGTTTGCGTCAAAATAAAAGATCATGTGCTTATCTCTTTCAAGTATAGAAATTGGTACAACTAATTAAGAAAGTTTCCTTTATTTTTTTTGTGCATTTGTTTTACAAAATATGGCTATTACTGTCATTGGATTAATATTATAACTATTATTATGTATAGGTGTAATGTAAATAGACACTGTAACTAAAAGAGGTTTGAATTTTTCTTTGTTTAATTTGCACACTGAATATGGGTTGGAGCTTTTAATTTTGAACTCTCAAAGTGCATCAGATTAATGAATTTAACATTAAAATGCACAAAATTTTCTCACGGGGGGGGGGGGGGGGGGAGGGGGGGGCATGAACCCGAACCCCCCCTAGAAGGACCGAGGACACACCACCATAGTTTTAATAAAAATCCTGTAAGAAACACTGGTATTGCTATGCCAGAGCCGCTTATAGCTTGTTTTAGGATTCACCGCTGTGGAGTATAGTTCAACTGTATTAATAAATATAACATTTTGACTTATTTCATCTGTTAACTCTCACTCGTTCCTATACTCACTCATTACATGGCATTAGTGGTTTTAATGAATAGGAGTTGGTATGCATATAATTAAGGGCGTGCAAAGATGGGTGGTGTTTATGATCATATAATGGGCCGGTCTGGGCAAAAATGCCCGGGCCGATTTTTTGTCCCAGTCCAGCCCTGGATGTAGAGGTCCTTTCTTAATGCCGATCCACCATCTGGTCTGGATATGTACTGGATCCGGGTGACTGCAGTGACCCTCTGATCTGGATACAGACTGGATCTGGTGGCTACGGTGACCTCGGAATAAGAGAGAAACAGGCTAATATTAGCATAGATGCCATTCTTCTAATGATGTAGCAAGTACATAGGGTGTTATGTGAAGTGTTCCCGGTTCCGGTTTACCTAATTAATGCAGCCTAAAAATCCTTTCACAGATTTCCTGTAGCTCAATTGGTAGAGCACTGCGCTGTCAAGCGCAAGGTTGGGGGATCGAATCCCCGGGAACACATGATAGGTAAAAATTGATAGCCTGAATGCACTGTAAGTCGCTTTGGATAAAAGCGTCTGCTAAATGCATAAATAAATAAATAAAAAGATTTGAACTGCAAGAGTGTGTCTGCCTCCCAAACAATGTTAGGTAGGTTATTCCAGAGTTTAGGTGCCAAATAGGAAAAGGATCTGCCGCCCGCAGTTGATTTTGATATTCTAGGTATTATCAAATTGAGTTTTGAGAACGTAGCGGATGTAGAGGATTATAATGTAAAAGGAGCTTGTTCAAATTCTGAGGTCCTAAACCATTCAGGCCTCCCCCTTTGCCTTTTAGACGCGGCTCATGTTTATAACAGTAATCTTGGGGGGGTGGACTCATTTAAAATAATGTAATCATCAGGTTTTAGCCAGGTTTCTGTCAAACAGCGCACATCTAGATTATGATCAGTGATCATATTATTTACAAAAAGTGTTTTCATAGAAAGGGATCTGATATTCAATAAGCCAAGCTTTATCATTTGTTTATCCGTATTGCATCTGTTTTTTATTTGTTGAACCTCAATTAAATTGTTATTCTTAACTTGGTTTGGACGTTTTTTGTATTTTCTAGTTCGGTGAACAGACACAGTCTCTATAGTGTGATATGCCTCACTGTCACCCAGTTGCCCTGCTGCAGGGGCTCTGTTGACGGAACCGAACAATGTACAGGACTCCCTGAGCTAGACGCATCCAAAGCCGTATCTAGAGCCCTAACATTCTTACTGTCCTCAATTAAAGTTTTGATGCGTGTCTCTAATTCTGAAATCTTCTCTGTCAGCCTAACTATTTCCCTGCATTTATCACATGTGAATCCCTCATCTGCAACAGAGATAGATAAACTGTACATGTGGCAAGAGGTGCAAATAACAATAGCAGGAGAAGCCATTACTCACCGTGCTTGATGAAATATTGTTACCACAGTTGTTTGATGAACTTGTGAAAAACTGGAGCGAGAGAGAGAAGAGGAGAAAAGAAAACAGCGATAAGTTCGAATGAAAACGCTAATGACAAGCTAACGAGTGCTAACGCAATGCAGGTGTACTGCACTCACGGATATAAAATAAAAGTGAACGATCAAAATTAATCTGATAAGATTGATCGATAATATCAGAAATATGGTGTGAATATGGTAAGTATCACTTTAAAAAACAGAGAGTGATAGTAAGATAAAGATTCTAGAGAGAAAAAAAACAGCTACACGGAGCTACGATCAGCTGCAGCAAGGCCAGCGGGCCAACAGGAAGCAGAGAAAACACTGTCCAACAGCGACCCGTTGGACAGTCGCTGTTGGACAGCGAAACTATAATCTTAGGTTTCAGAAGTCAAAGAGCAGATCAAAACTCAAGAATACATGCAAATAAACTGGTCGTAATGCCTTCCTTTATAAAACTTGATTATAAAAAAGCTGTTAGTGTTATTGTTCAGTTTACCAACCAGAACAGTCAAACACCCAAATTACTACATTTGCCAGTTAGTGACTGAGAGTAATGCATGCTGCTAATATGACTACAGTGGCATGCACAGCCCTTAGCAGGGTCAGGGTCGTGTTATAGGGGTTCAAGGGGCAGGAGCTCCAGCCCCCTGCCTGTGCATGCCACTATGACAATATAATTTTGTTTTAGTTGCAATAACACTCCAGCATATAACTATGTAAACTAAGTGTCTGATAATGGCAAAAGAGATACTTCAGCCTGTTTTAAAGGTCCTCATGCTTTGTAGGTCCAAGTACCATGGTTTTGGACTTTATACTGTTTATTTACTAACTGCTAACAGTTCACAGCAGTTTTTATCTTGCTTTAATAGTATTTTGTTTTCTCCAAAAGTGCAATTAATTTCTTAATGCATTTTTTAAATTAGCAAATAATTACTCAATGCTAACTCATATATAAACCAGAGATCCACGTGTTAACCAACCAAACATAAATTATTAACTGAAGTCAATTGTGCAAGTCACTTAATTATTCAGAGACGCACAATTATCCTAATTCAGTCATTCTAAGTGAATAGGCAAATGCACGAGAGAATGCCATCTCTTCTCCTCGAGCAGTCCTTCGCTACCTGCTGTATTCTACATTCAGCTGGTCAAAGTTCACTAGTATGTTCACTATACTTTATTTGTAGCCAAACCGAGTATAATCGGTAGGTTCCCCTAATTATAAAAACTGTATTTCAGCGTGATCTAAGTAAAAAGCAGAGCTGAGTTTAAGGAACCGCCCTAAAGCCGGTGCTGTAACGTGATCTAACACGCGCCTCTGAAGCCCTTTCTCGCTCATTCGCACTGCAGACTCTCGCGCAGGCTTTTCTTGTCTAAGTCAGGAGCTACGGCCCTCAAAATTACCCTTAGGCCACAAGGGCAAATCTTCATATATTCATAATCTCTTGCCAATATTTAAATATCGCTGTAAACCCGATGCCATTTCGGACTTTCAACATGTGGAAACAGCTCTCGACATGGACGCTTCTAGCGGTCTTTTCTCTGCTGATAGTGAAAGGTAAGCGTTGCACCCCTCTTTGTTGAACCCGGTGCCATGCCTGCTTCATCATTTTCTGTCGGCCCCGTAGGCAAGCATTGATTTAAAGCATTTAAACTTTGACTTTAAGGCAGCCTTCGTAAAAAGCACTAGGCGCAGGAATCACACAAATCACCATGTTTGAGTTGCGTTTTAACATCTGTCTGGTCTAGATCATCTGTCTGGGTCGAGCCATTGCTACAGCGCCGTGCATGACATGCTGAGGCTCAACAAACGATGCTCAGCTAAATACGAAACATTACATTTAGTTTATTGCGTGGTGAGACATTTTAAAGCTGTCCGTTAAGCATACTAATGAGGATGATAAGTAAATTACTGTTCTTGCCTTTGAATATCGAAAGTGCATCACTAAAATTAATCTCTTATTATTTTGTTTCCCCTTGAGCAAAGATGAATTTAGGAATATTTAAGATAATATCGCTATGAATAGATTTGCTTCTTCTGTATTTAAAGATCAATCAGTCTTTTGATTAGGTTTCGCTTATTTCATGGAGTAACATCGTCATGTATTTTAAAATAAAATTGGATTAATACCGTGCCATGACTTGTAATATTTTACCAATTCATGGTGCATTGCATCTCTTATTTAATAGAGAATTAAATGTTTCATTGACCTTTTCTAACGCAATAAATCATGTTTTATATCTGGGCTGAAAAATAAAAACAAAACAATACTGTTCAGTACTGCTTGAAATTAAATAGGCTATATTCACAGAACAATATAATTTCCACAGTCTCCTCATGGTAGCACGGCACAGGTATCCAACGAACGTTGGGAGGCTTAGATTCAGAGCGCATGCGCATACGAAGCCACAATGCGCCCAGGTACAGCAGAGGAGTTTGGAGTTTTTTGGAGACTGCGGAAGATGGGAAGATACCATCATTTTATGACAGGGGGTAACGGTCCCCCCTCTGTTGGTGTGAGGCACACACGAATACAATGTAAAAAGATTCCATACTTGTATGAGCAAAATAGTTATATGAAAAGAATGGCATCCTTTTCTAAAAAAAGACTACTTTGAATACTGTTTAGAAGCACAGAGGATGTGGTGCATTGTATAAAAATCCCCTTACCTTACCCACCATTGAAATGAATGAGGAAATGTCAGCATCTGCAGTTCTTCTGGCAGAGGCAAACTGCCCCTCCCTCTTTTCCTGTCAGACACACCACACAGTTGTATATGTAATAGATACATGTTTAGACTCCCTTACCTGAAAACACATTGTATATTTATGACCATATAGTTTTACCACTGTTTCAGGTGTTAGGCTAATGTTTTGAAATGTTTGATTTTAATTATTTTTGTCAGTAATCAATCAATACCATGCCATCTGAATAACCAGTGGAAGCCAAAATGAAAACATATTAATTAATGTACTGTATTTAAACTCATAGGTATCTATTGTGAATGGGAAAAACATCAGATAGATTCACTGCTGTCACATGACGTATTGATCACATAACAGTGTGTCAATGCTGACCTGGCTTTGGCAGCGCTGCATGAGAGATGACTGTTGCTTTTAGCTTTTAGCTAACCTAATGTGTGCACTAAGACAACCTGTAACTGAACAAGGGGGAAAAAATGCAGAAGAGGCAGACAGAAAGAGGAATTAGAAAAAGACAGATTCAAAGAGACAGATAAAGAAATATAGAAGTTTAAGACTTAGGCTACCCCACTGGAGTGTTGCACCACATTATCTGTTACCCAGTGCTAAAAATATATGGTAGACATTCATTGCATAAGACATGGAGACTCAGAGTTGAGCCTGGCTTATTACAGATGAAACCATTTAGAAATGTACTGCTAAAAATGACACATGGGGCAAGAATCTTTGCAGAAACTTCTTTGTTGTGTAGTACATGAGCACAAAAGATTCTTTGTCCCTTTGTGCTTGAAGAATGCATTGCTAAGCTGTCATTTTCATGTCTTTGTTAAAATCCAGGAATGCAGCGGCACTACTGTGGAATTTGTATCAAAAAGAGTCTTTAGTAAAGCTGGGCATCAGATCCAGTTTTAGCTTTAGCATCATCTAAGATTTTTTTTATGGTACCGTATACTTCCCGTTTAGCAGTCAAATAAGAATATTAAGGGGCTTGGATGATCTGCGTGAATAAAATTATGCATTTATATGTAAGCAATAGGCCGTGGCCATGCTATTTTCTGAATAAGTCACGACTGAAAGACATTGTTTGACACGATGTGAAGCCCTCCATGAGTAACTTATTGCTTTTATAAAAAAGTTTTAACACAATACAAATATTTAAACCAAAAACAATTGTATTGATATGTTTGTATGATTGAATGCATTAAATTTTATCCTTCCGCTAAAAAAAAGTTCCTGACAGTGAAAGTAAAAGGCAAGAAAATGTTCCTTTACCAAGCCTCATTTTGTGGAGCTCAAATAAAAAAAAAAGAGATTACGAATTGTTCTCATCCGTCCTGTTATTTATTTGTTACCACAGGCTACATTATATTTTTTTACTCATTTATATCTCTCAGAATGAGAAAACATCTGTTTTTTTCCCTCTTTTAGGTAAAAAAAAAACAAATGATTTGCAGCACAGCGCAAATTTGCAAGCATCATTACAGTGTAAACTGATGGAATACAGCATCATACCTGATACGTAAAACTAATAAATACAGTAATATTCCCTCCACACTTCAGAAACTGTGGGCTTCCACACAGATGCACGCATAACAATGTATCTCCTGCATGAAAAGACTTTATTTGACTGAGTGAAGTGATCATAGCCATGCTTTATTGTGAATAAAACACAGTGGCTGACCAATTAGTGCACAGATATTTTGTGAATGCTTCTTATTTTGTGTGTTTTATAGGAATAAGTCAGGAGCTGGACTTGGCAGATGCAATTGAGAGTAATGAACCAAGTAAGTATGACAATTATGATGATGTATCCATGTTAGCATGACAGCAGTATTAGGGATCTGTATAAACAGGATTGCCTTTCACTGTACTAAAATCCTTTTTTATACAGAAAAAGCTGTGTTTGCCGGAATAATTCTGTAAAAATACAGTGAAATGTAAACATACTTACAAAACAACTACACTGTAAAAACAGGGTCTCCGCGGATCCTTAAAAAGTATTAAAATGTCTTAAATAAAATATAAGTTTTTTAAGGTCTTAAAATGTATTAAATTGCGCTAATTTTTGAAGAGTGGCATTAAATTTCATCTGGGCGGTATTCAATTTCATGCGGGCGGAATGAAAGAAAGTTATCTGAAAAATTATTTTCCATGCTAACGTAATTTCACCAGCGCACGTCCCTGTCTGAAGACAGTAAAGTAGCGTGTGCCTATGGCACAGGCATCATACACTATTTAAGGGGCAGTGTTTTCAACGTAGGCCTGTCATAGAAACAGACGAAGAAGTGTTTAATTCAGAGTGGCAGACGCGAGCCAAGAGGGGAAAGTGCAGGTTTAATGATAACTGGCTCGATGATGAGAAATATAGCAGGTTACAAAAAACGACGGAATACGAAGTGTGGTGCAGACTTTGCAAAAAGACCATACAATTGGGAACAACGAGCTGCAAAGCCCTTAACGCACATATGAATGGGGAGAAGCACAAGCGCTATGCCGACAGTCAGGCAACAACTGTCCTCAGTGATGCGCGGGTCAATGTATTAATAACCCGCACACGACCGACGTTTTCAACTGACCCGCCCGCAACTCGGACCGCAAAAAAAGAAAAAGAAAATATTGTACCCGACCCGCTTCCTGACCCGCATTTTTTAAAAGCAGTAAAAAATGCTCATTGTAGCGTCAATGGGCCATAGACATAGGAACTAGGCAAAAAAAAAAAAAAAACTATTCTAATTTTGTTAAGAATGTCTATTTTGATGTTTGAAGTTCAGCAGAGGTTCGGGTTTGTTCCGATCAGAGCTCGTGAGCGGAGAGCGCATTTCTGAATATTCCGCTCAGCTCACTCATTCCGTGGGGTCGCTCACTCAACCCAGAATGGCCTGCTGGTTCGAGAAATGTAATTGTTTAGTAATAAACTAGTGTTTTCTGTGTCGCTGCAAAAATGAAGTTGACGATGCTTACTCGCCATGAATGCCATAGAGAAATGCATATTTCGTATGGATTACATAATCAGAGAGTAGCCTACTTATTTTGGTTTGAATATTTTATTTTAAAATAGACATTTCAAGCTTTCTGCAATATATAGCCTTTATTTCTCAAATCTGTGAGGCACAAGCTGAGTTTCGGCACCCTCCAGTTAACATGCAATGCAAGTGATCGTGCCAGCGCCTCATTACATTGTCTGCTATATATTTCCTTCTTATTTATAAAATACGGGCAACTGATTGATAAAACATTGATCAAAATTAAGATTGTGTCTAGTACTATATAAATCACAAAGGTTTATTTGGCATCTTTATTTCAAACGACCCGACCGACCCGAATATCATAAAATTTTTTTTGGATGACTCGTAACCGCGGGTGACCGCAGGCACCCGCTCATTTTGGATCAACCCGCGCATCACTGGTGAGCACCGTCTTCAGGGCAATGTTCCCTGACTCGGATTGTGCAAAAACATTTAGTTGTGGCAAGGACAAAACCTCTTATCTTGCTCGATTTGGACTTTTTCCGTACATAAAAAGGCAACGTCTGTCAAGTGTGAATCAAGGCAGCTTCGTTCTCATGTTTGACGAAAGCATGAATAGGACGAAAAACAAAGAACTGTATTTGCATGTCAGGTACTGAACTGAGATGCTTAACGGATCAACAGTAAAAATTGTGCAAGAATATTGGGGTTCTTTGCTGTTGTTTGGACACTAATTCCCTTTTTTTACTCCGTATTTAACCTGTCATTTGCAATTTTGATTTGTTTACGCACTGTTTGTATGTTATTTACAGCAGTATTGTTGTAGTATTGAGAAGGCAGTTGCCTGATATGCACTTTATGTTGCTAAATATGCACTAACTATTTGCACTGTTGTTCACATACAAATGTGCTTTGTTAACCTGAACAGCCTAGAGTGTCGTGTGTATGTATATATATATATATATATATATATATATATATATATATATATATATATATATATATATATATATATATATATACAGTACAGACCAAAAGTTTGGAAACATTACTATTTTTAATGTTTTTGAAAGAAGTTTCTTCTGCTCATCAAGCCTGCATTTATTTGATCAAAAATACAGAAAAAACAGTAATATTGTGAGATATTATTACAACTTAAAATAATAGTTCTCTATTTGAATATACTTAAAAAAAATAATTTATTCCTGTTGCAAAGCTGAATTTTCAGCATCATTACTCCAGCCTTCAGTGTCACATGTAACATCCAGTCTATCACATGATCATTTAGAAATCATTATAATATTCTGATTTATTATGAGTGTTGGAAACAGTTCTGCTGTCTAATATATTTGATGAATAAAATGTTAAAAAGAACTGCATTTATTCAAAATGAAAAAAATAATATATTTTCTTTACTATCACTTTTTATCAATTTAACACATCCTTGCTGAATAAAAGTATTTATTTTATTTAAAAAAAAGAAAGAAAAAAAAATTACTGACCCCAAATTACTGACCAGTAGCGTATATTGTTATTACAAAATATTTATATTTTAAAAACATAGCTTCTCTTTTTTTTTACTTTTTATTCATCAAAGTATCCTAAAACGTATCACATGTTCTGAAAAAATATTAAGCAGCAGAACTGTTTCCAACTTTGATAATGAATCATCATATTAGAATGATTTCTAAATGATCATGTGATAATGATCCTAAAAATTCAGCTTTGCATCACAGAAATAAATGATAATTTAAAGTATAATAAATTTAAAAACAATTATTTTAAATTGTAATAATATATCACAATATTACATTATTTTCTGTATTTTTGATCAAATAAATGCAGGCTTGAAGAGCAGAAGATACTTCTTTCAAAAACATTAAAAATAGTAATGTTTCCAAACTTTTGGTCTGTACTGTATATATATAAATATAAATATTTTTATTTATTGATTTATTTTGCCGGGATAATGGTCTTAATTTTTATTCTTGAAGGTCTTAAAAAGGTCTTAAAAGTCATTAAATTTGTTGATCAAAAAAGTGCAGATACCCTGAAAAAATAATTGTGATTTAACAGTAAAAGACTGTTAACTGGTTAACAATAAGTTTCCATACTATATTTTATATAGTACAAAATTTGTACAAAATTATATAGAGCATATATAACCAGCAGTGAAATGTGAGTCAGGTCTGCTCCATGGACAGTGCAATTATTAAAGAATACAACACAGATGAAAATATACATAAATTTAACAATGAAAGAATGAAAAAAAGTAAACAATAAAAATATAAGAATAAAATATAAATGGGGGAAGAAACTCCTCCTGAGTCTATCGGTTTTTGCCATCAGGCTATGGAAGCGCTTACCTGATGGCAGCAAAGTAAAAAGATGGTTACTGGGGTGGATAGAGTCCTTGATGATTTTAACAGCTCTGCCTTTGCAGCGTTTGAGGTAGATGTCCTGCAGAGAGGGGAAAGCAGACCCGGAGATGCGCTCAGCTAAGTGCACAACTCTCTGCAGGGCTTTGCAGTCTTGACTGGAACTGTTTCCATACCACACTGAGATACAATGTAACTTTCTCATCACCACCAGTTTTTGGTGGTTCAAAACAGATATTAGTACTTCAATATATTGGTTTATTAACATTATATCTGTTGATGAAATACTAAAATGCTACTACCATATTCTTTATGTTGAAGTTCTGGCAACCACAGCTGCCAGTATTTTACTGTAAATGTCACAGATTTTTTTTACAGTGTACATTTTAGTTTAAAACTCTAATTAACAAATATATATATATATATATATATATATATATATAACGTTTAGAATGTTAACTGTAAACTATAAAAGTTTTTTTCACTGCCACAAACTACATGTAACAGTATTTACTGTAAAATGACATGAATTGTAAGGTTAGATCTATTACAGTTTTTCACAGTAAGTCATAGTAAGGGAACTTACCAGTAGACAATAAACAGGTTTTTACTTTCTTGGAAAGCAGGGTGGCCGATAGCTGATATAAAGCCGTTATAATTACTTTTTAAATTATTATTAATATTTAAGAAGTTTGAAATCATTTGTCAATGGATTATAAAAATAAATGTGTAAAATAAACATACTTATACTTTAGATGACAAAGTATTTTTCACAAATAAATAAATATTGAATAAAAATATAATTAAAAAGGAAGTAAACACTATCGGCCTTGGCGATTATATATCGGTCGACCACTAGTTTTTACTGTAGCGGTTTTAGTCTGTTATATTGCATACTTTTTTTTTTTTACAGTGTATTGTCCGATGGATATTATTTTGTGTATTAAGTTTTATTAAGAATTAAGCTTTTTTTTTTTTAATTCTTCAGCTAAACCACCACCTAAAGTGGACCCAGCAGGTGGTGCAGGAGGAGCAGGTGAGGGTAATCATTGTTTGTTGTAATTAATATCACTATAATAAGTAGAGAAAATGTTAAGTGAGCCTTTCAAAATTAAATGATGCGATCAGTTATCACCTTATGACTTAAAATAACTATCAAAGGAATTGAATACTTTATTTAAAATAATCTGGAAAAAATGTTATTAATTTGTTAATTTGTTCAACAGTGAAACCCATTCTTAAACCTGTTAAGCCCACAGTCAAGGAACCAGCAAAGCCCAAACAAACAGGTAAGAGGCACTTAATGTATCCCAGATGCTTGTTCTGCTTGAGATGAGCATAAAGCAAATCTCCCTACTAATCTTCTTCAATAACCACTGGACATCTTTGAGTGCTAAAACATATGTTTCTGTTTCTTGTGTTATGATGAGTCAGCAGGATTTAGCTCTTAGATAGAAAGCTCCTAGAGCTCATATAATATAGTTATTTGTGGTCAAATAATATTGTGTATGGTTGAGGTTGGGGAGTTGCCTATTTGGAACACTGAAGAATATAAAAGAAAAACCTCACAATCACAAATACTTACAACTATTCTGTATTTTGGTGCTTACTAATCAGTCTACATCATAGGTTTGAATACCCCGAATGTATTAAAATGCTTTACAATACTAACATATTAACTAACCTCCACTAACAGAAGAGACATTCACTGATTTGTCTGACGCCACCATTCGGCCAGACCTGTTGCCCCGAACACCCCCTAGTCTTCTCCGAACCTCTGTTCCCCCTCGGAAAGCTCAGTCTGGTTTGTACCGTGCTGTCAGTTTCCCTGTAGAACCTTTCATCGCGTTTGTCTCCATGTCTGTTTGCATGTAGATATGTGTATTCAAAGCAAATTTTAAAGTGGGATGAAAGGTGATTAGATTTCACTTTTGATTGAGTCTAATAATTAATGCAATCATGGAATGTTTAGCATCATTTTCTAAAGTGCTCTGAATGATCTTAATCAGACATAACAGAAGTCAAAGTCACTAATGATACATTTTTAATATAATGCATACCTTTCATACAGTTCATGGTAATTAAAAAACATGCTTTAGCTTGTACTCAAGTGATGTAAATGATAACAGAATTACGGCAGTTAAAATAAGTCATAGCACAGATTTTCTGGTGGATGTCCTTATCCAGCTTGTCTTATACCCCAATATCACAGCACGTTATGATAACATTGTTTACAGTTGTCTTCATTCTCATCTTGTCTTGTGAGATTGTGTGTGTTCAATCTTGACTTCAGAAAATCTGAAGCATTGAAAAGCTTTGTTTTGTTTCAAACATTTACATCTCAGAAACCATCTGTTTTCATTGTCACTTAGCCATATATATATATATATATATAAAAAAAAAAAATTGGTACTAGGGCTGGGCGGTATATCGTGTTTGTACAATATATCAGTATATTTTTTTGATATGGTAACGTTTATTTCGATATATATACAGTAATTTGATGTTTCCCTCAGTGCATAGCTTTTCACATGTATAGTCTCCATCTGTAAATGTTAGAAAGTCATGGAAATATTTCCATTTTGCATGCAATTCTCTGCTAAACTTACCAGATTTCAGCATACATTTTACTAAAATATTTGTAGTTGGACAATAAATGTGCTATGTGTACAAATTGTAACCCAAAAAAATAAGCTAAGTGTATTTTATGCAATTAAATAGCACTGTTTTTGTTTTTAGATTGTAATGTTACAATTTTAGAATGTAATGTGATTTTAGTCCATTTTTTTACACATAATATATAGCATAGCCTACATGGTTACTTGCACTATATTTGTTTTCATTGCCTTTAAACATTGTTTCATTGTACAACATTGGCAGGATGTAAAAATAAAAAAAGGAAATATATATAAAATCCAAATCGAAACATGTAGAAAATTGCATGTATTGCAGTTCAGCCAAAAATACCAAGATATACTTTTTGCCATATCGCCCAGCCCTAATTGGTACTGTGCATATTTCATTTGTTACACAGTGAGTATTTCTTTTGGCTGATAGATTTTGATGGCTTGAATCTTGAAGATGCCTTGAACCCTGACAATGACATCAGAGGAAAGGGCAAAGAGTCTGGCAAAGGCGGTAGGTATTTTTCTTTTTATCCACTTTTACCTTTCTCCATATGTCATTTTTTTCAATTGAGTAGTTCAGTCAAGAATCAGAAAGAGCTTTATTGCCAAGTGTGTTTACACACACAAGGAATTTGTCTGTGACAGAAGCTTCCAGTGCAGAAGAAAGTCCAGCATACAAGTGCAGCCATACATAGGAATCACACAGTAGAAAAGAAACACTAATTCAAGAAAAACTGAAAATTAAATAATGCAATATAATACAGAAGTAGACATATAGAGAAAAAACATATATAATTTCTTTACTGTTTCTAGAAATATGTTATTTATAAGTGTATGGTCAGAAACTTTTAACAGGAATAATGTAAACTTGTGCAGAGCAAAATCTAAAAGCACCTCTGGATAGAACTAGCCTGCTAAACTGAGTTGTAATATGAGAACGGTCTTGGCCAAAATAAGCTGCGTCATCAAAGCAGACTTTGTTCTACTGTACATTCTGAAGAGAAAAGGAAATGGTGAGCTGAAATAAAACTTTTCTCCAAAAGGGGATATGAAAGCACAAAGATGGTGCCGAAAATTAAGATGAGGGGCCCTCTGTTTCCTATTGAATTACATATAGTGTGCAGCATCAGTATCCATTTTGTCAATTTTCTGTAAAAGCCTGTGTACACTTGATGGTCATCAAAAGCATAGCCAAAGGCATCACTCAATAAAGTCAATAAATATTGCCCTTACAGTCTATCACTGGGAAACTTATGCTACTATGTTGCTAGTCAGTGTTGATTAATCCAAGCTAGCCAGGTTTGATGGCATCTCCTGTCCCTGCTAGATAAAGACCTCGGAGGAGGGGGCCGTGATGACGGCAAACCCAATAGCAGAGGTGGAACTGGGGGTAAGGAACAGAGTAACAGCAGGAAACCCCTTCTACCACCCTCTTCCTCTCTTTATCTTCTTGCTTGGAAAAATCACCCTTTGTACTTACAAAACGAAGCTGATCTCACCATTATTTAAATCTAATCATGTCTGATTTCAGGTCAAGGCTTTTTAGAACTGAAGCATTAACCTAGTGATCACCATGGTTCCTGATCTCTTGCATCTTAACTTTGCATGGATTTTGGTTTAATCAGTCAGATTGCTAGTTTCATTGCTTCCCCTAAATTGTATGGCGCAGTAGGGCTGGGTATTTATACAGATTACATGATTTGATTTTGATTGACAACCTCTCAAATGAATAACATTCAATTCTGATCTAAGTTTAACTCCATATTTGTTCACGTAAAACTATTTAATGTCTATGGCAATATTTAGAATATTTGAAATCTATTTCAAGTACATTTCAGTTTTTCTCAAGGAAAAAAAAATGTAATGCTAAACTAATAAACTAATGCTGTGAAATATACAGGGAACACTTTAACTGGTACTTTACTATTATATTTAACAACAAAGATTAAATTCAATTGCTATTTATTTTTAGATATAATAATAATCGATACTCAAAAAATAAATAAAAAATAAAACAATCGTCATCAGTTTTCATTCACTTAAAAAAAACACTTAAAACCAAGAGATGCTTCTGCTTTCTAATTTGGTTACTCATATTATTATGATATAATCATCATTAAAATAGTGGCTTTTGTCATGAAAACGTTTTTCACAATAGATTTATTCAAATATCCATTGCATAATTGTGACATTAGTAATGGGTTAAGTAAAATATAATGAATATTAATATAGTGCATTTATCAAAATGAGTTACTTCTTGCTAAATAACCAACTATGGACATTAATTGGCTTTCCAGAGTTTCAAAGACGTCTTGAAACTGTGATTGAACGATTGCATGAGACATTATACATTTCAGTAAGTTTTCCTGTCTTTACCATACCTCGAGATGTCAATTCATGATTATTTTGTGCTGTAATTTGTAGTAAAGTGGAAGAGATAATCGGTTCCCTCGTGCTCCTTATTTGCGTTGAGCTGTAAGTCAAGAGTGTTAAAAGAACACATTGTATCTTCGTCCATCTATAGGAAAGTACTGGTAATAATAGGATTTACGTTGATTAATTTGAAACCGGATGTACATTATATTAAACTTTTTTTGTGGAAATAAACAAAGAAAAAGTTTGCTTCATCTTGAGAATCAATATTAAATGGAAAGATTTTTTGACCCAGCCCTAGTCGGCAGCTCAGCCTTCTGTTTCCTGCAGTGTTGGAGTGCTGGGCTTTTCCTCTTTTGTGGTCACAAAAAAAGTAAAAAAAAAAGTACTTTTCATGATGTCCCCACGCTAATGGTCTTTTTCAACTTCTCAGGTTTCTCAGACCTAGACCTTGAGGATGTTGGCAATGATAACTCCTACAAACCCGACAAAAACAAAGGTGACAAACTGAAACTGCCTGAACGATCCTCACATCATGTGACGTGTCAAATAAAATAAACAATAATTGGCAAAAATGTAGGAATGTGATTTGAAGTGTTCATATTTCCACAGGTGGAAGTGGTGGAAGTAGTAGCGGACAGAGTGGCAGAGATTCAGATTCTGCTGATGACAACTACGGTATGATTGTGTTAAGTTGCAGCCTATTTAGGGCTATTAAAAGAACATTCTGTAGAGCATTTGCTAATTTGGTCCAGTTATATCTTTAAATAGTGGCCTATGTGTTCATTCATAGACACCATGGCTGAGACTGGAACCATTGCTGGTATTGTGAGCGCTATTGGTATGGCTCTGGTCGGTGCAGTGGGCAGTTACATCTCCTACCAGAAGAAGAAGTTGTGCTTCAGCATACAGCGTAAAGACAAACACATTTTCTTTGTAAGTGTACCACGTGGCTTGTGTTTTTCAGTTCATTCATTTTCATGTGCTTTATCTCTCCAGAGAGTCTGAATACAGATATGGTGAAAGCAGATGCCCCAGATGCTGTAGTTGCACAGGAGCCACAAGGTACTGACACAGTTTATGCTGAATATATGAGGCAAATGGCTTCATTTAACATTTTTGGGTGATGTTTAAAGGCTAAATTCAACTTTGTATTGTTACAGTGTTGGTGGTGTAAGTAATAACCAATGTGTATTATTTTTCCTTGTTACTTGCACCAAGAGTTTATTTGTCAGCAAAATCTGCCAGCCCTTTTTATCCCTGCTCACAGATAGTCTGATCGAACCCAATGCATTATGGGCATTTTTTTTTAACCTTTTTTCATCAGTTTTTTTTTTCCTAGTCGTCTAGCACCGATTTTTAGAAAAATAATTATTTATTTCATTATAACCCCATTTTGCCAGTGGTGATTTTTATTATTTATTTCCATTTTTCTTTTTTATTAATTATGTTCATTTTTCTAAACAATTGTTGCCTTAGACTGACACTTTCTGGTGTGGATGTAACATGATGCAAACGTTTTCGGTTAATTGCACTTACTGCACCTTCAATTTTGTCCTGAAGTTGTTTCTGTTTCTGTTTGTACTGATATATATATATATATATATATATCACCATATATTAGGATATGGTGATACACATATATATTAGGGCTGGGCAAGTTAACGCGTTATCACGTTAATGCATTATTTGATTAACGACGACAATTATTTTATTGCACGTTAACGCAGTTTCTTATTAATATGAAAGTCCATTGCTCTCTGGCACTGAATACAAATACAGACAAATCATGGGTCACGGGAGGGGCTGCTCCCGATCAAATTATTTAGGCTAAGCATCAGCATTCACAAACCACTGTAAACTGTTATTTTTAACAGAAAAGAATGCAACAAGGTCGTAATCATGACTTTATAAATTGGAAATAGGAAGTTTCCGATATCAAGTGAAGACAACAGAGGAGCACTCTCGCTCAACACAGTGGAGTGAATCATTTTGTTAACTTTGTGGTTTATTATTTTGAGTCGTATGGGATGCGGTAACATGGCCCCTCTCACAATATATTGCTTTACACATCTATAGCTTTTTGCCACTCAGAAATATACATGCAACCATGCAACACTTATCAGAAGATCTGCACTCTGGCGGGGTTAGCGCTCACACTTACTGATATATATATACAGTAACTGAGCCAAGCTCTGGCCCACCTCTTCCATCCGTGCCAGGGACTGCTAAACAGAACGATCACACTTGTCAAACGAACCAGGCTTTGGGGGTCAAACGCGACCTGGCACGCTTAAGATTGCCTAGAGTGAGCACACCCAAATTATTCTCCCACATCCCGCACATGAGTCTCTACCCGCACATCAAGTGTTGTCCTGCGCTGCACTCTGCTGCGATGGGTCCCGCGATCGTGCAGGTCTCTTAATAGGAAGGTGCCTGTTATAATGTTATGGTCCAGGCTATGGACTCTGAGTATAACTTTTTTTCTATAACAAATGACAAAATATTTTCTATAAAAATGTCCTGGCTGTGATAAATAGCTTGTTTTAAATTTACTTTAATTACATTAATGTTATAAGTTACGATTTAAGCTACAATAAATAATTTAAACTGCTATTATGTACAAGGAACACTGCTGTAAAAAGCACATTATTTGTTTAAAGTGTTTCCAAACCAAATGTTATTACACATTTGTTCATATAACAGTACGCCTACTTTTAAATAAAAAAAGTGCACAATACACTTTTGAATGCATTATTAGTTCTTTCCATAACAATGAGATTAACTACGATTAATTGCAGACAATAATGCGATTAATCACGATTAAAAAAAATTATTGTTGCCCAGCACTAATATATATATATATATATATATATATATACACACACACACACACACATACTTGATAGAATGATTAATAATTGAATTATTTTCCTTCCTACTGCAGTTCAGCAAACTCTTCTCCAGCCTCCCAACGCTGAGCCGCCAACAGAGGAAAATGCAGTGTAATCTGAAATGCATCATCCAAACTGAAGAGGGCGCAGTTCTAAATTGTTGTTGTCCCATTTGAATGCCACTGTATTTCCTGGCACATTTGCACCACAGCTCCCTTTTGAAGTACCAACGTGACTGTTTAAATCAACCTTAAACATAGTGTAATATTTTTTCCTTAAATTCAATTTGAACTGTTCACATGCAACAACGTACTAAGCCTGTTTGCAATAATATTGCTATGAATTGAATACCTAATAATGAATTTTAGCATAATCTGCTGAGAACCAAGAAATCTCACTTGGGTCTGTTTATAGAGGCCCATACAAAGAGTCCCACAAATACCATGCTACAGTCTTTTAGCTTGTCAGTTTAGCTCATCATTCCTATTGTGCACAAATTAACACATTAATGAACAGTGATACAAGTGATTAATCCAAGGTTTACAAAAACATCTGATTGGATAATCTTAGAAATATGCTTTTAAAAGGTCAAGACTGTTTTCCTTATGTTTTTACAGCAAGACAGGCTTAACAGATCCATTGTTGTGGAATCCGCAATTGAAAAAAAAGAAGGGTTTTTTGTTGTTGTTGTTTTAACGTGATCTGTATATATTTGCCTTGCTTTCACCGAGCAATGTGAAAAGATTGTTATACATATATGCAGATTTTGTGTTTTAGCTAACATTTTACTAGAGTGTAAAAAAAAAAAAACGGCGAACCACTGAAGTCAAAACCTAACCAACAGCTGCTTCCTTCTAATTTGCTTTTAAAAAATGAAACAATGACTAAAATTGGTATTTTAGTGATTGGTACTGTGAAGATGTGATGTGTGTTGATGAAGAAGCCGTGTTGACTGCTTTTGTGTGTGTTAATTGGATGTCAGTGGTTACAATTCCTTCTTTTGAGGAATAGTTTGATTCGGCGTGATCAGATTGCGTATACATTAACGTGAAGTAAATCGTGGCTGGAAGTAACCGAAGTTGTGTTTTCATGTTAGCGCAATACTTAAGCAGTGTAGTAACTCTTCGTTACGCTAATTCTGATCCATTGCCTTTTGTGAGGTTTTAAGGGATTAATGTGCTTGTATATTGCATACCGTTTCCAAGTTTGTACTCAAACTGTGTATCACATCTCTATTTACACTTGTAGCAGTAAATGTACATAAATGTTTGTGGCCCCAACTCTTTTTGGATTACGGGGAGTAGTTTTTTTGCCCCAGCTTAGTGTTTTTATCCTTTGTAGCATGTTTCAGCTTTAGCTTTCAGACTTTTTAGTTACCTGTTACACCCTAGCTAGTTTTGCTATTGCCTTAATGAGTCCCTAGCTGCTTTCCAGTTTTGCTAGTTTTCCCACTTCGTTAGCCAAGCCTCAGGCGTTGGTGCCACAGAGCTTGTCTAGACCCTTCATTTCTACGGATTTGGAAGGTCACCATCTAGAAGTAGAGTTAGCAAAACCGGGTTAAAGAGCAGCTCAGTCCTTAACTATCCTGTCCCCCACTTGAGATGCTCCAGATTTTCCTCTAGCTGTTGTTTTTCACTGTGAATTCAGGTGCACCTTTGTTTCCCCATAACTCAAGCCCTTGCCAATGGTGCTTTCCTTCCCAATGCCTTACCACGCTAACATTAGGGAAGACACACTAGTTTACTAACACAGCACTAACAGTCACGACCGTTAGAAGGGCTGCCTCACTTGAATGTCTACAAACTAGACGTACTAGGTTATGTACGTTGTTTCAGTTTAAAGGTGTGGTCACATTCACTGAAATTTGTGGGCAAAAATGTCCTCCGTCACGCAGATAACTTTCAAACCACACAGCTTTCTGTTAATTTGTGTGGCAAACTTGATTTGCAAATTCTGCATTCGGAAATCTTTTGTCCTCACGCAAAATTCCTGATCACATGGATTCTTATTGAAATTTCGACCACTGAAAAGTGCCGAACAACAGTAAATGTGATTGCACCTTAACACTCTGTTGCAGTTTGAACTGGTCTGAAATATTGTTAACTCACATGCCCAAGATAAAGCAAAGTCTTGCGAATGGCAATGATGTCAGACATCTCGGCGCAGAATGTTGCCTGGTACTTTCCTTTAAAGACGCGTCCTACCAAGGCTTTTGTACAGTATCTATGGTGAAAACCAACAAAGAGAATGTTAGCTGAATGTAACTTTTTACTGCTTTGGTTACGAGAACAATGTAGCTTTTTTTTTTTTTTTGGTGCTACACTTGTAAGAAATGAAGAACACCAAAGATGAAATGTGATGGTTTTGCCTTTTTGCATGTTCTTTGACTTTGGTGTGAGTCTAGTGATCCAGTGGAATGAATTTGAAACAGCTGAGTGAAAGATACAACCGTTTTGGTTAAGGCAAATGTGGAAATTCAAAAGTGTCTTGAACATTTTCTACAATATTATCGCCCGTTTCTGATGAACTGCTTCCAGATTTGTTGCTTTGGACGCATGATGTGTCTGTTAAAACCTCCCTTATTCCTTTAGTTAGCCATCTATTTTCTGGGCACTAGTAGTTTGTATGGTGGATGTTGCATTTGTAAGGATCTCTGGGCTCTCTCTGGTGTCGTTTGGCCAGTATAGTTGCAATTTTGTCAAAACAAGGGTGTACGTGCTGAACTGTACAGATATGCATGTTTTGGAATCTAGCTGTAGATATTAAAGGGTTTTCTTGTGTACTGGGTTTCTTTATGAACTTGAGAAATGTGTTTTTGGGATGATAGTTTCTGAAGTGTCTTGATTTGCACTGCCAGTTTAGTTCTTGCATCATGGTACTGCCACAGATTAGACTAATGCTGTAGGTTTATCGGTCATTGAATGAACTCAAATCCAGCTTTGACGTAAACCAAAAAAAATTGTCTTTCAGGATTAAACCTCAGTTTATATCCTGCTCACTCAAATACAGACGGTAATGAAAACAATTAATTAGACCGGTATCAACTGGCAGTCCTCTTCTAGATATTTAAATATTCAAATTTCACTCTGTATCTCACTGGTTATACTTGGTGGTAAAAAAAAACACACACACAAAAAAATCAGCATACAGAAACCCAATAATAAATAATTTATCTTGTCTTTGATTTCTTCAAGTCTGGTTATAAGTTTCTGGAGTCCATTTTTATTTTTTAACAGAAGTAAAAAATGTGCATGTACAAAGAATAACCAGGGTCGCACAAATACAAAAATATACTAATAAAATAAAAAATAAAAAATACACAACATATTCTTACATGAATTGTTTTTTCGGTGCATTATAATTATTACACGTAATTGTTTATTTTTTATATTATATGGCATCCCTTGTTCAAATGATCTGAACTGTTGGCCATTTGTAAAGTCAAAACACCCATGATTACAATTAAATAGTAACAACATAAACATGGGAGCGATTCACAGATAACTTTTGTTTGCACTTGTGTAATCAAACATGAGCTGATATATATGTATGGTCCGTACTTACCTTGTGTAAACATAGATTTCAGTAGTAATCGAAGTAGTAATAGGGTGTGCACATTAAAACCTAATTCCACTTTCATACAAACAAGTGCAACAGAAAAACAAAGACAAATGCAGTATCTGCTTCCAAAATGGCAGTATCGCAACAGCAACATTCAAATCCCCATTCCTTGTATATAAAAATGTATCTAGTAAAATCTAATTTCAATACGGAAAACCTGAACACAAGATACTATATGAAAACAAATTCACAGGTAGGGGAATGAGATGTTCATGTAAGATTTTATAAATAACTAAGAAGTGATGTGAAATATTAAACTGGTACTGGCACAAAGGCAGGCAAAGCTGAGGCAGTGAAGAAAAACTACAGAAAAATGTCACAGAAATACTGTGATTAAAAGATGCTCATATTATTTTGACTACATACAAATAAATTATTCAAACTTGTGTCAATAATTACAATTCAAGTTAAATGAAAGTTAAAATACTGGCCTGTTTTTCATAACCTCGGTCACAATCAAAAGCTTCCCTGGTTATCCGATCAGAAGGAAGTCTATCGCAGCACTTCCAAACAACCAAAATGAACCTGAATTGTGTTGGAGACTGTCTTCTTTTTGTGCTGGGCCTCCATATATTCTCCCCGAGGCATTATCCAGAGAGAAACGAACAATAGATTCAGACTTCACACTGTCTTTACTGTAACCTACAGATCTTCTACACTTTCTGTTAATGATGAATTCCCTAATGTGAGCACTGCATGTGCATTACACAGAGGTGTGTAGAGGTATACCATCATGTGATGGAGAATATGCATGCTCTGATGAAGAGGAGATCGAGCGTGATGAAGATGCTTCTTTCTGTAACTCCTCCACCTTCCTGTGTAGCTCTGCACGCAGATACAGCAGCTCCTTCAGGTTCTGATGTACAGGCACCTGACAAAAAGTGAATACACAAACCACATTTCAGTTCCTCAGAGAGCAGTTTCTTCATTGTTCACGTGCGTTGTTTAAGCTTTGCTAATGTGTTGAGAACATTTTGCACCTGTGGTCTCATGCGGGGGTTCCAGCGTACGTAGTATCCAACCCAGAGCTCCAAATGTCTGAGACTGGCCAGAGGGTACAGAACATGGTTTTCATAGTTTACATAGAAGGGGTTGGTGAAGTCCTCTGGCTGGCTATTGATGTAGGACCACAAAGACACCGTTTTACGGTTCACTTCCTAAAAACAAAGAGAAGGATTTGAAAATGTCAGCATTGGTCCATCAAATCTACTACTACTGAATCCCAGGGTTGACACAGAGGTGCATGCCTTTTCCACTCGCTCTTGGTCGCTGTTGTAAAGGAATGTCCCAAACAGGCAGCTGTAGAGGTGATCCAGGATGGTGATGAGGAAGAGCTCATTAAACTCAAAGGCAGCGGGAAACTGAGAACACATTATAAAAGACATTCATAGCGAGTTCCAAAACATCAGTATCCATTTAACGAGAATTTACAACACCAACATAACATCTTAAACAACATTTCATTAGAAATCTACATTTTACTATAAATGAAAATGTTAGTGCTTAGCAAAAACGGTGCAGCTCACCTGTCTCATCATTTGCCAAACACAGTCTACAAACTGCACAAATAGAGGCGAGCGCTCAGAGTTTGCATGATTTTCATCTCCGTGACCAACACGCTATGATAGAAAAAAGATTTTATTTTATTTTTTTAAAGAAATGAATACTTCCGTTCAGCAAGGACACATTAAAATCATTCAAATGACAATCAGTGCATTTATCATTTTACAAAATATTTAATAATGATCAAATAGATCTTCTTTTGAACTTTCAAAGAATCCCAAAACAAAATATTAATTAGTAAAACAATTTCCAACATTGATAACACTGAATAACATGCCAGTCAGTTTTCTACCCCATATAGAGTCTCTTTCACACTCAGCTTCCCTCACCGCAGCAAACTTGTGTCCGAAGCTGATCCATTCCTTCTCCAGCAGCACCTGGAAGCCCCTGAGAGTCCTGTAGTATGAGTCCAGCATCAGCATGACCAGAGAGGTGAGCTGAGCTGTGCGGTCCCAGCCGTCACTGCAGTGCACCACCACAGAGCTCTTACTCGACTCAACCTTATCTGCAATCTTCACCGCACCCGCAAGCAAGAGCTAGAAAGAGAGAGAATCAACTCCTTTAAACTGGGTGCACACTGTATGCCATGATTCGACCATCTGAGACAAATCTCGCGAATCCTAAAAAATTCCTCTGATTCTACGCCAAAATCTGTCGCGTTCGATCACTTGTTTGACATGTTCACCGACAGCCGATGACCATTAAAATTCAATTGAACCTTTTGACCTTAATAATGCAACAAACTAGCACTTACTCCACGCACATCTTTTTTTTATTTTTTATTTTTTATTCAAGGCAAGCCATGGTCAAAATTAAAAGCAAGAGACTGCTTTTCTTTGATTGTCGTCATTTAAATTCCATGTGTGAATGCGGCTTACCATCACAGAACGTGTCACGGATTGATGATGTAAAACTCTGGACACTCCATTTTTAGTGAGTCTTAAGGCCCGTTCACACCAAGCACGATAACTATAAAGATAACGATAAAGATATAGTTCTAAAAATTGTTCTCAATATTAAAAAGTAGCAGAGTCCACACTACAACTATAACGATAAAGGCATAGAGAAGCGGTATCGTTGGAACCATTTTCAGAATGATTTTTTTTCTAGCTGATGAACGATATAAACATTGACATCCAATCAGAATCCATCCTGCTGTAACGAGCTCGAGAATTTAAAGCGGCAGAAGCACGTGTGCTCAGAATAAACAGACAATATCCTTCGCTGGTGTGGACGCTAATATCGTTATCTTTATAGTTATCTTTCTTCGTGTGAACAGGGCTTTAAACATGGTAAAGTAGTCTGACATTAATGACAGCTGAGATCCCCCAGTGTGACACGGCTTATAGCTGGGATCATGTGCGTACAGTGTGTACAAAGTGTGCACCTGGCTTCACTTTCTGATTAGACTTGTGGGAAACTGACTACGTCCATTAAATCTTAAGTTGATAAAAAGGTGAGTAGGAGAACAAAAATGCCCACTATTAATTCATATTGTAGGAATAAAGATTAGAGCTGGTGCTTACTCGTATGTACTCCAACCAGTGTGTGGCATCTATGGAGGAATGCCAGTGGGGTTCGTCGATGGTAGGGTAGACCACCTCCTTCAGCTTACGCAGAGACTCTCTCATGACATGAATGCTTGGGATCTCCAGGAAATTCAGCTCCATGTTGTGGTAGAAATTCTCATTCTCATAACCTCCATCCTTAGCCTGAGGCATGAAACAGCAGGAAATAGTTAGAGAAGATTCTTGGCTTCCATTTGTATCTCCTGAAAGGCTCTTCAGATTGGCACAGATGGCTACTCAATAATTCAAAACTACAGTTGCGCAAAACATGAGCGTATGTGCATTATGTGTGAGAGAGGCATACAAATCTCTTCCCTACATTTTCCCTCAAAAATACTTAGCAGTTACTATTACCTTGTGATTGTGAGCCACAATGCTCTGTCGAGCGTCAAAAATGGTGAGTTTATGGGACTGTGCATTGGCATCCATGATGGTCTGGAGGTAATGCTCATCCTCCTTACACCGGCGGTCTGTCGGGCCCACCATGGGCTGACTACAGCGAACTATAGTGGCCTGAGTTTCTGGATGGATCCATGAGAGGACCTCAAAGAAAAAAGAGGTTGTGATTAGTGTTTTTGTTCAGTAATTACTGGGAATATTTCACTGGTACTAGTTTAGAACAGTATTGGAAATTAATCAGGGCTCAGGGAAAAATGCCACCAAAAGTGAATAAAAAAGCCCCACATATCATCATAGAGCCTATGTAGACACTGCAGTAAGAGTTTCTATTAATATTTTAAACATTTTAAAATATAAGTTATTCTTAAGATGGTAAAGCTGACTTTTCAGCAGTAACTCAAGTCTTCAGTGTCACACTTTCATATGCTGATTTTGTTCTAAGTAATATTTGTGTGGAAACTGTGATCCAATTGGTTTCAGGATTATTTTGATGAATAGTTCAAGAGAGTAGCATTTATTTTGAGTCAGAAATGCCTTTACCGTTTTTAAATGTCATGAAGTATTCATTTAAAAAAAAAAAAAAAAAAACCTCTTTCGAACAATAGTTTGTCTGTATTCACTTTCTCTGAGGACTCTGTTGCTGAATGCGTAACTACTGTGAAATGCTGACAACCCTAGACTGCAATGTGTAAAATCAAATATTAGGTGGAAAAAAGATGATTTTGTAAGGTAATGTTGCACGGACACACACACACACACACTCACTTACTGGTATACGGTGTTTCACTCTGAAAGAGGCCACACGTTTGATCTCATCCTCTTTAATACTGGCTGGGGTGACGAGCAGAGCAGGGTAAGTGTCACACACTTCATAATTACTGTTGATCTTACTGATGGTCCAGCTCTCATTAGGCAAACCCTGCATACAGTGTGGAGAAAGAAAAGAAGAGAAACAAGAACTATATAAAAGAAGGAAATCAGTCTGACAAGTCTATTGTTTTCCAGTGATGGGCGGCATGTCTCACCATTCTTTTATACTCTGCCACTGGATCATAAACCTTCCATCCATCCTCTGGAAACTGCTCTTTGTATTGGAAAGCGAATAAAGACTGCAAAAAAAAAGGAACAAATGGATTGTGGAGGCATGAACCAACTACACTTGAGAAATTACTGGCAGATCCATTGGCCAATCACTGCTCTGAACAGAGCCATGTCATACCAGCTCATTGGACAACGGGAAGGCATACTTGGTCAACACCTCCAAAATCTCCTGGTTACTCTGTTCTTCCTTTTTATAAGCAAACCTAGGACTCCTCATGTCCTATTGAGACAAATCACAAATCACTGACAATGGACGAATTGCAGTTTTTTACTTTTTTAGATATATTTTCCTTTAATAAGATTCAAATTTCATCCTTCAGACAACAATTTGAATTTTTTTTAAAAAATTCATTATGTTCCCTAAAAATACTGATGTAAATATGGATTTGCTTTATATACCTTGTATTTTGGTGTATGATGTTAATAACATGACTATACTACGAATTATCATCATTCAACATACTGTATACAATTTAAAATCAATTAAATATTTTGAATAAATATTTTTGTACTTTACCAGTGACAAGTTTGGAGTCAGTAAGATTTTACAATTGTACAACCCCTGTAGACCGACCCTGTGTTTACACTGAGCTCTGTTGGTGTGGGTGGATGTTTCCTATGAACGAGACTAACATGTGGGTGGAAGGTGGTGCATCTGACCTTACAGACGATCTCCATGCCACTAGTATTCTCCCCAAGACTCTGTACACTGAAAGTCTCCAGCCTGCTGATGGCACCCAGGTTCACATCCAATATGAAAGGAGCATCCTGCGGAGACAGATGGAATAAGACACTAACTTAAATGTTTAATTTCATAATTTGGGCATATAGCACAATATCAAGGCACTATGTTGATCTTGACACAGACAATGAGATTTTTTTCTTCATACCCGTTCTAGACTGACAAAGTAAAGTTTGTAGTCTGTGACTGTGAGTGTGCCGGTCACAGCTCCAGTGAAAGGACAGATATACATCACATCTTTAACTGCAGGGACAGAAGATAACAAATATAACCCAACACCATGATACAAGCAGAAACATGAATCCAGTGTCACCACGAATGCTCCGACATACCAGTGGTTTTGATCACCTCTCCGGGGACCAGTGGGACTTCATCCATGGGCGCCTGCCTTCGAATATCCTTGAAAATCTGCTACAGGGTAAAAAGACAAAACCTCGCAAAGTTCACACAGCAGTTACTTTATTCTGCTTATATCTTGTTCATAAACTACTGTTCAAAAGTTTGGGGTGGGTACGATTTTTTTTAATGATTTTGAAAGTAGTCTCTTATGCTCACCAAGGCTTCATTTATCTCTTTATTTGAAATAGTAAAGACATTTGCATTGTTACAAAAACTGTCATCAATTTAACGCATCCTTGCTGGATAAATGTATACATTTACATTTTTCAAAAGAAAACTTTTTTACTGACCTTAAACTTTTGAAAAGTAGTGTGTTTTCTCATAATAATTCAGCTGCTATCATAAAGTCTGGGCTGATGTAAAGGCTTGACAGCAGTAAAATAACTGAGTGAGTGGAAAAGAGGTGAGACAGAGGAAAGATAGACTTAGCAAGTAGTGTTGAAGCGAGAGAAACTTGCCGTAGTGTGAGACGGCAGTTCATAGTCACTGTCAAACTGACAAACATCTTCACCAGAGTCCTGAGACTGAGCATCGAACGCAGAAGAATACAGATAATGTGACAGAAAGAAAGAAAGAAAGTATTTGTTAAAAAGTTCCTGTGGTTTAAATGTTTGCTTTAGAAAGAGAAAGAGACAGAGAATACAACAAAGATGATAGTTGCTCTTTGAGGTTGATAGGCCGTATCCTCACACAGAGACAGGAAGTGTGATTTAAGGGGGAAGAGAAAAAAACATACAGCTGCTCAGCCATTACTACTTCATTAGCAGATCTGAGCTAATGGCAACTTAATAATTCTAATGTGTGTGTTTGATGCTTCTGATGAGCTTCAATACAGATTCTTACCTTCAAGTTTGGCCTCCTGGAAACCTGGAGATCACGCATAGACATCAGACAAAAATGAGTTACAAACACACACACACACTTTCATGTAAGTGTAGGCACAAAGTCACGCAGACTTAACACACATTAGACTGAATCTTGTCAAGAAAAATGTAAAGAAATTTCCAAGTCATATTTTACCCCAAAATCAGAAGAAGAAAATTATTTCACTTAGCAAAGGAAAAAACTATGCCTATTTTTAGGACATTTAATATTATCTACTACCTACTATCTAAAATATCATTCTCATTTATTTCATGTGTTAATAATTATTTAGTATTACAAAGCTGAAACGTCTTAAAAAAACAACAACAACTAAATTAATACTTTTATTCACCAAGAATGCATTTAATTGACTGAAAGTGTTTACACCATTACACAAAAATAAAAAAATCCTATATCAAATAAATGGTGTTCCTCTGAACTTTCCTTTTTTCCCCTTTTTTTTTATAAAGAATCCTGAAAATAAGAAGCAAAAATATTAAGCATGTAACGGATTTAAAAATGTATAATAATCTTACATTTCATTTCTGTAAAAACAGATTTACATTGGACAAGAAGTCTGAAAATACAGCAGACAGCAACAATTGTATCTTAAAAACAGGCTTTATTTTTATGCAAATTAGTTGACCTTTTTTCATTTTGAATGTGATAAAATATGACAAGAAATTTCTTCATCAGATTCATCCTTTAACACCCCGTTAAAGCAGAAAGAAGGGCGTATGAACAGAAGACACACACAACAAAAAGACAGTGTGCAACAAAAACATACTGAACACACACAAAGAAAGCAGACAAAGTGTGCAAAGACAGTAGTTATATTTGTAGTGTTACATATCATTTCTAATCTACAGCTCAAAACAGCTCAAAGCATTGGTCCTTTTGAAGCAAACTGACAAACACCCCACTTCCATCCCCCTTACCCTGAAATCTATCTTCTTCCCAACCTGTCAATCAAAACACAATATCATAATGGCTCACTCTGAGAAAAAAACAAAAACAAACAACAAAAATAAACGTAATATTTGACCACATTAATTTTGAATACCATGTTTCCATGCGTAAATATAACAAAGGTATGATAATAAAATATAATCGGAACTCAAAACTCAAATCAGTATTTCACTTTCATGTGTTTATTATTTGGTAAGCAGCAGAGTAATAAGTTGGGATCATGTACAGTCAGTTAGACATTATCACAAAACAAACCCGCTCATGGGTCCTCATCACCCCTCTCGGGTAATTTACTGATATCACCAACTGGTTGTACATTATCACTTGCTTATAATATACAATACAAGTCTGCCTCAGAGTGAAAGACATCCTCTAACCTTGCATTCACGGGTTATGGCTTCTGGAGGGACACCGCCAGAGATCTGGCTGGAGATAGTGGCCGCTATCAGCTGTTTACACCACTCCACATGAGATCCAGGACTGTGTGAGCAAAAAGAAAACAAAAAACACTCAAGCAAGTGCTTCAGTCAATGCATCTGCCATTAGCTGTTATTATGTGAAACTACAAGCTCCATTCTGGCACAGTTAGATGCAACTATTAATGTGCAGTGCTGACATCCTGTGGTCTGTGGACTAAATATGACAGATGGCGATCTTAGGTCACACAGACTGAGCTTTCGTTGCTGAAAAATGCAACAAAATATATTGAACTTCTTACATTTGGCTTCAAACATGCTTTTATGTCTCATCGTTTCAGTTAATGTTATCACTTCTTCGTCACATTAGTAATAGGCTAACGTTAGGTTACCTTAAAATGGTGATGAAAGGATGCGTGCTGACAGTTTCGGATGGATAGAAAACATTTCATTAGAAATAGTTTTTATATCAGTATTATCTGAGCAGAAACAAACTAATGTACAGTACACATCAGGGTAAATATCATACCAATAGACAATATATATAGGACGCGTTTTATCTCTCCATCACAAAAGGCCTGTTTGAATCGCGCGCGTGCACACCGTAGGTGGCTTGTTTATTTTAAAAAAAATGCATATATAATTATAAATTTCAGCATAAAACCAAGTCTTGTAACCTGTCTGGTGAATCCACGCTGTCCCGTCGAGGTGGAGGGAGGACTCCTCCGAGGTTTCGCGGTTTGCGCGGGACAGGCGGCAGCACCGGTGTCTCTGAACCCGACGAATGCTGCTGTTTCTCCATTTCCCACCTTTTCCGAGCACATTCGTGTAAGATGTGAATGTCTTTTCGCTTCCTCTTGTGTGTTTAGGAAGTCATCTGTATGCGGCTGTTCGTGTGCAGCAGTCTGCGGTCGCCTCTCTGCTTCCTGTTCTGCTGCCGCCGCTGACAAATAAACTAGCGTTTCTTTTTATTCATGTCAAGGAAGCAGCGATGACCAAACCCCCTGCACCCCCGCCATAACCCATATTTAGATCATGCGAATATATAGAACAATTTATGGTTAAACAAACATTTGGAATACTTTAAATAACATAAACATTCGGAATACTTAATAGTTTTAAAATAAATGCTGTTCTTCTGAAAAGCCAGCTATAGTCAACAATTAATAATTTAAACAGATGAATCACAGATTCCACAAAATACTGTTTTCACCATTATTAATACTGATAAAAAATTAAATATGTAGAGCTTGAAATCAGCATATTCGAATGAGTTCTAAAGGATCACGTGACACTGAAGACTGATGCTGCTGGAAACTCAGCTTTAAAATCACTGTTTGTGTTTTCTTTTTTTTAATGCATCAAACTAGAAAAGTTTCGAAATATAACGGGTTTTATTGTATTTTCAATAAAAACGTACATTGTAATAGATAACGTGATGCATGTACCTCAGTTTACCTAAGGAAACATCTGTTTGCTTTTAGATCGGGCTTGTGGTTATTAAATTTCCTGGAAATAATTTTATATCTATGCTGTTTTCACATCAGTGTGACAGTAAATAATTTTTTTTTGTGATTAGAGCATGAATTTTCAATGCAGTCATGCATGCTTGCAGGTCTTCTTAAATAACATCTTTTTAAAGGTGATCAGTCATTTTAGACAAAAAGTAAAGTGCACTGGGTGGTTTATATGCTAGTAGTACTGCATGTAATAGTAATGCAAGCAACCTTTAAAAAGCCCAGTCATACAATCAAGTACAATAATGAGCATACAGTCTTTTCCTTGTGAACTCTTTAAATTAATTTAATCAGCATTATGTACAGAACAATAGCTGGCCAACAAATAAAGGATACATGTGGGAATACAAAACAAAAATAGATCCCTCTAAACTATTATGTCTAACTTAAGCTAATGTCAAAAAAAGAAAAAAAATCAAAGTGTGCAGCTTTCCTTCACTCAATCTCATCCAATGGGATTGAGAACAAAAGAATTCCCTAGACAATCAGATCGTATTCAGATCTTTAAAATGTTACAAAGCAAAACCTCAATGCCCATTAAAAAAAATTATACTTATAAGAGGATGTCCAACAAATTACCAAAACATTTTTCTAATTACTTTCCTTTTTATAAAACTGTCAAATTTTACACTGAATAAAATAATTCTATTTTACAACAATAGAACTTTAAACAGTAAAATAGGTTTTTGTTTGAGGTAATTACATAGTTCTGGTACTTGTACAAAATAAAAAATAGATTTGTCTTTTTCCCTCTAGAAACATCCAACCGCAAATGTGTTTGTGTTTGTTTATTGGACTTGTTTGTCTTCTTCACACACACTATGGTTTAAACTTCATATCCTCATTGAGGTCAAAGTCTTTAGAAGTTCCGTTTTGTGAGACAGCATGAGCAGTGGCTCTCTGTAGCCGCCCTCTTTCACCCCGTGTCAGTCAGCGCTCTCTTTCTCAGGAAAAGGCTGAATTTGGAACAGCTCAATCAGACCGCTTCATATCCCAGCCACTCCGTCCAACCCAAAAGTCTTCGCAGACTCTGCTACATCTCATTGGAAGCAATACTGTCAGCTCCATCAACAACAAAATATTTGCTTTCCGTGGCAATGGCACATCGTTTTACAGGGTATAACCAAACGCCACTAGCATAGAGGGCTTCAAATTGTTCAACTCCAGACCTCAGCAGGAGAAGAAACAACCTGTTGCTTAAATGCACAGTGAATGGAAATCATTCGAATCTACCGCTGATGCTGCCATAAAGAAAAAAACAATGTTTCTCTAAAAAAAAAAATATACACCTGAAAGCCTCAGATATGAGTAAAGGCACCGAAAAGGTATCCGCGTCGCTCGCTTAAAAAAAACCCTGGGTCTGTTCAACAAGCTAATGTTAATTGCTTCAGAACATTTTCCTACCATATCATACAGAGGAAAAAGTAAGACATTTAGACAACGTTTCTGCTTCCTTTACCTTCTGAGGTGAGCCATTTGAGTTTGCCAAGCAGTTAAACCAAATGTACTAATGAAAAGATATCTCTACCCAAAGGTTGAGGACCCTGCTTGATACTGGATTGACTGGACACCATGCAGACTACGGTTTACAAGACCAGCACTCTCGAAACACCATTTACATGCCATCTTACTAGTGCTCAACATTCAAAAATGTTCTTCACTCAGATCTACACTTTAGAACACACATAACGCAACACATAAATCACATACGTCCTTCAGACTTGATCGCTTTCAATTGTCACATGACCATTCCAAGCAGTATCCAAGTGGCATCTGGGATACACACACGTAATCTGACACACTTTCGTCCATGGTATGTGGCATGAAAAAAAACGCACTGTCACTTTAAGGCTTCTCTTTTCGTTTGACGTTTTTGCACGATGAAGGCTGTACTGTGGTTTATTGCATAATTGTTTGTTACTCATTATCACCGACATCATTACTAATTGTGTTATCATAATAATCACTATTGCTATGTACAAATGTCCAATGTCTGTAACAGCTCGTGAGTGGGATCAAAACGGTGTCTGTAAGTGTGTGATGTGCTGATTGGGCGTGGCAGTGTTGGGGGTGGAGCTGTTTGTCAAGTGGGTGGAGTCAGAGAGCTGCAGTTCCTCCAGTTTCTTCAGGTACTGATCCCTCAACGCCAGTAGCTCCTTATAGCGCTGCTCCACTGGACTCTGTTGCTGATATACACAAATATACACAAACATGCACACATGTGAAATAGCCACCAGAGGGCAGCAAAAAATCTGCATTTTTATGATAAAAATGTTTTGTGATGCACGCTAGATGTTGGAATACTAGTTCTCGGACAAGCATTTTGTATTAATCTATGGCTTGCTGGATAATTATAATAAGAATTTGCACATTAATCATCACATGTGGTGCACTATGGATTGTACTCACTACATTTGAATGTTTTTACTGGTTTATTGTTTTGTGGCATGTATATTAATATGTAAATGGTAAACAGCATTAATCTTTGTTATGACTAAGGTGGTAAAATGTTTATTTATGCCAATGATGAAGCGGCTCCTGCAAAACCTCTGTAACAGAATGTGTGTGTGTGTGGTGATAAGGACATTCTGAGTGACAGTTCACTGCAGTGCCAGTCAGGACGTAATTTAACTGGAGAGAGGATTTTCTGCACCACTGAGTCAGGTGTACACAAACACTAAATCCCACCCAGATGCAAAAACACCCATTATAGAAAAGATGTACATGCCCCCCCCCCCCATACCCCTTTAAACATCCATCTGGATATACCTTAAGAAAGCTTAAATAATGCTTATTACCATACAAAATGCTATAGAAGCCACAACCTGATTGTGATTGTATGTTGATACCTGGTGTAGTATGCGAGGGTTCCACCTGATGTAATAAGTCACCCAAAGCTCTAGGTGGCGCATGCTGGCAACAGGGTAAAGCACACGACTGGATTCTGGAGTGTAGAAGGGGTTTATATACAAGGATGTGTCACTGTTGACAAAAGACCACAGAGACACCGTCTTCACCCGAACGTTCTAATTAAACAAAATGGAGAGAAAAAAAAGAATAGAAAAATCAGAAAGTTGGCATTTCGAATAAATAATATTAAATTATTTAAAGTAAATCTTAATTATTATTCTGTTAAAGAAAATGACAGGAGTTTAAATATTTACACTGCCAGCCAAAAGTTTGGATTTCTAAGTGTTTTTGAAAGACTTATCATATGCTCACCAAGGCTGCATTAATTTAATTTAATTTAATTCCAGTGATTAAAGCCACATTTTCTGCAGTTATTACTCCAGTGTTCAGTGACACATGATCCTTCAGAAATCATTCTAATATGTCTTTTGAACTTTACAGGTGATTTAAAATATTGGTAATACAGAATCAGCTGTTAAGTTGCATATATTGGTAATACATCAGGTAAGGTGTTTGAATACTTTGCTTAGCAGATGTAAAGCAAGACTGTGTTTCCTAACATTGTTGTTGCAGTGGACGGCTCTAGAATGAATGTTTAATCTCCCCAAAGTGTATTTGACTCCGACTGAGAGTTAGTGAAGCATCCCTTTCACTCATGCTCTACTTCACACAATAAGCACAGAGAGAAATAAAGAGCAATGTGTGCATGTGAGAGAAAAAAAAAGCAAAGGCCAATATATCCCATTGATGACAACTGGCCTCCAATAAGCAATGAAGAAGATTTTTTGTTAAATCATGACAAAATGAACAAATAATAAGAAATTTTGCATTCACATTAAATTCTCAATTCAGCTCAAATCAATTAAATTGTAATCATTTGCCAGAAAAAAATGATACATTTTATTAAATGAGAAAAATACAAAAAGCATGAATTTTCTGGGGGTTGCAAACTTTTGGCTCCACTGTATTTGGAAGGCAACCATTCAGTGGCTGTATGCAAAATCAGTGAAAATAATAATTATGGATTGCATTATTAAATATAACACTTTACTGTTAATCAGGGTAGGAAGGAACTTCAGAGTTTATATATTAATGTGGTTTAATATCACCGGCACACCAATTGCTTGTGAGGTGTGTTTGTGTGTTATTTCTTACATTGCTTTCACGGGCACTCTCACAGTTGTAGAGGAAAGTGCCAAAGCGGCAGCTGTACAGGTGATCCAAGATTACCACCAGGAGACGTTCATTAAACTCAAACGCTGTTGGGAACTGCAGATGTGGGAAAGAGATAAAAGTTTAAGATCATGACGGCATCGGAAAGTACAGAACATAAAAGTATCGGTCTCGTTCTCGTTGGAAAAAGTGGTATCAGTGGATCCCCAGTTAAAGAGTTTTACTTGCATTAACACATTCAACTCTAATATAACTATAATTTTACAAAACACATTACGAAAATGCATTTCAGATCTGTATTACATTCTCTTTTGATTTACATACTGGTAAAAAAAAAAAAAAAAAAATGTATAGCCTAAATGCACTGTAAGTTGCTTTGGATAAAAGCATCTGCTAAATGCATAAATGTAAATTTACACAAAAGAGATAGTTGAGATGCTGATTTCTGTGTTATAAAAGTAGACAATGATGTTCAAGCTCCAATAAAGTATTTAATACAACTGCTGAATACATACAATAGCTACCTTTGTGTTGTTAAGTGGTTTGCCGCTCAGATCTCAAGGCTGCATATATTTAAATATAGCGCGTTAAGTTGTTTTGTGCCGGGTTTGATATGAATTAGGGCTGCAGGATTAATCGCATGTGATTGTCGTGCGTGTCTCGTCAGTAAAGCTGGTTCTGTGATTAGTACTAAATATCCATCACCTGAATTCGAACGGAGCGGCACTTACTACACAGAGCCATAGTTCGCTGACAAGCTACGCAATACCACGTCATAATCGCAGATGAATCGCATTCGGTTATGAACGCGATATTGCGTAGCTTGTCAGTGAACTACGACTCTGTATATTAAGTGCCGCTCCATTTGAAAGCAGGTGGTAGACATTTACTGCTAATCACAGAACCGGCTTTACTGACGAGACAATCACATGCGATTATTCGTAATGATGCTAATATGAATGATGCTGAATGCTGTAGGTTGTCTCATGTTACAATACGGTCACATTTACCGTTGTTCAGCAAATTTTCACAGGGGGTTAAATCCAGTCATTTTAACAGAATCCAGATGATTGGGAATGTCACGTGAAGGCAGATGCTGTGGATCCTGATAGATCAGCATCCACAATGACTGAACAGCAGCTCAGACATTTTGCTAAATACCTCCTTTTGTGTTCCACAGAATAGAGAAAAAAAAACAAAAAAGCAATACAGGTTTGGAGCAGTATAATGTAGAGTACAATTGGATTCCTACCTGTTTAGTCATTTGCCACACACAGTCAATAAACTGCAAAAAGATAGGTGATCTGTCTTGATCTGCATGGTTTTTGTCTCCATGCCCGATTCTCTACACACACACACAAAGCATGAGTAAATATCAACTGATAACAATTCGTTTGTGTACAAAAAAGTTAAAACACCCAGATGTGGTTTATCCTCATTAATGCTCTACCAACTTTTTTAAAGCAATCACCCCGATAACATGGCTGACAGAACTCAAACTCCATCACTAAATGTGTGGTTTTCCAGATGCACGACTTTGTAAACCCAGCTGGGACTCACTGAGGCAAACTTGTGTCCGAAGCTGATCCATTCCTTCTCCAGCAGCACCTGGAAGCCCCTGAGAGTCCTGTAGTATGAGTCCAGCATCAACATGGCCAGAGAGGTGAGCTGAGCTGTGCGGTCCCAGCCGTCACTGCAGTGCACCACCACAGAGCTCCCAGAAGACACCTTATCGGCCACCTGGATGGCCCCTGATAGCACCAGCTAGTGCAGGATACAAGGTAGTTACAGTAGAGCATGTTGAGTTTTATAATCAGGGGTGCACATAATCTTTCCAGCCTGGATCTCAAAAGAGCACCTGGAGATTTGATTTGGTCTCCATACTGCACGTAGTGTGACCCATTAAATGGTACAGAAAGTGTGAAAGTAATTGTGCAGAATTTATACAAAACAATATATAAAAATAATGATAGTGATATTATTGCGGTTTATATATATACTTTTTTAAAATAAAATAATAAACAAAAATATAGCTGCAAGCAGCAATTACGGGGCCAAGCACTCCAACAGCAAATGTAGGAGTTAAGCATGGCATGGAGCATCACACCAAATGCATTAATGAGCAATAACAGCAATTTTAGGATTATTGTAATTGAAATGGCTTAAAAAATCATAAATACCACCTCTAGTAGCATGATTACTTGGCTTATCAAGTTTGACCAATAGGTGGCACTGTTATAAAATCAATTTGTGTACTCTGTGTGACTTTTCAATGAAACACACAAAGTTTGGTGTTAATTTGCCAAAAAGCATTCCATATATACAGCCTCAAGTGTCATTTTGTCATTGTGCCTCAAATTCGTCCCTGTGGTATGTGAAAACTGTTTTGTCTATCAACACAAAATCCATAACTTTGTGTCAGCATAGTCTGCAGATCATCTGATTCGAATTTGGTGAAAATCGGACCTACGGTTGATGAGGAGTTCGAAATAGTAGGTTTTCAACATGAATAAAAATGGTGGACCGGAAGTTCAGCATACACTGGCATATTTGGTATCTATGTTATCGGCATAAGCGAGGGAATATTTTGAGCCCAGTTTCATTCAAATAGGCTAATGCAATAAAAAGTTATTAGCATTTTTAAAAGTGTAATTATTCATCGTTAACGAATGTTTTATTACTCTTGACCAATAGGTGGTGCTGTTACCAAATTTTTGTGGCATGGTCAGTGTGAGGTGGCGATGATTCATACAAAGTTTGGTGCAAATATGTCAAAGCATTTCAGAGATACAGCCTCAAATGCATTTTGGCATCCTTCCAGCAAATTTGTTGATGCGCTAAATGAGAACCGTTTCGTATATCGACACGAAATCCATAACTTTTGGCCAGTGCCGTCTAAAGATGATCTGAGTCAAATTTGGTGAAAATCGGACTAACGGTCTAGGAGGAGTTCGAAAAAGTAGGTTTTCAACATTAATCAAAATGGCGGACAGGAAGTATGGCCAATTTTCGCATAATTGGTATCTATGTTCTCGGCATGACCCAAAGAATACGGGGAGACTATTTTCATTTCAATTGTCTAATTTACTCAAAAGTTATTAGCATTTTTTAGATATTTCATTATAACTTTTGACCACAAGGTGGCGCCGCCACCAAACTTTTTGAGTACCTTCAGGGCATGGAGCCGAACATTTTTGTAATTATTTTCGTAACGATACGGTAATGCGTTAAAAAAATACAGCATTTTAAAGCGTAATTCAAAATGGCCGACGCCTAAAATGGCTGACACGGGAAAGTTGGATATCATTCGACTCGACATGACCCACCGAATCTAAAGAGACCAGTTTCGTGATTTTTGGCCAAACCATTCGGAAAATATAAGCAAAAATATGCATTTTTCATATCTCCTGACCACTAGGTGGCACTGCGTCGAAACACTGCAGGTAGGCTCAGGACATGCTTGTTATAACACACACCAAGTTTGGTCTCAATATGCCAAACCGTTGCCAAGATATAGCCTCACATGCATGTTTGCGTGCTTTTTGTCAAATTTGTTTACGTGTCATTCGACAACTGTTGGACGAATCAACTTGAATTCCATTCGTCCAACGACTTTTTGCCTGCATGGTCTGAAGATGATATGAGCCAATATTCGTGAAGATCGAACTAACCGTCTAGGACGAGTTTGAAAAAGTAGGTTTTTCAAAAAAGTGAAAATAGGGGTTTGAATTTTGGGGTTCATTCGACTTGGCATGAGCCAAGGATTCAGAGGAAAAAAGAATTTCCATTTTCTGGCTTACGGTTCAAAAGTAATTAGCATACAAACATTGAAAGTTTGGACAAGTGGTGGCGCTAGAGAGTAGGAGTTAGAGACTTCAAATTTGCTATAGTTAATGTTGGGACTGTCCTCTATCAGTGTGCCAAATTATACAACTTTCCCGCAATCGGTTCTATGGGCTGCCATAGACTTGCGGCGGAAGAAGAAGAAGAATAATAACGCCAACGATTACAATAGGTGCTTGGCCCCTAATAATAAAATGTGATAATACAGTACTATTATATTTTTAAATAAAAAGAGAACATTGAATAAAAATACATTTTAAAATAAAATGCTAATATATTTCCTTTTTTTAAATGAATTTTCATCATTTTTAAACTTAAAATCAGCACGCTTTTATTTTGGCGGGTTGCCGGCAAGTATACGCGCTGCTGGGTTTAGCGCTGCCGATTGAAGAATGTCAGTGAAATGTCACAGTCTTGCATCGTGCTTTGAAAACGGCAGCTGATAGCCTAGATTCATGCTCTAAGTCGAATAGAAACCTTATACAGTATTACAGTTTGTCAATCTAAAATTGTAATTGTGCATTAACAGCTGTCAACCATGTCGGCAAGCAAATGAGCAGTCTGGACTTATTTACACAGTGCATTTTTTATTTTGGTTGCACATGCGCACCTGCGTACCACTTAAGTGCACCTATTTAGAATATATATTGGCATGCATGGAATAAAAAACAAACCTTAATATGCTCTAGCCAGTGAGTGGACTCCAGGCTGGAGAGCCAATGAGACTCTTCCACATTGGGGTAGACAATGTCCTTTAACTTCTTCAGTGACTCCCTCATGACATGGATATTATGGATGTCCAGAAAGACCAGCTCAGCATTCTGATATGCATCGTCGCCCTCGTAACCCCCTCCTGTGGCCTGCAGGGTAAGTGTACATGTTAACATATGTGATCATGTAAAGAAATTCTACACACTTATTTTCACACTTCATGTACCAAAACACATTTTCCAAGAAAAAACATATGATCAATAATGCCATTTGAAATGCTCTGTGAATGGTGTTCAGTTTGGCATAGCTTTCAAGCACCACTGTCGCCCACTTCTGGGTCCACATTGTGGTTGGTTTTGCTTATAATTAGTTTGGCAACACGCAAAAACTGACAACATACTCATGCAAAAGCAAAAGTTTTGTTTGTCTAATACAAACCAAGAGTCCAAGACCGACTGGAAAACAGTAACCAGCCCATACCTTCAGTGGATAAGGCCATAAGTTAGATATGAGGTTTTCATATTCAAAAACTCTCTAGAATTTCTTGGAGATGAATTTGAATCTCTCAAGCCCCACTTATTAGTAACCCTCTGTGATCTTACCTTGTTTGCCACTGCATTGACATTAGGCCTGGCATCATAGATGGTGAGTTTGGTAGTACCATTGGCCTCACGGATTAGGTCCAAGTAACGTTCATCATCTTTGTTGCGCTTGCCGCTCATTCCCACCAACGGCTGGCTACACCGCGTGATCACAGCATGGTTCTCTTTATGGAACCACGACAACACCTGAGAGGGGAAGGAAACACATCATCATTACAGAAGGTAAGGTCATCAACAAACATTAAAAAAACCCACATTGTTGAATTGAAGAGGAGGAGAACAAAAGAAAGCTTTATCATCATCTAGGGGTGCACAGTATGTATCATACCATACTGGTTGCCAATAGTAGGGATTTTCTTTTTTTATTTGTATATTAGATATAAATTCAAAATTGGTTATATATTGTCCATATTTAATTGTGCATGCTAATTTATATTACATTTTCATGTAATGCTCACTTAAAGTTAAACTTTAAAAACAGTATTAATGTAATAACACTGTTAATCACTTTTTATTTTTAGCAGATCTCAAAATGAACATCCATTTTTTATACTGTGCATTATAATGTTGTGATGCGTAAATCCACTTGTAGAATTTAAATGACAATGTAGTTTTATATAACCCCCCCCCCCCCCCATTTATTTAGACAAAACAGCATAACATTTTAATATAGGATATTTCTTAGTTATCAGTCATACAAAAATAATTTTGGATTACTGCAGTGGACAGAATTTTAAACATCTTAGGCATTATCATCATATAGAGATATATATACATTTCCTACAACATATAATAATAATAATAATAATAATAATAAATATCACATATTACAATAAATACATTAAAGTAAATACACAATTAAATAAATCTGGAAAGCATTGCTTTCTTATTTATGTGCAAAAATTTTAATTGGCATGCTCCAAAATGTTCCACTAAACAGATATATGACCTTCCAACTAAAATCACACCATTCTTCTGGCCTTTCATACTGGTCATCTGTGTAAGAGCTCACCGGGATGCGGCAGCGGGAGCGGAAGGCAGCAACTCTTCTAAGATCTTCATCTGTGGCCTTGTATGGAACAACAAGAATTGTGGGATAGGTGTCACACAGCTCGTAGTTCTTATTGATGAAAGTGACCCTCCACTCACTATTAGGTAGAACCTGACAATCAGAAAAGAAAAACAACACATAATCATTAATAAAAGTACACTGTGTAGTATTTTATGCAACTACATTAGCAATATTATATGAAAATTTTATATTACATTATATTAGCAAGTGAATGGCAAGTGTGAACAGTTTGAACAAGGGCGGCATGACAAGTCTTGGCATCTGGTCCTCACCTGCCTCCTGTACTCTTCCATGGGCTCATAAACGTTCCAGCCATTCTCCTCATACTTCTCCTGACTCAGAAAGGCAAAGAGTTGCTGTGAAAGTCAAAGAAAGGGAAAGTGAAAGTGTAAGTTAAACCAGTATTTCATGCATTCTGCTAATGATGAAAGCCGGTTATGAAATGCTGAAACACTTGATCGCACTGCATAAAATGCACACAAGTGATTAATGTAGTTTTAAATCATTTCTGAATGAATCGAAACATTAGCATTTGAGAATAACATTAAACACCAAACACTAACCATTCCATGAGACAGTGGGAAAGCATATTTGAAAATAATCTCAAAGATGTCTCTTCGACTGTGGCCTTCTTGCTTCAGAGCAAATCGCAGGTTCCTCATGTCCTGACACACACACACACACACACAAAATGATTTGAGAATGTCACACTTCCAAAAAAGGGATGCTAGTTGGGTTCTAACCTAAACTATCACGTTTTCATACTATACCAGTTTCCATTCAAAGCAGAAGCTGTAAGTACTCTAAAAACACAGATGAAGGTACTAATATGTACAGAAAAGAGCTAATGGTTATTAAACACTATGTGATACTACACATGCAGTATGCCAAGTTAAAATCTGGCTTGCAACACTTTAGGATCCCACCACCACATTTCCCCTCATTTGCTGCCCTTAACATTAGCGGTTATGGGATGTGAATTTCTAGGGCTTTGTGTGAGCGATACCTTGCAGATGATTTCAAGCCCGTAGGAGTTCTCTCCTCGACTGGAGGCTCCGCCCATCTTCTCTACACGGCTTATGACACCTAATGGCACGTCCAGGGTAACTGGTGTCTCCTTTAGACAGGAAGTGACAACAATCTTATTTGGACGTATGTACTATAAACACATCAGGTGTGACACTTTAAGTTCCTTGCAATTATATAAGTGCTAAAGCATGTCACAGAAAGTTTACTTAAAAGTTTGCGAGACACAACTAACTAGATCATCAGTCTAAAGAATAAGATTTTAAAACACTCAATGTAACATTTGCATGAGAGATGAAACAGTATAAAAATTTCTTATCATGATTAGATTATCAAAATGATCACCATTATCAGCATGGTATTTTTAAAATGTGCTGGAAATGTTCTACCATATAAATCATTTAACAAGTTTTATATTTAAAATCAACAAACAACAAATACAATTCATTTTTGTTTGCATAAACACTAAAACAATAAGAATACCAATTATGTCCGGATTTAAAACAACCAGATGACAAAAGTCTAATACCATGTATGAAATTTTTAAATAAAGCTTTGAAACATTTTCATAAAATGGTCAATCTCACATTTCAGCCTTTAAATAAAGAAAAGCATTAAGTGATTACTTTTGATTAATTAAATTTTATTTGCTCCACAGATAATTCTAGATTCCTTATCCGAATTGTTTAAATGTATAGAATGAAAATAAGTGTATTTTTGTTACACCGGTCAAAATGTACAGCAGGCCATGCAAATTCAGTCCATTTTTTGGCCAAACAAAAACTGCACACAGGCTGAATATAAATGCAACGCTCTGACAGCAGGTGGCACTAATGGCACAGCAGAATTAGAGCCGTTTTCATGTAACCTCCGCAGACAAAGCACTGCGGTAAGAACATTTCTTTATTAGGTATTACATGGAGTGAAGATGAAAACAAAATGCCACCGAATCTTTTCTGAAGACAGTGAGAACCCTCAGAGGTACATTCATATAATTAATTAATTCACATAATTATTAGTATAATTCACTCAGCGCTCTTTTAAAACCTCCCAGCTGTCCTGCTGTGCGCACATGAGACTGTTACTTGAAACTTTGCTTTATGCTGGGCAGTATTTATTTATCCTGAGCTGTTCAAATCACAGTAATCAAATACACTTTTAATGATCATTAAAATATAAAACATTAATACTAATTGGGGGAATTTTATCATGATTTATTGTCATACCGGTAATCGCTTCATCCCTAGTTTGTATAACTGTATCGACCCTTGAATGAATTTCTAATTTTTTCTTTCTTTCCACTTTGTCAGACAGACAGATCATGGCAACAGGCCCAATCAAGTCAAAACATCCACAAAATAGGGCTGCAGGTGTCCGCTACCATTTGCCAACCAAAGATAAATCCAGATACGAGATGAAAGTCTTTCTCTGACTGATATGATGTGATATGAATTCCCTCCTTCTTCCAGTGCTCCCAAATTCTTCAAATTGTTGTCTCTTGTAATACAGACTTAAAAGATGTGTGCTTTAACTAAAGGTGGAAACTAGGGATGTAACGATTAACTGTGAGCCGGTTGAAAATCGATTCAAATATGTGATGATTCAAATTAGTTAAAATGCTAAACGATCACGATTCAATTAAGGGTAGGAGTTTATACAGGGGAAATTGCTGTCTTTAGAAAAGTTTAGATGGTATCTTTTTCTTTTTCTTTTCCTTTTGCCTCTGTATAATGCATATTAAAGATAATAAGTGCAGCGCTGCTTTGTTTACAGTGGAAACCAAGGAAATGCTTTAAGTGCCACCTGCTATTTTTTAATGTATAGTTTTACAAAACTGAAGTCAAATCATTCTGTTTTTGCTAGAATATACAATTTAATTTAGATTAAAAACTGTTCATGTTGCATGTATGCAGCATCTTGGTTTGGATCATGATTAAAATGCAGTGGTTACCTCTAATTTTAAATGCAAAGAGCACAGACAAAGCCTTATTTTGTTTATATGAAGAGATTTCTTTTGTGTTATTTATTTGATTTGGGCATTGTTTTAAAATTTCAATTTACTTTTGTGACTTACATTTACATTATATTTACATTTTGTTATTTAGCAGACACTTTTATCCAAACAGCAGACAGAAACAACAGAAGCAATCAAAACTAACAAAAGAGAAATAATATACAAGTGCTATATAAGTATATTATTATAGTGTTATATTTCAATTTCACAAAGAAACATGCAGCATTTTGTCCAAGCAATAATAAAAGGACACATTTAATTTTATAAATTGTCTTAAATTGTGAATCGAATCGAATTAGATCAAAATTGTGAGTTAAGTGAATCGTTACATCCCTAGTGGACACTAAAATTAGTTTCAAAATAAAGAATGTGGAAACAAGCCTTTAAAGGTGAAATGGAGAAGGAAAGACTGAAAGACAGAAGGAAATGGATAAGCTGGTTTTAAAGGCGCACCTGACATGGCCTCAGAATGACTATGTCTGAACACGTAGAGAACTAATGCGTTGCATTTTGGGAAATGAAAATGAAAGTTTCTCTTACCGAGTCAGTATTCTTGAAGTAAAGTCTGTAGTTGGTGATGAACACCTTTCCTTTGACTGCAGCATTAAAAGGGCAGATGTAGATGATGTCTTTATCTGATGAGTAAAACAGTAGGAAATATAAATAAAGCTCAACATTTACATAGTCCCATAAAATCTGACTTAAAAGGTTTGTGTGAAACCATTAAAGGTGCTTTAAAGTTAAGTAGCTAAGATATGAAAAGTACTTTTGACAAACGTGTTTTGTCAAAACATACAATCACATTAAATGAAGAGTCCAGTCATATCAGTGGTCAAGACAAAACTATAGTATATAACAAAAGAGCGCTGTCCTGGCCATTTTGAGACCACATGACCAACCAAGTACTTTATTGTGATACTCCTCTACTTATTATTATCTATTACTATTAAATAAAACTGTGTGATGCTACATCTTTGTCCCCCATGATTTTAAGTTTAAAACGGTTTAAATATTTGGTTGGTTTTCATGAGTCAAAGCACTGACCTGACTCACTTAGGTGGCTTAAGCATTTATAGCTGCTTTATTAGTATGCTTTGGTAATGTGTACAGTGAACATGACGCCACCGGCATCTATACATTTACATGACTTTGCATGTAATGCCTTTTTTCCAGACTGTTTTGATATCACATCTTTTGTTATGTTGACTTAAACAGAGACAATGTGCATCAAAGTTGTAGTGTAAAGAAAGTCCTCATCTCTGCCGAACAGCAGTGTTGCTGGCACGATTGCTAAAAGCAGCTCCAGTAGTGGCAGAGATCGAAAATGCAAGATGTGCAAAGTAAAAGTTCAGAAAAGCAGTGTCTATTTTGCACACAACTTGAACAAACTACAACAGGTAAAGCTGTCAGCTGTATGGACAATAACAATATCTTTAACAGTTCTCGTTTATAATCGATACTAATAAGGCTTCTTGGTATCAAGATCTTTAGTCTATATGCTATGTTCAGTTAATGCCTGAACTTCATATTATTTGTTGCTCACTTGCCTTCCAATAAAATTTTAAATCTTTAAAATTCTGCCAAATTCATAACGAAATTCAAACAATACATACTATTTTGGCTCTCTTTAATGTGGCTGGAACGTGAACCCCTAGAATCATCTTTCTCCTTACTACAGTACTATAGTATGAAATAAACATGAATGGACACCAAAAGGTATATTATAAGATAGCCTACAGAAATACTTACTGAAATGTCTCATGTAATCGCTCATTCAGTGTTTCAAAACGATGGAAAATGTTTAAAGCTTGTAATCAATGCCACATAACAATACATTTACCACAGAATAACCATTCAGCGATTAATAAGCTCATTAGTCTAATAGAAAAAAATAACTATAACAAGGAGCATTTTGCTAAGTATATGCACTATACTGCATATTTATATTTTTATTTAACATGTTGTCTACATGATAAGAAAGAATGCTAAAGATCAAATTCAACACCTCCTATATAAATGCATGTTACTAATGAAGAAGAACAGACTGGATGTGTGCAAGACAACATTTATAGGATGCATTGAGGAGAAGCCCAAACTACACTCAATGGTCAAGTGATGCTGACATAATTATGGTCTGTGAAAAACAATTCTTAGTGACAGAAGTTATCAAGTCGGAAAAGATGTTTAGTTCCCACTTTAGGTGAACATTAGTTCCCAGGACATCTACAAGATTAAAATGGATTAAAATGTTAATGCTGTAAAGAAGGGGAGACATAACTACATGACAGTATGACTGAAATGTTAAGGTGTCAACAAAATAATTAAAAAAAATAAAATAAAACTGTGGCATTTAATAAAAATAATCTGGTGCCTATTTATTTTTCTTATAGGAGACTGATTTTTTTTGCCTGGAGCCCTGGTAAGCATGTACTGTATGCATGCATGATTTTTCTAACCACACACATTCTGTATGCTCAACTTGCATATGCGTCTTGATTTATTTTGCTTCAGTAACTTCAGGAGAGAAATAGTGCAGACACTGGACAAGGTCAATGTGTTTGGCTATATGAAACTAGATGAAAAACATTACATATTCCTTACTTATTAAAATGTTATTATTTGTTTAACTTTTAATACATTTATATTAAATGGAAAAAGATTTCATGATTTCTATTAATTAGACATGATTTTTGATCATTTGATTTCTGGAATCAAGAAAAATAAAACTTTAGGTAAAACTTCAGGCCCTAAATAACCAATTACTACTTTATCTTCAATCTCAAATCAACAGTTTTAGGACCGGCAAGCTATTTGAACATTACATTTCAAAGTGTTAATACATTTAAAAAAAATGCTAGTATGACCAAAAGGCTTATGGAGATATACATTTAGTACTTATTCAATAAGAGCCCACAAACATGGACGCATGCTCTCACTCACCGATCACTCTCTCTTCTCCTGGAAGCACGGCAACATCTGCCAGCGGCTCCATCTTCAGGCTCTCTCTGGACGCCTGTCAACACATGCAGGAAGATTGGGTTGACATGGGCACATCCCTCACACACACAAACACTCTCAAATAAGGATGATCACAACTGTTTTTCTACTCACAACATTAATACACTACACATCTGAGCACGACTGTACTCAGTGGCATCTGATCAGAGGGGGAAAAAAACGCTGGGGAAAAAAATCTGAGAGTGACAGGAAGTAATGGCAGAGGAAGTAGTGAGGAGAGGAAAATAAAGAGTAAGAGGAGACTGTCCTCTGTCACCCTCTGTCTTTGAGCACCAGTCTGATACTCTACGTGTATGTGATCAGGGATCCAGATTCTCTTTCCCTGGGCTATTTTCCTGCTGCCAGTTGAAGGTTAGTGAACTGGAATGTGAGCTTAGAGTGCCATTCACTGCGTGTAGTCATTTATTCGGCCTTTTGCTGCTGTTTACATGTCACAACACTGTGGGCAGAGTGAAGCAAGGGCTTCTGGGTAATGGACTATCCTGTGTTTTTGAGATGACAAATGGAGCAGCTAAACACACACACACACACACACACACACACACAGTGATCCTAGATGGAAAATTAACCTGTTTCACACAAATAAGTAGTAGTTTGGTAAACAGAAGCGGACAGATGAGTAAAGGGGGAGAACTAGTAAGAGGATTGAAAGAGACACCGTTAAAGACATCTTAAAGGTACAGTGTTTTGTTTGTTTGTTTTTTTCTGCAACATTCGTCTGCAATTGTTCACAGTCATCTGGGAAATCAAGCCCAAAAGGCTTAGTTATAATCATTTCTGCATATTAAGCTGTGACAGGAAAACGAAAGGAAGAAACAAACAAACAATGAAAGGAGACTCACTAAGATAAAAAGAGGCAAACAGAGGCAATCACAGAGACAGATGGACGATTCTCTGTACAAAATCACTCTAGCAGTCCTCGGGGACCCTGGAAAAATGGAGACTTGGGTTCTGCTGCCTATCACCTGCCAGGTGTTACAGCTCCACAAACATATGCATGGAACAGCAGTCTCCTGGCTCAAGCCCTAGTGATGTGCCAACTCCCTGTCTGCCTGGAATCCCCTCTGCCCAGAGACGTTCCCTTTGACAAGCCAGACACTGTCCGTGTAGGAAGCTCTGCTTTTAAAGAAAACTATTTATTTTGCTTTATCCACTATTACAAGTACCCATTTGATTTACACAATTTGTATACATTTAGCAACATGCAATATGCAAGCATATTATTAATCACTCTATAAATGTACTGAACAGCTATGCTGGACTGAGTGCACTTAAAATAGACCAGCTGGATAGATGAGACATAATGTGGACATCAACTTTCTTTTTTAACATCATGACCCTATGTAAAAAAAAAAATGTTTTACATTGTATTATGTTACATTTGATTATATTATATATATATATATAATTATATTTACCCTATTCTAAATTAAATCAAATTGTATATTTTAACTATTTGTTTTTTTTAAGCGCTAATACCACACGAGACCTTGAAAATGCGGTTTAAAATAGCTCAAATGTAAAATACGATATGTCAATAAAAGAAGCACAAGGCATCATATCTCTCTTCTAAAACATCTATATGACTGTTTAATGCTATAGGAAAGCAGAGAAAAGGGCAGCTCTATTTGATACCAGCGAACTGCATTATTAATTGATGCAGAACACTAAAGACTAACCCTCCTACAACAGGATTGCACACTTACAGGATAGTGTAGTTTGTAAGGAAAAAGGGAAAAAATGAGAAACATTCTGTTACAGTCAAAGGACAGAAGGACAACACAATTACAGCATGTCTGCACGCAGGCTTCACTCACGTTTGGGCTGGAGCTGTTCCCTAGAGGACTGGAGTTGTAAGGTGCTAAAGGAGCCGAGGCCATCACTGGGTTTGCTTCGTCCACCTCCACAAGACACATGTCATTTTTCTTTCAGCTCAACAATATAGTTTTTTTTTTTCTGCTGCCCAGTAGTTCAGATTTGTAGACATCAGTCCTGTCTACATTTTTCAGTCAATTCACCATAAAAATATCTGTATGTATTTCTAACATCTACATCTTTAAAATGACAGCTACAAATGGGCAATAAAGGTATGAAGTGATTTTAACGCATTAAACAGATGCTTCAAATACTTCTACAAATCATCGACACTATATATCATTCAAGATTTTGGAGTCTGTATGATTTTTTTTAAAGAAGACATATTCACCTGGGCTACATTTTACATCACAATTAAATTATTATATATTGTGAAATACTATTACAATTTAAATAAGCTGATTTAAACACATTTTAAAGTGTAATTTATTCCAGTATTTTGTGTCACATGATCCTTTAGAAATCAACAATTGTTTTTTTTATTTTAAGATTATTTGGTGAATATACATTTCTGAAGAAATTTGAATATTTATTTGAAACAGAAACTTTTTGTAACATTATAACTGTTTATTGTCAACTTAATGCTTCCTTGATTACCTTGAGTATATAATTCATTTCTTCAAAAAAAAAAATTCTACTGAGCCCAAACTTTTGAATGAAAATGTGTGTAAGCCAATCAATAACCATGGCAATTACCAGAGTAACATATGTAAATGAGCAGATTCACAAGATTAAAACAGACAAAAATTTAAATCTGGAAGGCAAAACACAAGTTTATAACCAAACTATGACAGACAGTATGTCGGTTGGCTCCAGGTCTTGTGTTTTCAGATGACTTTTCAACTTGATCTTACAGAATAGTATGACAGACAGTGAGGGGGAGAATATGGTCGGAAAATGATGATGGTCTTAAACCTGGGCCATACAGCTAAGATTGATATGTCATTCAAATTGTATATTTTCTATGAGCCCTAATGTTCTCAAGAAGCACAGTGGCTGTTTATAGTCAAATTCATATATATTTTGGCAGAAACTACCACAAATGTGTCTGAGTGGAAGTGAGAGAAAATATGAAACATATTGTGAATCGACAGCAACACCACAGCTATGAAAGGTAATGAACATCTTGTCAGTCGTGATGCATCATGGGACAGATAAGCTGACAAATCTTTACTTGATTAAACTGATTAAGATTGTACTGTAAATTAAATGATAACTTATTTAATAAACTTTAATTAAAATATAAAAAACTTTTTGTATAAAGGCCAACCAACAAGCCAAACCTGTTACAAGCTTCTTCATGTTGACACCAAACCCTTCACCAATATGTCTGCATACATATTGAAAAACATCAGCACCCAAGTCACTAATTGTGGGCTAAATTTACACTTATGCCACGAACAGTGTTGTTGAAAACTCAACAAGTTCAGATCTCTGATTAATTTGAGGGGCAAATATGAAGCTCTAAGGTTCACATGGACACCTGAGGGAATGACACATGAGGTTAGCAGTCAGAGACAGGCATGTAAACGATTCAGCCTTGGTGTGTGTGTGTGTGTGTGTGTGTGTGAGAGAGAGAGAGCTATTTATAATGATGATAGGACTGTTGTGGCTTTTACGTGACGGTGCACTTTTACAGCCTTCTTTCCCCGCCTATAAAAAATGACTTTTAGCTTAGAGATAGGAGAAAGGAACGCAATCAAAGGCAGTTTCAACCTGAGGCTTTAAATGCCCGGATCAATCATGACGAAAGCAGCTACACACTTTCACCAACTTATGTGATGATGTGATGGAAAATTATGAGCAGTATATGTACACACATCCACTTATATTCATACAATAAGAGATAACGACATACACGTCAAAACAAGCTTCTCACGCCTCAAAAAAGTCCACTTTTATAACTTCTAGCGATTTCGTGGGAGCTCTTACACTGTGAATGTATTCCAGCACAGGACTGTGACCAGGAAATAGGCCTATCTCTGCGACAGCTCTCAACTGCTACATTTACCCCCGAGTCCGCTCCAAGCAGCCCTAGATAAAGAGCAGACCCTCGCCGGGAAGTGTTAATGTGCGACCCGAGCAATGTTGGGTTTGCAAACGTCTTTACTTACCCAGAAACTGCAATTCTCCGTTCCTCAGATTGCCAGTCTATTTTGCTCCGCCGCAGGAAGCGCTCTGCCCGAGTCACGTGACAGCGGTCAACGCGCCCATTGGCTACTTGTCAAGTCGCGTACTGCAAGTAATTTAGGGAGTTGTAGTTTTTGATAAGGACGGTGACATGCGAGGCTTGTTCTCAAAACATGCTGTGATTTTGTCAAGAAATAGATTTCAGATATTTAAGAAACTTCATTTAAAAGAATCCTACCACAACTGATTATTTCATCACACAAAATATACACATTTTGACACATTTAATATAAGTTATGCATTAGTTTAGGATCTATCTAGTGTGTAAGAACAAAACAAAATGAGTAATTAATAATATAAATATTTTAAAATGTTTGTCCCTTTATTTCATGTCATTATTGTTATCAATGGCATTAGCTTTTGGAATAATCAGAAAGTTGTGAAAAAAATGTTTTAAGGTCAAAGTTCAGACCAAGATCCCATTAAACATTTGACAACTAACCTAGTGTGTGTTGTCAGTCAACATTGCTCGGAAAGAACTATAAGGTCAGAAATAGAGTAACTTCTTTGGACAAATTGTAGGCCTACATCTGTTTCCATTGTTGCCTGACACCATTAGCTCAGTTTATCATTTAGAGAAACACAAAAAAGTGCACGCCTAGGGATTTTATTTTCCCAAATAATTTTCCCCCAAAATTTACAGATGACAGAAAAATCTTTTTACTCCTCTCACTCATTAATATTACTCATTAACATTTGACACATCATGAATACACTACTTTTCTTGGATATTAAGCTGTATTAATTTGAGCCACTAAACAGGAACATATTTCATAAAAGTGCAAACTAAAGAGCTGCTCAGTGAAGTAGCTGATGGCTGTGCAATCTGATCCCAGCAGTTGCATAGTCATACCAACCATTCCATTCACTTCTTACAGATGGCAGTTAACTGTACTTCATTAGAGCCTGTCCACACAGCATCTTGTGCAAATTATGACTCTGGGAAAGAAGACACAGATACACACAAGGTATTGCTTTAAATTTTCAAAGTATGGATTGTCAAGTTTGAATTTACCCAGACTTCTGTTGTGTAGCTCTGATCTGTAACTGTGTGATACATCAACCTGTAGTAACAGATATGAGTTTCTAAAACCATCAACTGCAGATGCAGAAACAAAGGCCACTTTATATGTGGAAGCAAAACTGCTGATCTAAAAATGAAACAGGCAAAACCATAAAACAGCATTAAGAGGAACTATGCAAAAATGCCTGTTTATATTTATCTGTTTATCTAAGGAAGCCTATGCAAAAGAACAGATTGTATAGTGTATGCAGAATCTTGTACCAGAAATGAATATCGTTTTAGAGTCCTGTATGACCCTACTGTCTTTCCACTGCATGGTAAAAAAAATCTAGTATGCATAGCTGGAAAAAAGAAAAGAAAAAAGTACATTTTGAAAAATGTGAGGCTTAAAACACATTAAAAAATACATTAACCTATTCCTTGCTAAATACTTACAGACTCCGAAGAAAAGTGTGACAAAGGCTAAAGGTCTAATTGTAAGAAAATATCGCCTCACAAAATTCTGGAGCATCTTTATTAGACTAATTATTATGTTTATTTTATGTATGACCATATGATCTCATATTCCCTCAAGAAAATAAAATAATGATTTAATTTACCACACTAAAAAGCTACACTATGAAGCATGAATCAAAGGGATGTTCAGTTGTGTTGTGGAAAACACTGCCACATCAGGAATCACAACATCATGATTGGAAAGTGAAATTCTTCTGTGAGCACATCTTTCCTTTAAGTTTAAACTAAAGATATCATTTAACCCATTTTAAAAAAAAAGACAAAAGAAAAAAACTTCAACAAAAATTTAAGCGAGCAGCAGTTTTCTCTCTTAAATCAATATCACAAATATGTTTACTTAATCCCTGCCTCGTCCTGATAAGCAGTCACAAAGAGATATATACTGACCCTGGTGTTTTGTGAACCTATAACATTTTAGCACAGTAGTTATCAGGCATCTCAACACTAAATGAGGTATGGTGCTAATATTTATCTGTCGTCATAAACGTCACTCTTACCACTAATGGAAACAGAAGTAAGATATACTAAAGAAGAACAGGGGACATTTTTGTTTTTTTACAGTTTATTTTCCAATCTAAAAATATGAAGACAAAATATAATAAATCACAATTAATCACAAATCAGTCTTAAAGTTCATGGCACCAACTACATGGTCGTGAACTTTTGGAAACCCAAGACTCTGGACTGTGGGTTTTATGCACTTACTGTGAAAGGTGTTGCTCTTATATTACATAAAACGTGACGTGATCATATATTTGTCCCTCTGCTACATTGAGGCTGTTATTTCAGTGTAGCTGGTGTGTACTTACAAAAGACATTCCTAGAATTGCTGCAAAGTGTCCTTGTTCCAAAAGCTTCTAGATCCTTAAGATCCTCATTTCCTTAGATTGAACATATTATTACAAAGACACTGGTGTCTAGTGTAAAAAGTATTATGCTCTTGCAATATGACATAAATTAGAGAACCTTTAGATTGTGCAACTAATGTTAGAATTAAATTCTGTAACAAGGCTGAGAAAAACTGAACTCCAAACCTCACAATTTAAAAACGCAAAACAAGACAACCCTCTTAAGCCAGACTGGAGTACCAGAAGTCCGGTTATGTCAAAAACATAACAAATTGTTCACCTTTGTAATACATAGTATTACTCCAACACTAACCATACTGTCTTGCATAATACAAATTACAATAGAGTTGCTTAGTGTAAAATATTTAATTTGCAGTTTCAATGTGACACTCATATCTTTACATTGCATTTTTGTTTTATTTATTCTTTTAATAATTATTTACAAAGAAATTCTGAAGAATTCATCAGCAGAAAAGAAGCATAAATATGTGTACTTCCTCTTTTGTATGTTACAGTTTAAGAAACCATATTTTACAAAATCCTTTATGTACAGGACAAGCCCCTTTTGAAATACCCTCAAATAGTTCATCACAGAAATGATTTCATATGCTTTTCAAACAGCAAGAATGAAAGGCTGGACATATGAGCCTGGTCTGGCATGAGAATGCCAACAATACTGTTACCACATTGCATTAAAGGGACCGTTCACCCGTTTTACATACATTGAAAGTCAGTGTTGTTTTAAACCCCATTAACTCTCATTGTACAGACACATTTTTTTTCTTCAAAATGTCTTCTGACATACAGGTTTGGAACGCCATGAGGGCAAGTAAATGATGACAGAATTGTCCTTTTTGGGTGAACTGTCCCCTTAACTGAATGAGAACTTTCTTTACACTGCTGAGCAAAGCCCATGTTTTCATAAGTCAGTGTTTCATTCCATAATACATTTGACAATAATTACAATATTATCCTAAAACAGCGCAGGGAGCACTGGAAGAGCAACCATAGAGAAAAGGAAAAAGCATCTTATAATATAAGCCAGTTTAACGACAGCCAAAGCCATTTCAGGAGGGTTAGCAGTGCCTCATTTCCACTGATACATTCTCACTAATGCTAGCCATGACAAACAAACAACAACAAAAAAACGCTTTAAGACTTTAAGGTTCGTTCACACCAAAGATGTAAAGATATAATGATAAACTAAATAGTTTTTTAAGGCAATCAGATACCACATAAGTTTAAACAGCTTGCATATTTAAAGGACTTAATATACTGCGTTATTTAGAACAAAATTAGACCAACACAAAGTTTGGAGTTCGTTTCTGGGGTTCGAAAAAGCTTGCCAAAGTGGATTTCCATAAAAGTTCAGAAAAGTCAGGGCCTTACAACAGCAGACAATGGTGCTGTAAGCTTATAAGGAACAGAATATTATCATCCGTTGGTGTGGACACTAATATAGTTCTTGTTACAGTTAGCGCTCTTGGTCTGAACGCGCCTTTACAGAGCAATGACCCTACGGCCCCATTCTGGAGCTGTGTGTAGTGATTTATAAACCTAGGATGCTCTTGATCAGTCCCTATGAGTTTTGCTCAAGGTATTCATCAATCATGGTGAGATTGTTCAGCCAGTCTTCATTGTTGCCCACCAGAGTGTCTATGAAGTCCACCTCTGCCCTGCCACCACCTCCGCCTCCAGGTCCTTGTAGCCCCGCTGCCATTGCTCCATTGCTCTGATGCTGTGTTCTGTAGTCATAGGAAGGCAGTTTATCTCTAGGGTTGTAGCTCTGCGGTGAACAGTGTTTCCCCGTGGAAGTAGTCTGGTAACTAGGAAGCGCCATCCCATGGGCAGGGTGCATCATGGACCGTCCTCCTGGTTTCATAACAGCTAGAGCGGAAAGCGGACCTCGCATTCTGAAGTTCTGTTGGGACATGGAGGATAGTGGCTGGGTGTTGGGCATCTTCTGGTCCTGTCTGCTAACCAAACCAGGGGCTACTTGATTTGGAGGATGATGGGATCCAGGGAAGTTGGCTGGCATACCTGCCATGCCGGATCGCTGTGGAAACTGAGGACCTCGGCATCCAGGTAGGGCTCCTCCGGCGGGGAAGGGATGTTGGTGGTTTGCAGGGTCCATATGTGGTTGCAACCCTTGTTGGTGCTGCCAGAGCTGGGACTGTGACGTGGGCTGCTGCTGCTGCTGAGAAGGGAACATCATATGTGACTGAAGAGCTCCGCCTTGGTGCAGCACCTGCCGCAGTTGGTGGGTCGACACACGACCGCCTGGTAGGTTTGGACATGGCATTCCTGGTCGTGTCACAGCATGAGCCGGGTGTAACGGTTGACGTGGAGGGCCACCCATTCCCATCATGCTCTGGCCAGGCTGCATCGCCATTCCAAAGTCTTGTGACGGGTGGCAGAGGGGTTGTTTGGAACCTTTGCTGCACATGTATCCTCCAACGGATGGGCCCACCTGGGAGACTGAGCTGGAGGAAAGACCAATTCGATTTGAGGGTAAAGGGCCACTATGGGAGAGCATGGAGGAATTTGGCTGTTGAGAAGCTCCCAGAGGATATCCACCACACTCTGGAGGGAGTGGTCGACCTGGACCTGCACAACAGCGAAAATAATTGATTTTGAGCATGGCTTTTTAGAGCATATTACTGTTCAAAAGTTTGGGGTTGGTAGGATTTTATAATGTTTTTAATCCATGTCTCTTCATCTTTACCATGGCTGCATTTAATTTATTACAAATATAGCAAACCAGTTAAATTGTATATATAATTTATCCATTTAATGCATCCTTGTATTAAAAGTGTTATTTTTTTCTTAAAAAAAAGAAGAAGAAAAAAAAAGAAAATCGTATTGACCCCAAACATTTGAATGGGAGTGTATATGTCACTGGGGTATATTTTTAGCAATAATCAAAAAACCATTGTATGGGTAAAAATTATAGATTTTTCTTTTATGCCAAAAATTATTAGGATATTAAGTAAAGATCATGTTCCATGAAGAAATTTTTATTTAATTTCCTACCGTAAATATATCAAAACTTTGATTAGTAATTTGCATTGCTAAGAATTCATTTGGACAACTTCAAAGGAGATTTTTCTCAGTATTTCGATTTTTTTGCACCCTCAGATTCCAGATGTTCAAATTGTTGTATCTCAGCCAAATATTGTCCGATCCTAATAAACCATTTATAAAAAGTGAAAATTGACACTTAAGACTCGTTTTGTGGTCCAGGGTCACATATAGCTAAATTTTGGCACTAAATAAACAGTAGGCCTCATTCACTAACAATTTTATAAAAATTCCTATTTATGATCCTATAAATTTCCACCAATACATAAATGCATAAATATAGTAATTTGTATAAACATGCACAAACTATGTCCATATAAGGGCTTCTGTATTTTTATATTTATTTTTAAATATTTTATTATATAATTTTAATATTTTTTTCTATTAACAGTGTTTATGTATGTATGTATGTATGTATATCTTATTAAATGATTTGCATTTGGAACATTTTTGTGTGCACAGTTTAAGATATTTTTTTCTGTGTGTTTAAACTTATGAATCAATTTAAAAACTGATGAATCATGACTTCTGCATGAAAAAAAAACAAGTGTACATTTTATGCAAAAATGGTAAATCAGACCCAGTATTTACCAATGTTTATGTGGTTTGATGTTACTGTACCTTGAAATGATGCCACATGTCGGCAGTCTGTGACATGCCCTCCATTCATTTGCTCCATTTGCCTTTGCTTTTCCTATAAGAAACAGAAAGTAATACATTAACACACTTAAGACAGTGTACCAAATTCTACCTCTAAAGAAGTGCAAATTAAAAGGCAATTCAGCCATGCTAAACAACAAAACTGCACTTTAACATGGAGTTTGAGCACTGACTTGCTGAAGCTGTTTGCTTATTAGCTGATTCTTAAGCATCATGTTGTAGTTGCTGCCCTGGGGCTGCCGTGGCACTGCTGACGGAGGGTCCTGAAGAGGTGGCACCATTCCTGCACCTTGATCCTAAGAGAGACAATAAAAGTAAGATCACTATTAAACCTCTACTCACCTTCCAACTACATTTTAGCTACACATAACTCAAATGTGTCAAAACAATGCCTGCCAAATTCACACAGACATGATCTCATCTTTACTAGACCCACACAAACAACTCTAACTAACTACGTATAATCTGACCGTGATCAAAGACGTGACGCCATTCAGTGTAACCCAACACCGCTAAAAAGGTCATCTCAACCAAGCCCACATGTTCTAACAGGGCTTCTTTCCTTAGCAAAGTTGTAAACATCTGTAAAAAACCACAGAGGATTCAGACCAGACGCTGCCTTCCCCGAGCCACAGATGTTTGTTTTCGTTGGCTTTGTCTGAATGCACCCCTCCACCCGAGCAGTCCAGCTAGGCATTCCCATATTCCCATTCCTACAGAAGAAACACTCCCCACCCTCTTCCCTCCCTACTCCCATCCAAATCCTGAAAACAAATGCGTAACCTGAGTAGAACATTAATCACAGACCATTATGAAGACGTGGAGAGATAACTACTTCACGTCTGGCATTTCGTCTATGGCAGAACGCAATGATCTGCTTCACGTCATAAAGACACAAACACCAAATGAAATTACTAGGTTTATTATGTTGTGTGAATTCAATTAAATCTCAAACTACATATGCTTAGCATCACACACAGCTAATATCATGCTCAAGAACAAGCAGAGGTAATCTGAGGCACTAACAGACACTCCTAGCATGAATCTGGTGTAATCATCTTTGCTTGTAGCAGGCAGGGTGGTGAAACGGCTTCCCGGGGGAATATCATGGTGCTTTGCAGTGGAAATGAATGGCTTGTAGAGCTGGTAATGGATATTGATCCAGCACTTGGGTATGTGCAGCTGGAATGAAGAGCTGATTTAGATGCTTTTGTTGTTTGTGTTGTGTTAGGGCTGTACCTGAGAACTGTCCATGCATGATTCTGCTTGCCATTAAGAACCACAACTTCTAATAGATTCTAGACAACACTCACATCTGTTACTTCTTAAAGGTTCTTAAAAGAGTTCGCTGATAAATGAACATTCTGTCAGCTTCAGTCACCAATCACTTAAAGTCATATGGGTTTGGAACAACATGAGTGTGAGTAAATGATGCCAGCCTTTTAATTTTCAGGCGAACTATCCCTTTAAGATATCATGAGTAATGTTTGAACATTATTTAAACAGTTTCTGTTTTGCTCTGCAAAGCGCAAGGAAAGAAAACACTGAGTTGATTAGTATGATAATCAGCGACTCTCACAAATCCAACAGAACAGAGATGTATGAAAAAAAACGTGTTTTTTCCTCCAAGCGAACGCTAGATGGCCCCTGCGCACTCTCACAGTCCTAAACCAGATCAGAACGCCTTAAGAGTTTACGCTTTTCTGTCGCCTGTTTTTATCGACTGTAAAAACCCCAGTTTGTTCTCTACGACGTTTTAGTCTGTCAGGACGCAGCTTTGCGCTCTATCCGGGAAAGCTTGCCAAGTTAAACAGCGTTTCCGATTGTGCCCTCGATAAGGGAGGGCTTTTCATTCTTTCCCCCTGTCCTGAGCTACTCTCCAACACCTCACAAGATTTCCAATCCAGAGCCTCCAGCAACACACGCACGTTTCGAGTAAAGCAGTCCGTCAAGCCGCCTCCCCTTTCCGTTCAGCGCGCTCACTCAGCTCTTCATGCAACTCACATTTCAGTGTGCATTTAATAGATTAGATATCACAGCAGCAGAGGTTATCAAAGCAATCCGCTGTCTTTGTTGTCGAACAGAATGCAACCGTTCCTGTGCGTACAAGACGGTAACAAAGAAAGAGAGATTTGTTTAACCCTGCCAAATCCATCAATGCGGAAAGAAATGTAAATTTAGATTGCTCTCTCTCTCTCTCTCTCTCTCTCTCTCTCTCTCTCGCTGCATTGCAAAGTACGATAACAATAAAGTAATAGTAAATGAATTGCAAAACATTTTTTGCTGCTACTGAGGTGGGATATGGGTAAGGATAGGGACAGGTTTGGTAGTATGGTTAGCTTTAAGGGGTAGCCTAGAGGTAGGATCAACAGTGTAATTATAGCTGTAAACTAAAGAAATTACTAACTAGTCTTACTAAGACTAGTCTTAAAAGTAAGTCATCCAATTTTTTTCTTCAAGACTGGTCATAACTTTTTTAATTCAGTTACATAAAATGGTAGATACTGTATCTGAAAAGTAAGACCACTTGCTTAACTGATAGTTAGAGAAAATAGTTCTTAAGACAAACTGTTAACATTGTGACTAAGTTTATGCAACTGGCCCCAGATTTAATTAGAGGATGGTATTTTGGAATAAAAGTAGCATACATCGTAAAAACATGCATGTTCACACTGTGCATTGTATCAAATTACTTATTTAAATGTAAATACATAGTCAAGGACACTTAATATAAAGTGGGTCCTAATAGATAAAACTAAACAATTGTATAAATAATAATAAAATTAGAAGTGCAGAATAAAATATCATAATGAGATTAATGACATTAATTAAAAGTTTGTAAAGGTATACTGATGAAAAAGAGCACTAAATATGCCCTAAACCACATAAAAGAGACATAATTACCCATAGCAAACTAACAAGAGAAATAAAACCAATTATGCATTTGCGTGCTGCCAAGCATGAAAGGATGTTTTCTCACTTAACCCAGAGCATGCATGTTTGACCTTGCTTTTGTCATCTAAACCAGGGTTATAATAGATTTTTGACATTTCAGTATTTTCTTCCCCTTTCATTTAGTTTTTATTTAATTATTTTTACATTTTTTTTTCTGAAAAGTGATATGTTGAGTTCATTTAGCAATTAAAAAAATGTATATTCCTTTACAAGATTTATATTTATTTTTTTGGCGTCACTGATTGCAAATTTACTCACTCAAAAACCTCACATACAGAGAGTAAACTGTGGTTGATTGTTTTATTATGGTCATCCTCATTCATAATCTATTACAATGCTCCAATCTTGAACTTTTGGTTACATTGGTTTAAGATCCCAAATTAAACACCAAGTAAGGCTTTATTTGCTCTCTATATTTAGGTCCATTCTCAATGCTTTAGCTAATTGTCATGGGAAAATGTCTGAAAACCAGCAGTGCAGGACTATTGGAAGGGAAAGGGGGGGGGGGGGGGATGGAGAGAGGGAGGGAGCTGTTGTGAATGTCAGTGAAGTCGCTTTGTCATGCAACTCCAAGTGACCTTGCTGGGAGTAAAGAGGGGGAGGGACAGAGAAAGAGGGAAAGCATATGACTGCAAGAGTAAGAAAAGAATGAGATGGGGATGAATGGAGTGGACAGAGAGCGAGGAATAAGAAAAGAGGAAGGGACTGACTCAGGCACACAACTTTTGCAAAAAAGGTAGAATTAGAAAGCGCAATGGGTAAGCACATGCAAGCAAAGTGTGTGAAAGAAAGTGGGACAGGGTTGTGTAGAGCGCTCCGCTGTGCCGTCCTGCAGAAGTCCAGCTGTCCAGAGCACAGGCAGACACTAAGTACTGCTTTTATCTCCACAGTAACCAAGTTTATTTACGTCTATTGCCTTGATGGTGCGGTTAAAGCGCTATGAAATGATGACTGACAAATGACCTTCTTTACAAATGCATTCTGAATATATGAGTGTCTGTCTTGAATTGATAACCTCTGATCATATGCAAGTTTTGCATGCCCTGATTTATATGTCCACACACAGGGATATAAACATGTACATGTGTGTGTGATAGTGGGAACAGCTCACATCATTGGGCATGAGAGGAAGATGTTAATGAATGTGACGCCTGACCTACTTCCACAACAAACCATATCAGCTCTCTCTCTCTACTTCTCTGTTTGTATGGCTTGGAGACAAGAGCCAGTCTTTGTGCCAGTCTGGTTAACCACGTTGTGCCACGTCTACCATATGGGGAAGTTGTGGCCTAGTGGTTAGAGAATTTGACTCCTAACCCTAGGGTTGTGGGTTCGAATCTCGGGCTGGCAATATCACGACTGAGGTGCCCTTGAGCAAGGCACCGAACCCCCAACTGCTCCCTGGGTGCCGCAGCATAAATGGCTGCCCACTGCTCCAGGTGTGTGTTCACGGTTTGTGTGTGTTCACTGCTGTGTGTGTGCACTTTGGATGGGTTAAATTCAGAGCACGAATTCTGAGTATGGGTCACCATACTTGGCTGTATGTCACTTTATACATAATATCACAAAAATCCATTTCTTAGGGCACTCCTAACTATCCGGGGACCTTTTGAAACACCGCTTCAGATTGTCATCACAAGTGTGATGGGGCATGCCCACATACTGCATTCGCACAAAACATATTTGCACATTAAAAATGTTCTCACACGTACAGTACACACATTCACACACACCTGGGCTTAAAGGGGAAGAGCTGCTGCCAGCCTAGTGTTAACTTGGCAGAGTGCTTAATTTATTCAGCATTCATTCCTGCCGCAGCTGGGCTCTGTGTCCTCAACCTTGCAGAACCACAGAACGGCGCTGGGGCTACGGTATCTTCAGTATAGCTCTCGGCACCTTCGGCCCTGGCGGACCCTTCTAATTATTACTTAGTAAATTCTTGAATTGCTTTACCTTGGCTTTCTTTTAAGATCCGTCTCAGCAGTTCTTTAACAATGTGGCTCTCTTTCTCCGCACTGAATGCAGAGGCTTATTTGTTTGCGTTTGTCGGAGCTAGGCCCCATCCGAAATACCCTGGAACCATATTCTCTACCATCTGTGTACACCCCCCTCCCGCCCCTCTCCTGTCCACCCTCCTCCCTCTATTCCACCTCAGGGCAAGGTCACCCGGGACGGGCTCTGCTTAGCCACTACACTAGAACACAAAGACAACACGTGCGGCCTTCAACTGCATCTGACCGAGTGTTTTAATAAGCAATTTTAGTCACTGTTGTCTTATACTGTTAGCATGAATATTCTCTGTCACTCCTGTTTTATTCTCTTACTGTACACTGAATAATAATTTTAACTGAATAAACAATTATACTAATTATAGATATCTTCTAGTATTCAAAAGAGCTCTGTTGAAACTGAATCAATTCAAATTCTCAATGCATGAGTTCTCATATAAACCAGAAGGATATTGGGTGTGTTGGTTGGCTGACTAATATGTTACAGTAGCTCAATAGATAATGCATATTTTCATATTTTGTATTAATTTAATAGATAATTAAACTGACATACATTTAACAATTTATTAGTTTATTTAAATTTTTTTTTAACAATTTTAAATGAAATAATATAGTAAATAAAATAGATCATAGAGGTTTGTACAATTTAATTAAAATTCATTGTGCCGATTTGCTAAAATGATATTCTTTTAATTAAGTAATACATTATTACTTTTAGATATGCTTTATAATTTATTATATTGTAAATGTTTGTATATGTTTTGTTGCAAATGTAAATAGAATGTTAGTATATTATTTATTTTAATTATTTTAAATTCTATTTAAATATGTTTTAATTAAATATGAATTTAATAAATATAAATATTAAATTAATAATAAATTATTACATTTACATTGTATTGTATTGTATTGTATTTTACATTGTATTACATTTCAAATATATATATATATATATATATATATATATATATATATATATATATATATATATATATATATATATATATATATATATATAAATTTTATTAATTAAAATAATAGAGGTATGTACAATTTAATGAGGAAAAAAAGAAATATGAAAAAAGAATACATAGAAAAATAAACAAACAATCAAATAAAACGCATAACATTAATAGCGATTGGTCACTGGTAACTGACTTGAAAATTGAATGACAGTTCACTACTAGTTCACATGTTGCATTTACACAGTGTCTTCCAGACTTCCTCTCTTTCATGAAAAACACAAGTTGCTGTAACTGGATGTCTTACAGTCCCTGATGGGGGACAGACCTCTGACATTTCTTCTTTTTGATCTGATCACATGTTCAGGCTTTGCATTTCTCATCTACTTGGCAAACATACAAAGAGTCTCTGTGTGTGTGTGTGTGTGTGTGTGTGTGTGTGTGTGTGTGTGTGTGTGTGTGTGTGTGTGGTGCAGAATACCAAGCACACAGGTCTGGTGGCTCATATCTAATAACGAGGAGGGAATGGGGAGTGATTATTAGAAACAGAGAAATGAAGAGCATTGTGTGCTGCTACTATGTACTATTCCATTTCTCCTAGTCGAAACCAAAGACAATATCTTCAGTTAAAACACACATATGCTTGTTTTTCTATCACTGTGTTGACTTTTCATTGACTTCTATTGTTTTATACTGAGCTAATGATATTTTCTATTCCCTTCCCTGTAAAAACAACAACAACAATAATAACAACATTATTATTATTATTATTATTATTATTATTATTATTAGGTTTTCATTAAAGAGATAGTTGAAAAGTCATTCACAAAGATGAAAAATCTTTCATTAATGTCTTTTTACTTCTGCGGAACATAAAAAGATATTTTGAGAAATGTCCCAGTACTTTTTCGTCCATACACTTTCAGATTTATTTCCTACCCAAACATTGTAACTTTAGGGTACAACAGATTATTTACCTTCTTTTGTGTTACTCAGAAGAAATCAAATCATACAGGTTTTTGGAACGACATAAGAGTGAGTAAATGATGACAGATTTTTGAGGGTGCGCTAACACTTTAAGACATTATTTTGTATGTCTCTTCAGCTGTTTTCTCAAACAAATAAAACTTGCACACAAGGAAATAATTGGCCAAAGTTATTAATTTGCTTCATTATCCAGATATGTGAATATGCAGTCTCCCTATGAGGCTTCCTCACATCACAAAACACACGACATTAAACAACAAAACTTCAGCAAGATTCAGCCTGCATCCTCTGGGATGCACATGATCAAGCTAAATATCCACATTTTAGTTGAAAGAGCACTGAAGCACAAACACTTCAGCAGCACATCATAAAAGAGCGTATATGTGCAGTTTTTACTGGCTTTCAGTTTGCAAAAACAGTCAACAGCACACAAGAACTTCCTTCCTGTAGACCACAAGTGTGCGTGTGTATGTGTGAGAGTGTGTGTACAAAGAGGGATGAACATAAGGCAGAGCTACTTCTGTCTGAGCAGCAGCACAACACCTTCCCTAGAGATTATTCATGTAGACACACACACTTCCCCTCATTCCTTGCTCATTATGAAACTCTGATATTATTATTTAACTCTATTTCTCCATCCCTGTTCAATCTGCTCAATTCCGCTCTTATGCTAACACACATGTACTCTGAAACACACACACACACACACACACACACACACACATAGAGGGATGGTGGGGGGGATTACTGCTGTCAGGATAGATCAGCTGCTTAGACCACTCACCCTTGTCTAAATACGACTGGTAGAAGCTGCACGAAACAGACAATCCCTTACAAACACTTTATAAACACCTCCGATGCTCTTTCTAAACCTGTAAACCTGTGCTTATTAGCCTCTAATGCACTCCACAAAGCTACCACGACAGGTTGTCGCCCTAAAATAACACTCATTCCGTAGGGGTTTATCTTCCTCTAACCACACAAATCTTTTCGTAGTGCATTAAAGATTTGGCTTCCATTTCAGGATGAGTGAAACACATACAAAAAGAAAAATGCTAAAATAACTATTTCAATGAAATCCAATCAAAGTAACAATTTAAATCTTAAAGCTGAATCATAAACAATGTCTGTTGGCTAAAAGCTCAAGAAAATGCTATAAAGCCCAACAGGGTGGTCAGTACCCAGACTCACTTGGCAACTGACTAAATAAATATATTTAGAATATATTTGATCAAAAATACAGCAAAACAGTAACATCTTATTATAAAATATCTTATTTTAAAATGCTATTTATTCCTGGGATGGCAAGGCTGAAATTTCAACAGCCTGATCTTTCAGAAATCATTCTAATATGCTGATTTAGTGCTCAAGAGTATTTGTTTCAGCTGGGCTGCTTTTTTTTTTGGAAAACTGTATTTCTTCAGGATCTTTTGTTTTGATGAATTAAAGTTAAAAAGAACAGCATTTATTTGAAATAGAAATCTTTGTAACATTATAAATGTCTTTACTGTCACTTGATCAATTTAATGCAAGTAAACCCTTATAATTTAATCTAAAAATATTGAGAAATGTAATCAAAATAATGCATAAGATGTGTGTGTGTGTTCTATGATGTCTGCAGCCCGTTCAAGGTTCTCTGTCATCTTTATTAAAGGGAGACCTTGAGATCCACCAATTATTTTCTTTCCTCATGCAAGGATAGCAATTTAAATGCACTGATAAAGTGTACACACACACACACACACTACATGTCCTTGGGCACTTTCTCCCTTTATCCATCTAGTATCTCAGTATCACTCCCCTCTCCCTTGTCATGATGTAGAAATGTGAGAGGATCTAAAAACACTCGTGTGTTTTTATGTGGCTGCTCTTTCTTCTCTTCTTTCCTAGTATGATAACCAGAGCTAGTCTGATCAGGAAGGGGAGGAGCTATCAGAAAGATGTGGAGATTCTAAACTAAGTCCACTAAACAGTCAAAGCTTCAGGTTGTTACAAAGTATTTATTTTTATAATCAACTGAATATCAAGTACTAAAAAATCTACACAGATAACATCAATTTTTTCTGGAAATTTTCTAAGATAATTAGAGCCTGGTTGGAGGACAGGTTGGATAATTCTGGGTATTTATAGTCGTTAAACGATAAAAAACATTTCTAACATCAAATATAAAACAAACAGCTTCTACAGTTTAGTGTGGTGATTTTCTGCTGTAAATGCCTCAAAATATAGATGTCACATTTAGCTTGCTTGTTGTTTATAAATAATGAAATAATATGATGCAGAATCAACTGCATCAATTAACCAATTAATGCAGAATCAACCGTATAATCAGCATCAGACATATTTATATTTCAAGATGGATTCGCACATCTCTCTTCCACTCTCATTCTTCCCTCCGTCTCTTATTCTGTCTTACTTTCTTGAATGTATTCTCTTCTTTTCACTCTCTTTCACCCTCCGTTGTCTTTTTAATAACGCATCGTAATCCTGGATAAATGAATTAGGTTAATGCTGGGGAACGGGTCACATAAACAATATATTCTCTCTCTCTTTCCATCTCACTCTCATGCTCAGTAAGCACAGACTGTTCTTTTAAGCACTGCACACCCGGTTTCATTTGGTAAATTGATTGAGAGATTTGTGTGCGGAGTGGAAGATAAAGCCCTATGGGATGAGTGAAGGAGCTGCCACCATTAAAACTGACAGATGTCAAACATTCAAAATACAAATCGCACGCTAAGGGCCACAGTGGCTTATCATTATGTTTATTTATTGTTATTTAAAAGAGGAAACTAAATGAAACCTCCTTTTTCACCCTCTTACTCTGTCATTAGCTACTTGTATAAAACATTGAAACACAGCCAAGTACCTCATATGCAATTTAAAAGGCATTATACACAACACTCGACTTGCGTACATCAGTTTAATGATTGAAGGGAATGTTTCGATGAGCAATTCTTAAAGTTAAGAACAAATCAAGCTGGAGAAAAATAAATGAGGCAGAATTGGAATTTTATAAAACAAACTGGTGTTAACATGTTATTGGAGATCTGTCTAATTATGCAAGCCACATTCTCGCCCATATGTTCCTCTGCAAGAGTGCGACAGAGGAGGCAGGGATGAACATCCATGTGTGTGATGATCCCCTGTTGGGAATCTAAGAGATGGATTCACTTTCGTAACATTTGCTGCTGGATCGCCAAATTTAATCCTGGTATTAATCTTGTCTAAATTATTCTGGAAAGTATGTCAATGCAATATGTTTGTGTTATGCTGGAATCATTGATATGCAGATTCATCAACCAAAAAATTAAAACTGACATACTACCATTCAAAAATGAAGGGTCAGTGAGATAATAAATACTTTACAAAGATTATATTTAGCAAGGATGCATTATATTTATCAAAAGTGAGAGTTCTGTAAAGTTTCTATAAATCAAAGCATCTTGGAAAAAAAAATGTATCATGGTTGCCATAAAAGTATTTTTAAAAGTATTATTAAATCAGTATCACTGATGTCTGTCTTAAACACCAAATTAGCATATTTCAGAAGGAAACTGGAGTAATGGTTGCTGAAAATTCAGCTGTCAATACAGGACTAAATTACAATTAAAATATGTTAAAATAGAACACAGTATTACTGTTTTTACTCTATTTTTGATCGCATAAATGCAGACTTGAAGAGACTTCTTTCAACAAGGTTTCCGACCACTATAACTTTTGAACGGTTGCTTAGACGCAAATTGTATTGCTCATTGTCATATCCTTAAGAGGGTCTAAGTATCTACAACTACATGCTTCTCTTTTCACCCATATACTGTATAATGAAGAATTCTTTTACACAGGTCAAGCCGAGAGAGGTTTTCAAGTAACTTCAGACTAACCACTCACACAAACCATCTTGTAGGCTCTCTCTCTCTCTCTCTCACACACACACACTGCATATAACAGACAGGAACAAACACATATGTACAAGTGGTAGACTTGGTAGCTTAGACTGTAGCCACAACCCTGTGCATGTTCCTCAGCCAATGAGCATAAAGCATTGGGTGTGAGTGTTTAAATGTAGGTGTTTATTGGGTTGTTTGAACAGATACAGTAAAGCAGAGCATTTATTTCTGCTGTGCAGTTCTTTTAGATCTGCTCGTATTAATGACCAGTGGATTAAGCACAACCTTTCTATTCATCTGTGGTTGCTAGACATGAAATGAAAATAAACAAAATACAGTCTAATTTAGACTGATTAGCAAATTAATCATAAAAAACAAATTGTGAACCAGATTCATTCAAAAACAAGGTCTCAAAGCAATGATTTGTAATGTTCAGACAACACTAATGCGAGCGCGTTTACTCTACAGAAGAGCAATATCCAGCTGATTAAATATTTAGAGCTGAGCGCAATGACAAAATGCATCTTCACTTCAGACATTTCCATGACTTTCCATTACTATTCACTCTTTTGCATGGTTTGGAAAAAATGGTTTTAAATTCCCAGCTACTTCCAAAATAACCTGAAATTGCTGTTTTTTTTTGTCTAATATAAGGCTATACTTTGACATACACAATTCTCCACTGCGAAATTATGCTCTGATATTAGGCACTAGAATATTTGGAGTGTACTACCACCAGTAAATGATAGCAATTTTTAGATGCTTTGTGAGTGTTGTATTGTACACACTTAAAATAACACATTTATAGCTGAGAGTGCATTATTATCGGGACAGATGAGATGGATGGGGAGAAACAGGATGAGAGAGAGAGAAATCCATTATGTTGAAACAGTGACACACTGCACTTGACTGATATCTTTAACCTGCTCAAGACAACACATCCTTATTAAAGCTACGACACCCATTAAACGCACGAATCAGACTCAGATCTGGTAATTCTCTAACCGCACCGCAGCATTTTTCATTCCTGCTCAACATAAAAGTAGAACAAAGACTCAAATGCTCAGCGCTAGCTTTACGCCATCACCCTCTTTTTTCCTCTCCCTCCTCGTCATTTTCTCTCTCTTCTGTATTCTCCTTCATCACTCTCTCCGCAGGGTGTCTGGAAGAAGGCGAGGAAAAGACAACAACAAACGACTGCATGTCAGACAGAATGAATGGTGGAAGAAGAGGGAGAGCGAAAGTGAGAGAGAGAGAGAAACAGGAGCAGGAAGGCGCTGGGAGGAGAAAAGACTGAATCAGCATCCACCACAGCAAGAGCCGCTGTCAAGATCACTGTTTCTCAACCGCTTTGACTTCGGGCTCAGTTTTTACATTAGAACACAGAGTGGCGACCCAACACAGACCCCAAATTGTTTATCGTGCAAAAGTAAATGAGAAAGGCTCTGAAATACAAAATTAAATTCTCTTAATCTTAACTGCAAATTGATAATTTGTTGTAATATTTTCAGATCAGACTAACCACAGGCTCTTCTTTGTAGTTTGTTTGGACTTTGATGGCCTTCTGAACTTTTGACTTTCATGCTCTCTGCAGCCAATAATTCACTAAAAGCACAAACCATGTTTGTCCTCGCTGAAACTGGACCCGTACCGCATTTAATGTAGTCAGGGTCATATTTTCTTTTAGCTTGAGTAGTTCTGTTCATGGTTTCTGAGGATGAAGGCATATTTGGATACATGATTCTACTTTAATAATAACTACAATACAAATATTTGGCGATAATAAAAAAAAGAACAGACTCAAACTGTCTGAGCTGAAGGTTTTGCTACTCAAAAAGTACTTTCCTTCGACTCTGAAGCTAAAACTAAAACTAATATCAAACTTAACTTTTAATGATTCAATCAAGTGAAGTCCCATCCTATATTATATACTCAATATACAATTCCATTCAGTTTTGAATGCTGTCTTTAAGACACAATGCGCATTGATATGAAACAGAGCTTGCATAGTCACCATTAAAGTTACATAGATTTGATATAACAAAAACATGAACAAATGTAATAAAGCACCATCCATATAAGTATTAAAATGTACTCTGGCAAGCAGATACACGAGAGCTGTCAAACAGCCAGTCATCACTGTCCACACATGGCTTCATGTCATGTTAGACTCAATCTGATTTATAAATCTAATCTGATTTTACGTTTATATAACCCGCTGTAACACAAACACAGTGTCTAACCAAATCCAAAAGTCATCACACACGTGGCTGGTCATGTCGCCTAGTTTGTATGAACTGATGTTAAATATACAAAGAGCGCAGTTTAGCGACTTCAGCTGGGAATTATAGACTAAACAGGAATTTACAATATGGCAACGATACAGAGCAAAACACAGTTCATGATTGAGTTTGTGTTTTTAAATTAACATTTTAAGCACCTGGACAGTTCTCATTCACTTTAATGCACTGGGATTTTTAGTTCATATCTCTCGGAACGTAAATGTTTAATTGGTTTGAACTACTTAATGAACATGCACTTCACTGAACAAGTCACTATTTTGATATGAATCCAAAGACTTTAATGAGGCATCTTGTTCATTAATGAAGATCTGCTGATTTAAATAACACTTGTTCATTTTTAATCAGAATTTTTAACAAAAATGTATGAAGTCATAATCTCTGAGATAAAAAGTTGATGGGTTAAAAATCATAATTATGACAAAAAGTCATAATTGCGATATACTAAATTATAATTATGAATTATGACTTTTTATCTCAAACTCAATTTCAACTTATTTAACTTAATTAACCACATCAACTCTGGGGACCCACCGGTGGGTCCAATATTGCATATGCCTAATTCTCAAAAAATCAAATTTTGAAAAAACAGCTGAAGTGGTTAAGTCATAATTCTGGAGTTTATATCAAAATATGGCTTCTATTAATATTACATATTTTAGTTTAGATTTTTGCTCTTGTATGATGGAAACAGGCTTTCATTCATTACATGCTTATCCTAGCAAAAGGAACAAATACAGAAAGTAAAAAATACAATAACAAATACAGTAGCATTTGTCTTAATTGTGAACAGCAAATCTATTGTTTTTACATTTAACACCTAACCTATTAAATATGTTTTTCCCTGAAAAGTGTGCTCATGTTATCTGTCTTTAAAATAAACAGAATTTGATTTGACATATCACATTGTACACATCTCAAACAGAAGAAAATAACTTACAGGAACATCCAAGAGGCCTGAATAAATCTGAGCTAGTCCATTGATATATATATATATATAAAATCCTCTTGTGTAGGTGGATATTTTTATAGAGTGGTGTGTATATGATACTTTTAGAGTGTGTGTGTGTCTGTGTGTGTAAAGCAGCTCCCAGGACTCAGTCGCCAAGACTGTCTCACTCTGTCTGCCTCCTGTCTGTCTCTCCCTTTCCGCCTCCACTTTCTTCCTCCCTCCTTCTCTCTCTCTTCTTCCTTCACCACTAAACTCACATACTCTCTCTTTCTCAGTGCTGCTCACACACTATGCTTTCCCTGTATTTCTGCCTCATTCTCCTGTCTGGAGTCAGACTCTCTCAGAGTCTCTACACTGACACTCCTCTCCTCCCTCCCTCTCTCTCTCTCTCTCCCTCCCTCCCTCTATTCCTCTAGCATCCGCCCCCTCCTCTCTCCCCCCCACAGTAAGATGAAAAAATGAGAGAATTAAACATGAGCTGCCTTTGAACAGACAGAGAAAGAACATTTGGTGCAGATGGATTTAATCGTTGCCGTTCTTGCTACAACAGCAACAACATGCACGCACACACACACACACACACACAAACAAAGAATCAGAGAGGATAGGTAAATTTATTTGACATTGACAGAGTACGTCTGTAGATTCTAGCAGCTGGAAATGTGAGTATGAAGGCCAGGAATATACATTTGAGCGTGTAGAAAGCAGGCTCTCGTTCTCATATTAAAACACTGATGAAGGGTTGAACTGCTGAATGTCCTCTCTATCTCGATCTCTCTTTTCTCTCCGTCTCCTCGGGGCACAAAGCACAGAAGCTGACACAACAAGGCTTCTTTCTCATACACTCTGAATAAAATTAAACGAGGCATTTAGTCTAAGACCTCCTTGTCAGTTTCTTTACAATAAATCAAGATATCATTTGTTTCCTTCAGTAAAGGCTAAGCTGTAAGACAAGGGTGTTACGTTTATGAACTTTCTGTTCCTTTATTTGGTCACCTTCCTTTTCTTGTTTTGGTTAATTGATTATTCCCCACCTGTCTCCAGTTCCCTCATTACCTCCTGTGTGTTTAAATACCTGGTCTGTTCAGTTCTCCCTGGTCCGTGATTGTATTGTAACCTAACCTCAATGTGCATCTAAATGTGTATGTAACTTAATGTATTTGTATCTTAACCTATTGTGAAGTTAATGTGGTGTTGTGTATAGTCTGTATTCTCCGTCGTCATCCAGTAAACTCCTCATTTTGATCACTATCCTCCTCGAGCACTTTGTCTTACGTTTAGCACACACCCATACTTGTAACAGAATCACGGACCCAAACAGTATAGTTTAGTTAGCAGCGTTTTCCAGCAGTCCGTCTCCTGTGCCTGGAGCACAGGAGACTGGAGGACCATACCAGGGACTTACCCACTTCCCCGACCGCTCGCTCTCTAACTTCTTCTACACCGGCCTGAGCGAGCGGTGTAAGGCACGCCTACCAGCGAACGATCCCTGAGAGGATTTCGCCGCTTTTCGGTGCTGGAGAAAAATGGATCTTCATGGACCATCTGCACCGCCGAAGAGGATATCTCCAGCCACACTCCCGACCCAGAGACCAGCCAGCCACCATCAAGCCGCACGGAGCCAGAGCCCACCGCAGCCGCAGAGCCCGAGCCAATCACCGACAGGGTGCAGGACCTCGAAAAACGACTGACCAGGTGTGTGAGCCGGCAACACCGTGCATCGTGGGAGTCTTAGTGGAGATCGAGGGCGTGGAGGAACGCCCTGCCCACACTTCCGCGACTGAGGGTGAGCTGTATTCGGTCTCGGGAAATAATATGGAGCAACTATTGGATCTAATGGGCTGGTCTATGGAGGTGATTCCTGAATCCCCTGTTTGTCCGCTGGTGAATTTTCTGTTTCTCCACTGGTTCCGCCCAGCTCTGAATTTTCTGTTTCTCTGCTGGTTCCACCCAGCTATGAACTTTCTGTTTCTCCGCTGGTTCCGCCCAGCTCTGAATTTTCTGTTTCTCCACTGGTTACGCCCAGCTCTGAATTTTCTGTTTCTCCACTGGTTCCGCCCAGCTCTGAATTTTCTGTTTCTCTGCTGGTTCCACCCAGCTATGAACTTTCTGTTTCTCCGCTGGTTCCGCCCAGCTCTGAATTTTCTGTTTCTCCACTGGTTACGCCCAGCTCTGAATTTTCTGTTTCTCCACTGGTTCCGCCCAGCTCTGAATTTTCTGTTTCTCCACTGGTTACGCCCAGCTCTGAATTTTCTGCTTTTCTGCTGGTTCCGCCCAGCTCTGAATTTCCTATGTCTCCTGTATTCCCTCCCAGCCTCCCTCTCCCACCTCCTCCTAGACCTGCCAGTTCCCCTGCTCCACTTCCGCTGGTTCCTTCCAGCCCTGATCCTCCTGTGTTTCCTCCCATCCTTCCTCTCTCTCCTCCTCCTAGACCAGCCAGTTCCTCGACCTCATCTCTGCTGGTGCCAGTCAGTCCCGCAGCTCACCCTCAGTCCGCGCCATCTGGGCGCAATGGTTCGCCGCTGGACTGCCAGTCTCCAGCTCCGCCTTGGCGAGTGGATTCCCTGTCTCCGCCTCCAGCCTCCGAGCCCTGGACTCCTCCTCGGTCCTTCGACCCAGCGGCTCCGCCTTGGCTCTTAGCTCCCTCGTTTCCACCGTGGCCTGTCATCCCACCTGCTCCACCGGGCTCCCTCATCCCTCCGGCTCCACCTTGGTCAGTCGTCGACCATCTGCCGCCTCGGGACTCCATTCCTCTGGCTTCACCTCGTCACTCCATCCCTCCGGCTCTGTGAGGCTCCTCCTTCCCTCTGGTTCCACCTCCATCCTCAGTCACTCCGGCTCCACCTTGGTCGCCTGAGCCTTCTGCTCCACCTAGGCCCTCCGGATCCTCGGCTTCACCATGGCTCTGCAGCTGTGCTGCTCCATCTTGGGCTCCTCACCCACCAGTGCAGTCTCCGCCTGTCGGCCCCCTGGTGTCGTCGACCCCTTCTCCACCATGGCTCCTCCCGCCATCGACTCCACCGTGGATCTCCGTCCTGGCTGGTCTCTGGAGGACCATCTGGCTCCTCCTGCTCCGGGCTCCTCCATCCACTCCGCCCTGGTCCCTACCTCCATGCTCCCTCTTCACCTGCTCCTTGCCTGCTCCACGCCCGCCTCCAGAACCCCCACCCTCCCTCCGCCGGTATTCCTCTTGTGGTGTGAGGACGCACTGTTCCGGGAGGGGGCGAACTGTTACGTTTATGAACTTTCTGTTCCTTTATTTGGTCACCTTCCTTTTCTTGTTTTGGTTAATTGATTATTCCCCACCTGTCTCCAGTTCCCTCATTACCTTCCTGTGTGTTTAAATACCCGGTCTGTTCAGTTCTCTCTGGTCCGTGATTGTATTGTAACCTAACCTGAATGTGCATCTGAATGTGAATGTAACTTAATGTATTTGTATCTTCACCTATTGTGAAGTTAATGTGGTGTTGTGTATAGTCTGTATTCTCCGTCGTCATCCAGTAAACTCCTCATTTTGATCACTATCCTCCTCGAGCACTTTGTCTTACGTTTAGCAAACACCCATACTTGTAACAAAGGGTAATCCACAAAAAATTTAATAAAATAAATGAACATTTAGGACATTAAACATTTATATGTACATAGATACACTATTTAAGTCATCTAACATATAAGATGGCTTTTTATTTGTATTTTGTGTAAATTAGCTACAATTTGACGTTGTCTCATCATTGTATTTGTGATATTTAAATATAACTTTAAAAAAGTAATATGTGTAGTTGATTATGGTTCTTATGTCACTCATAATTTTTTTGAATTACAGTTGATTACAACTGGATCCCATAATCAGCAATCACCAAGGGAACTGATACTTTCGTAAAATATGTCATTTTTAAGAAAACTATTTTTTTTATCAGAAAATATAATTAAATTATACACCAGCATTTTAAAGTTTCCAAAACTAAGGTGTAGCTTCCAAATCACAGCAATTGTTCCCATTTCAGTTCAACTCACAGTTGAGGAAGAGTGAGAATCAGCTAGTTGTGAACTCCAGAACTGATTCACTGACTCATTGAGTCTGATTCAAACCAGCAAGTTTGAGGCTGTTTCAGTAATCATTTTAACCGACTCCTATTAAAAAAAAAAAAAAAGGTTCAAAGGCGAGTCAATAGTTTGCGAATCGGACTTCACGGCTCATGCTGTGTTTGTACAGTAGTTGCACACAGGAAACAGTGGGAGTGGGGTGCACTCTAACCAGATGATATCTAAATCTCATATTGGCCCCACACAAAAAGCTTTCCCAACAAGATTTTAAGTTGTTTTTGCATTTCTGACCTTTGTGTCCTACACATAACATGTCAATTAAATTTTTTTTCAACATCCTATGTGAAAATTAACAGTCAATTTCCATTTAAACATCTTAAAAGCCATATTTGCTTTCACTAGTTGATACTGATATTGGTATACTAGTTGATGTGAGAACTGATATAAAATAAATAGCAAATTATTATAAAAATTATGTTTACAGCAATTTTATATGGAGTACAACATCATGCAGGACACATCAACTTTCAAAATAAAGAAACAAACACAAACACATGCAAACTCTATAGATAAAATGTGCTCTTGTGGCAGCGTGACCTCACTCTCGCTTTGTCTGTCTGTCTCTGTATTTCTCTCAGACACATTTATGTACAGCTGACCCACTTAGAGCTTTTAAAAATGGTTAAAATCATTGAACGTGCCCAAGCAGAAGAGAGGCGCAAAACAAGGCTAGACTCTCCACACCCTGCTGGGAAGACTGCTGTGGATGTGTGTGTGTGTGTGTTTGGTGTTGGCATGCAATATTTTCTCCCGTGTATATAACCAACCACCCCCCACAACCCACTATTTCAGCCTTGAAGGAAGGACATGATCACACAAAAAAAGAGAGAAAAGAGAGCGATACATAAATTTACATACCAACAGAGTGGAGATCAGTGTTAATTAAAATTAAAATGATAAAAATAGTTTTCGTTGAATTAAATAATGGTGTAATAAAATAAATTACAAATATTAGATGAAAAATGTAAACTTATTTCAGTAAGTCATCAAGGCAACAATGTATTTAAGTATTAAAATTACTAACTAACACTGAAATTAAAATAAATTAAAGCTAATATTTATATAAATATAAAATGAAATTACACAAATACTAAATCACAGAACAAAATTACTAAAACTTACAAAATTAAAATGAAAACTGAAAATATAAAACAAGATATTTGAAGCTAAATTAATAAATACTATTATATTTTAATAATACTACAACAACACTGGTGGAGATTATTAATGGTGGGAGAGAGAATGTCTTTGTGCATGAATACATGAGTACAGTCAGACTAAACCCAGCAGTTTATCATACAGTATATACACTTTAGTCAAACTAAAATTCTCAAATTCAAACAAACAGACCCAGATCTTCATCTTGGTCCAGCATGCATACACAATAATCACTGACTTCAGTGCTGTGATTGCTTCAAATGTTCAGTTATGCTCTGTGTCATGTACTTAGAGATGATGACTGCAGTTTGACTTTCAAAAGTATCAACATCATTTTTTCATAAACAAAACATTTCTCATTCAATTATTCCAAAGCCAAGTCATCTAAGGACTTTAAGAAGAGTTCAAAGTTGATACTGAGATAGCACAGTTCCTAACTGATTCCTTATGAATGCAACTCTCTCCAGAAAACCACGTCTCCACATTGCTTTGATATTACACAAATGCTTTCCTTCTGACCTCAGAGTCACTTAAACATCAATTTAGCACAAGTGAAATGACATCACAAATGTCTGTAGTCACATAAACCAATCAGCTAAAGCCACACCTGGGGTTCTTCAGCAACCACTTAAACACACAGAGAGGTAGATAGAAGCAGCTATGCTGGAGACATGACAGCACACACCACAGACACAAATTAGGCATGTTTATAGCCTGTAGGCTTTGTGTGAGAGTGTGTGTATATTCAGTACATGTGGTCAAGAGGATACGGGGTAAAAAAAAAAAAATTCACTACTGCTGTGAGGGAAATTAAACATTCTCTCTCTTTCATTTTCTTTTCTTTCTTACTTTCCCGAATGGTGAAGTCTCAGAGAGGTTTCAAAGGTAAAAAAAAAAAAAAAAATACAATCTCACTTCTGCTTTTGAGCTCACAGAAAAACAGACTTCCTCCACAAACTGTAAGCATGACAGCGAGAGAACAGAGAGTGGTGTTCAGTAGGAGGAGGGAATCCCCACCTGAGTCAACGACTACAAGAAAGCTGCTCCTGCTGGGAAAATACCTGTGTTGCTGTTGAGTTCTTGTGAATCATGAGTCTTGATAACAAATCAAACTTTTGTTTTCTACTCTATTGCGCTCCTCAAGGAAAAAGATGTACATGGTTTATTTATTAAAATTAAATTATAATCTCGGCTCAGAAAAATAAAATATTGTGAGTTGAGTATTTAAATTTGGTTTAGAATAAAACTGAATTAGATCGTCTTTGTGAGTGTGTGAGAGAAGGAGAGAGAGAGAGAGAGAGAGAGAGAGAGAGAGAGAGAGAGAGAGACAGTTTTGGGGGATAGAAGTTTTGAATCCCTCTTTAGTTTGCAACCATGCATGTGAAGTCACTAAAGAAACCGACCCCCTTTTCTCTTTCTTCCTCAATCTCAGTCTCCTCTAAAATTCATTATCTTTTATTGGTGTGATGAAAGAGGACTACTGGGCTGAAAGAGGGGGACTCTGTCTTCAAACAGACCGCCACGCATGAGACAGAATGCACAGCCGCACTTTGAAACTCTATAGGCACACACATTTACACACACTGCCTTTCTCTCTTTAGCATGGATATACAAACACACACAGTCACAAAGCCTTTGCTCTTTGCTGCATAAACAAACACATATTTTCACTTCAGAGCAAAAAATTTATAGAACTCAAGATCGTCTCTTTTTTTCATTCAAGTAATGATCTTTTTAGACATGACACAGTAACAAAACAAAGTAATTTTGGCCCTATCCTAATTAACAGAGATGGACTGAGCATGTTCAGCCTTTTAGCATGAATGCTAATCGCATAAAAGACTCACATTCCTTCATTCTCTGCTCAGCTGTCCATTCAATTAACCTTTGGAGCTTCCTAACTGCCCCTCTTATACACACATCAGAGTTGGAACACCCACTCCCCTCCCTTCCCATGGTACACACCACAGGGTGCCCACTCCATCTTTCTCCCCCAGTATGAAGTGAGCATACCCAAAGCTAATGGAAAAACCAGGGCTGTAATTCCGTCTTCTTATATCTTTGGATTTTTAATTGCTTACTTCTAAAAGTCCTGTTTAAAACATAATTCTTTTGACACTTTTTCAATGCGCTAAATCATCTATCGACTATATAAATCAAGAATTTTGAAGATAACAACAGATGCATCACAGTCTTAGGAAATAAATAACAGCTACAGAAGTCATCTATTGCTTGCACTTAAAAGTAAAGTGTCAGTTTCGTGCCACTACTGACACCAAACAGAATCACAAAAATAAAATTGTGTACCCCGCCCCACCCGCTCCCATCTTCAAAATAATTGCTTAATTTCATTTGTCTCTCCACATTTACCTGGGATAGATGAAAGTAAAATGTTCTTGCCTCACCTTTACACTATAGTGATACTTGTACTGTATTCAATTCTATTTTCTACATTTATAAAACACAGTAATTTAGACATAAAGAAAAAAGCTATTCCTGAAGGTAATGAAAGATCACATTAAAAGTAGATTTTTATACTAGCTGTCTGGCTTTATATAATTTGTGAAAACAAGCAAGCAATGTTACTCACATCTCTGCAGTGAGGCACAATACCACCAGCAGGCATGCCCCTTTGCACACGCTGTGGCAAAAGATGTCCATGTCCTGTGGCTGATGTGGGTGTCGTGGGCTGCATGCTAGCATTGCGGTATGCTCCCACAGTCAGAGGACCCGGTTTGGTCACAGAGGGATTGGGGTCAAAATGACGTAACGGCTTGGTGTTGTTGAAGGAGTATGGTTCTGGACCCATACCAGCTGTGGTGGTCTTGTTTAGTTGCAGCTGTGAGGGTTTTCCCTGTGCCTGCATTAGGAGCTTGAGGCTACTGGTTGGCTGGTTGGATGTGATGGCCTTGAACAGCTGACTAGACATTGCAGGTGCTTGAGTATTTTGTGAGTTGAAAACAAGTCCTTGTGTGGGAGGTTGTGTTCCTGGTTGGCATTGCCCCGCTGGACTTGGATGTTTATCTGGTCGGTAAGGAGGCGATGGTCGAGTGTTGTTTGATGCTGGGGCCACACCAGGAAGAAAACTTGCCTGAGAACCTTGGATTGCAGTGCCTGAAACTCCTGGTGGGGCATTTCCAGACAGAATGCTGTTTTGGGGGCTGAATGGGGGCTGAGCAATTGCTGGGCTAGCCAGCTTTTCTGGCCTGTAGGGTGGTGAAGGTCTGGTGGACGGGGCTGGAGCCATGCTAGAGATAAGAGAACTCTGGGGGCTCTGAATATTACCTGCTGGGCTGAAAGGCTGCTGATGTGGTGATGAGTTAGGCAGTTTATCCCCTGGTCTGTAAGGTGGAGAGGGACCAGCCCAGGAAGTACTCTGCTGGCCCAATCCAGACAACCCTGACTGTGCAGGTGGGGGACCTGCACTGTTGTTGGAATGATGCTTACTATTCGATGCCATCTGCTGAAGCTGTTGGGCTCGGGGCATGTCATGCCAGTTGGATCCGGGCCGGCTTGATAGGGCAGCAGAAAGCATGGGCGAGCGTGCTTGATTTTGCCCTTGTGAAGAGGAGGAGGACAAGGGTGATGCTGAGAGGGGAGACAGAACTGTTTTGGAAGGGTGTGGTAGAGTATATGGTGCCCCAGCAGGACTTGGACCCACCTGAGGCGACCCAGCTTGAGAGAAACCAGGGGACTGAGTGAGGTGGGCCTCCAGGTGGGACTGTCTCTGTGGAGACCTTTTGGGGGTGCCATTACCCTCCAGGTGGACAAAACCTCCAGCACTACTTGCCTGGTCATCACTTTCTTTTCCTAAGATCTTCTCAATATCAAGTTCAGGTAAGGAGGGATCAGGGTTCTTTGTAAGTTCATCCAAAATCTCCTGCAGTTCTTGTTCCACTGAAGGAGTGGCTGAACTCCCATTTGGGTTGAAGTTGCTTGTCAAGCCCCCTGAGCCTCCCCCAGTCTTTTGTGTTGATCCAGGACTAGCATTTGTGGGTACGGAATATGGCGACCCCAAATTGTTGTTGTTGCTGTTCAGTCGATTAGCTTCCAGAGGGCCCCCCTGGTTGTCCATCCCAGAAAAGAACGGGGGCTGAGGGTAGCTGGGGCCCATGTCCAAGGTGACATCTTCCAGACATAGACGTTTGCCACCTCCCTGGGTTATAGACGTGTCAGAGACCCCGTTTAGTAATGCAGAACTCTCAACGGCCCCAGTCAATTTCCTCTTCAGGGCTCCTGGCAGCTATGGAGACACAGAAAGGCAAAGCCTTGTTATCACGGCAAGTTGCTTCAAGGAAAATGGAAAATTATACATACATATATACATACATTAGACTGCTGACAAGATTTGTGTAATGTTATGTGACAACTTCTGGAGACAAAATCTGGACATTCATTCACGTTTCTCAATATATATTTAGGTTTTTAGACAACAACTTGATTGTTACCACAAGTCAACTGGTCTGTTACTTCCCACAAATGGACTGTAGGGATCTCAAGGCTCTATCTTTTAAACCCTACGAGTATGAATGCCTATTTCCAAAATGGGCTTTTTGGGTCTGAGCCTTCCAAGGCCCAGCTGTTGTCCAATGGTGCCAGAAGTGGGATCATCCAGCAGACCGTTTCCATTAGTGCATGGGTCAACACTGCGAAAGCCTTCTCTCTTACCCCATCCTCCCCAATTCTAGCCCTCTGGAGAGCCCTCTTAACGGATTAAGACTAAAGAGCCGCCAATCAAAAGCGCTTCATTCACATTCAGAATAAAGATGTTTGCAAACTTGCAAATCACATAATATAAACGACAGAGCCTGGGGATTTGTTTTAGATGTGTGGCCTCCAAGGAACTCCTTTTACCAAACCAAAGCATTGAATGAAACTTAAAACAGAATGCTGGTAAACTAAAATAGCATGTGTTCATTCTGGTCTTACAAAATCAACCAAAAAAATCAGGTACTAGCAGTGTCAGTTCATGAGAAAAACATATTTTTAGGCTTTTTTCTTTATCTTTTAAGAGGCTATTGGACTCCCAAATGGGAGGCACAAAAAGGAGAGCGAGAGAGATATGGGTGGGGGGGGGGCAGTGTATTGTTGGACTTTAGACCCAGTGCAGCTTGAAATGCTGTGTGTTCCATGGCACTTTAAACCTTATAGAAAAATTGAGAGAGAGAGACAGAGATAGAGTGATGAATGAAGAGAGACCTCCTAAGAAATGGATTCTTGACAGGATGAATAATTTACTGTAACATTCCACCAGCAAAAGAATGTGCAGCATTTTTTCATTCTCGTTTCTCTGCATTTTCTCTTTTTTTATGAGGATCTTGACACCATTATCCATTTTTAAGCTCCTTTGAAGACTTGTAAAGGCAATTGGAAAAACAGTTACAGAATATTGCCTTGTACATATCATATAGAAGAAACATTCTTGACAGCTCTCTACATTCTATCCGCCTAGATTCGATACAGGAATGTATAAACACTACACCTCACACCCTTCCCAAAAAGCTGGCTTGTGGACACTACTAGTCCACTTCCTACTAAAGCTCTCTTCCCTCCTTTCTCTTCCTTCATCCCCACATTACCTACCCCCTTTTTATATAGGAGGTTTTCCACATAGATTCCTCTCTGACTAGAACAATGGAACTCCGGAGACACACCTTCCCCGGCATCGCCATGCTGTCTGCGCAGTCCACCCTGCTGTGCATGTGTGTGTGTCTGTGTTTTAAAAAGAGACAGTGTGGACACTTGACGGAAGAGTGTCTGTGCATGTGTAACAGAATATGAATTAATGCAGCCTTCATTTTAGAGCCTATATTCTCACTGACACACACGCACACACAATCCTCTCTTTAATGGATGCCAATTTCACCCTGAGTAAACACATCAATACAGACACATCGACTGTCTCTCTCTCCCTCTCTCTCTCTGCTGGAGGGACGCCTTTCATTCGGTAGCGATCGGATTTGCCCCATTATGACTGACACAACCATCTGTCAGCACAGAGCTCTGGCAAGAGAGAGAGAGAGAGGGAGCAGACCTATCATCCACACTGCTGTGCATATTCCTCATAATTATGGCTGGTAAGGCATACATCTGATTGCATTGCTCTGATTATCATTAAAGCTGCACTGAATACACACACACACACACAAACAATCACACATACACACACACACACACACAGAATGCTGAACAAACAGAATGGTACAGTGATGAGAGGGGATTAGTAAATTAGTGCAGTCTGAGTGTGTGTAATGGTAGATTTCAATAATTGGGTTGATGGATTTGGTTGGTATTGAGATTAAAATAAAAAGCATCAAATGTTGTTTTTTGCTCTTGTTAGAGAACACAGATGCAGGATGAGGAGAGTGTGTGCAAGAAAAAGAAAGATAGAGATACAGAGTAGGGCAGAGAGAAGGTCTGTGCCAAGTGAAACAGAATGGGAGGGGTCTGGAGACACTTTTTGCGCATATAAACAGAGTTTCGTCTAATAGACCAACATAAACACACCTAATGTGTGTGCATATGCCTGTGTGCGCTGGAAAACACAGTCATCCTGTCATACGCTCACAAAGACAAACACCCTCAAAGAGGTGCTGAGATAGAGGTACTTTACTGATCCTTATGGGACAATTAAACCCAGAAATGTCATTGTACAGTCAACTTTCTTTCTTCTATGGAACGCAAAACACACATTTTTGATTAACATCTTGGCCACTCTCTCTTCAATATAGTGAAAGTTAATGAGGACTGGGGCTTCCAGGATCTAAAAGGTCAAAAAAAGCATCATAAAATAGTCAGTAAAAGAAGTAAACGTGAAGAGAGGTGAGGCGGGGTGAAAGAAAACGTCTCAAGGTTACGTATGTAACCCTAGTTCCTTGAAGGAACGAGACGCTGCGTCGAAACGCTTTTGGGGGAACGTCCCTGACGAGACCGACTCTGAATATCGTGTGCAATCAGTCCATCGGAAAGGCGTGACGTCACGGGCGGGGTGACGTAGCGACCAGGAAGCTATAAAAGCACGTGCCGTGCAGCTGGCTTCAGCTTCGAGTAGGGAAGCAAGCGCCGGCAGGGGTGCTGGGAGTATGGCTCTGCGACGCAGCGTCTCGTTCCTTCAAGGAACTAGGGTTACATACGTAACCTTGAGACGTTCCTTTTCAGGAACTCGAGCTGCGTCGAAACGCTTTTGGGGAACGATGTGCCCACGCTGCCAGACTTCCAAATCCCTGCCTAGTGTGTAGTCAAAAGAGCACAGCTAAGACGAGAGAACAGAAGAGCCCGGCGTGGCTCGCATGTCAAGATCGTAAAATCGGACAAATGTGGAGGGCGTGGACCACCCCGCAGCGTTGCAGATGTCCAAGAGGGACACACCTGCTGAGAAGGCCTTGGAGGCCGCCATACTCCGAGTAGAGTGAGCCTTGGCCCCCAAAGGAGGGGGAAGACCAGAGGACTCATAGGAGACGTTGATAGCCTCGACTATCCAACGACTAAGGGTCTGCTTGGTGGCAGGAGAACCCTTGTTAGAAGGACCGTAGCAAACAAGCAATTGGTCTGACTTTCTCCACAGGGCAGCTCTGTGGACGTATGCGTCCAGTGCTCGCACTGGACACATACAGTTTAGCTTCTCTTGGTCTGGCTCCCGAAAGGGAGGAGGACAGAAGGCCTGCAGTACGATAGGTTGTGGTGTAACAGAGGGAACCTTCGGAACGTAACCCGCTCGAGGGTATAAGAATGCTTTGGCCATACCAGGGGCAAAGTCTAAGTAGGTAGGGGCCACCGAAAGGGCCTGAAGATCTCCAACTCTCTTTAGTGAGGTGATTGCCAGTAACAGGGCAGTTTTAAATGTCAGATGTCTATCTGAGATATCTTGTATTGGCTCGAATGGAGCTTTACAAAGAGCCTCTAGAACCACAACCAAATCCCAGGGGGGAACACGGGATCGTACTGGAGGTCTCAGCCTCAGCGCACCGCGGAGGAAACGTGTAACTAGGGGGTGTCTACCCACTGACTGACCATTGAAAGGGACGTGGAAAGCAGCTATGGCCGCCACGTAAACCTTTAAGGTGGAGTGGGATAACCCCGCAGAGAGCCTGGCTTGTAAAAACTCCAGAACTGTACCAACTGGGCAGCCTGCTGGGTCAAGCTGGCGGTCTCTGCACCATGAAGTGAAGAGCTTCCACTTCAGGGCGTACAGTTTCCTCGTAGAGGGAGCTCTGGATTGGAGTAGGGTCTCAACAACCTCGGTTGAGAGACCAGCTGCTAACAGCTGTGCCCCCTCAGGGGCCACACCCACAGCTTCCACAACTCCGGGCGAGGGTGAATTATCGTGCCCTGCGCCTGTGAGAGTAGGTCTGTCCTGATCGGTATCTCCCACGGAGAGCCGTCGAGGAGCGAGACTAGATCTGAGAACCATACTCGGCCCGGCCAGAACGGGGCTACTAGTAGTAGACGGGCCCCGTCCCGATGTACTCTCGCCAGAACTCCCGGGAGCAGAGCGATAGGGGGAAAAGCGTACAGACGAAGCCTCGGCCAGGTCTGTACCATAGCGTCCAGTCCCAGAGGAGCTGGATGAACTAGAGAGAACCAGAGGGGACATTGCGATGTCTCCTGAGTCGCAAAGAGGTCCACCTGGGCTGTACCAAATACTCTCCATATCTGCTTCACCACCTCGGGGTGAAGCATCCATTCCCCGGGCCTCGGCCCCTGTCTCGACAGTATGTCTGCTCCCACATTCAATCTCCCAGGAATATACGCTGCTCTGATCGAGAGGAGTTTGCCCTGGGACCACAGAAGGATCTGGTGTGCCAGCTTGTACAAGGGGCGCGAACGCAGACCCCCCTGGTGATTGATATAAGAGACCACTGATGTGTTGTCGGTGCGCACCAACACATGGTGACCTCTCAGGTCTGGGAGGAAATATTTCAATGCTCGATAGACCGCTAGTATCTCTAGGCAATTGATGTGCCATGTTAGATGGCGACCACTCCACAGACCGCGGGCAGGGTGGCCGCTCATGACCGCACCCCAACCGGTGAGGGACGCATCTGTCGCTAGCGTTACACGGCGACAAGGAACTCCCAGCACCGGGCCCTGATTCAAGAACCAAGGTTTCCTCCACATGTCTAAGGCACGAAGGCACCGCCGCGTGACCTTGATAACTCGACGTGGATTTCCCCTCGGGGAAAAGCCCTTGGACTTGAGCCACCACTGTAGGGGTCTCATGTACAGCAGGCCAAAAGGTATCACGTTGGACGCAGCTGCCATCAGCCCTAACAATCTCTGGAATTGTTTGACAGTGAGTGACTGGCCTTCTTTGACTCTCTCGACTGATGTGAGGATCGACTCGATCCGAGCAGGAGACAAGCGTGCCTGCATCGTGGTCGAATTCCACACTACGCCTAGATAGGTGGTTCTCTGAACTGGAGAAAGTACACTCTTCTTGGCGTTTAGTCTCAAACCCAGCTCCCCCATGTGTGCGAGAACGACATCTCGATGTCGAGCCGCCATCTGCTCTGATTGAGCTAGGATCAACCAATCGTCGATATAATTTAAAATGCGGATGCCCTGCATACGGAGGGATACCAGAGCCGCATCCATACATTTCGTGAACGTGCGGGGTGAGAGTGCGAGGCCAAAGGGAAGTACTCGATATTGATAAGCTTTGCCCCCGAAAGCGAACCTCAGAAACTTCCTGTGTTGTGGAAGGATGGATATGTGGAAGTATGCGTCTTTGAGATCTATTGTGACAAACCAGTCCTCGGATCTGATTTGAGCTACAACCTGGTTGACAGTGAGCATCTTGAACTTCAGTGACATAACTGAGTGGTTCAGGAGACGCAAGTCTAGGATCGGACGCAACCCCCCATCCTTCTTTGGAACTATGAAATACCAGCTGTAAAATCCGGATTCCCTGTCTAGAGGAGGGACCACCTCGATGGCCTCCTTCCTTAATAGGGTATTCACTTCTTGTTCCATAACCAGAACCTGCTGGGGGCCGACCACAGTCGGTGTAACCCCGTTGAACTTCGGTGGTGGATGACCGAACTGAATGCAATAGCCTCTTTCTATTGTACGCAGGACCCATTGAGATACATTTGGCAGTAGCTTCCACGCTGCTAAATAATCTACTAAGGGAATCAGTCTCTCGAGACTGACCTCTGGTGTAAGAGGCCCCCGAAGGGGCGGCGAGCATCCCAGCTCCGCTACGCTCACGGGCGGAAGTAACTGGGGGTGGCGCTCGCTGGAGGCCGCTGCGCCCTGAAGCTCTGGCAGGGTTGGCAGACCGACCTCCTGAGGGTACTGAGGTGAGACGGGCACCGTGTAATGAGGTGAACCGCGCTCTACCCCAGCAGGGGCTACCCTCTGGATCCTGGTGTCAGGATCTTTTCGTCGAGGACTTCCGGGCTTCGATGACAGATCTTAAATCGGTTTTCGCCCTAGAAGCCCCCGACTCAGAGCGTCGTTGCCCTCGGTCCCGACGTGGGGGAGCACGAGTGGCGACGCTCTGCATTTGCGCTTCCCGGTGTGAGGAGCCGGTATGTGGCGTGGTCATCTCCCGCCCAGATGCACCACGAGAGCGACGAGGGAGGAAACTCTGGAACGCCGCCGCCTGCTTGTGCGCCTCCTGGAACCTGTCGACGACAGTATTAACTGTGTCGCCGAACAGGCCCGAGGCTTGAAGCGGGGCGTCCAGGAGGCAGACCCTGTCTCGTTCTTTAATTTCTGACAGGGTCAGCCACAAATGCCTCTCCGCGGCCACTAAGGCTGCCATAGACCGCCCAATTGCGCGAGCGGTCTCCTTAGTGGCGCGGAGGGAGAGATCAGCGGTCTTTCTGAGTTCTTCAATATCTTCAGACTTAATCCCCTCCCCCTCATCGACATCTCTCAGCAGGTCAGCCTGATAAGCTTGCAGGACTGCCATAGTATGAAGGCACGCCCCAGCCTGACCTGCTGCCACATAACCTTTGCCCACTAGCGATGATGTAACTCGAAGCGGCTTAGTGGGCAATGTCGGAGCCTTTAGAGACGAGGCCGAACCGGGTGACAGATAGCCCGCGAGCGTCTGTTCAACCCGTGGCATCGCTCTATAACCGCGCTCTCCCAGCCCCATCACGTTGCCATAATATAGTGAATCAGGGCCAAAGAGGCGGGTCGAATACGGGTGATTCCACGATCTCGATAACTCATCATGGAGATCGGGAAAATACGGAAGGCTCCGACGTGGAGGTGGTTGCTTCGGCCGCAGAAAGCGTTCGTCTAATTTGCTTCTCTGCGGCTCAGTCTGTTTTTCAGCAGGCCAGTCGATTTTTAATTTATCTACTGCACGCGTGACCACCTCCAAAAGCTCCTCATACTGGGGCGATAGGGGTGGCGAATCCCCAGCAACAGTCTCCACATCGACCTCCTCGGAGGACGAGAGGTGAAGAGCTGATCCCTCACCCTGGGGGGAAGAAACCGACGAGCGTGCTTCCGAACCCAGGGCTTGGGCGCCGGATCTGGCAGATGAGGAAGGAGATAAGGACTGGCCCGTCTCCATTCCTTCTGACAGATCCACCTGCGAACCCCACGAGTGCAGCAGCCGCTCTGCCTCGGCAGAAGCGGGGCCAGCACCGCGAGGAACGCTGGTGAAGGCTCCCTCCTCGAAGAGAGCCCTCCGGGATCGAAGCGTCCGCATTGGCAAACGTTCGCAATGCGGGCAGTCGGCCCCCTCGAGAGCCGACTCAGCGTGCTTCGATCCCAGGCAAGCCACGCACAGCCTGTGTGTATCCCCGCTCGTAATGTAGCGAGTGCAGGGAGGAACACACAGTCTGTAACGCGGCTTGGAATCGCCCTTCAAATGTTTGGTCTTTTGCTTCTGCTTAGGCATATTGAGCTGTTTTAGCGATCTTTTTAAGCTAAGGGACAGACAACAATAAATAGGACCAACAGGACAGACTTTTGCACATGCACACACAGAGCGCTTGCTGACAGATTCGAAGCTGAAGCCAGCTGCACGGCACGTGCTTTTATAGCTTCCTGGTCGCTACGTCACCCCGCCCGTGACATCACGCCTTTCCGATGGACTGATTGCACACGATATTCAGAGTCGGTCTCGTCAGGGACGTTCCCCCAAAAGCGTTTCGACGCAGCTCGAGTTCCTGAAAAGGAACCCTACTTTCTGAATAAGCCATCTCAAAGAAATCAGTGTGCTTGTGTGACAGGGAGGGGAAAGGAAAACAAGTGACTACCCAGTAAAAGTAAACGAGTTGGCGCATATTTACACAAAGGCGAACAAGAGAGCAAACACACACGTGCACACCCACACACAGACCCGCATGTACACTGAGGTAGTAGCCCTGCTGAGATTAAAAGAGCAAGCTTTCTTCATTTATCTCTTTCCCACTGCACTCTTTTTCTCTTTTCCTCTCTCCCTCCCTCCCTCCCTCCCTGTGGCATGTAATGGTATGCCAATCATCATTACTGTTTCCATTGTTGTGCCCTTAATTACTGTTGCCTCTGCGATGCCACTGTCATCTAGATATGCTAATAAACAAAGAATAGCCCGCCAGCCGTACACCGCTGCACTAGTTGGAGCATGCGCTGGTGTCTTCTGGTGGTGGTTTCTGCCTCAAACTCTGTCTTTTGCAGCACAAACACAAACAGGATGACCTTGAAGATAAGCATTTGTTTAGACATGATCTGTCTAGTCACATAAATGTTAACTAAGAAAATAAATTACTAGATGTTTTTTTTGTTTTGTTATTGAATTAATTATAGCTTGTCAATTTAAGTGTAGTGAAAAAAGTTACAATCATACATATATATATATATATATATATATATATATATATTTATGCATTCAGTAGATGCTTTTGTATAGTGATTTACAGTACAATCAAGGTGTATGTTTGATCAGAACTGAACTTGTGATTTTGGTGTTGCTAGGCCATGGTCTACTGCCTGAGCTATATAGTAGTAGAAATGTATCATCTACTAATCAATAGAACTAGTCAACAACAACAGACGTAATGAAAAGCAGATTTCCTCTATTATACAGTATGTGGATACATGAAGCTGGAAATATATTATAGCTAGATTAGTAATTCATCTAAACAAAGAGACATGGAACTTTTCTCTCAACTCTCTGCAAATAAACTGAAGTTAAAAGGATCGATTGTGTTGACTCTCTCGTAAATAGAGGCAAAATTTGTTTATTGTAGAATATTTTTTGTTCTGTATTGGGGATAATAAATCTCAGCAAACATAATATGGAAAACATATTATTGCATTGCACTTTTTATTTTATTTATTATAGTCTAAATCCTTAAACTATCCTTTATTGAAACATCATATATTCAATAAAAAAAGCAGTAGGACAATAACTGCATTACGATTTCTGAAATATTTACAGCACCATTCAAAAGTTAGCTATCAGTAAGATTTTCAATGTTTTAGAAAGCATTTGTCTCAGCAAAGCTCTATTTATTTGATAAAAAAGCAGCAAAAAAAGTTATATTATGGAATATTATTGTAATTTTAAATAAATGTTTTCTATTTTAAATATATATTTAAAAATGACATTTATTCAGTGAAGCTCCAGTCTTCAGTGTCACATAATCCTTCAGAAATCATTCTAATATGTTGATTTAGTGCTCAAAACATTTATTATTATTATTAATGTTAAAAACAGTTGTGCTATTTAATATTTTTGCGGAAAACTTAATTTGGTTTTCAGAATTCTTTGATGAATAATAAGTTCAGTAGAACAGCATTTATCTAAAATCTAATCTTTTGTTACATTAGAAATGCCTTTAGTGTCACTTTTGATCGATTTAATGCTTTCTTGCTGAATAAAAGTATTTAAAATATAGCTTACTGATCCCAAATAGTGTATATGAACTCTGTATTGTTGAAGTTCATTTCTAAATGGAAATACCTTACAATCACGTATTAATATAGTCATTTAGGCAGATATTTTAGGCAGAAATTTTCCCAAAGTGACTAACTGCACATATATTGCAGGGATTCTTCCCTCTGGAGGAGCCCAGGAGTTCCTCACTCAAAGGCACACTGCCTATGGGGATCCCAATAATTCTGCACTCTATGAACCGCTAACAGACAGCTTACTAGCCCAGATCTTCAATCTTAAAATCATCACAATCCCCAAAACACACTGAAACCCGAACTGCTATTCAAATCTTCATTAGGAAGCAATAATTGTGTGGATAATTGAAAAAGGAGATGAACTGATGAACTGACAGTCATTTATCTTGAATATAATCTAAAACACTAAAGTGCGACTGATTTAGCAACTGTCTCACCATATGATTGAATATTACACCGTATTATGATAATTGGCTCACACATTTCATGTATTTGTAACCCATTTGGAAACCCATTTCCCATTGCCACATGCCAACTACATGCATTATATCTTTAAATCTTAGCTATATATGACAGAGTAGAATCTATCTATGTATATATATAAATAGGACAGTCTGGATACATAACAAACCATGTTTTGTACAAACAGCTTTGTTCCTACATCACTAATAAGTGCACTATGTATATCTGTACAATTAACCTATATTATAAGCTTGAACCTTAAATGTATTTTACGTATGACTGTGGTAACATAATGTGTGTGTGTCCAGATGTGTAATGACAGGTGGAATAGGTTTCAGACAGGATAAAGGGGATTAGGAGAGCGTAGAGTGAGCCCATCCCCAACACCCCAGAGAGCAAGAGCGAGAGACACAGAGATATAGAGCAAATCACAGCTTAAACAAAGAAAGACAAACAGTAATTATTTTTTAATCTGTCAACCATCTCACCCAAAAAATGTCCAACAAGTGAACTAATCAGCCCAAATAAAGGCATATTCACCCCTCTAACCCTTGCATATCCCCTTAAAATAATATAATCCTTGATAACAATTAGTCAAGACAACAGTCAGCCTACAGGTCATATTGACCGTATGACCAAATCACGCTCTGCTCATTGGATTAATTTGTCGTTCACTCCCACCATTGAGAAAAAAAGTAAATGTCTATATATTACAGACTTGAAATGAGTGTGCAGCAGTAAGGTGACATACAAGCTCTTGTGTGAGAAGTCGTCCTTCAATTCTCATCAGGAGGAAGAGTGAGTGAGATTTAGATAACTGGGGCACTTTTATTCTGAGTCACTTCTTGTTTTTCTTTCCATTCTTGAAAATCACTCTCATACAATGTGCGAATGTTTGTTTGTGTGACATTAGGATGTTTTTCCGGTTTTGATTTCAGTAAATGACGCGCAACTAGTAACAGATATCAGACTGAGGGAATACCCTAAATGCACTTTCCGCTCACTTTCTCCACACTGTTTTAATGTACATCTTTATCGTGATTTCCAGTAAAAATATCTAAACATTCATAAATAAGTGACATTGCATCTGATTAATATATATACACATATATATAAATAAGCAAAGACAATTTTTTTTTACAAAAAATTGGACATATACTCCAAACAAAAACTATTTTTAAAAATGATAAACATTTTTGACACATACTCCAAACAAAAACTATTTTTAAAAATGATAATTATTGTTAAATTCACCTGATAAACAACTCTAAATAAGATAAAAACCATTACATTTTTTTTATATTATCTTGATGTTTTCCATTAAAAACATTTTTAGAAGACAAAAGAAAAGTTAAATTCACCTGACAAGCAAGACTGCCAAAAATGCCAAATAACCGGCAAATAAATAAAAACATAAATAAATAAAATCTCTTTTTTTTCCAAGTACAATAATCATTTTAGAAGAAAATAAGTTCATCTGAAAAATCTTTTTAGCCTTGAAATGTTAAGTTTGTTTTGTAGTACTACGTTTTAGCTTAAATCAACTTTTTAAAAAGCAAGTGAAAAACAATTAATTAAGGTTATACAATCTCTAAAAAGTCTTAATATCTTGAACAGTTTTGTTTATTAGGTGAATAATCTTGTTTTTTATGTAAAAAGACGTATTACTGGAGAACAAGATAAAAATACTGATTAAAACATGAACATTTTCCAGTTCAAACACATGGACACCAAACCAAGTGGTTCCATCTGTTATTTTTATCTAAGAAAAGCGTGACTGTGATTTAATTCACTTATTGATACAGAATAACAATCCTAATCATAGAGCTAGAGTGATGAACACACACACAAACAGTCTCTGAGCGCAGAGTGCCGGAAGGTCTGAGCGCTCTGTGCTGTGTTCAATGAATGTCAATGAACTTACGAGGAGTGAGTGAGAGGAGAGAGACAGATGCACAGCCTTTTCATAGCTAAAGATAAATGCTGGACAAAGACAAAAGGAAACGGAGAGAAAAGAAATGCAAGACAGCCCGTCTTTGTTTGGATATGCATGCGTGTAGGCACATCTGTGTTCGCACAGATAGGAAGTGTTCATTCAGTGATTTTTTTTTACTGCATTTGTTAGTCATCTTGACCAGACACACAGCGATCCCAGCTTCCTCAGCCCGTTTTAACATCCATCCGAGCACTTTTATTAATAAAAGAGGAGAGAGATAGAGTGTGTGTGTTTGCGTGTGGCTATATATAAGCGCAGCTGTAGGGTAGGGCTAATTTAGCAGCTCTGCTAGTCTCACTGGACACTCCAGCTGCGTCAAAGCAATGAGACACACACACACACACACACACAACACAGATTCGTGTCTTTTTCCTGAGTCTGAGGGGTCTGACATTGACATGAAGATGAGACCTAGCACAGCTACAAACATGTACTATTAGATACTATTAGATTAGATAACTAATTAGATTCAGATTTAGTTTGATTGAACTGAGATTCATTTAGGCATATTTTAGTTAAAATGTTCAATCCTTCAGTAATGCCTTGAATGAAAGTGCCTGCGTCAGTATGAATTTAAACAGATAATTCTGAACTAGCTATTCATTTAAAGAACCAGCTCATTCGTTTCTGGAATTGTTCTATTCTGGTCAAATTCTATGCTTCTGAATCACTAAAATTAATCGACTCAAAAGATTCGGACTACAGTGGTCTTGCTGTAGGTTTTTGATTCACTAAAAATAACTTACTCATTAGAGTCATTTGTCCATGGAATGGAAAACTGACAATTGCAATGCTTGCCATTTCACAATAAATTCAATAGACAACTTGCCTTTACAAGTCAGATAAAACGCGATTTCTTTTGTTGTAGCCCTGCAGATTCAGCAGCGATTCTGTGTTCTGACATATTATTGTGGGCGCTCAGACACAGGCACACAGCATATATGTATATTAAATATGAAGAGATCAATACTTTAAACTAAAAAATATCAATAATTTTTTTCCCCTCAGTAGTTCACTTTGCTAAAAGGCTGTGTACCAGTGTTCACCCTCTGACATTTTGACCTTGTGACCCTGTAATCCAGAAATCTGCACCAATCTCCGCTCTCCCAGCCTCTCTGTAGTGTTTCATGCTCTGACTCACACACAGTTTATCCCCATGAGCAGAGGAGAAAGACCAAATAGACTAAAAGAAAAATACTTAGTTTTGTATGCCTTCTTCAGATAAGAAAGGCTTAGAGAGAATCAACTCGGCAAATCTTCAGAATCTAGTCTCCAAAACACACAAATGACAAAGAGATGAAGAGAGCAAGAGAGAGAGAGAGAGAGAGAGAGAAGAACAGAGGCAGTGAACAGATACTGTATTCATTTCACACATGTCAGCTGTGAGAGCAGAATCAAAATGAATACAAGGCTGAATGAAGAATGACACAATCTGAAAGCAGTAAGAGAGAGAGAGAGAGAGAGAGAGAGAGAACGATAGAGAGGATGGAAAGGGAGGGGAAACTGCTGATCCTGCTAGAGAAAAAGGAACACACTCTTCCAAAATAATAAGCAACCTACCATTCATATTCAGAAGGTAACCAAAGCCATACTTTCATAGTTTCCCATTTTTAGCATTTGAAGTTTTTATCGAGGTCCACCTAGAATGTTAAAGGGACACTCCACCCCAAAATTAACATTTTATCATTAATCACTTATCCCCATGTCGTTCCAAACTCCGTTAAAGCTTTGTTCGTCTTCGGAACACCATTTAAGCTTGGACTGTCCCATAGACTGCCAAATAAATAACAGTGTCAAGGTCCAGGAAAGTATGAAAAGCATCGTCAGAATATTCCATCTGCCATCAGTGATTCAACTGTAACGTTACGAAAAATACTTTTTGTACATGAAGAAAACAAAAATAATGACTTTAGTCAACAATTCCTTTCCTCTTGTCGTCGCTTCATAACGTAATGGTTAAATCACTGATGGCAGATAGAATATTCTGACGATGCTTTTCATACTTTCCTGGACCTTGACACTGTTTCTTTATTTGGCAGTCTATGGGACTCATGCCTACTGTTTTTTTATCCAAAATATCTTAAATTGTGCTCCGAAGATGAACAAAGCTTTTACGGGTTTGGAACGACATGGGGGTAAGTGATTAACGACAACATTTTCATTTTTGGGTGGAGTAATCATTTAATCTGTTTTTGTTTACCTTTTGTTTTTTTGGCTGCGGCCTTTAAGACTTCTATGTAAACACACCCACTGCTTGTAAAATGGAGCGTTTACGAATAAGAGAAAGAAATAACCCAAAAAATAAATAAAACAGACTTGGACACAGTCGTTTATGCATATTATTCTTATCATTAGTTCTTCTTTGCTACTTTTACTTCAAAGTGACTCGGTGGGTCAAGATTTTGGGCAAAGAATGAACATTGCTGACATCTAGGGCTGAAACGATTCCTCGAGTAACTCGATTACAAAAAATGATCGAGGCAAATTCCTCGAAGTGCCTCGAAGCCTCTTTTAATTTATTTTAAATCTCACGTCAGGTTCTTTCGCAATAATTTTTTTATGTGACACAACGTGTTTACGTCACCCACAAAGCGGAAGGAGACACAAGGAGATACTGCAAGAAGTCAGCAGTGTTTTGATTTGAGGGCGCGGGCAAACGTAAAGAGAACGTCGTGGCGTGTGTCCATTGCAAGATAGAGCTTGCATACCACAACTAGGGCCCTATGATTTCCGCGATGCAGAAAACGCGGAGGGAATCGCGGAATCCAGTCATAAAAACGGAATTTACAGTTTAACGTGGAATGGCACGGAATTTGCCAAATTTTGAATGAATGAACCAAAAATAGGTCATTGCAATTACATCAAATCACGATATGGACTAATATCTGTAAATATTAAGCCGGAACAGTCTGTTTTAATATGAATCCTACATGTTCTGCGTGTCTGTGTTAATGAATGGAGCAGAAACGCGACTTCCTTTATCTACACACAATGAAGCGCGCGTAACGCTCTCAGTGATTCTCAGCTTCTGTCCTCTCACTAAATAAGGACGTGAACACATGAACAACATCTCCAGAACTGCTCTGACAGTCACTTCATGAGCACTTGACCGTTTGATTTGAGTAAAACTAGCGTCACATCACATACACAGAACTGTAAAGGTATGTCAACCCGGTTAAAGACTATTGTTCAGCAGAATGTACATAGCCTACTACTAAAAAAAAAAATCTAACTTTTTTTTTAAAGGTTTAATCAAACAACATTTCTTCCATGTTCTATTTTTTATAGTAAATCCCCTTTGTTTACCAAAAAGTTAAGTTAATTTTCAATAATTAAAAGATAAATTAAATTAATGTTTTATGTGTTTAATGTTTAATGTGCATCTCAGAAAATGCTTTATTTAAAACCCCAACTGAATGGCACTTAAATGCACTTAATTCATCTGTCAACTTTATTGTCATTGTTCACAGTACAAGTACAGACAGAGAAACAATGGGTTATAATTACATGTTTATTTTTGATGCATGCATTGCATTCTATGCATTTAAAAAAAAAAAAAAAAAAATCTAAAAAAGGAAGCTTAGTTGTTCATTTTAAGAGACCCAGGAGTCTTATTTTCTCTTGCATAATTAATATTGCACTTTAATTAAGCAAAAACAAATTTTTTCAGATTACTCGATTAATTACTCGATGGAATTTTTGGTAGAATACTCGATTACTAAAATATTCGATATCAACAGCCCTACTGACATCTAAATGTGGGCATATATGCGATGACGAATCTGCAGAAGTTTCAATAAAATAACTAAAGCTGCATCGTATACATCTTTATATGAACCTATACAACATTTTAGAAGGGTCATGCTGAAAATGAACATGAAACACTACACACAGTAATAATGCTGCAAAATTCTGTATAATTACCATTCAAGAGTTAAGATTACCATTAAGACTTTTAATGTTTGCAAGTCTCTTTCAATTCTTCACAAAGGCTAAATTTACAAGATTAAAAATAAAGTAAAAACAATAATATTGCAAAAATGTATTAACATTTCCAAATATTATTCCAAAACGTTTAAATGGGAGTGTATGTGAAACAATATAGAAAAAATGGTACTAGGCTAGTTATCCTTATTCAGCAAATATGTGAAAACAGGAATGCATGCGAAACCAAACCGTAAAAACATCAAAAGTCAAAGATCATGACCTTTTGAACTCCATAATGAGCTACTACACCAAATGCTCTCATTCACAAATGGTAGTAAGTCTATTCAGGCATACAACAGAGCGTTTTTAGCAAGTGTGTGTACGTGTGTCTATGCCCAGCTGCTTTACTGTAAGCCTGGCCCTCAGGGAAGGCTCCTTGAGTGTGACTGCCCACCCCTACCTCCATCTCCATCTCTCTCTCTCTCTCTCTCTCTCTCTCTCTCTCTCTCTCTCTCTTCTTGCAGTAATGGTTTAATGGCAGATTACAGAGCCTCTGAGGGCTGAATGGAAGAGTAATAAAATAAATGGCTTTGTAAGGGCCCTTCCCCCACAGAGAGCAGACCACCGCTGAACTCTACAGTCTACTCTAGAGGATCCCTGCAGGACCTTACAAAATCTACAAGCCTGTGGTGATAAGCACACAAATGCGTATGTCTCTTTCTATTTTTCTTTCGTTTTCTTTAAACTCTTTCAAATGGATAGACCTCTTAATATTTTTATGTCTCATTTATCAGTTCATATTGCATTTCTGGATCCATTTTCATAATCTGCCAACTGTCCACCAGCCCTCTCTCAGCCCTCAGAAATTCAATTCTCTTCAGCCTCAATCTTTTTAGAAAAACAGCATACTAAAGCGTATCATTGCATAACCATGTTTTTTGACAAGATGTCATACACACATCTATTGCATTTTCATTTCGGAATTAAAATTCACTTCATTTGTCCACCATATCAAACAAAATCAATTTTTCTTCATCTTTAACTTCTCTTATTTGTCACTGACCCATTATTTTCTCACCTATGGGAAGAAAGGTGAAAAGTGAGCATCTGTTTAGAAAACTCACAAGGTTTATTTCAGATATCAGGATATTAGCAGGGTGGATCAGCTTGACCGGAGGAAACTCTCTTTCATAAAGACCTCATTCATGCCCCTGAAACACTATAGGGCAGGGTGGTGGAGTGTGTGTTATATCATTCACAGCCAACAAAGTGCACACAAAAGTGCACACATGCACAAACATTAGCACGTAAGAACATTCAGACATTGAATGCACTGATGCATATTCACACTTTAACCCAACCATGAGTCACATTCAGGGGAAGAATAATAAATGAAGAAATAAAAAGGAGAAAAATTGAGCGAGACAGGTGACTTACACAATCACTTAATAATGTTTCTGTTTCATTGCTAAAAGCTCAATCTACCATTCACCTGTCTTTTGATCTGCTATACTGTGTTCACCCATCAGGTGTCAAGCTGTTAATCAGCCTTACGATTATCTGCATGATCTGGGACAGGAAGAGACGGATCAGATGTGTTTTGAAAGTGTCCCATGTTTAGTGGCTAACGGCATCTATGTAGAACAATGCAGACACTCCTCTCTAATGTTGCATAAACACACTAACCTGAACGAACCTGCACTGAGCATTACAGTAGCCTGTATGTGTCAGTGTGTGTGTCCAGAACAGGTGTACGCCTGGCTTAATCTCCAGTGCGGTCGAAGCCAGTGTCACGCCACGATCAAAAGACAGCATTGAAATAAGGGTAAAAAGACTTTCTCTATTTCTCTCTCAGACAGGCTTGAGCACAAACTCATTTGCTGCATGGCTGGAAAACGGACGGCGATATTGCCAAGAAGTGAAAAGGCAGGGGTGAGCGAAAAAGACAGAGACGCTGAGACTGAGTGTCTTTTGTTTGATGAAGTCCCACCTGCAGCTCTATGGCCACCGAGACACAGCTGCCCTCCTTTACCCCTTCCTCTCTTTGTTTCTGTCCATCATCCCAGGCTCTTCCTCTGCTTATTGATCCTTTCTGCATCCCTTATTCTTAACGTTTTCAGTTTTTGGGTTTGTAGCCCTTAGCAGTTTTTTTTTTTTAATAAAAGCCTGGTTCCACCAGGTAATTAAAAAGAATGCAATTTTAAAGGTAATTGCAAAAAATTTACACCCCACAATTGTTATTTTATTTTCTATAATTACTTACAAAACTTACAATTGCATGAAATAAACTCACTTCATTTTTTTCCAATCAAAACTTTATCATTTACCTGCAACTTCATGTCACAATTGTACCTTCTCATAACTGTGACTTTGTTCCTCATAACTGCAACTTTATTTAGTGCAATTGTGCCTTTATTTCTCATAATTGTGACTTTGTCCCTCATTGTTGCAAATTAATTTCTTGCAGTTGAGCCTTAATATCTCACAATTGCGACATTGCTCTTGTAATGGCAACTTTATTTTCGCAACTGTCTCTCATCACTGAAACTTTATTTATTGTAATGGTGCCTTTAGTTCTCTTAACTGCAACTTCGTGCTGTTGTGCCGTTTTTTCAAGCAATTTTTTTCTTGTAATTATGAGTTTTTTTCTTAACGCAGCTTTATGCTTCTTATTATATCTAACAATTAAACCTGCAAGATTAAGTTTAAAAAAGGAAATAAAGGCATGGAGGAAACTGCCTTCCGCTTTTTTATGTTAACTAAGAAAGTCAGAAACTTTTTCTAAATCATCACTTAAATATTTGACTAAATATGAGTCCCTGAGTAAGTTAGAAATGGACACACTAAAATTTGTACGTTTTTTTATCTATAATAAGATTTGACAGATGTTAAACTGAAGTAACCTGAGGTTACTTGGTGACTGATTTGGACCGGTAGACTAGACTGTCACACCACTGACGCAAACCATCTTGCTTGTGCCTCAAGGGTGCTAGGACTATCAGCAAACTCCTTTAGCTCTTTACCACAAGACCCTGGAGTCTGTTTTCGATGGATTATGCTACTCTCTGCATATGTCTCTGTGTATATAAAGAGAATTAGAGAGAGAGAGAGAGAGAGAGAGAGAGAGAGAGAGAGAGAAATGTTGCTGAAATAGCAGGCACGCTGCCCTGACTTCACTTACAGAGACTGACCTTAACTGAATTCTTGTCATTCATGATGTCACAGGCTCATAGCTTCAACTTAAGCCCTCTTAGTCAGCCTTAGTTTAGATTTGAGTGATATTCATTGAAACTAACAAATAACACCTGTTTTGATATGGTTATATTCAAATAGTTGTGCTGTAATACTTTATCTTAAAAACCTACAGTGAATATAACTGCATTAGGGCTGCATCAATAGTGAAATTTCAATAACAATTTTTAACTTTTTTAGATATAATAAATTGTATGCTACAGTTGAAACAAGCACTCTTATAGATAAAACACCATTACAGGGTTAAATCTTTGCCTTAAAGGGTTAGTTCACCCAAAAATGAAAATTATGTCATTAATGACTCACCCTCATGTCGTTCCAAACCAGTAAAACCTACATTTATCTTCGGGACACAGTTTAAGATATTTTAGATTTAGTCCGAGAGCTTTCCTTCCCTCCATTGAAGCTGTGTGTACGGTATACTGTCCATGTCCAGAAAGGTAAGAAAAACATCATCAAAGTAGTCCATGTGACATCAGAGGGTCAGTTAGAATTTTTTGAAAGTATCCTACAGACTTTTAAAAGATTTTCATTTCTCAGTGGTGTTGGAACCCATGTGTATGGAGTGTAAACATGGCTCAGGAGACACTTTGACTGATATATCAAACACAAACATACAAGCGGCCGCTCAGTGCCTCTTACAGGAACCTGGATATACATTAACAGATACATGAGCAAACACAAAAGAGAACGCACCCACTAAACAAACCCACAAGTTTCCTGATCAGTGACATGTAGTAGTGTATGTCTTATTGTTTCTGACAGGCAGGAGAGATGAGAAGCGGCAACCATGTGCATGTATGTATGTGTGTGTGGGGTGCTTTGGAAATAGGTCAGCTTAGGCTGGCTTTAGTGGCACTAGGCCACTAGCAGAAAAGAGCCCTGGGGGCTCAAACACACACACACACACACACACACACACACACACACGCCCACACAAACACAAACACACACACATCTAGCAAAAACAAAGATGTACAGGCATATCCCACCAATTTACACAAAAGTATTCAAAATCGTACATATACAAACAAAGGATAATGGATTTTAAATGCTAAAGGCTGTTCAGTGTTAATCTCACCAATTGAAGTTAGGAGGAATAAAATGTTGCTTAACAAAACAAAAACAAAAATGCACATCAAGATTATAACCAATTGAAATTATATATATATATATGATATATATATATATATATATATATATGATATATATATATATATATATGATATATATATATATATATATATATATATATATATATAATATATTACAATTAAAAAAATAATAATAATGGATTGATTACAAAATATTAACTCAGTTTGAAAAATATTTTCATTTAAAAAAGATTTAAAAATTCCCTGTCAAACAAAAACCAAGGCTGTTTAATTATAAACATTACTTAATTATAATGTCTATATTATTGACCATGGGAGCAGCTATGAGTTGAAAAACACAAGCTCTCTAATTACCAGTGCATGGCCAGTCTTCTGAATGTGAGGAAAATAACACTAATGAGCTTCACCTCACTGTGACATTAATACAACCTGCTGTCTGCCATCACACAGACATGCTTGTGCTCATAACTCATAAACACACACCTATAAATCAACAGGATGGTTATACAGACAATCATAAAACGCATTAGCACGCTCTCTCTCTCTCTCTCTCTTACACACACACACACACACACGCTAAACATCATAAATCTTTATTCCTACAAACATTAACCTAAGTAACCACATACAATCCAAAGACGAAAATACTCTGTGTGTGAGTGCCTTTTTAAAAAATGTCTACAAGAGAGCTTGAGATTTTGAGGACAGAATGTAAAGAGAGGAGCAGATGAACAGATAGTGAGATAATAAATGAAGGGAAGTAGTGGAGGATGGAGAAAAAAAAGAGGAAGTGCTTTTGTCTGTTGTACCGGCTGCCCTGAGACCATTACTAAGGGGATCTCCCAACAGACACACTCACACGCACTCAGAGTCAAACAAAGGACAACAAGAACAACGAGAGAGTGAAAGAGAAGGTGTGAGATTTGGTAACAAAAGTACATTATTATATACATGCCTTTCTTCTTGAAGAAAAGCTCTTTTGTTCATGTAAACGAAACCGCATAAAGGGATAGTTTACCTTAAAATGAAAATTCATAATTTTATCATTTAGTTACTCAAATGTACCTCCAAACCCGTATGTCTTTCTTTCTTTGAGAAACATGAAAGGAGATGTTTTGAAGAATGGTGACTATATATATATATATATATATATAAATAAAGCTAAAATCACCTGTGCATTATATTCCAAGTCTTCTTAATCATATCTTTGTTTGTGGAATAGACTAGACTTCATCATCATATAAGACATAACAGACTACAGAATACTTTTATGACAGTTGTATGGTGCTTTTTAGATATTTTAAAGTTTTATATAAACTTTTTATATTATATAAAATAAAAGTGTGTTGTTACCAAGGGAGCCAGAATTCCATTCCATTCCATAAAATTAAATATGTGCCCCTGTTGACAGCTTCTGTCCCTATTTACTTTAACTCTATTGAAAAACTGAGTTTTCTGCAAAATGTTTTAATTTGTGGAATAAAGAAGTAAATGGTGATTTTTTTCCCCCCTTTTCTGAAAATATTCTGTTAAACTGCTGCAACCAAACAAGCTTATTAGACAAGTTTCCTTTTTAGTCCAGGAGGATGCTTTTCAATAGACTTGCAAAACTGTTTGTGTGTGAGTGAGTGAGAACTATGAGCAGGAATCCTGCACCCAAGGTTCTCCAAATCCTAGTCCAGCCAAAGTGGAGCGAATAAACACAGTGCAAATGGCCTGAGTTAGTGCTGGAACACACACACACACACACACACAGACACATGCACGCACACACGCAGAAGCACTGGCTGTCTTGCTGGTCTGGTTGTTAAAGCAGTATTAATATTCATGCTGAGGGCTGCTGCTGTCAGTGAGGCAGTTTTAAATGAACACTCTGACCTTGATCCAATCCATGGGGTCTCTCCTTTTCCATTACAAGAATGTGAATTCAAGGCCTCCATCTCTCTCTCTCAACACACACTTTTACTCCATATCCCCCCCTCCTAACTTCTCCCCCTTTCACCCCTTCTTTCCTTATTATGCAGAGTTGGAGGTGGTGTGTGTGTGTCTCCAATCTCTTTTTGATTTTGCTCACAGACAAAAATGGATCTGCCTTGATAAAGATGGCTGTTCAGAAAGAGCCACAGAGGGATTCAGATTCTCTCTCTCTCTCAGTGTATTTCTCCTTCATGGTTTTTGTTGATGAGGTGGGTGTGATACATTTTTGAACCTGATATTGAGAGAGAAAAACAAAAACCCTGACTTCTCCAAGTTTTGTAGTGAGATGAATCTAAACAACCTGTATGTGAAATCAGGGTTCGAAATGAGTGGGGTCTGGGGGGGGTCCCGGACCCTCCATAAGTCATTAGGGACCCCCCATAAGAAATCATTTTTGGATTTTGGGGGGTCCCCCACAAATATACTTTAACATTAAAACTGCTGTAACTTTGTTTCTCCAGAGTAAGAGGGTTACCTGTTAGATTATAGCCACTTCTCCAGACACCACTACAATACTGGGTCTAGCCCAAACCATGAAAAACATCCCAAGACCATTATCCCACCTTCAACATTGGTACATATAATTTTGCCTACAGTATATAGTGTAGCAAGGTAGTCTTCAGAACCTTTAATAATTACATTTTAGGGGACCCCCCCCAAGAGTCCTAAGCCATTTCGAACCCTGTGTGAAATGCAACATACAAACACACACTTGACTGGGAATGTCTGTTCCAATGTGTTATTTTTGGCAGTTTGATCTAATCATGTAAATTGTGAGATCTAACTCACTCAACAAGATTCTCTTTCCTATGACAGTTGGGAAACTTCAGAAAATATTCTAATATGCTGATAGATATAACGTATTATTTTGAATATTTTACTGGTAGTGGTAGTGTTGCTTGACTCTAATTGAATTAATTCCAAGTTTGATTCGCTTGTAGTTTTGCAATTTTGAAAAAGTGAAAGGCCACACTGCTGTAGATGTTTAGGTCTGGTTTTGACTAAATTGTGAAAACCAAAAGCAATCGTTAGAACCAGCAAACAGTTATATGTATATTTATACTGTACACATACATATACATACACACATACAAACATAAAGACAGATAGATAGATAGAGAGAGAGAGAGAGAGAGAGAGAGAGAGAGAGAGAAAATACCATCAGCTCACTGTTAAAGCAACTGAAAGAATTGGAAAGCCCCCAACATGTATGTGTGTGAGACTACGGGCACACTGCGGTTTAGGTGTATCCCTCCATTCTTCACTTACCCGTCCACCATAGAAGCCTCCTGTCTCTTTATCTCTGAAGGCTAAATAATGGACCTGCAGTAGTTGGGTCGGCCTGCTCTAGATCAGAGATCACTCAGATCAATGTCCACTGCTCACTTTCTTTCTCTGATGCCCCATCCCTCCTTTCTTTATCTCTTTCTTTTGGACTGAATGCGGTCATCTGTTCTTTCTGCCTCATGTCCCCCCACCTTTCCATCTCACTCTCTCTTTTGGTGGACCCCCTTTCTAATAAATCTCATGAATGGTTCTCCCTCACTAGCTCTTGCTTAAATGTGTCACAGCAATTACAGCCCTCGTAAAACGGCACCACATAAACCTAGACCCTGTGTTTGTATTTGTTTGTGAGATAACGTCCTTGAGGGGGCAAGAGAAGAGCTGGTTATTGATTGGAGGTCCCTGTACGACACAGAGGCTTTTGATTTCTCTTGTAGAGCACTGCCTCTTCCTTGTCCTCCCAACAGTATTCTACAAAGTCAAATAGAGTCGACTATTGACTGCTGTTCACCTATAACATCAAAATGCCACACTCTTGACTGTTTCTATAGTCACATTAGATTGTGTGAAAAAAAAGGTCTGAGTTGACTTTTCAGTCTATACTTACACACCAGTCCTGCTGTAGATATTTGGACACTTAACAATGTATCAGAAATAGCTGTTTTTCTTAACAAATTCTGTTTACATCTATGATGTTAGCACATAATTTGATGTCAGTCTTTGTTACATCACTTTTTGTAACCAAAAGTCCTTTGCCATGGCCTTATGGTTTAGTAAGGTAATTGAAACTTAAACCAAATCTCTGAAAACATGTGTAAATGTCTTTAAGGTCATGATGAAACGGACCTTCTTCTGTTTTTTGATGCACATCTGAGTGTATTACACAATGAATGAGAGCTTGCACTTGATTGTAGGAATGGAATTAAGTCACCAGAGAGAAGTCGGTATTTTTCACCAGAATATTGACATTTTGAATAAACATTACTAGGTCGAAAAACAAGTAAAAATAGAAATATGCATGTAGGAATTGTTCACAATGAGATCAATAACATGTCTTTTGAAAAAAGCCAACTTTAAAATAAATGGCACTTATGATGCAAAATGCAAAGACTTTTAAGTATTTTTAAGTTTGCTTTAATTGTGCAAACACTGTTTGGGAGCAAAGCAGGTTAAGTAAAGTGTGCTTATTATGCCACATATGTCTACTGGAAATAACATTTGTTAATAAAAGCTGCCAAAAGACTTTTTCCGTTACAGCAGCCAGCCAGGAAATACATATGTCTCACGCCAGATGTATTGTGGGGCCCATGCTTATTAAAACAGCAATAAAGAATGAGCTTTCATCACGCAGCATGCAAAATATGCTTATGTCAAACAGGTATCAAAAGATGGTTCCTATTATGGGTTGACGGATATAGATTTCTTTCAATGGCATATGGCGGATGTGCAATGTATCTGGTTAATGTAATTTACATGTACACATATGCTAAAATATTTATTACAAATTCACCCAAAAATGTCTGAAAAGAGAAAAATGCTCATATCTGTATACTAATGGACATTATTAGGCCAAAAATATTGGTCATTTAATGGGCCAAGGCTGATATATCTGGAAAATGTATTATGATAAATCTCATACCTACTCAAAATTAACTTAATTCCATATGTTGGAATATTTATGGATGTCTATTCACTTATTTGTCAGCACAGAGTTGTTGACATTTATATTTGCAAGCCTGACACACATCAAAAAGCAATAAGGCAAGAAATAAGAAGCGCATACATAGGCTACTTGAGACAACCACACACAGTTGTTAACTAGTGGGATAAAATAAAATCATCTTCTTGGTTAAAGAGAGGTCTGATAATCTGTATGAAGAGGGATTTGATGGAATGAATTAATGTATTAATACTCCAGGCGCTTAGAGTTGCAATCACCCCATTGCAATGCAGAGAGAACCGTGCCCGCGCCGCGGCATCAGTGCCGCTTCCAATGTGTCAAATTTTAATGACCTGCTAGGGAGAGGAATCTATCCACATGTTCATTTGTCATTAAGAAGGCATATTTTAACACCAGACTCAAGTGCTACAGTGTAACAACAATTTAGGGGAAAAGGAGGAGGTAAAGAGAGGGAGAAGGGGAGTTCTGACAGATAAAAGAGGAGGAATGTATTCCTGCAGCCAGCAACTCTATAAAGGGGGATGGCGAAAAACAAAAATGCTTTGTATCAGCACAAACGCACACACTGACTGCACCACAGCACTACTGCCAATATTTTGTTGTGTCAGTAGGTCAGAGAACAGGGAGCATTATGGGGGAAAGTGCGTCTATTGCCTGAGTGGCAGTTAGTCTTGTTGTATAACAGAGACAGAGAGAGACGATCCTACCGTTACTGCTTGCTGGGTGGTTGAAAGGCCAAAGATGCCATCTACATCCTGCTGAAGAACAACACATGTAGCTGACTCCTACACAACCACATGTACTCGGAAAGTGATGTCATTACAGCAGCTGCATAAACATGCACTGGGAAATCAATGAGCGTATGGCACATTTATCAGGCCCTGATGTGGCAGCATAGAAATGCCCAGCCCAGCTGTTATAATAGAAAGCAGTGTGATCGAGAGAAAACTAGAAAGATCTAACCTAACAAGACGTAGAAAGAAGAGAAAAACCCTTTAGCAAGCTAGTCCTACATAGAACTGTGTTTTCTTAAATCAAACTGCCTGGGGGCAAAAACTCAACTAAACTGTTGGAAGACATATTTAAGATGCAGAAATGACCAAATAGAGTGAATTAAGGGATGTGACCAGTGGCAGAATACTTGTAAAACAATGTAAAACAATGTGTCCTGATCATACACAGGCTTACATAATCTTGCCACAGTCCGACCTGGCTACCTTGAATAGACACAAATTTGTGGTCAGCTGATTTGATTTTTAAGTGCAGATGCCAGTATATAGAAAGTAGGGATTGGTTTTCAAATGAGTCAATATAATTTTTATTTCAGCAAGTGTATGTTCATCTCTCTCTCTCTCTCTCTCTCTCTCTCTATATATATATATATATATATGTATAGCCTATATTAGGGCTGTGACAGTCAAGCAATTAAAAATTTGAATCTAATTAATTACACAATGTGGCCATTAATTAATCTAATTAATCAGATATTGATCTCACATCAAATCTGGCTGAGAAAATACCCACAAAACATCAATTAAAGCTATTTTTGTCACATGAGAAAAGTATGATAAGGGTATTACAAAAAGTGGCATTAGAAATAAATTTTACTTAAACTGCCATAGGTGGCAGTTAATGAACAATGAACAAGACATTTAATCATTCATTAAATTCGTTTACGAAAAACGGCTAATTCATTCAGGAATTAAGTAAATGGCTCTCTTTATGAATGGCCAATTGAATCATTGGCTCACACGATTCATTCATAATGCGAATTAATTCAGATACTGTGCATTGCTTGGAGAAGCACAACTGTTCTGTTGTTGCTTTAAACAGCAGGTTATATGGGTTTTTGAAAAATATATATTTTGCAGCTTATAATGTAGCTATCCTTAAATGAAAACAATCTGCAAAGTTGTTAATCAAAAAAGTGCATGATAAATAAAGATACTGTCTCTCAAAAGAGAGAGTTGGTTCCGAAACTCCTCAACGAGTCTTATATTTTCTAATCTTTTGACTGTTACCAGTATACGTCACTGGGTAACACATTTGCATACGAACAGAGTCTGACCTGCCCACAAACACTTCGGCTATTGGTGTGATTACATGATGTTGTGAAGACACTGTGTTCAAGGATACCACAGAAATACAATTCGGACCTTTTGTTGTGTACATGTCATTTTATCAAGGACCGCTTCTCGAATCTTGGTTTTTATCTTCGTTGGCTTCTAGTCTTCTTAATTTGGACTAACAAGCGCTCCGAACCACTACCTGTAAGTAGTATGATTGATAAATTGTGTATATTTTCAATTGTTTTATGTAAAGGTGCTTTGTCAATGGTAGCACTGGCTCAATGACTCCTCTCTGTGCCAATCACAACAGGCTTGTCCAGCTGACCAATCAGAGCAGAGTAGGCTTGAGGAAGGGAGGGGTTTGAACGAATCATTTCCTATTCATTGGCAAATTACTCTAATATTAAATGTATATTCTGAGAAAATTACAATGTTTTCTGACCTTAGATGCATTTAAACCTGTTGTAGACTCCAACACAATATTAGGACACTTTAAAATACCATATGACCTGCCTTGGTGAGAATAAAAGATCCCAAACATTTGAATGGTAACATAGCTATATGCTATAAAATGATCATTTCAAAATGGCCAAAATCTGAAATTAATCGGCAGATATATTGGTGTAACCTAAGAACATTAATTTATCATGCCAATTCAACTTTGAATCCTCAATGTGAAGCAGGCAGGATAGACCTGACTTCCTCCTCAGCATTCACCTATAACTTTCTGTCACTTTATTACTTTCAAAATCTTTCCCTACCTTGCCTGAACTTCTGGGGGGGGAAAAAAGCTGTCAATAAAGCCCCCATCCCAATGTCAACTCAGTTCAGACAGCTCAAGTGAAGTGACATTCAGCCAAATATGGTGACCCATACTCAGAATTTGTGCTCTGCATTTAACCCATCCGAAGTGCACACACACAGAGCAGTGAACACACACACACACTGTGAACACACACCCGGAGCAGTGGGCAGCCATTTATGCTGCGGCGCCCGGGGAGCAGTTGGGGGTTCGATGCCTTGCTCAAGGACACCTAAGTCGTGGTATTGAAGGTGGAGAGAGAACTGTACATGCACTCCCCCCACCTACAACCGTCCTTCGGATGAGACGTTAAACCGAGGTCCTGACTCTCTGTGGTCAGTAAAAATCCCAGGATGTCTTTCGAAAAGAGTAGAGGTGTGACCTCGGCATCCTGCCTAAATTTGCCCATTGGCCTCCGACCATCATGGCCTCCTAACAATCCCCATATCCGCTGATTGGCTTCATCCCTCTGTCTCCTCTCCACCAGTAAGCTGGTGTGTGGTGGGCGTTCTGGCGCACTATGGCTGCCGTCGCATCATCCAGGTGGATGCTGCACACTAGTGGTGGATGAGGAGATACCCCGTCTATGTAAAGCGCTTTGAGTGCCTAGAAAAGCGCTATATAAATGTAATGAATTATTTTATTATTACAATTCCTGCCAGCCCAGGACTCGAACTCACAACCTTTCGATTGGGAGTCCGACTCTCTAACCATTAGGCCATGACTTCCCCCAGCTGTTTAGTTAGGATTCGTGGATGTCCTGTCAAGCACATGTAGGCCTAGAGTAGTGAATAACTGTTGATGCTTGCCGCAGAATCCCTTCAAAATCCATTAAAATAATTAAACAAATATCACGGAGAGGGAGAGAGAGAAAGAGAGTAATAAGATTCCCTGGCTGCATTGTAGCTGTGGAATTTGGTCCTAATGGAGAGTAGCTCCAGCGTCCAGCCTTCATCGTGTTTGATTTGGACGTCTGAGAGAGGTAGAAATATGTTCCTCCTACTCGCAGAGAATAAAGCCGACTCTGAGGAGATAAGTGCGAAATCATTTCTAACGAGGAAATTTCACCTTTATCAATCTTACATTTGACAGTGAAACTCATCTGCGGTTGTTTTCCCGGGCTGACGCAGTTCTTTGCGCGCAAGCTTATGACACAAATTATGGGAATGTTTAGCAAATGATAAACTCTTCATGAGCAACACATCAAATTGATAGCAGATAAAACCGAGTGCTGCCTCATTCCTAAAAACTTGCAAAACACCACTGCTGACTTTTAGATACAGTAATTTCAGAAGTGAGAGCGATAACACGCACAAGAAATCCTACACTTTGATGTCTCGCCCTATTTTGTGGTTTAGGCAGGGTCTTTAGCGATTTAATTCATCTCAGAGCTCTCCGGGGTTTAGGAAATCTGGGCCAAACTGTGATTGAAGCCATTAGAGCAACCCCTTCAAAACACTTTAGGGTGTGCATGAGAAAATGAGATGAAGTAAGGGATGGAAAAATAAGCAGGGAGAAAAGTGCATGACTAACTTATTGTCCTCTCTATTCACAACAGTCTGACAGGTTAAGATACTTATAAAACCCCTCTAACCACCACTTGCAGTATATGCAGACACTTCCATACATGCAATCAGAGTTACATTCATTTTACCCGGCCTAGAAGGAATTCTCAGCTTGCTTCGGAGTTTGTTTTAATATTCTGGTAATGGCTGAAGGATACAGAAGAGGGAAGAGGGTCAGACAAGTATGACTGATTTTTAAATGGCTTTTGTAGTGAATGATTCATTATCTCTCCCATTCTCTCTCTCTCTCATACACACTCACACTCACACACACACACACACACACACACACACGCGCTCTTTCTGTTTCTTCCCTCGCTCTGACTTTCCTGTCATTGCTGACATGCAATCACAGTACGACATGAGCTTGCCCCTCCACCAAAATGAGCATCTTGATCTCAGTTCTCATGTTGTCTAAAAATAACTAAACAGTGGATTAAAAAAAACACAAGAACCACAGAGACATAGTGATGTGTGCAGAGTGTCTCGAATGTAAATGACTGCAACAATAAACAATTTGTCTATTGCTCTTATTCTCTGTCTATAGGATTTCCCATGATAGTGCATTCTTTATCTAGAATTGTTGGCACATTTGTAGCCAATTAAATCAAATGCAAAGTATAACTTGGCTCTAATACAATAGTCTCTTCTACTTTTCTTGTTTAGTTTCTTGAAACAATAATAAAAAATTTTTTTTTTACCATTCCACATGGAAACTTTGAAGAAAGTGACACAGATTTCACAAAAGTCTACTGATTCCCATCTCAATGTGTGTTCTTTTAAATAGTTTATGGGGATGGCTGGATACACCTGTATGTGTTTGTAACCTGAATCACTGGGCAAACCATGGTAAAACATTATGTCTGAAACAAGTTACACAGTGAACCATGTGCCACAATCTATTACTATGGGCTTGCAAACAGACACTTGTGTTCAGGCATAGGCCTACTACTGCCATAGTGGCACTCTCACTGACCTCACCACTTACACATGTACATGGAGACAAAAAAAGAGGATAAAATAATAAAAGGAAGGACAGAAGGAAGGCAATGAAAAGAAAAAGAAAATATATGTGGGTGTATTTAATGAACATTAGAGGAACAATGAAAAAACTGAGAAAAATAGGTGTCTATCAATCTTCACGAAAAGGAACTACATGAAAGTTGCAAGCACACACTTGTGATCAAACGAAGACCCACACACACACAGGCTCTGTTAATGGATGACACAAGGGAGGAGGGAGTGACCTAGAATACCACTCGCAAACTAGACAACAATGAAACAATACAGAAGACAACCCATAATACTTACTTATTCAACACTGTTACCTGATAGATTGTTACCACAATAACCTATGCACACAGGCATAGATCATTTTCATTTCACATACATTACTTTGTTTCTTTCATTACAAACATAGATAAAAATGTCTTTGTGTATGAATAAATAAAATCCTTCCCCTACCATCTCCACTAATTAATAATTTACACCCCATTCCATTTGTATCCCTTAGAAAGAAGTAGGAAAAAGATCGCACTTATGAAAAACTGCCAAGGTTACTAAGACAACTGCTTCTGGGAATAAGTGCCTTATGAAGTGCCAGGAATTCTGGGTATTTTTACTTTGGGCAGCAGAAGAAATTGCGGCCGTTCGCATGCATGTGCATTCTTGTGGGCATGTTTGCTGTCTTGGAGGACCATTCATCACGTTGTACGCACGTTCAACCAAGAAATATTTACTTGTTCTTTTGTTGCAACATGGGCTCTTTGAAGTTTCCTGTGAGTCACATTACTGATTAATCTTCAGTCACATCTGTGTTCAGCTGCACCCTTGGAAGAACACCCACTGAGGTTGTTCAAGTTTCTCTAAAAACCAAAATAAAATCAAAACTGACCCTGTTTACATTCTTAACATGTTTGTGGTCTTTACTTTTCAGATGACAACACCAAACCCTCATACTTTTCAATTCATCTCCTCCAAGCACAATTCCCACTCTGCATTTTTTGTCTCACTGACAATCCAGTTTAACTCAGAAATACACTCACCTAAAGAATAATTAGGAACACCATACTAATGTGTTTGACCTCCTTTCGCCTTCAGAACTGCCTTAATTCTACGTGGCATTAATTCAACAAGGTGCTGAAAGCATTCTTTAGAAATGTTGGCCCATATTGATAGGATAGCATCTTGCAGTTGATGGAGATTTGTGGGATGCACATCCAGGGCATGAAGCTCCCGTTCCACCACATCCCAAAGATGCTCTATTGGGTTGAGATCTGGTGACCGTGGGGGCCATTTTAGTACAGTGAACTCATTGTCATGTTCAAGAAACCAATTTGAAATTATTTGAGCTTTGTGACATGGTGCATTATCCTGCTGGAAGAAGGGCATCAGAGGATGGGTACATGGTGGTCATAAAGGGATGGACATGGTCAGAAACAATGCTCAGGTAGGCCGTGGCATTTAAACGATGCCCAATTGGAACTAAGGGGCCTAAAGTTCAGTAAAACATCCCCCACACCATAACACCATCACCACCAGCCTGCACAGTGGTAACAAGGCATAATGGATCCATGTTCTCATTCTGTTTACTCCAAATTCTGACTCTACCATCTGAATGTCTCAACAGAAATCAAGACCCATCAGACCAGGCAACATTTTTACAACTGTCCAATTTTGGTGAGCTTGTGCAAATTGTAGCCCCTTTTTCCTATTTGTAGTGGAGATGAGTGGTACCCGGTGGGGTCTTCTGCTGTTGTAGTCCATCCCCCTCAAGGTTGTGCGTGTTGTGGCTTCACAAATGCTTTGCTGCATACCTCGGTTGTAACGAGTGGTTATTTCAGTCAAAGTTGCTCTTCTATCAGCTTGAATCAGTCGGACCATTCTCCTCTGACCTCTAGCATCAACAAGGCATTTTCACCCACAGGACTGCCGCATACTGGATGTTTTTCCCTTTTCACACCATTCTTTGTAAACCCTAGAAATGGTTGTGCATGAAAATCCCAGTAACTGAGCAGATTGTGAAATACTCAGACTGGCCCGTCTGGCACCAACAACCATACCACGCTCAAAATTGCTTAAATCACCTTTCTTTCCCATTCTTACATTCAGTTTGGAGTTCAGGAGATTGTCTTGACCAGGACCACACCCCTAAATGCATTGAAGCAACTGCCATGTGATTGGTTGATTAGATAATTGCATTAATGAGAAATTGAACAGGTGTTCCTAATCAACCTTTAGGTGAGTGTATGTCACATTACGTCAGGTAACATGGATTGCACTTGTGGCGTCATGTTGACTTAAGCCTGATGCACACTATATGTGATATTGGCTGTCTGGAATCGTTCTATTGTCAAAGTGCAAATTCATGAGTCTTTGATCACCTGGTGTGACGCTGATCAATGACTAAAGCCGAGTTCAGACTGCACGATTTTCAAAGTAGTCGGGTCACTGTTGTTTTCACACTGCATGACTATCTTGGCCAGCATTCAGTCGCTGCTGTGTTCACACTGCACGATGGATTGGCGACAGAAGATTTCACACTGCATGACTTTACATTTGGAAGAATCGCCGACAACTCTGTCTGGCACGCAAACTACGTTTCACAACCAAACACGCGTGAGATGTGACAAGAAAACAACGCGATATCACGCGTGCAAGACTGGAGTTCTCTAGTGAGACTGGGATTATTTTTAAAAATGGTCGCCCGCAAGATGATTGCAGTAAGAATTGCCTGTGCGCTGATTTGCAGCGAAAACAAGAAAAAGAAAAGAAGATTATGAAGGAGGAAATGGTTGGGAAGACGCGAGGAACAAGGATTGTGTGGTCTATAACCCCTCCCCGAACTCCCTGTTGCTCTGTATATTGCTCTCTCATTGGCTGTCGGTCATCGCCAATGTAGTTTTCAGTCAGAACACTTTTCACACAGCATGATTTTTAATCACCGACAGGTCCAGATATTTAGCATGCCAAATATCTCACGGGCATCGGCGACTCATCTGCGATATTCTCAGGTCGCATCTTTGCTCATTCACACTGCGTGAATGTCATTTGCCTGTGATTTCGGGCATTTGTCGGCGATTTCTCAAAACCTGTCGGCGAGCCGAAAACTGGGCTAAAATCGTGCAGTCTGAACGCGGCTTAAGTAGTGGTCTTTGTGAAGAATCTTAGCCTCCAACAGAGTTCTGTCAGTGTCAGATGATATGACTCACATGCACATGGACTTATGAATTTTGCACAGTTTTTTATGATTGCACACACACTGGCTGTTTTACAATGAACTGTCCTAGTGTTTCTCATCCAGTGTGTTCAACCAGCTTTTGCCAACACTGAACCGTGGCTAAATGGCTACAGTGCTGGAAACATCACACAATCTTCCCTGTCTTTCTTTTTAAGATCACATTGTACAATCTGTCATTGCATAATGCATTGCAAGGACTGAAAAATTGGTATAGTGTGCTTAAAGTGACTGGTTTATACCAAAATTTTCACATCCTTATAAAGAACAGATAGTCCGATGACACAGTTTAGATAGACAGATTAGATTAGAAAATCTGGTCAGCACAGAATTGAAACATGAAAAGTTGCTAATTGACCAAGTGCTGAACAGTGAACACTCATTTACAATCCAATACAGAAATTTGGAGCTGCACACATTTTATGTCTCGTTCTTCAACAGCACACACACTTTTTACAATTATGTTCTGGGAATGCTTTCTTGACTGTTCAATATTCTCACTTTATGTCTGAATGGTTGCAGTTAATTTCATCACTGCTAGCGATTTATAGGGCTTATAGTGGAAGGTAAAACAAACTATATCCCATCTACCCTGAGAACATACATTCTCCAAAAGAAGCCACAGGTTCATTACAGTCTGAGTGTGTAATGATGATGCAAGCGGGAAGCCACTGCTGGTGCCGAACAAAGATCTGTATTACACTTGGTGAGACTATAGACAGACAGTGTTGCAACAAAGTCTAATAATGAGAGAAGAGAAGGAAATTTGATGATCTTGAATGATTTTCTATATGTAAACTAGAGAAATACTCATGAAAGTGAGACAAAATGGAATGCTAAATATACACTAACACCAAAACAGTTACTTAACCATGGCAACTGCCCTGTTCCCTCAGAGCAGTACAATAACCTGAATAAACGGTGTCCTAGCAAATTTGTAGGCATGATGTCATTCACTGGGTACATGGAGACTTCCATTTCTCATTGTTTTGTTTAGCCTTTTCCCCCTGACGTTTTCACAAGTGATCTTCCCTTTTTCATTTAAATTCCTTCACTAAAAACCTTTTAAAGTCACAGTGAAACAGAAATAGTGGCTGGAAAACAAAGCACTTATCCCAACCTAAGATCGTTTGCTGGTCATATCTGGTTTAAAATGGGTCTTCCAGCCTGGCCAAACAGGTGTTTAGCTGGAATAGGACAAATATAATATATGTAATAAATGAAATAGGAAAAAATCTAGACCCATTTAAAACCAGACTGAGAGACCAGCAATTTCATCTGGTTTCAGAAGCTGTTTTTAGGGTATGTTACAGTTTACTTTCTAACATCAATCCCTGATTTGCTATCGAGCTCTAAATATGGTGGTGCAAGTTCAAATGACACCTTTTCCTGGTGTCAAATAAAACTAGCATAAAAACTGCTAAAACATTTTAGCATAATTCACTCTCAATGAATAAGCAATAACTAGAGGAAGAAGAACGACTCCACTCACAGGCCTGGAATAAGTCATAAATTTCCCACATTTTTGCACGGAAACAAAAACTTGGCTGCAATCGGCTCCAAATCGGTGTGTGGAGAGTATGCAACTTTTTAAAGCATTTTAGTTGCTGACGCAGCTAAAATGATGTGCCAAATGAATGATGTTCCTTTGGGCTCTCGAGCCATAACAGATGCTGAGTTCATAGGGGGCTTTACAGTAGCTGACTGTCAGAGGTAAAGTAAGCAGTCTCTTTTATTGTTGCCCTCATATCCCCTGACGTTTTCTCCAGAGGCAGCATACATTTCCTCGTTGCTAAGCTCTGGATCTCAAATTCATTTAATAATTTGGGGCTAGCGTTGTGAAAAGTACCGATGTTGGTACTGAAATGTTAAAAATGTGACAATGCTAGTGTTTCCTCTGATTGGCCATTGTTTTCATGTGCTCAACAGATATTTCTGTGATAGGTTCAATGATCATCGATTCACACACTTAATGGAGCGCTTATGTAATGAAGGCCAGCGAGTAAGTGCTGGGCTCCTTGTTTGTGTGTCCACCTCCCATGTCGGAGACCCATTCGGAACAAGAACGAGGTGTGAGGACCCTGAAGAGAGGGGTTACACTTACACATATACAAACACGGGAGTGTTTGAAAACCGCATCTATAAATTGATCCATCTATAAGCAGATATATTAGGGATCCACTGATAGATGTGGCTTACAAACGCTCCTGTGTGTATCTGTGTAAGCATGTGAAGCGATCTTAGTAGTCAATCTAAGACATATCTGTCGAGCTCGAGAACACAATGGCCAACTGACCTATCGTTATGCCCCTCCCCTCGAACACAGATGAGCCACTGGCAGTTGAGCATCAGCTGCATAACTCGGACAACTTTAGGTTTTAGCCATAGAGAAACATTGGAAAATCTGAAGCTTTCACTGGTTTGATGGTGTTTATGGTACAAAAATGGAAAAACAATGTGCCTGGAGTATGTGTAAAACTTATTCCAGGTATCCTGAGAGGATGGGCAATGGATTTAATTTTATTCCATTTCCTAAACCAAAACAATACAGAGTAAAATATCCCTAAGCATTCAACCCCAATCCCAATGAAAAAGAAAACTCAGTTTCTTTGTCTGAGTTAGCAACAGTAGCTAAAGGGGCGGGGCTTACTGAGTTAACAGCGCTCAATATGCTAGTTGGAAATGCTGGTATAGTCACATTTTTTAAATTTCAGTACCGACTGGTTCCAACATTGGTACTTTTGACAACACTATTTGGGCTTATGCATTTAGACTTCATCTTCTCATTCGCTGCTATGCCAGACTTAGCTTTCACTTCTGACAAAAATTAGGTGCTTGTAAGCTTTCTTCCACGTGTCAGTGAGACGCAGGTGTTTCCGGAGAGGGTCACTTTAAGCTGGCAAAGCTCTGAGGTGAGTGATCTACAGTCTAGTACCTCTGACTAAGTTTTTGTGCAAAGTTTTGGAGACAGGAACAGAAATTACTCAACCCAATATTCTGTATGTGCTCCTGTTTGTTTTTCATCCCTAGGCAACACTGTTATTTCCTGGTGAAGTCTTGCCTGATCAGTGACACAGTTTTTCTCTCATTCGTCAGCTTAGCTTGTTCTCTCTGTCCTTTTCGCCATCTGACATTAAATCAGGAAGCCAGAGTGATAGCAGGAACACATGAGGGTTTCCCTTCATGGGTGGACGGCCCATGCATTTTTCCTCACATTCATTCTTTTTTTTCTTTAAGTTCCCTTTCTATGCAAAGAGTCAGTACCAAAGACCTGGTCTGGAACTGGCAGGGTTCCTCTGAATATGTATGAAAATGTTTGTTTGTTTTTTATATATGACTAATGTGGACACTTTTTAATTTAGATATGGGTCTACTAATGAAAAGCATGTGTGCTTATAGACCACAAAGTTTACTAACACTTCATAAAACGGTAACGTTTTCTGAGGAGACCAGGTTGGAATCACACAATCAATGTAATTTTATGAGTAATCATTGATTTATCTTCCAATTACCCTGGTACTCATGCTCATTCTGAGCATAAACATGGGCGTTGGAAGCAAAAAAATAAAAACATAAATGTGAGTGTGTCCAACTCCAGAAAAATTGTACTGGAGTAGATGCCATTTGCGGTATTCTGGTATATTTTAATTAAACAATTGCTTTTTTAGCCACATACAAAGTTTCCCAAAAATGAGCACAGCAACACATGTCTAGTAAGTTGTTTTGATTAAACAAGCTGATGTACTGTAGCTAGCTAACTAGTCTAGCAAAAATGTCAGATAACAGTCATAACAACATAGTTTAACTGTAATACGATGCTGCAACGCAGACAACATGATGCCTTTAAAAGCCATGAAATCGCTTGAAAAATCAAAGACAATTTTGTTATATAAATCTGACTGGATTCGTCAGAAAGGAGAAAGACATATACACCTAGGATGACTTGAGGGTGAGGAATTTATAGGCTAATTTTCATTTTTGGGTGAACTAACCCTTTAACACATATGAAGTGAATGCATACTTTATAAAACGATCATGTTGCTATTTTCATTTAAAAATTCAACTTTCAATAAACATATTACAGTGCATTTAACTACCCTTCATGCGCAGAAATGATTAAAGACAGTGTGACAGACAGTACTTGAGCATAGAAAGAGGTTTGTACTAGAAATGCAAACAGTAAAAGTGTATGTTTGTACAGTAAACAGGTGTGTGTGTGTGTGTGTGTGAGATCAGGAAGACTTGTATTTGGCTAATTCAATACTCAAATGTTAAACCCATCTCTGCAATACAGTGGAATATTGCAATAAGTTTAGTAGGCTATACCACCCTACCTTATTAATCAAACATCTTATTTAATTCATTCATTTCTTTTTTTATTATTATTATTATTATTATACCCTCATTGGGGGCTGAGCCTACCTAAAATGAAATTCCAAGAATAGTCCCTGTTGAACAAACATCTGTGCTAAATGGTAAAAGTGAGTGGGTCCAATATCACTGGTTTTTAATGGTTCTGACAACTAAGCTCATGACAATGAGGTAGAAATGTCCATCAGCCACCATGAAAAAACATCTGGGCTAGGACAGCACAACCTTACTATCTTCTTTGTCTGGATTGGAATCACTTCAACACCCTATCTACATCTCTCCCTTCCATTCTCCTGATCTATCTCCTCGAGCCACCATATGGCTCCTCCTGCAAATCAGCACAATTTCATCCTTGTCTCCTCAGTCCTCACTAAGGAACAACAAGTAAGTCAAGGTGATGCATTGAGAACTATTCTTAGTTAGCGCAGGAAAATGACAGAGCGACTGTTTGTGGTATGAGGGTGTGCTGAGTCTCGCTCTTTGAAGACTGCTTTTGAACTCACAAAGAAAAAAACGCCTCAGAGTTAAATTCCTTCGCACAAGCCCTGACTCAGTGATCTCATCCTAGAAACGGCGGTAAGATAAAAGTTAGATGTGTTGTTTTAAACTTTAACCTAACTTTGAGGTGAGATCCAAGTGTATTCACGAGCGCGGCTAGCATAACAGTGAATCGCTCTGTTCGTGCAATAGATCCGAAAACTAGCGCGCGCATTCCTCTCCGGCCCTTTTATTCATCCGTCAGCAGCAGCTTCCAAGCGCACTGACTCATTTGGCCTCAGATCACTTCAAATCGACTGGAGCAGAATATCCGGTGCGGGAAATCTACAACTGTGGTATTGGATTCCAGAAAAACTCGCTCACAGAGGGACTCAGAATTGTAAAATATTTATTTATCATTTAAAATGAAATAAAATATTCATTTATATTTAATAAATATAAATATTATTGAACACAGATTTATTTATTTGAAAGTATTATATATTTTAATAATAATAATTAGAAGATAAACTTACAATACAATAATAATTAGGAATTTTTGCTATATATATATATATATATATATATATATATATATATATATATATATATATATATATATAATTATTATGGCTCAGGCTTAGCTTGGCTTGCGTAAAATAACATTTATTCACTGAGCTGCCTGCCTGCTCTTAATGACCTCAAAAGATCGAAAACCTGGGCTGGGGGTCAAAGGGGTTAGGTGGGCGGGAACCGCTGAAAAATGTATATTAATAATACATGAGTGACTGTCATGTCAACAAACAGTCTCGCGAAAATGATTGATATATGCCTAGTGTAATAAATTGCACTCTGTTCATATTCTATTCATAATCAATTTTATTCGTGGCAAAAAATATATATATATTTTATTCTCCTATCAGTTAGCCTACCGCTTGTCAAATGTTACAGAAAACGATCCGAGGAAACTCCCTCTTCAACTAAGGGAAACTTATGATACTGAGAAGATGGGACTGTCCATCCGGGGTAAACATGCTGTAAAATACAATAATAGCTCTCGGAAATGTATTTGGGCAAATCCGTGACAAAGCCAATGGGAAGGGGGACAGCGCGTGAATCAGTCGCGTCATTGAACGTTCCCTTTTAGTTTATTGATCTGCAAGAAGCTGATTTAGTACATGGGATCTCAAGCGTGTTCTAAAACAGACAGACAGAGACACTCTTCGCATGCTTATCTGAAAATGAGTGATGCAAGCTGCCTTAGTCTTTCTTCTTCTGATAGTGAACGAGCCCTCCGCTACTTTAATAATCCCATTACGTATTCTGCTAGCTCTGCTTAATCCTGGACACACTGGCAGTCCTGTCCTGTATTTCAGCCACCGTCTGTCTCTCTTATCTCTCAGCTATCCACATTAACTGTTAACCACAAGGCTTAAACGCAGTCGCGATTCCGACAGTGAAAACTCACATTATCGCTCATTCTGAGATGATTTACACAAGCGCCTGCAGCCCCAGAGCCGCGCTCTCATCCAAGTCCCCAGTTCTCAGTCTTTTGTTAGCGAGCGCAGCCCCGCAGAGTGTTTGATAAATGCTATTTCATTCCAACAAGCAGACCACATGCTGCTTTAACAGTGTGGCACATTTACCTCTCTGGCTCCATATTGCCTTCAGCCGTATGTATGAAAAACAAAGGTTTTATCAATCGTCAAATTGCGTTACATGCATCGATAAAACATGCATGGAAGCTGTTTAAACGACTGCGCTGATAGGATCTCCAGTCTCTTTCAACCTGCTATTCTCCCTGAATCAGAGTTTTTCATAGCAGACTGTGAGTGTATGGTCAAACCTTTCAACTAACTAGTATTTATGAATCATGTTACTAACACATATATTTTTTTAAATAACAAGCAATCACAATGACCTATTCATCAGTAGCTACAAGTAGCCTAGCCTGCTTATTCCAGTAATGAATCTATTAAATTCGTAACCAGTACTTCCCTGCTACTAATCACAATCACAGTAATGACAAATAACTGTATATTTTAATCACTGAATTCTATAGAGATCTGTGACACAAATATCAACTATCCACAAGAGACTAATACTTATTTCGCAGTAGTTATTAGTTTATATTGCATACTATCCAGCGTATTTAAAAGATAAGATAATAGCTACATCATCTCCTATCTAGCTCAATTGTTACCAGTAACATTCTCTCATGTTAAAACAGCAGTCTTACTTGTCATATGACTAGTCAGAATGACTGCTTCATAATTCAATAAAAAATACTAGCAAAATATATACAGTAGGCTAAATGGAACTTCAGAATGTGTGCCTAAATACGTGGTGCAGTCTTCAAGTTTGTCTTCTAATCTATGTCTGCCTTATCTAACACACAGAAAACTGGGATTTCTCCACTCAAGGTTCCAAACTTCACTGTGAACCCCAAGCATAACAGTAGATGTGATACAGTATAAAAAGGCAAATGCTGCGTAAAAAGCCAGTGTGGAGGTGCAAGAGGTGCGCGTACTGATAACGTGAAATACACAGGGGTTTAGTTGTAAACACCAAATGATCGTAACATTGGAGCGAGCCACCGTTTAAAGCAATCCAATAAGATGAAACTCATAAACTCACTAATGGGTCCATGCGAGGTGAGTCTAGCCGCTGGGAGACCAGAAGCATCTTGGAGTGCGGGTGAACCACGTAGCCACTGTTAAATCCACTTTGTTTCAGTATGTGTAAACTGTCTTATACAGAAAAGTCTGATTGGGAATCTAATAAAAGATTGTTGATATAAGTCTGGAAATCGTGCTATCGCCCAGCTGTGTGCGCGTTGACAACGAGGAATGAGGATTGCGTCCAAATGAAAGCTAATCTGACATTCCGTTCAAGCGCCAGTCATGTTGATTCTCTTGAACAGGGACTAATAACACAAACGTCTGTGTCAGCTCTCGCTCTACACGGCCACTTACGATCACAGAGCTCTGTGGCTTCCTGGCTGGTGGGCGGAGTCAGACAGTCCATAGGACGCTCCTCAGCGCGATGTCACAGAGGAGGAGACGCCGATGTTTCTCTCGCAGTCTGCGTTTAAAGGGACATTCTCTGTGCTCTCACGCGAATGGGCTTTTCACAGAAGCAGTGGGGATTTTGCTTCATCCCTGTTACTCGAATCTTTTAAATCCTTTTTCTGTAGGTTGAAGCGAGGGTCTTTTTGTGTGTTATGGATGAGTCACTGAACAATTTACTTAATTTAATCATAAAAAGTGCATACACACACACACACACACACACACACACTGTTTTTGTGAAAAGTGGGGACATCCCATAGGAGTAATGGTTTTTATACTGTAGAAACTGTATATTCTATCGGCCTTCACCAACCATACCCCTAAACCTAACCCTCACAGCAAACTTTGTCCATTTTGACTTTCTCCAAAAAAAAAAAAAACTCATTCTGTATGATTTATAAGCGTTTTGAAAAATGGGGACATGGGTTATGTCCTCATAAGTCACCCTCTCCTTGTAATACCTATGTCATACCCATGTCATTATACACAGTTGTGTCCTGATATGTCACAAAAACAAGAGCACACACACACACACACACACACAGTTGTATGCACAATTATGCAATATATATTGAAGTGGTTCTCAACAGTCTCAACTGGTGAACGTAAACTTTAACCTGTTGTTGACGTCAGGGCCATGCATCCATGCATAATTAAATTGAGACATAGGTTGCATTGGAAAGGTGTAGAAAAAAAGCAAACAAACCAACACATTAATATTCTTAAAACACACACATACAAAAAAGTACAAAGCATTGACTGTAGACTTTGTTTTTAAATTGTTTATCTGTCTACTGATTATTTCACAGGGGGGGAAAAAATCTGAGAAAAAAAGTGGATAATACAGTTCTTCCCTTGAAAATCTGGTTAAATTGGCTCCAACAAAGCTATGAGTATCTTTCAAAGATTTATATTTTATTTGACAGTTCCAGGGATCAGGTCTTAGTTGCTTTAATGGCTATTGCTTTGTCCAAAAGTGAAGAATTAAATATCAAAAGTACAACCAAAATTGCTCATTGCACCAGCTCTTATTAAAAAATAATCAAATAAGTGAACATATATATAACCCTCTCATATCAAGGCTGGCACAAACAGAAAGAGTGTTCTAATCCTCTGCTTGCACCTGGAGTCAGGAGAGTTTAGGTTACAGAGCACACACACACACACACACACACACACACACACACAAACACACACACACACACACACACACACACACACACACACACACACACACACACACACACACACACACACACTCCCAAGCTCTTTCACGCACAATGCAATGCTCACACAGAGAGGAAAAACCCCCCACCCCACCACCCTGCTCATTCAAATACAAGCCTACAATACAAAGTTAATCACTTTTCATGTTTTGACAAGCATTGGGAAGATATGGCCGCTAACCTAGAGTGAGAGGGTTTGATAGCAGTTCCAAACAGTTTCAAGTGTATATGCTTGTCTTTATTGCCATTCTGTGTGTGTACTTCAGATATAATGCCACAACTCTCATGGCAGTGCATATGGTTACACACACACACACACACACAAACGCACGCACGCACGCACACACACACACACACACACACACACACACACACACACACACACACACACACACACACATAAACAAAAAGTGCAATCCCAGAGTGATAGCAATCTCAAGTATTCAGACACTCCCTGCAACTTCTTCATACGCATCAGGTTACAAATGTGCTAAACCTCTTCTTCACCCTCTAACCCAGCCCATTTTTTTCTTCCTGTGTCCAACTACATTGTTGAGTGTTCCAACTCATACATACTAAGGCTATCACAATGTCGTACACGGCCAGAGGGAGAGAGAGAGAAAGAGTGCTGCTCAACGTGAGTAGTCTAAACAAGAACGCTCCTTATATCAACTTTGTGTTTATGCAGTGATGTCACTCCTTCCAGTTAGGCTGACATGAAGGTTAAAGCCTCGCTGGTTTATGTGTTAGGCTTTTTTCCACCCTTAATTTCTTTCCTCTACACATGTGCAGTATGTGTGAAATGGATGTACAGTGTACACAGATGACTCTCTCTCTTTCTTCCTTTCTGTATCATTCATCATCTGGACAGCTGATTCAGGCAAAATACTGGTTATATTTTCTCCGTTCGATGCCATGCGAATTCAATTAAGCTGATGATTGCTGAGTGGAGTCTTAGAGGGCTGAAGTAATACTATAGCGCATTCACACACAATGCACATGAACGCAGATAAGCACTGCAGCACAATGTACAAAAAATTATTATGGCATTACAAGTTTTTAGGACAATGTAGCATGGTAAATTCACTGTACTGCTTTATGTTCCATAGAGTACTAAATACCCAGGTAAGCGTTAACACAAGTAGCATTCTATCAGAATGTTAATTTAAAAAAATAAATAATTTCTAATTAAAAATTATTTATTAAAACATAATTTGTAATAATAAAATTAATTTATGTGTGCAGGATTATACATGTATCTTTATATGTGTCATGGGATAAATCATTGCTTGGCCAAAGTCAGTCCTTCCATTTTCCCTTTCTATATTAAGAAAAGCAACACACTAAAAAATAATGGTTCTTCAGGGGTTCTTTGTGGTGGATATGGTGCTATATAGCACCACTACCATTTAAAGAACCTGTCAAGCCCAGTTTGATTCTTCAGTGGTTCTTCAGCGGTTCTTTGTGGTGGATATGGTGCTATATGGCACCACTGCCATGCAAATAACCTGTTAAGCCCCTAATTCTTAGTGATATTAGTTCTCTAATATCCTAAGTGTCTTAGCTTTAGTTGGTAATAGATAGGATTAGAAAAATGACATTAAAATACTGTGATTTTCCTGAACAAAAGGCACTAATCCAATCAAGGCCTCCACACAAGACTTTTTGACCACAGAAATTTTTAGATATTTACCGAAATTATGTCACAAACTTCAATAAAAACCTATATTCATATTCATCAATTGCTCTTTGTTATTTGTGTAGGTATATAGGCCCCAAATAATTAGCCTAAAATGAGTGAGGAGAGAAGTTATGTTTAAAAACGTGTTTCAATTTCTACTTACAAAATGTGAAAATGTGTCAAAAAAAATTAAGTTCAATAAAAGAAATTATATGTTATATAATTATAATATATATAAAATTATATATATATTTTTTTTTATTATTATATTTTAATATTATATATATATATATAATGCCAAAAGAGGTTCCCCTATAACGAGCAAAAGAACCACTGTTGAGCACCATTTTTGTTGAAGAAATTGTAAACAATCAAGGTGCTTTATAGCTCCTCTTATGGTTCTACATAGCACCATTTGACAAAGGTGCTGTACAGCACCTTTAAAGATAAGTGCTATATGGCACTTAAAGTGGTTCCCCTATGATTACGAGCCAAAGAACCACCTTTAGTGCTATTCAGCACCTTTTCTTTTTAGAGTGAAGTAAATTCCACTAGAATTATCATAGTCTAGCAACAATAAAAAGAAACGAGAAAGAGAGATGAATATCTTCCGTATTAGTATGGCAGGAGCTTTCGGGAACATTGTGTTAATGATTAATATGAAGTCCATGCATGGCTGCAGCCTCTCTCTCTCTCTCTCTCTCTCTCTCTCTCTCTCTCTCTCTCTCTCACACACACACTCTCTCTCTCACACATACTCTCTCTCTCTCCCTCATACGAACAAACTCACACACACCTAACATAAAATAACTGACTCCTCACCATCTCTCTCTCTATCTCTCTCTCTCTCTGTGCGCGTGTGTCGCGGGTGTGTGGGCGGAGTCAGCGTGTGTGAGTGAGAGTGTCTACTCTGCGTACGAGGGAGTTTGCTTTTTCTTCTCTTTTATACCGTTTCTGATTTAAAGATTGTTTGTAAAAGTAGTAAGGAATTTTCAGAAGGGAGGACCTGGTCTTGTGAAACGTTGTTAGTCAGCTTTGTGCTGGTTGGCAATGGCGGGTGCAAGCCAAACAAAGTTTGAGCAGCTTTCACGTAGGAATGGGATGAGACACCCTTCGCTGCAGACTGTAGCGCGGTGACGTCACGTACGTACGTCACGTATGTGTTTACCGCGCATGCGCTTGTAATTTGCATTGCGTGATGACGTTAGTTGTTTTCGGGTCGTGCGTGCATTAAAACGATGCGCATACTTAAAAGAAAACTCTAATAAAATGTTAAAGTATTAAAGAACATTAAGGTGTAAAAAAGACGGGGAAAACAACCATGTTTAACCATGTTTCATCTGAGGTAAAATTATACGGAATTAAAGTTTATTCTGTAATATCTGTGTAGTATCTTACAATATATTAACATTCTGTTGCACTTTACTTTACTGTGTATTTTGTAATATTACACTTTAATGGCACCTTATATTTGTTATTGAGCTAGTCAAAATTAAAACAGATAAAGTACAGTCGTCGGCTCTAATAGAGCAGATGGTAAAACGTGTGTTGTTCACAATTTGATGCAATCGATCCGGTCCGAATCTGCCTTTTTTTCCCTACCTTTTCAAATTTCAAATCACATCAGAAAAACATTTATTTTAAATAAAAACGAAGGAAATAATCAAACAGTTTTGAGGGAGGGCTTCATTGTCCTTATATGCTGGCATCCATTTAATAATTTGAATTAAAATTATAATTTACACTCATTATTGCATACTGTTTTATAATGTAGGGGAGAACCGGGGCGAAAGTAACGCGGGACGAAAGTAACAAAGCGATTTTCTCAGAGCCTATTACTGCATTTGCATTCCCAGCTATGACGGTATATTCAGCATTCAATCCTTGACGGAGCTGAGAAATATCACGTGATTTCCTCATCATTTCCCGCAGTTAGGTCGGTAAAACTGTTTTCGAGTACAAAAAGTAAATTATTGAAGCGGTAAATTTTTTTATTTAGTTGTGTTGTTTTTTTTGTTTCATGTGTCACCGTAATGATCAATCTACAGGTTATTTAGTGCTTTAACACATCCTAAAGTTTGTATTATCAAAGTTTTTTAGTATAAAAGTAAATCCGGTTTAAATGCCAGGAGTTCCTGTCGGGACAAAAGTAAGTTGTTACTTTTGTCCCGCTACAGTGACAAGAAGTATTTATTTTGTTCCGGTACATGCTATTCTGTGAATTTCTGTCCCTTGCATCATTTATTAAAATGTTTATGTCATATTATACCAAAAGAATATGTCTGAGTGATGGTCAGAAAGACAAACAGTGGTCTGGTTTTATCCAGATGTTTATGAAAGAGCGTTTCTGGACATAGAGGAACATCTGGGCAGCTCCTACCTCGCATTTACCTTAGTTATATTTAGGTTTTAGCCATACCTTAGCTTTTACACCTCCAGCTATGCATTTGCAGTGTTTCCAGATGTTTTAATGCACATTTTGAATTTATGCATAAAAACAACTGGATGGAAACATGAATAGGCCTACTGTTACATTATGTTTAGAATTTATATTATGCCAATGTAATTTAATTATTATATTGTTCATTCTGTTGAAAAAATGTTTTATAAAAATACACTGAAATAAAAAAAATAAAAAAATAAAGTTTGTACAGTCGGGTTTTGAGACATTTGATGAAACTTAAATTTAAAATAAAAATATAAATATGTAATTTAATAATTAAAAAAAAAAAAAAAAGACAGAATATGTTTGCAGTTACATATTTACAAGGTCATAGTCAGGTACGTAATAAAAATAAGAGTAACAGAAAATAAATCTAGCTTATAATGTTGTGTTACTTTTAACCCACCTGTGTGTTACTTTCGTCCCAACCGATTGGGTCAAAAGTAACAATGTGCAACTTATGTTCAAATTGAAATTATACTGAAGGCTTTCTACATTTCTACAAAATACCACCTGGTATTGATAGACCACACTTATGAGTTACTGACCACAGCAGACATATATCTCTGTCTACAACATTATCTTTTAAAATGATGTTTTTCTGAAAAAATGGTACTTTCGCCCCTGCTCTCCCCTACTACAATACTGAGGTGCAAATAATTGCCACTATTTGCAATAAGTAATATAAATAGCAGAAAATCCTGCTATTTTAACATAGTATAAATAGAATCTATAGCCATTTGCTCTAAGTGTAAACCACTGCCTTTCTTATTTTAATCTTTCTTTTTTGGTTCTTGTTCATCTATTTTTTAACTATAAATTTGGACATTTTTCTTTTGCTTTGGCAATTCTGCATGTGAAACATTTAAGCCAGTAAAGTAGTTTTAAGTTCAGTTGACTACATACAGTATATTTTCAGTGTCTGCATCCCATTTTATGCAAGGTGCCTCCAAAAAAAGCAAACTTATGACAGTGATCTTTTTTTATTTATTTAAAAGAACAAAACAGAAAATATAATTGTATATACAAATATAAATTAAGACTATAGACATGGCACAAGAAAAAAAAAATCTGAAATTCACCTCCATCACTGATAAAACAATAAGTCAAGCAGTAGCCCTCAAATTCTTTGAATGGATAAAACCCACACAGGACTCTCCTCCTGCGACTCCTCACACACAGGTGGACAGTCTTTAAATATCTCACTGCACCGGAGGCACTGGGTCAGAGAACATGACGCCCGGGAACTCAGGTTGTATTGTTCAGACAATGCACTCCAGTTCACGACACCTAATTTACATAAAAGAACAAACAACACTAAAGCAAAATTAAATCATTTTGAAGAAAGGCAGAAGAGCCATACAAGGAAAATATTTTAAATATATTTTTAAATATATTATAGCATGGTGTTAGAAAAAGTGTTATTTGCTTTGTCTGTAAACTACCTAAGAGATTTAATTTATAACCAGCATTAACATCAACTAAATTAATACATTTTCTCAAGTCAAAATTTAGGTTGGCTTGGCTTGAGAAAGCATGGCCTTGAAAGTTTGAAGTTTTTTTCAATTTGAAAATTTTACAGTTGAGGGGTATACAGTCTGTCAGAGAAAGAAAAACAGATAATTACAGGACTCTAGCCACATGAAGTGAGTCTCTTCTCTGAATTTCTTCTCACTGACAATGTCCCCAAAAAGTCATATTAAGACATATGAAGGTCAGTTTAAGAGGGAACACTTTACAATAAGGTTTCATTGGTAAACACTAGTTAATGTATTAATTAACATGAACTAAAAATGAACAATACATGTGTTACAGTATCTATTAATCTTTGATAATGTTAATGAAAAAGATTACAAATATTATTTTTTTTGCAATGCATGCAACTATCAACCCTTACGAAAGGAAAATATATTTACCAATATATTTCTTAAAATATATTGTAATATATTTGTAATATATTATATATTTGAATACATTGAATAATATATTGATGATACATATATCATATAATATATTGCAAATGATTGCCGCTTTCAATATATTTCAATATATTGGAAAAATAAATATTAAATCCCATATATAAGAATATATGCCTAATATATTACATGATATTTTCCAATATACTGCAATATATTTTTGTTTCATAAGGCAATGGCTTTTCTGGTCTTTCTGCTCTATTTTAAGACATCTTTGATGGTTCATTTTAGGCGAAATAAGACTTTGAAAGACCAGCATTCGAATACTATATCATAAAACATGTCATAAGTGTTTGAAATCGCACACATTTGCAATGACACTCTCTATGATTATGACCAAAGCATTCTTACAATTAAAAGCAATTTAAACGCAAATTTTTAAGAAAACAAAAGCAATATCTCATATCCACCATACCTTACGAACATCCGGAAGTGAATGAACCTGGATATGCGCATTAATGACAGTCAGTACGGCGCGTACGGCGCACAATCGTATTTACGGTAAATACATATACGTTACTGCGCATGCGCAGTAAACACACGTCACGTACATACGTGACGTACATACGTGACGTCGCCGCGCTACAGTCTGCAGCGAGGAGTACTTGCATGGGATAAAACTCGCAGGATTGCAGCCTAGCTGTAGGCAAAGCTGTTGGCTTTGACAGCATCATTTCTGCATCGCGAATGAACAGTGCTGTTGTTATCTTCCTTGATACTATTGAGAAAGTTAACAGTGTAGTTCAAAGTGGAGTAGTGATTCAGGACACCTTCACTCCGGTAATGCCATTGGTTCAGCCGGCAAAAAGGATAATATTATCCAATGTGCCACCTTTTATTAAAGATGAAACTTTGATTAATGAATTGTCTAGACATGGTAAAATCGTATCCCAAATGAAAAGGATTCCTTTAGGTTGTAAATCGCCCCTGCTTAACTGGGGACGGATTGGGCGGTACCGCCCAAAATGGCATACTTTTACAAATGTGTAGTTATCTCAAAAACTATTAATGCTAGAGAGATGCGTTTTTTTTGCCGTCTTCCTCAGATTCCACTGAAAACAGCGGTATCCAGTTTGTATATTAAACACGCTTCCCTTATTGCGCAATACTACTGCGTAAACAGGCCAATGAAAACTATTATGTTAGGCAGATTCAACACGCAACAACCAATGTAAAAACCGCTGGGAGGAATATTTTTCTAACCCAATCAGAGGAAGGTTACCATGATTTATTCTAGCCATTCAGAGGACTCTGTAGCTCTGCTGTAGCCTTGTAAAAGCTGGGCTGGACTATAGTAAAACGACCTCCAGCCAGGTGTAATCAATAACCGATCGGAGAATCAGCATGAGGTGGAGAAAGCAGAAAGCGATCGGAGTGTTACAGAGAACGATCGGAGTATTAGCGAGCACAAAGAGATAAATTCAAGAGAGATATAGCATTATTACAGAATTGTTTTATCAAAATTGCAAGCAGTAAAAGATCTAGGGCAGAACAAGCTCTGGAACAATTACTGGAAAGTGACGAGGGGAAATCTGGAGCAGACAGCTTTTACACAGATGACGAAGTATTTTACCAGGATGGGGAAGATCCATTTGAGGACTGGTATGTAACTTCAAATAACCTCTTTATCATTATAATTTATTATATCATACATCTTGAGTATGTATATGTTTTGGATTTTTAGTCAGATAGCGATTGAGGCATGAAATATTTGTTTTAGTGTACCATACTACTCTTTCCCTGTAAACTCAGTTCAAGAGTGGTGTGAAATTTGTTTCAATAGACTGACTTACTCAACTAAGTAAACTGCTCAGGTCAAGAGAGGTGAAATGTGTTTTTAGTGTACAGTGGAGTTTCATAGGGTTACATGAGTTTATAGGAGTTATTTTTTCTACATTGAATTTTGACACAAAAAAAGCTTCCAGTTTGATTATGTATTTGCTCTGATGCAGGATGCAGACAGGACAACTCGCCGCACACCCCTACCCATTGTCCCTTGGACCCAGCAAACCCTGCACACAAGCCTGCAGATGTCAGAAAGTACTGTGAGCACTGCAAGGCAAGCAAAGTGTACAACAAGACCTCCTGGCCTTGCTTTGCTCACTGGCATGCCTAGGACTGTTTGTAAAAAAAGTTAATTATTTAATTGTTCTTTACACATTTGATTAAACAATAACACATTTCTGTCAAGCAAAGAGTTTGAAAAAAATTTTTTTTTTTCAAAAACTGTTCTATATTGTGTTTTTCAGTAATAAATGACAAAAAAAAATCTCATTTTCGTTTTTGAAATTCTCTAGTTTATTGTACAATTTTTCACTCATACTTCCTTTATAAACATATTGCATGCATGCTTATGGTAGCTTAGGGTCTTCTGAATCCATCGATACCAAATACATGGTGGTCCATCATCATTACATATGGTTTATAAGCCGAAATGTAAAAATAGAGAAAACAGACCAAAAAGGGCTTAGTCCCAAAAATGAAAAAACGCCTAGGACTGTTTGTAAATAAAGTTAATTATTGAATTGTTCTTTACACATTTGATTGAACATTAACCCATTTCTGTCAAGCAAAGGGTTTGAAAAATATATTTTTGGGTCAAAAACTTTTCACTTTTGTTGTGTGAGGTAGGATTTTCAGTAATAAATGACAAAAATCTCATTTTCGTTTTTGAAATTCTCTAGTTTATTGTACAATTTTTCACTCATACTTCCTTTATAAACATATTGCATGCATGCTTATGGTAGCTTAGGGTCTTCTGAATCCATCGATACCAAATACATGGTGGTCCATCATCATTACATATGGTTTATAAGCCAAAATGTAAAAATAGAGAAAACGGACCAAAAAGGGCTTAGTCCCCTAAGGGTTAAGCATGTAGTGTGTTTCAGACGGTAGTTATATATGATCTTAAAGAGCGATTTGGATGAGTTGAACTTGTCTTTTAAATTTAAATTTTCGACGTGCGTGTCCTGAGAGAGTAAATGATTCTGAGCCAGGGCCGAGTAGAGAAACAGTGCACGATAGTGATAGTGGCAATGCAATGCTTACTGAGAGTTCTGCTGTCGGAGATGACGGCAGTTTTTGAGCAGTGGGGAGAAAGGACCTGATGCAGTGTCTGCTGATGTTGTGGGAAGCAACATAGAAAGCGGGGAGGGAGAAAATGATGGGGCTGCTGATGTAGTTGATGTGGCTGTATGGAAGGCCGTTTCAGCATAAAAACGTTCCAGCGTTACTCGTCGTAATTATATTTTTACTAGTAACAATTAAATTAAAGAGCTCTATAATTTAATTTGTACTAGTAACAATTACAATTATAGAGCTCTATAATTCAATTTTTACTAGTAACAATTATGATTGTAGAGCTCTCTAATTCGGTTTTTACTAGTAACAATAACAATTATAGAGCTCTACAATTAAATTGTTACTAGTAAAAATTACAATTACAGAGCTCTATAATTAAATTTTTACTAGTAACAATTATGATTATAGAGCTCTCTAATTCAATTGTTACTAGTAACAATTCCAATTAGAGAGCTCTACAATTCATTTATTACTAGTCATATGTCTCCATTGACTTCCATTCATTTTTAATTATAGAGCTCTGTAATTCAATTGTTACTAGTAACAATTACAATTATAGAGCTCTTTAATTCAATTGTTACTAGTAACAATTGAATTACAGAGCTCTTCAGTTGATTTATTACTATTAAAAATACACTTTAAAGATATGTGTAATTGCAGAGCTCTATAATTGAATTACAGAGCTCTCTAATTTAATTGTTACTAGTAACAATTGAATTACAGAGCTCTATAAGCATAATTGTTACTAGTAACAATTAAATTGTAAAGCTCTCTAATCGCAGTTCTTACTAGTAATAATTAAATTATAGAGCTCTCTAATTCAATTGTTACTAGTAACAATTTGATTATAGAGCTCTATAATTAAATTACAGAGCTCTCTAATTGAATTGTTACTAGTAAGAATTAAGTTACAGAGCTCCATAATTCAGTTCTTACTAGTAACAATTAGAATTAGAGAGCTCTGTAATTGCAATCTTACTAGTTCAAATTGAATTACAGAGCTCTACAAAAGCAATTCTTACTAGTAACAATTGCATTACAGAGCTCTGTATTCGGCGACATATCATTATGCTAATCGTGCCTTATGCATATTCAGCTGGGGTATATAAAGAGGCAGGTGGGAAACTTTGGCGCCCGCAGTCGACATGGACGAAGTACACGGTGGAGAGGCAGGGCAGCAGTCTGCAATATCTGCGATTTGTAGCCAAAACATTAAATTCAAACACAATACCATTTTAAAATCCCCAGGATGTCTCCTAATAAAATAAAAAGAGAAAATGCAGATAACACATCCATAAAAGAAATTATAGACATATTTGTGCTCTTGTCTAAAAACAATCTGGTGCTTCCTAATGTGGGACACTGAAAAGTCTATGATAAAAGTCCAAAATCTATGATAATGATGGTAGTAATAGTAATGATAATTATAATAATGATATTGATAATAATAATGATCATAATAATAAAGTTCTGAAAAGGCCAAAGTCTATGATAAAGGCCAAAATCTATGATAATGATGATTGTAATAATAATGATAATGAAAATCGTCTAGTAATTCTCTTGGTTATGGATGGATTGATTGATAATTGAACATCATCAGACAAATAATACAATATGATAGTTTTTAATGCATTTATTACAAAGGCATTAGCCAACTATTTTCATAGGCTAGGTTATTATATATAATATATATTTTTATATATAAAAGAGTTAAATGCACAGTCAGAATTCCTCACTGTTCTCTTGTTCATTTTACTTAACAGCAAACACATGCAACCATTTATAAAAAAGTTTAAGACTATTTGGCCTAATGTTTTCTATTTTCCTAAACAACAAACACAATCATTCTATTATTGCATAACAATACTAAACACTGTAAATATTTCAAATTAATTTATACTCCTTAATATCAAGTTTGTCAAAAGGCTTTCATCTCAGGCATCATCTTAATTTTGCTTTAATGTGAGCATGATTAATATGTTACCTAAGTCTGTTAAATATTTCAGGATACTTTAGAACCACGCTACAGGGCTTTTATTTTGAAACGCACTTTTGTAGGCGGGAAATCTGCAATCTGTTTTGCATCTCATGTACTGGAGTTTCTACTAGTAAAAATACAATTATTTAGCTCTGTAATTAGAATTGTTACTAGTAAGAATTGAATTAAAGAGCTCTCTAATTCAGTTTTTACTAGTAACAATTACAATTAGAGAGCTCTATAATTCAGTTTTTACTAGTAACAACTGAATTAGAGAGCTCTCAAGTGGAATTGTAGCGCTCTGCAATTGGATTATTACTAGTAACAATTGAATTACAGAGCTCTGCAATTGAATTCTTACTAGTAATAAATGAATTGTAGAGCTCTCTATTTGGAATTGTTACTAGTAAAAACTGAATTATAGAGCTCTTTAATTCAGTTGTTACTAGTAAGAATACAATTGCAGAGCTCTATAATTCAGCGAGCTCTACAATCGTAATTGTTACTAGTACAAATTAAATTATAGAGCTCTTTAATTTAATTGTTACTAGAAAAAATATAATTACGACGAATAACGCTGAAATGTTTTTATGCTGAAACGGCCTTCCATATGGCTGAATCCATTGTGGAGGAGGAAGAGATGGTGACAGATTTTGTTAGTGATGAAACACTTTTTAAAATACCTCCTACTAAGAGGAAAAGGGCAAGGAAGAGTTTGGAAATGGTTAAAATGAGCAGACCAACATCAGCAGGATCTGTAAAGCTTGATAACTCTGAAGGCAGCATGGTTGATGATTCTGACAGTGAAGCAGTGGATAGTAAGACAGGACGAAGTCGACGTAGTGATTATAATTTTGACAAAATAAAGTTATTTTTGCAAAAAACTAAGAATGCAAAGAATGTTCAGTTTGAGGAATTTTTGCTGACAGAAGGATGTTTATGAATTCAGTTACAGTGCTAATGAAAGGTGAAGGAGGGGAACAATTTACAGTACAAGAAATATACAGACTGAAGAAACTTGTTTCCAAGCTAAAATTAGAAGTACAAAATGAAGATGGTTTTGAAACCACATAATCTTTTTTTTCTTATAGTTTTGAGTGTTTTGTTTCCTCTCATACTTTTTTTATGAGTGTGTTGAGGGTGGGTTCTTTAAACTTGAATGGTGGCCGAGATTTGCATAAAAGAGCACTGCTTTTTGAGCTCATTAAGCAAAAAAACATTGATGTTCAGGAAACTCACAGTGATTGTTTTAATGAAAGTGACTGGAAAAAGGAGTGGGAGGGTGAAGTGGGGTTTGCTCACATGTTTTCTACTAGAGGGGGTGTGGCGATCCTATTTGCTAAAAAGGCTTTGCCTTTTTCTTGAGGTTAAACATGTGATACCTGGCAGACTTTTATTTATAAGGGTTCAGTTTGAAAATTTCAAGGCTGTTTTTGTTAATGTTTATGCTCCTACAAGTGGCAGTGAAAGAGTACTATTTCTCAAAGATGTTAATGTAAAACTGCAGAAGTGTAGTTCTGATGAAGTTTTATTTTTGGGTGGGCATTTTAATTGTACAGAGAATTACAGACTGGATAGGAATCATTTGGAGCCTCATGCTCCCTCAAGTCTTGCTTTAAAGGAGTTGATTAAAACACATTGTTTATGTGATGTGTGGAGGGATTTAAACAATGATGAAAGACAATATACAGTACATGGGCACATAATAGGGGAAATTTTATTTCCTTCGCCAGATTGGATAGGTTTTATTGTTTTCGACATCACTGTAATATTGTGAAAGGTTGTTTTATTACCCCAACTGGTTTTTCTGATCATTGTCTTGTCACATGTAATGTGTTTATAGCCAATGTGAAGCCAAAGAGTGCATACTGGCATCTTAATACTTCTTTGTTCAGTGATGTGAATTTTAGGGATGTTTTAGTTTTTTTCTGGAAAAATCTTAGATTAAAAAAAGCAATGTTTTAAAAATTTACGCCAGTGGTGGGACTGTGGAAAAGTTCAAGTGAAATTACTTTGTCAGCATTATACTTTCAGTGTCTCTCGGGACATCACTAGATTAATTAAAAAAATTGAATCTGAAATAATGGAGGAACAAGGGTTAGTGGAGGCTACTGGGGAGGAAGGACACATTGAGACATTTAAAACTAAGACATCACTCCTTGCAGACTTGCTTGGTATATTAAAGCACAAGGGGCTCTGATATGATCTCGTTTTCAGAATCTAAAGCAAATGGATGCCCCATCTAAGTTTTTCTTTAGTCTGAAAAAAAAGAATGGTCAGAGTCGCTATATTCACTCCTTACGATCTGAAAATCAGTGCAGCTTCGGTCTCAGCTATCGGTGCAGCTTCTGCAGTAATGCGGTCGATGTACCGGTCTGTCGTGGTGAAGAAAGAGCTGAGCCGCAAGGCGAAGCTCTCGATTTACCGGTCAATCTACGTTCCTACTCTCACCTATGGTCATGAGCTTTGGGTCATGACCGAAAGGACAAGATCCCGGATACAGGCGGCCGAAATGAGCTTTCTCCGCAGGGTGGCTGGGCGATCCCTTAGAGATAGGGTGAGAAGCTCAGTCACCCGGGAGGAGCTCAGAGTAGAGCCGCTGCTCCTCCACATCGAGAGGGGTCAGCTGAGGTGGCTCGGGCATCTGTTCCGGATGCCTCCTGGACGCCTTCCCGGGAAGGTGTTCCGGGCGCGTCCCACTGGGAGGAGACCCCGGGGAAGACCTAGGACACGCTGGAGAGACTATGTCTCCCGGCTGGCCTGGGAACGCCTCGGTGTCCCCCCAGAAGAGCTGGAGGAAGTGTCTAGGGAGAGGGAAGTCTGGGGTTCTCTGCTTAGACTGCTGCCCCCGCGACCCGGCCCCGGATAAGCGGAAGAAGATGGATGGATGGATGGATGGACGATCTGAAAATGTGCTGTGCAGTTTTATGACAAATTGTATAGGAGTGAATATAGAAAGGATGAGGTGCTCTCTGCTGGTTTCTATGAAGGTCTGCCAAATGTCTTGGAGGGCTCTAAGGCAGAGCTGGAGAGACCCCTTTCTGAGGAGGAACTTCTGAATGCTCTTAGGGGCATGGAGAGTGGAAAAACTCCTGGGATAGATGGACTCCCTGTTGAGTTTTATAAAGAATTTTGGGCTGTGCTGAGCGAGGATTTGCTGGCAGTCCTAAATGAAAGTTTGGTTGAAGGCTCCTTGCCTCTGAGTTGCAAGAGAGCAGTGATCACACTACTACCTAAAAAGGTGACCTGCAGGAGATAAAGAACTGGAGACCTGTGAGTCTGCTATGTTCAGACTTTAAGATCCTTTCTAAGACTCATGCCAATAGACTGAGAAAGGTGATGGGGCAGGTCATTCATCTTGACCAGATGTATTGTGTGCCGGGCAGGTCAATTACAGATAATGTCTGTCTCATACGGGATGTTTTAAGTGTCTCTAGTCTTTTTGGGGTAAATTTGGGGCTTATTTCTATAGATCAAGAAAAAGCATTTGATAGAGTTGAGCATCAGTACCTGTGGGATGCCTTTGAGGCCTTTAATTTTAGTTCTGGTTTTATTAATATGATAAAAGTGTTGTACCAGAACACTGAGAGTTTACTGAAAATCAGTGGTGGTTTGAGTGCCCCTTTTAAAGGCCATGTTGCAGGTTAACCACCACTTTCGATTGATGGGTACATAAATCACTCAAGATATGTATATCATTTTTAAAATGTTTCAAAAATAGTCTTAAAGACCTATTTTTTAAGTTTTTGGTATTAACGGTTTTTTTATGCAACTCGGCGATGACGTCACGTTGGGGAGAAGTCGAGGAAAGGTAACCTCAGTTTAGTATGATGCCGCGTTCCAGGCAACCCGTAACCCGTGTTTTTCCAACCTTAAACCCGTGAAAGTGCACAGGAACGGCAATCAAGCTCGTGACTTCCCACCCGTGAACTCGTGTCTCGTACTAGATCGATGTACTCCGAGTTCCGAGGTCACACAGCACGCGAAACAACAATGACAGCCCCTACGGATAATACTGCCTACGGATGCAGTTTATGCAAGCGGCACACGTTGGAAAAAACGATTTTAGGTCAATGTACAGTTGCAATAAAAAAAAAATTATCTAGTTACAATTCCTTGCACTCAGAAAGTTTGGCGTAACTTGCCTGGAACGGTACAAAGTCGTTAGTCGTGGTATGAAATAGTGATTACGAGCTCAAAAACCTGCCTGGAACGCAGCATCAGAACTAACGTTATAGCGACTGACTGGGATGAGGAAGAGGTGGCAAGAGCCAACATGTATGATGACCTGGAACTGTGTAATTTCGAACCTGCCAGACGTGAGAGGGCAAATGAGGAATTGCCAAGAACTGTTGTTTGTCAAAGCTTATTAAATGCATGGTCCGAAGAGAATGAGTGGAGAGTTGGTGAAGTGTCCTGGTGAGTTGCTATCGTTTAGCATCGCAGCAATGAGCACTGGAGCTAGTCTACGAGCAGCAGTGCACAATAACGATACACACACACACACACACACACACACATATATATATATATATATATATATATATATATATATTATTATTATTATTATTTATAATTTTTTTTTTTTTTTTACTGTCTTTGAGTAGCACCGAGTGAAAAATCAACGTTTTCTTTATATCTAGTGGCAGTGATCATGATGTTAGTTCAGATAAGTACGTTACCGGTAACCTTTGTCGAAGTGTCGTAGAACTGGTAAACGTTGTCTTTGTCATCTAGAAATAGAGGGCATCATGCTAGCTATATGGACGTTTCTGAAGCCGCTTGTCCACCAGCATCGGATCAATTTTTGTTCCGACGCGATGCCTGTGATGTTTTCGCAGCTTGGGGGCGGAATTTGTGGGCTGGACATTGTACGGACGTCATTTGTGAAGTTTTGGAGGGAAAAATACTTTTTTATCATTTATTTATCATTTTGAAATGGATCGACGACGAAGACTCGCTATCAGGAACCGGGTGGTCAGCATTGCGGTGTTGTACCTGCGTTGGAAGAGGGGGAGACGGCAGTTCTGGGTCCATCCCATCCTGCTTGGCCGGCAGCAACTTTAAATATGAAACCATAGCAACGGCCATACACAAATTCTCGCCGCCGAGTTTCCATTGGCTGCTGCCCCGCGTTTTGACGCTCTCATTTGCATAAAGTATCCACCGAGATACTTTTTTGACGCGCTGCTGTTGACCAAATCGACGCGACGCGACCCATCATGCTTTGCGGGCGTTTTTGCTGCCTGACGTAGTTCCATAGGAAATGAATGGGCTTTGACGTCGCGTCAGAAATTGAGACGCTGGTGGACAAGCGGCTTAAGCGTTTATCTCTTCCTCCGGTGAAAATGTTGTTGCAAACGTAGCCTTGTGTGTGTTGCTGTGTTTGGCAGGTGCTTGTGTGGGTGCTGGCCCATGGAAACTGCGCTGAAAAGCTTGTGCTGTTATATTAACCAGCTGGTTTTTATTGTTAATGGTTTTAGGAAAATTTCATCTGCAAAGGTTAATTGGGAGAAAAGTGAAGCACTGGCTGTTGGAAAATGGGAGAAGGGGCTTCCAAATTTGCCTGGTGGGATGATTTGGAGGAAGGAAGGTTTTAAATATCTAGGAGTATATCTTGGGGATTCAAATATCCAACAAAAGAATTGGGAAGGGGTAATTGACAAAGTAGAAGGAAAATTAAAGAAATGGAAATGGATTCATTCGCAATTATCATTTAGAGGAAGACTTTTAATAATGAACAATTTGGTCACTTCTACATTGTGGCATAGATTATCATGTGTGGATCCACCTGTTGGATTACTGTCTCGGTTACAGACGATTCTGGTGAATTTTTTTTGGGAAGGTCTACACTGGGTTACTCAAAGTGTCCTTTTCCTTCCGAAAGAAGATGGGGGACAAGGTTTGGTGCACCTTCCAAGTAGACATGCAGCCTTTCGTTTGCAATTTATTCAGCGGTTCCTCACTGGTCCTTTGGATCTGGTGTGGAGAAAGATGGCAGAAGCAATTTTACATACAGTGGATGGACTTGGAGTGGATGCGGGACTGTTCTTAATGGATGTTAAACAACTACGTTTGGCTGGACTGCCTCAATTTTATTGTGGACTTTTTAAAGTGTGGGGACTTTTCAATGTTTGCAGGTTGGAGGGGATACAATCCTTGCACTGGTTACTGGAGGAGCCTCTCATCAAAGGAGCACGGATGGACATTGCTGGAGGGAGTTTTCCAGGACTGATGCTGATACTGTGTTCCTCAAAGTTGGTGACACTGAAGCATCTAGTTGATGTGGCCGGACCCGACCTGAGCAACATAAATGCAGTTGCTGCTTTCTTGGGTCAGAAGTCAGCTCGTCACACACGACTCATGTTGACTATGTGGAAAACTAGGTTGACAAATGAGGAATTGTCATTATTAAAGGGCTTCAAGAATGGAGATATAACTTTGGATATAGCGGATCCTTTTCTGAGACTGGGGATTACACCAGATTTGAAAGGAATGTCAGGTCCTTTGTTGGATCTCAGTGAACTGGACTATTTAGAGTTGGGTGAGGCGAAAGGGAAAAAGATGTATAAATGTTTTGTGAAGATCTTTAATAAAGGGACCTTAAATGGGAGGGCTGATACAGTGTGGAGGGATAAACTTGGGTTGAATGAGGAAATGAAGCCAGTTTGGAGAGTGCTGTACAAACCACCATTGATAAAGCGATCTGGTGACTTACAATGGAGAATATTACATGGGGCTGTGGCTGTTAATGCATTTGTTTCAGTCATTAATCCAAATGTTGATGATAAATGTGTATTCTGTGGATCTAGAGAAACTATTTTTCACTGTTTTTTAGAATGTGCAAGGCTTCAAGTGCTTTTTAACTTGTTGGATTTGTTATGTGGTAAATGTGGGGAACAGTTTACACCGGTTGGTTTTATTTTGGGTGTGCGGTATAATCAGAAACAGAAGGTGAAATGGCAGTTGCTCAATTTTTTGTTTGGGAAGGCAAAACTTGTAATTTATAAAACCGGGAAAAACAGAATGGAGAATAGGTGTGGTCAAGAGATTACATCTCTATTTAAGGCTTTTGTGAAATCAAGGATTGTTGTGGAATTTAAGTATTATAAAGCAATGAAAGATATGGAAACTTTTAGATTACAGTGGTGTTATAATTCTATTTTCTGTACGGTGGTGGAGGAGGATTTACTTTTTGATCTTGTGTGGACCTGAAACTTGTTTGGTATAATTATGATTGAATAAAGTTTATTATTGAAAATCTAAATCTCTCTCTCTCTCTCTCTCTCTCTCTCTCTCTCTCTCTCTCTCTCCCCTCTTTCCCTTTCCCATAGGCCCAGAGATGGCCAAAATCAGCATAGCCAGTTGTCAAGGTAACTTCAATGCAATCTATTTACCCACCTCTCCTCTCACCCGCCAAGGTCAGCTTTCTCTCTCTTTCTCTCTCTTCTCCTCTCTCTGTTTTGTTCTTTGAACAGCAGGGTAGAACACCCCCTAAAACCATCATTAGCACAAAATTAAAAGAACTGACAAAAGAACAAGAACTGAACTTTCCAAGCCACCAGTCTGCCTCTACATTCAGCTCTACTCTTAGGCCTCCCATTATTGAATTGTAATTTCCATCTTCCCCAAACACACACACACACACACACACACACACACACACACACACACACACACACACACACACACACACACACACAAAGAGAGATTAGTGTTTATAAAGACTCCCTGCTATAAGGCAGCTCTTAAACTAAAATGAATGTACCGTGGTATGTAGAACTACAACTTAGATCTTTCTTTCTTTCATTTCTAATTTTCATGTTCATCTTGCTATATACATATAAATATATGCTCGCTTTATGAAACTAATCCACTAAAGCACATCCAGCATTACACCATTTCCATATCTGCTTAAACATTAAACAGTACCAAAACTCAAGAGCTCCAAATGTAAAAGACAACAAAGACAGCTGTCCCACACTGACCAAACCAGATAGATAAAGGCCAATTTAGGTATCAACACCCTCCTGGAGCTCAGTAACTTTTCTGTTTTAAAATGCAGTTCTTAAATTTAATTTATTTCTGTGATAGCAAAACAACAATTACTCCAATCTTCAGTGACACATGATTCTGAAATCCTCCTAATATGCTGATTTTGTGCTCAAGAAATATTTATTCTTATCAATGTAGAAAACAGTGCTATTCAATTTTTTTTATGAAACCAGGATTTTTAACAGGATTCTTTGATGAACAGAAAGTTCAAAAGAACAGCATTTATCTGAAATATAAATCTTTTGGAACAATGTAAAAGTCTGTATGCTCTCACTTTTGATCATTTTAATGCATCCTTTCTGAATAAAATTTTTAATTTCCTATAAAAACATCCTCTTGACTCCAATCTTTTGAATGGTAGCGTATCTGTATAGAGGGAGGACATTGTATCAAATCCATTAGCACAGATTTCAAGTTCACCACCAGAGCTCCCTGTCTGCATAATGTTATTTTTGTTGTCATGGTTTCTGTTCTTTGTTTGCACCTGTTCTTTGTTCTATTTGACAAGTCACCTGTAATACAGCCTGCTTAATCTCTTGGCTGCATGCAAAGTCTGGCGTTTTTTTCTGATTTAATGGCTAATGACTTTTTCTGAGGTACAGATGACTGTTGACTTGTGACACATGGATTATCAGCTTTTTATTAGGCTCCTCTATATTGATTAATGTGGTGATTCAAAGTGCTTTAAAGCATTTCTAAGCACTCTTTTCTATATATATTTCACATAAGAGTCAAATTCAACAAAGCATTATTGATAACATTTGCAATATGAAATCACATGGATTATCAGCTCTTTATTAGGCTCCTCTATATTGATTCATGTGGTGATTCAAATTGCTTTAAAGGATTTATAAGCATTCTTTTTTATATATTTCACATAAGAGTCAAATTCAACAAAGCATTATTGATAACATTTGCAATAAGGAATCACACCTGCTTCTGTAACAGGAAAAAAAATTATCATAGTGCATATGCTTTTTTTCAGCCAATCAGAAACACTCTTTGCATGTAACTCAATTTGTCTATTTAGGTTTGCTGTCTTTGTTGTTGTAATGATCAAAAGTCCTTAAATCACTGACCGCACTATTAATGTAAATTTAACAATCAGTTTTCAACAATAATAGCACTTCCAAACAGAGAAAATATTTAATATATAATTTACTTTTTAATTGTTAAAGTTCAGATAACTGTCACTGATTAGGATTGCCCTCTTCATTGGAGCCATACTGATGAAAATATACTTCTACATTTTTTTAGCAGATGCTTTTATCCAAAATGACTTAGAAAAGAGAACAATACAAACAGAAGCAAACACAGTCAGCAATACAGAAGAAGAACATGTAGTGCTACAAATGTGTCATTTAAATTGTGCTGTAGAATAGCACTTCTATAATGCTCTTCTAATTATAGAATGCACATAAATAACGTTTCTAGGTGCAAAGTTTCATCTGTATTAAGCAGCATATGCTGGGGACTGGGTGTGCAGCGTTTTATTAGCTTACTAGTGGAAGCCCCCAGTGTTAGCAATAGGTCAGTAAATCCTTTGTGCCCTGCTGGCAAAGCTGGCACTAGCACACTACAAAACTCACTGCCAACACCTGAGTAATTAGAGAGAAAGTGAGAGTGAGAACGAGAGGAAAGACACTGTATGGTAGAATGAGACATGTAACTAAATATGTTTAACTGCCTCACCTTGTTTGCTTTTGCATTCATTAGCCAATGTGAGTTAGTCAGTATGGTGTGTCAGAAATTACAGCTTGAACTTTGCTCAAGTACATGCACTAGCACACGCAAACACATACATACACCAGTTAACAGGTCTGAATTGTGCATTAACTAATTTAAAGTCAAAATGTGGGGTTACACAGCCCATTGTACTTCTGTAACATGACATATTTCTGAGTGATATATATATATATATATATATATATATATATATATATATATGTATATATATATATATATATATATATGTATATATATATATATATATATATATATATATATATATATAAAAACCCTGAAATTTAACTAGAAATAAATTTACTTATGTTATCCATCTCTCTCATGACTTTAATACTCAAGATTGAACAAAACTATACTTTACAATACTCTACAATACTACTATATCTTTATAGAAAAATCCTAATACTGTACACGAGTCATGTTTTTCCCTTACAAAAATTAAGCATGCTTTTATTAGCCTATATAAAAGTAAAATAACCTTGTTTTTTTTTTGTTTTGTTTTTTTTTTGCAAATGGATTTGTATTTATTTTTAAATAAATACATTTGTAAAATAATTTTACATTTTTGGTTACCACAGTTAAACAATAGTAACCATTTTCTCTGGATTTATAGTTAAATATTAAAATGTTAATTTTCGTAAGGGGTTGTGTTGTTGTCTGTTGTAGCTCCCCCTAAACCTATAAAAAAAATCTGAATTTTTTTCAGCTAAATTACTACTGTAACATTACAACAGATAATAATGATGTCCTTTATATAGTATTTTGAGTGATGACTGATTAGCAACTTGCTGCTGCTTGATTAAATAAATAAAAAAACAAAGACAAAAAAGCATCTTTACAGATGAAACTGACCTGAAACCCTGAACAGTAGTTCTGCTTCTCTGCTCCAGCAGTCCACACTCTCTCTCTCTCTCTCTCTCTCTCTCTCTCTCTCTCTCTCTCTCTCTCTCTCTCTCTCTCTCTCTCTCTCTCTCTCTCTCTCTCGCATTGATTACTCTGAGTCTGATCCAAACCGTTTGGCGGAGGCGCGGAGAGCGCGCGAGTCATGATTAACACTTCATGACTTATTAGAGATTTAATTATCAAATGGCGGATTCGCAAATGATCGCTTTAGTACATTCGGCGTGCAATTATACAATAACAATATTAAAATAGAGGGCCAAATCATCTGCCAGGCCACCGGGAATTGTCCCGGTTCTCCCGGTGTCCAGTCCGCGTCTGATTTCCACAGACTCGCAGAATGTGCAAGTCATATATTGCATTTTTGGGGCTTTATATTCACTAGTCGATGTCATGTTTTGATTCAAGTGTACTGACCTACTTTTGATTTAGTCATCCAAAATGTGGCATATTCGTCCGCGTTAGGCATTCCGTTTTTATGATTGGATTCTACAAACCAGACTGTGTTTCCGCATCCCGGAAATTGTTAGGGCGGTATGTCTCAGAATAGTCAGTGCAATTTGGGAAAGAAATCAGTTAAATCTGTATGTGGATGTGTGTAAATATTCAAATGTAATCCCCTTTGTAATCGTTAAAAATTTCATAAGTAACTGTAATTTAATTACTCATTTTTTCGTAGTAACTGTAACTAATTACAGTTACAATAATTTTGTAATTAAATTACGTAACGCCGTTACATGTAACTAGTTACTCCCCAACACTGACTAAATGTAACGTAACGCAACGTAACATAGCGTAGCATAGCATAGCATAGCATAGCATAGCATAACATAACATAAAATTGGTGAATGTACTGGTTGCTTTTGATTCATCATTAAACTTTAATAAGGACACACACAGTCCAAAAACACTAACAATAAAACAGTCAAATAAACAAACAAATAATTAAACAACAACAACAAAAAAACACAACATCACATTGAATTCAGATTCATTAAAAAAAGAAATTAACGATTCACTAAAAACAACTGGCTCATAATAATAGTCATTAATTTGGGAATCAGGCACAACGGTTGCCCAAAAACATTGTTTTCCCCTGAAAAAAGTCTGAATTTGCTCAAAAAAACTAAACAAACAACAACAACAGCAAAACTTTGTGATGGAAACATTTATAAATAGTAAAGCAATACATATTTCAATACTTTTTGTGAGAAGAGGGTTTTGTAAGTGGTGAATGCAGAAGCATTGAATCTATTTTGCATCTCATATTTTTTCTATCACCGCGTCCCCTTAGGGGCTCCACTGAAACATACTGTAAGCAAGCTGTGCCAATTTCTTGTTAGTTTTAATAGTACTAATTCTTGTGTATAATCCAATAAACGGACAAGCTGTTAACTTGCATGCCAATTGTTCCATGGAATTCATCCCCGAGCAGTTATAAATGAAAGGTCATTTTTACTATTAACTCTTGTTGCTCGGATAGACAAGACAACTGCAGTGAGAAGACCCGAGGGAAGGAATCAGTAACTGCTAGTGTGTGAGAGAACAGAGAGGTGTATGTGTGAAGGAGGGAAGAAAAGGGACACTTAGGTCTCTCTTTCTCCCTTCATTCTCCCTGTATCAGCACGAAATAAAAAATAAAATAAATTAAAAAAATGCTGGCCTCTGTTGACACAGCCCTGACCTTCCCCTCATTCTGCTCCCCCATGTGTGAAATTGAATGCCTGCCAGAAAGAATGAGGGAAGAAGGAATAGAGAGAGTGAGACAGAAAGAGAGAGGCAGAGTGGGGGAAACAGAGAAAAAGTCCAATATCACATGAATCAAACAGTGCAGATTGTTGCCGTGCTTTTTCATTTATGGACAGTCCTTCACATGACAACCACACCAGGCATTTTTTCTTTGACACATGCTGCTCTGTCAAAAGAATAGAATTGAACCTCTGCCCCGGAATAGTGTCTCATAGAGAAAAACTGTGTGTAAACATGGTCAGTATATTGTTTATTTGACTTCAAACCATTCCCTGTTCGGAGAGGAGACTGTTTAAGTATACATGTGTGAAAGTGAAGTGACATTCAGCCAAGTATGGTGACCCATACTCAGAATTTGTGCTCTGCATTTAACCCATCCGAAATGCACACACACAGAGCAGTGAACACACACACACACACTGTGAGCACACACCCGGAGCAGTGGGCAGCCATTTATGCTGCGGCGCCCGGGGAGCAGTTGGGGGTTCAGTGCCTTGCTCAAGGGCACCTAAGTCGTGGTATTGAGGGTGGAGAGAGAACTGTACATGCACTTCCCCCACCCACAATTCCTGCCGGCCCGGGACTCGAACTCACAACCTTTCGATTGGGAGTCCGACTCTCTAACCATTAGGCCACGACTTCACACATACACCTCTCTGTTCACATTCGTTTGAATGTGACACACATACACACTTCCTTACTAAGCACATGCATTGCCCCAAAGAAAAAAAAATCTATTACAAACAAATGTAATGAAACACCTTTGTCTCAGTCCTCAAATGTACTGCTGCTTTACTCTGGAAAAACTGAGGGATGGGGGAGAGAAGTGGAGCAGAGTCAGGAGGAATGAAGCGTCTGTGATGTCATGGGGGGCGTCTCCTGCTGACTCCATACATTTCTGTCATTCCTATAGAGACCAGCTTCCATTGTGCTGTGGGGGACCTTCCATTCATTCAGCTCAGGAAAAGGGAAGGAAAAAGAGCGGGGAACAGGGAGGGAGGGAAGAACAGAAAAAGAAGAGGGTGGGGTGTGATGGGATGTTCTTACATTCTGTAGTCGTACGAGGTGTTGAGAGGAATGAAATAGGGCTGTTATGAGGAATTAAGAATGTTACTGTATTTGTGGAATTCAAGAGCTGCTGTTATCTACAGTTAATTACTTTTTATGTATTCAAATATGACTAAATCGACTGCTGGAGTCAACTAGAGACAACTCCATCAAATGTGACTATATAAAAATATCATGTTATTTCTTGCACCTTATCATGACTACTGTTTTATAGGAATGGTTGCTCCGACGTTTTCAGAATTATAGGAAATGTCCTTTGTACGCGGATTTCATTTCCAATTTATTATTCTTTGTATTTAATAACGGCACACTTTTTTTAAACAATTGCAATGATCAGAGTTTACACAGTACTAGTGCACCATCTAGTGGCCTGATTGTGAAATACGATTTGAAAGGAAGTTAATACAAGTGAATTTTCAGAAATAAATAAAACAATAATAAACAATTATATATATATATATATATATATATATATATATATATATATATATATATATATATATATATATATATATATATATAAATATATACAGTACAGACCAAAAGTTTGGACACACCTTCTCATTCAAAGAGTTTTCTTTATTTTCATGACTATGCAAATTGTAGAGTCACACTGAAGGCATCATGGGCTATTTGACCAAGAAGGAGAGAGATGGGGTGCTGCGCCAGATGACCTGGCCTCCACAGTCACCGGACCTGAACCCAATCGAGATGGTTTGGGGTGAGCTGGACTGCAGACAGAAGGCAAAAGGGCCAACAAGTGCTAAGCATCTCTCGGGGAACTCCTTCAAGAAGACCATTTCAGGTGACTACCTCTTGAAGCTCATCAAGAGAATGCCAAGAGTGTGCAAAGCAGTAATCAAAGCAAAAGGTGGCTACTTTGAAGAACCTAGAATATGACATATTTTCAGTTGTTTCACACTTTTTTGTTATGTATATAATTCCACATGTGTTAATTCATAGTTTTGATGCCTTCAGTGTGAATCTACAATTTTCATAGTCATGAAAATAAAGAAAACTCTTTGAATGAGAAGGTGTGTCCAAACTTTTGGTCTGTACTGTATATACAGGTCCTTCTCAAAAAATTAGCATATTGTGATAAAGTTCATTATTTTCCATAATTTAATGATAAAAATGTAACTTTCATATATTTTAGATTCATTGCACACCAACTGAAATATTTCAGGTCTTTTATTGTTTTAATACTGATGATTTTGGCATACAGCTCATGAAAACCCAAAATTCCTATCTCAGCATATTTCATCCGACCAATAAAAGAAAAGTGTTTTTAATACAAAAAAAGTCAACCTTCAAATAATTGTTCAGTTATGCACCCATTTTTTAAAAAGTAAATATCTCAATCATTTAATGACAAATTTGCATGTTTACTTCAAAAATATTTATTATTTTTTAAATCTATTTTAAAGTTTTTACGAGAATTATTTTACATAGTTTTTGTTATTAAAGATGACACAGCATGAAAATTTAATATCACAATTATAGTGATCAAAATGATCACATTTATCAATATTATCACGGAACCTAATATGCTCGAACTATTCAAAAAGTACTCAAACACAGTTATTTATAAATTGTTTTTACATTATTTATTAATTTATTTAAATGTTATGATTTAATGACAATTTATTTAATTAATAGCTTTTCATTAACTCACGAACCCCCTGGAATTTCCCTGTGAATCCCAGTTTGGGAAGCCCTGCGGTAGGCAACAGAACCAAATCCTCCACCTTTATATTTATTCATGCTTTTTCCCCAAAGTTGAAAATAATTCAAGCAGCAGAAGCACAAAACTACCACATCAACTGCCTTAGAACAGAATAGATTTAGAATAGCGCAATATTTCATAAAAATGGATTCTAGCTAAGCAACTGAACCTCTGAGAAATGTTAGAGGTTCAGTCTTGGACAATGCAACCCCTGGCATTTATTTCTTGCATTAACTTTTTTTAAAAGGACCATTGATTGTTTAATAATTGCACAAACTAGTAGTAGATATGATCAGAGGCATTGTGTTCTCATCTCTTCTTTTGTTGCAAGGGCTGAAAAATGGATAGATTTTCTCTGTGAATGACTGGCCAGTAAAGGTGTAGATAAGAGCTTTGGTCCCCACATTGTAGAAGGAGACCAGACCCTCCTCATAATCCACAAACACCCCCACCTTCTGGGGCTTGTCTTTTAGGGAAATAGAAACAGGTCTAGATTCATTAGCCACATATTCACATCCATTTCTTAGCCAAATACACCAAAATCCTTTCTCTGGGCACACTGTTATTTTCCCTTTTCTGTGGATGGATCCTCGAGCCATACCCAAATCCCATTCAGTCTTATCACCAACTTGGACCTCAAAGTAAAACCTTCCACAGGAATACCCATCATTTCCCAGGACGCAAGCGGAGGAGTCAAATCTCTCAGGGTTATTGGGGACATCTCTCCAGGATTCTCCATAACTTACTTGTTTCCTGTTTTTAGACAGCTTGAGTCTAGGGTAAGCTGTATTAGGATCCAAAATCACAATCACTGCAAAGCAAACACAGGTAAATTGATGAATGCATTAGAAGTTGCACTTAAGCGTGTGTTAATATTTGTCATATTTATCATACCTGCATAAAGTTTCTGTATTGTACTCAGATCTGCTACTGGAGAACCCTCACTGAATTGTGAGACCTTCTCTTGTTTGTTCATCTTTCCTGCTCTCGTCGTTGAGTGAGTGCTACAGTCTGTTTTACCCAGAGTAAAGTAGATTTTGCCCTCTGTCTGAACATTGCTTGTTTTAGCGTCTAAAATCTCTGTCGGGATGCCCTGTTGTGTTCTCACAGTAATCGTTTTATCTTTTTTCTCCATAGCTGAAGAACTTTTAGGTACACGTGAAGGATGGGAGGAAACACAGTCTGTGTTAGTTCTGCCAAATTCAAATATCCTATTGGCTGAAGTTTGTGATGTTGGTGGAACAAAGTTGAATCCCCGAATAAGAGAAGGTTGAGCTGTGAAAGTAAATGTGAAAATTTATTAAAATGTTTAACAACAAGCCTTATTAAATCTAAATCAAGAACTGAGCAAGAAACACTATAAGACGGCTGCATCTTATACAAATGTTGCTGACAGACCAGAATCAAAAAACTGCATATAACCTCAGTTCCCGGGTAAATAAACCAAAGAGTTGCTGCCGGTAGCCATTGACTTCCATAGTATGGAAAAAGTACTACTATAGAAGTCAGTGGCTACCAGCAACTGTTTGATTACCAAAATTCTTCCAAAAAAAAATCTTCTTTTGTGTTTAACAGAAATTGATACAGGTTTGGAGCAACATGAGTGTGAGTATATGATGACAGAATTTTCATTTTTGGGTGAACTATCCCTTTAAATTACTGTTGTGGATCAAATGTTCTAAATAAACTCACCCTTTTTGCCTAGACAATACTTCAGTATACTTCAGTTTATATATAAATTCACTTCTAAACTGCTTACTGATCTCATGGATTTTTTTTAGATCCTTGTTGACTTTTTCCTGGAGGCAAGTAAGAGCTTCATCCAGAAATTCTGTGTTGAGTAGACCAGTGTTAATGTTGATGTTCATCCAGGTCTTGACTTCTGGGGGGCTGCACACAGATGAGTAGACCTGGACCAATGCAGGAGACCAAAGAAATGTTTCAGAATGAGAAGTGATGTCCTGTGATGTGAACAGAGAGAGAGAGAGAGAGAGAGAGAGAGACCTGTAGGAGATGTAGGTGATCCTCAGTGTGTGAGAGCTGCTCCAGCTCAGTGTTTCTTTTCTTGAGCTCACTGATTTCCTGCTCCAGGTCTCTAATGAACTCTTCAGCCTGTGTTTCTCCTGCTTTCTGCTTCTGCTCCATCACCTCCAGCAGCTCATCTCGACATCTCTCAATGGAGCGGATCAGATCAGTGAACAGCTCAACTTTATTTGCTTTATTTTTCTCAGTGGTGCTCTGGTTATATTGAGAAGAATAATAGACACTCCATGTCAGATTCCAAATCATTCTTTCCACCACCTCTATACAGTAGAGCTGTTTTAAAAAATATGTTGATTTGTCACTAACAACACACCTTGCTGGACTTTGCTAAGTTTTTTATCTCCTTAATCCTATTACATCTGTCCTGGATCATCACCTTTATTTCTGCCTGTGTCCTTTCCAGTTGAATCTGAGGGCAGAGAGCAAGATTTTTTTTTTTTACAGCTAAAACATCAAGTTCAAACGTGCATAGAACTGTTCTCTTACAATATTCAAAATATTTGTTGCAGTGATTTTGGTGGGTTTTACCAATTCAGTTTACTTTAAAAATCCTTTATTTAATTAAGTTGTTTTCAATTCAATTTCCAGATGTTTTCAGTATTACAGTAAAATGTTCTTTATTTTAAAGTAATATATCAACTCAACCTTGTGTGTATAATTTTGTAAAGAATAATTCAAAATGTAAATTTTTTACCTGTGCCAGTAACTTAAATTGTGGTTTAAGAAGCTATTCAATTGCTTTAGAAATAATTATAAAATGTGAGTCATATGGACATATTGGCACTGGTGGAATGGAAAATAGTTTCACAAATAATTTAATAGTTTCACATTTTATAAGAATTATTTTCACAAAAGGAATTAGAATGACATGGTGATAATTTAGCTCATTTTGTCTGAACAGTTCATTAAGTAGAATTAAATAAACATGCTAAAATGTCTTCTAATCTCTCATATCTCTTGTCTTACCCTCTTTTGTCCACTCTCTTCCTTTATGGGAACAGCATTATGAGTCTTATGTTCTGTTTCAGTGCAAACCAGACACAGAGAGGTCTGATGGTCTCTGCAAAACATCTCCAGTGGTTTCTGATGTTTATTACAGATATAGTCTTCCAGGTTCTCCACAGGGTCAATCAGTTTGTGCTTTATGAGCCTTGGTGCAGTTTTGTGGTTGTCAAGGTGAGTCTCACAGTAGTAAGAAGTTACACACTGCGAACAAGACTTTACTGCCCATAGCTTGTTTGCAGAGCAGACATTACATTCAATTTGATGAAATGGTTTTGTTTGGTGTTGAAGCACCTTGTAACTGTCCACAACCTTTTTAAATGCTACATTTATTTTCATTTCTGGTTTACTTTCAAATGCTTTCTTACAGATAGAGCATATATAGAGCTGTCCACTCTCCCAGCATGCCTCGATACATATGTTACAGAAGTTGTGTCCACATGAAGTGGGGATTGGGTCAGTGAGCACCTCCAGACATGCATGGCAAATGAGCCGCCCTTCAGAGAGTGATGAACTGAAGGAAGTCATGACTGTAAGTTAGAAACAGGGACACCATGAGGCTCTGCATAAAAGTGATCAAAAATCATTATATTATATTATAAGGTAAAAAGTAGTTAAGAATGAGAATTGCAATGTGATCTTAAACTGAATTTTCAGGCATTGAGGACTGGCTGCATTTCCATGTAGGCAGCATAACTAATAAACAGCTTAAAGCACATGCTTATGTTAAAATATATACAATATGATTTTGCCATTCTTTACACAGTCTTCACCATCAATCTAATTTGATTTACAATGTCACTGGAAAACATATAATCTTTTTGATTATCAGTAGCCACGCTGTAAAAATTTATTAAAAAAAGCATTTACATATGAAATGTCAAATCACTTGTCTATATATATAAAGTCAAATTTTATATTTCTGTAACATTTGTAGGATAATTGCTTTATAATTACTTTAAGATTAGATGAAATCTCACCTGTTAATGTTGTCTCTGGCTCAGGAGAAAAATAGAGTACCGCTGATCTGAACTCCTCATTTATTCAAGACCAGGTTTTATGATGAGGTGAAATATGTTTCAGTTTCAATTTATTGTAAGATCTTACGTAATACTGATAACGCAATTGATAAGTTTTGTTATTCTAATGACTATACTAAGGTTGTCGCTCTTTGAGACTAGTTTGAGACTGGACCAATAATGCCCCCCCCCCCCCCCCCCCATTATTATTTTTCATGTTGGGAACATCATTAAACAATATGACAGTTATAACCATGTTTGACTGATTATATACAAATAATGTCCATAAAATCTTTTATGTTTGGTGTTCTGCTAAATTATTATGCTTCACAACAAGTGCATTCAAACAAACAGACTTCTTCAAATAAAATGTAAAAAATTTCAAGCTTAAATAAGAAGACATTCAAACCTTGATGCTATTTATGACAGACACAATTTAAGTAGGAGGAGATATTGCACCCTAGTAACTCTTGTTTTCACATGATTTACGCTAAATTGCCCAACTCCAGTTAAGTTTCATTTCTTTAAATTGTGTGTGCCAATTTTCAGTTATTGAAATTGTCCTCTTTTTTCACTCTCCAATGTGGAATTCAATGTAAATCTAGAAACATAATTTGTTGATACAATGAGATCATTCTAAACAAAAATATTTTGAGTACAATTTTTACTTCATGTGAAAGAAATAGTGGTTTGAAGTGAACCACTGAATCCATTTAGTAATTTTTTTTACTCCCCTTAACAACTGCCAGTACATCCTTATTTTTCATCAAGAAAGATTGCTTCAGGTACTTACCAGGTTCAGCCTAATCCATTTTCTGTGGGTTACTAGTCCAGTTACTAGAGTTGCAGGACAATAATCTGCTGGCAAAATCATCAGTACTAGTTTACTATCAGTAAAACTTGAAAAAAAGAATGCTAATTTACTTGACAACAGAGTATATCAATGTATCATTGTTTTAGAAATAACAAATTCACAATGAGGAATGTTAATACACTCAATTTCAATTGTTTAAATTAGAACCACGCATTCTTAATAAGGTCATAAAGTAGAAGGTGTAAATTATGAGGATGGTTTTAAGTTTAAGTTCAGTTTATTATTTTAGGTTTGATTCCTATAAATCGATACTGTGTTGTGCAATGCCAGTTGTACTTAAATCTTTCTTACTGTTTTGCCAGAGGCATGAATAGCAGTAAGAGTCAACTTTCCAAAAAATTGTGAGTAATAGTTGCATAGACACCAAAAGTATCCTGTCCCTTTAAGAGGAGCTGCAGTCTGTGATTGAAAGGGCAGTGTGTATATGAGTCAGGGGGTTTAGAGCCAGCTGTGTGTGAGTGTGTGCAGTCTGGTAGGACGTGGGGGAGCAGAGCAACCACACCAGCTACCGTCCCATCAGACTGCAGTCCTAAACGTGCAGTCTGTGGCAGAGCTTTTCTCTCTTTCTTTATACGTCTCTCGACTATCTTCTTTCTGTCATCTCTTATCATTTTCTAGTCTTGGAGGAAAAACCAGGCTTATTCTTTGGGACTTATTTGGGATCTAGACCCCCCCAACCCCCCCAGTGGTCCATCTCTGTGTGGGACCACAGTGCGCTGCTGTTGTTACTAGTAGCGGATCCTGCCGTAACCACTGTCCACCCATGCTCCGCGTATTTATTCTCTGTGCCCAGAATGTGCTGACGCATGATGAGGACATTAGCGATACCTACTGCACCGTCACTTATGAAGGTAGGGGCCAGACCAGGATGAATGAGAGAGCAGTTTTCTGAAAAATGTGTTGTAGAGAATTTGCTAGAATACCAATTTCTTTTCTGCACAATCACAGTCATTCTCTTCTCTCACTGTCGTGTTGTCAGTCTTCCTACTTTGCACATTCCATCAATCAGGCTATTATTGTCAAAGCAGTTGCAGTCTCTCTGTCCCACTCTTGTGTATATTTCTGGGTGTCCAGTTGCACTTGGAATATGTGTGTATGAAAGAGTGCTGCAGATCTGCTCAGTGTTTTTAAGAGATGCTGTATCATCACAGTCTGGTTCAATGTGGGGCTCCTGGTTGCTTTACATTCAAAGCTTTTAGGGACCCATAATTCATCTGAGATGGATCTGATGGGACCCATAATTCATCTGAGATGGATCCCCCCCCCCCCCACACACCACACAGATGCACGAAGGAACTCAGTCTCCCTCAGGGTCAATACCCTCTGTGTTTCTTGGGAAATGCAGTTTGTTTGCTCAATAGAGGGTTTGTTGTTACTGAATCACGAGGCAACCATATACCAGTACAGACACAAGCAGAGATGGCAATGTTAAAGTGCAAACTTTTCGCAAGAGTTATGCGGTGAACCTCTTAATCGATTCACTAGAAACGGTGCTTTAGGCGTCTAACGTTGCATTAATGGTCCATATTCTCTCAGAGAGGACAAGAGACGAATCTACTTCATATGCTGATAATGGTAGCCTATATAGCTAAATGTTAAAATTTACTCCCTTAATATTTCTCTTGTGGCCTGAACATAGGCTATTGGAAAAAAACTAAATAAAGAGAAGAAACATAGGCTTTTTCGTGTTAAACAAATGTTTTCTTCTTCTTTTTAAAAAAAAGTCGGTGCTTGAAATAGGCCTAAAGCTTTTTCGTTGATGATTGCAGTGTTAATAATTTTAATTATAACCAGGCATTTAATTCATTGTATAATAAACCTGTTTTAAAAGAACAATTTTTAATGAGTAAGCTAGCCTAATCTTTTTTATCCTCGCAGTGCATCAGTTATGCCTATGCAGTGATGCGCTATGAAATTATTGCAGGGCAAATTAATTGTAGCTTAATTTTAATTTAATAATAAAAGTAACTTAATAATAATAATAATAATAATAATAGGTATAATAGGCTAATAAAAATACTTTAACAGGCCTATCTTAATTGAAAATGCCAAATTAGATATAGGCTTAACTAAAGTGTATACAATTATTTGATTCAGAAATTTCATGTTTGTGATATTTTTTTTCATTCATAATTTAAATTAATAGGCCTACCAATTAACTGGAAACAGGTGCAGTTAATTACTGTCATCAGTCACAAATTATATAAACAATAACAAAAAATAAAGGCTGATCTTTGTGAGGACACCCCGCACACCAAACGACTTTGAACACCGACGGAAACCACTGACTGAGCTCAAATGACATTCATAATCTGACAGAAGTGTTTCTCAGCTTCCCAGAATAAACCTGTTTGCACATGTAACTGAAAGTCTACATCAGAGTGGACGGCTGCCTACGCCCCTGTATGAGAGGATCAATATTTTGTGCCAAAGTTTTTTTTTTTTTTCAGCTAAATCAACTTATAGTTATTTCTGCATATTAAGCTAGTTGGAAAATGTATCTTAATGTAAAAACAAAACAAGCTTTAGGAGACAGGAAGATATGTGTTCAGGCTTCAGAAATCTGAGTCATGGCAGTAGGTGGTGCTCCTTGCCTGGAAATGTCAGCTAACAAGTAAGAACTCTACACAGAGACTGCAAAGACTCTTGAAGTACAGTATACTGACATAATAAAATAACTCTATATAATAACCAATGTTTGTAAGTGCATAGATGAGGGGATTTTAGTATTGTTGTAGGCAATTAAATCTAGTGCCATTAAATCTACACTATACACAATTACACTAATTGTCACAGGATGATTACACAAGTTTTTAAAATATAAAGTGATTTTATATTCCTTAATGTTTTATATTCCAATTAAAAGGTTATAAAGAAAAGAGAAATGATGAGAGAGAAGAACAAGTTGCAGGAAATGTTTAAATTTCCTCTTGAGTTATGGGCTGGGTCAAATGGAGAGGAAAGTGTGGTCCACAGTAAGTTTGGCTCTGAAAGTTCCTACTAGACATTCTCTGTGTACACATGTAAGAAGTGCTTGCAAGTGAAGATTGTGATAACATTTAGCAGTTTGAACCCTTTATAAAGGACGCAAACAGAAATTGATTTTTAGGATTGAGGTGGACATTTACAGCTCCCGATACATTCCATTTTGGACATCACACTCATCTTAAGCTTTGGACCTAAAGATCACAAGACACGTTTATCTTCAGAGCATCCTTTGTTAGGGTCCTGCCGGGATCTCTCCTTCTTTTGTGGTCTAATGGTAGTTTGGCCTGCTTCTTGCTGGAGAGTTTGGGCATCAAGGCAGTATGTTGAGGTGTTTGTTACAGAGGGCGACCAATCTGAGAAATGTAGAAAAAGGGGAGAGGCATAGTGACCCACTTGCTAGCATCACTTTCAGAGGTAAGAGATGACATCAAAAATGTGATTGCCTGTCCAGCTCAGGGTGTGAAAAAGCAAGATCTTTCATGAAACTGGTGCGAATGTGAGGTGAAAATGCAGATTTCAGTCATTTAGACTGTCTGGTACATGAATGTTATTTATAGATAATTTTAATCTCAAACTAGTATAGCAAAATTGCATTTGTTTACTAACATTATTAGTTTACAAATGGAAAGAGGTCAAGTTAGCGGGACCTTTTTTTTCAGTCAGTCTGACATTGACTGTTGAAAGGGAGGAATGTAACAAATGTTTAGATCATTTTACTCTAGGACGGAATGTCATTTCAGATCAGTCATCAGTGCAAAATGCTATATCTAGAAGATTTCTGGATAGATCTGAGCTTGGTTCATTATTTTATTAGTTCTTGCATTAAATGAATGAATGTGATGGACGCTAGTTTTAGACTACCTCGTAAACTAAGTGGCAGTTCCTCTCATTGTTCCATGTTTCCTGTTCCAGCGCAGGGATGTACAGGAACATGCGTTCGTGAGCATGTGGGATTGATGAGCTTGATGTGTTTTTGTATTCCGAGTATCCATGGCAACAAAATCCTCTTCTTTCTTTAAACATTTTTCTATTTGATTGTCTAAATGTTCACAAAACAAGAATATATTTTAAGACAGAAATATTTAAAGTTAGTAAACAGTAGTTAATAAAGATGTTAATAAAGTTAAGAAAGATGAGGTTTGCTTTGAGTATGACTTTATTTTGCAGGATGCTGAGAGAAACAATGTAGTTCCTTCCATGTGTTATTTAGCACTTTGCACACTGCTTTGGAAAATATCAAGGAGAACAGAGATTTTCTTCTTTACAATTGGATACTTTTTTCTGGATACCAAACCCAAAGTATTGTTCGCGGTGCTACGTTGGTTATATAGTTGATTCATTCATTCATTTGCTCCAGTTTTATTTTAGAGTTATTAGCATAGCATTTGTTAATATTTTGAATTAGTTTTTTTTCCTCAATATATTTGATATAGTTTACATTTGTATTTACTTTTTTTTAGTAATTTTAGGTTTGTATTTTTATATTTCTATTTAGCTATCAGTTTCAGTTGTGGTGGCAAGGCAACCTTTCTTATTTCTGTGGAAAATTTTCATGTATTTTTTTTACATTTTATTTTATACCAATTTTATTACAATTAACAACCGTTTAGGATAACAATAACAGCACTGAGTTTGTTTTGAGTTTCATTTGTTTGTTCATCTGTTCATCCATACTTGATTAAATTTTGTTAAGTCAAGTCAAGTCACCTTTATTTATATAGTGCTTTAAACAAAAAAAGATTGTGTCAAAGCAACTGAGCAACATTTATTAGGAAAACAGTGTGTCAATAATGCAAAATGTCAGTTAAAGGCAGTACATCATTGAATTCAGTGATGTCATCATTCAGCTCAGTTCAGTTTAAATAGTGTCTGTGCAATCATTTGCAATCAAGTCACCGATATCGCTGTAAATGAAGTGTCCCCAACTAAGCAAGCCATAGGTGCCAGCGGCAAGGAACCTAACCTCCATCGGTGACAGAATGGAGAAAAAACCTTGGGAGAAACCAGGCTCAGTCGGAGTCCAGTTCTCCTCTGAGCAGATGAAACCAGCAGTTCAATTCCAGGCTGCAGCAAAGTCAGATTGTGCAGAAGAATCATCTGTTTCCTGTGGTCTTGTCCCGGTGGTCGTCTGAGACAAGGTCTTTACAGGGGATCTGTATCTGGGGCTCTAGTTGTCCTGGTCTCCACTGTCTTTCAGGGCTGTAGAGGTCCTTTCTAGGTGCTGATCCACAATCTGGTCTGGATACGTACTGGATCGAGGTGACTGCAGTGACCCTCTGATCTGGATACAGACTGGATCTGGTGGCTACGGTGACCTCGGAATAAGAGAGAAACAGACTAATATTAGCCTAGATGCCATTCTAATGATGTAGCAAGTACATTGTGTGTTATGGGAAGTGTTTCCGGTTCCAGTTTACCTAATTAATGCAGCCTAAAAATCCTTTAACAGATTTGGATATTAGATGCGTATTAATATGTTATGTGTATGCCAGGTTAAAAAGATAGGTCTTTAATCTAGATTTTTAGCTGCAAGAGTGTGTCTGCCTCCTGAACAATGTTAGGTAGGTTATTCCAAAGTTTAGGCGTTAAATAGGAAAAGGATCTGCATCCCGCAGTTGATTTTGATATTCTAGGTATTATCAAATTGCCAGAGTTTTGAGAACACAGTGGACATGTAGGACTATAATGTAAAATGAGCTTGTTCAAATACTGAGGTGCTAAACCATTCCGGGCTTTATAAGTAATAAGCAAGATTTTAAAATCTATACGTTGTTTGATAGGGAGCCAGTGCAGTGTTGACAGAACCGGGCTAATATGGTCATACTTCCTGGTTCTAGTAAGAACTCTAGCTTCTGCATTTTGGACTAGCTGTAGTTTGTTTATTAAGCATGCAGAACAACCACCCAATAAAGCATTACAATAATCTAACCATGAGGTCATAAACGCATGGATTAATATTACTGCGTTTGATATTGAGAGCATAGGCCATAATTTAGATATATTTTTGAGATGGAAAAATTCAGTTTTACAAATGCTAGAAACATGGCTTTCTAAGGAAGGATTGCTATCAAATAACACATCTAGGTTTCTAACTGATGAAGAAGAATTGACAGAGCAGCCATCAAGTCTAAAACAGCGTTCTAGGTTATTAAATGAAGAATTTTTAGGTGCTATAGTTCACACCTCTGTTTTTTTCAGAAGTAAGCAGTAATAGATTACTCATCATCCAATTTTTTATATCGACTATGCATTCCGTTAATGCGACGAGTGGGGCGGGGCCGAGAGCCGTGGGAACGGGGCGAGGCCGGCGGAGTGATTGAGAAATGAGCGACACCTGCTCGACCCACCGGTCTCGAGTCCCACGGAAGAGATGGAAGGATATAAAACAGGAGTGACAACAGTGAAGGACGAGAGAGGACCAGGCCTGGATTTTAGTTTGTGTTTTGGTTTTGTTTGTGCGCGGCAGTCGGCCGTGAGGGGCTGCCATGCTGTTTTATGTTTATTTTGATTATTAAAGTTTTATTTGATTGTCCGCCGGTTCCCGCCTCCTTCTTCCCGAAGATTATGAAGTTTGTACATCGTTACAGTTAGTTTTTCAAATTGGTATGTTTCATCGGGCTGCAAAGAAATATAGAGCTGAGTATCATCAGCATAACAGTGAAAGCTAACACCGTATTTCCTGATGATATCTTCCAAGGGTAACATGTAAACATGAAGAGTAACAGCCCTAGTACTGAGCCTTGAGGTACTCCATACTGCACTTGTGATCGATATGATACCTCTTCATTCATTGCTACGAATTGATGGTGGTCATATAAGTATGATTTAAACCATGCCAGTGCACTTCCATTAATTCCAACAAAGTTTTCTAGTCAATGCAAAAGAATGTTGTGGTCAATAGTGTTGATTACATTATTTATGTTTTTATGGAAAAATTATTTAAATCCCCTTATCTGTGCATTTTATGTGTTATCTTGACATGGAACAGTTGTGACTTTCCTCTAATCATTACTGATGGTCATCTCTTTTTCCACGTCTTTGTCATGTGAAAAGGCTTCCCCTCATTCTGACAAAAACTCTCTACACACTCTACTCTAGAGTCACTCTATCTACTCTATAAACAATGACACCAAACAACTGAAGGAAAATCAGGTGTTCTGGCCTTTATTCTGAGTGGAACAAGGATAGGTCACTGCATCAGGTCTTGTGATTGTGTCACATCTGGAGATCACCTGTTTTTCTTATTTGTTTTTCCATTTAGTTCCCGTAATTTGTTAGATATGCGTTTTGGGTTTAAGTTTCAGACAACTTTTATTTTACTTGTGATTAGTCTGATTCAGAGTGATCTTGTGGTTCCGTGTGTGTACACGTGTATCTTCTGTTGTATGTGAATGTTCGGGAGAGGGGATGAGACTGGAAGACATAAAATTAGCTGCAGTAAGTGTTTTTTCCTCAGGCATGGTATCAAATACCATTTCCATTTATAGACATCACAGATGCAAATTACCCTCCCAGTCCAACTGCCAGAGTCCTTAGTTTGAGTTCTGAGTAAGCAACAAGATATGCAGACAGTGCAAGAGAGAGAGAGATACATGATAATTTGATGGACTTTGTGCAGAAGGCAAGTGTTTTTAAAATGAAAGGTATTGACAGAGATGGGTGTGCTGTTAGCATTGCTGACAACCAACAGTTTTGTTTAGTTTGTTTTGTTAATGCTGACAATATGGCAAAACCTAAATTGTTTCAGTATCTGTATGCGACACACATCTAGTTTGTGTTGAATACAAATTGAATAGATGTATTTAGACCGGGCCTCCAGGATCTCAGTTTAGTTATTTTTAACTCATATTTATCAAAGCTACAGTTTCCTGACTATTTCTCAGATTGTATCCACCCGTGGACTCCAATCTGATGTGTTTTGAAATGCACACTGAATGAAGCCCAGGACTTTGAGGGCCATGGTTAAGAACATTCCATCCAGTTTCCGTAATATTTTGGTGGAGGATGTCATGGCATGCCAGTGTTTTCCTCATTCCTTTGTTGTCCTCTCCTGGCTTGTACAAAGGTTTTCAGGCTACAGGTCTATTTCAGGCAGGCAAAGAGGTTTTCCCACAAAGCCACTGAGCATGTATCTGCCACAGGAGCTTGTTTTTGCTTCATTCACTCCTCTTGAAATCTCCAATCAAAACACGAAGATAAACAGAGCTGTCTCCTGAAACGCTTTATAGCATGACAAACCAGTGGTGATTTAGAAGGTTACAATGGATACACCATGCATTCCATGGATACATACTATTGGTAGCTTACTTTTGTGTGTGTGTGACTACTGATTGTAGCAAAAGGTTTCAAAATATCTTGAAAAATGTTTGTCTGCTCATTAGATCAGCTATAAATTTTCCTTCATCAATATGGGCTCAAAGTCAAGCCAAATCAGTGTCCCTGTGGAAATCTTTCAGCTGTGTTTGTCAGGTGGAAGTTAGTACCCATTGTCCATCTTCCTCTCACTGAAAACATTTTCAGCATGGATTTACTGGAGGCCAGCCACTGCAGAATATTACATCAGATACATTGTCCTCATATGACCCTTTCTGATAATATGTTTTCCTGAACAAATTGTTTTCTTTTGTTTTGAAATAATTTTTTTGAATTTAAACAGTGACGCATTTGATTAAGTAAAGATTTATTTGCATCTAAATCAAGTTTTTGAATATATCAGGAATGCTCAGGAACGTAATTGTCATATAAGGATTGTGTATGTGATTAACATCAGTGGTGGATAAAGAATTTGAAAGCTACACTTAAGTAAAAGTATAGATATCTGACCAGGAAATAACTTTGGTAGAAGTTGAAGTCAATGTTTGGAATATACTTGGGTAAACATTTTGTGATATTTAAGTAAAAGTACAAGTAAATGCAAAATGGAAAAGGAGAAAATACATTTTAAAATTTTTTCTAAACACAGTTGTGAGATGTGTTCAGTTTTAACTCTTTTTTTCCATTTTATATCTTTGAGTTTGAGATAAAAGGCATTTCATCCAGGACTCTGAAAACATAAGAAAACATTTCTGGAATCGCATTTGAAGTGGCATTGGGATTCATTTAATCAGTTTAATGCAGCTCAGAGAGGACATGGAAGTATTATTAATGCATAAATAATGATTTGTTAAAAAAAAATGATATTCGAAATGATCTTAAACATACTTGATAACATAAAAATACTTGAAAAGTGAAGTCACTGTTAAAGAGTGAGTCATTAAGATTAAAATGATTAATTCAAACGGCTGATTCATTCAGGAAAGAAGCATTCATAATCAATCGTTCAACCGATTCATTCAAAAAGCTGAATCATTCAATAAGGAAAAACTCTCCTGTGTGTTGCCCACAGATGCAAAACATGTAGGTCACTTTATGCTAACTTTATTAAACTTTTATAAAATCAATATTACATTTGTTATCATGCTGATATCTGGAGTAAAAAAGGTGACTCTTAGTGTGATATGGATTAACTTTGTTAAATGTTATAAATATAAACGATATACAGAGGCATTTTTTGCCGCCTACAAATTAACCTTAGAATTCCTTGAATTTTGATTATTCTATTTGCCCCAATATTTGCCGATTTACAGTTTGAAAAAGTTGACGGTAGTTGCCGAAAGTCAGAGCCAGTCTGCAGATTTGAGTAGACAGATTGATTCCATAGAAAATTGTGTAGTGTACTGTGGTCACAAACTCCGATATTTTAGCTTCAGACTATGATTCTATCCAGTTGGAGGATATCAAACATGTTTGTGTAGGATTACTTGTGATTTAAAAATCTGTTCTGATTTTTAACTTGTTTGCACATGAGCGAAGGTGTTTTTTAGGAGGCTAACTTAAAGCGCCAGACCACTGATTCGTCAAAAATTGCAGTCTGAGTTCTTCAGACTTTATTTTGTAGTAAGTAACAAATATCCTTTGGGCAAATGTATCGGAGTAAAAGTGTAAATCTTAATTAGGAAATGTAGTGAAGTATTATTAATGTAACTTTATTACATTACACCACTGTGTAACATACGTACACTACTATACACTACCGCTACCACCACCATTGGTCAATTTAATGGATTGTTGCTGAATAAAAGTATTGATTTGTTTAAAAAAAAAAATCTTACTAAATCAAACTTTTAAATGATAGTGTTTTTTTTCTTTTCTTTTCTTGTGTTTGTAGGGACAAAAAAGAAGACCAAAGTCATCAAAAATAATGTCAATCCTGTCTGGAACGAGGTTGGTTAATTGCTACAGTAACACTTTATTTTAAGGACCTATTCTTACTATTAACTAGCTGCTTATAAGCATGCATATTACTAGTATATTGGATGTATATTAGTACTTATAAAGCACATATAACTGCCTTATTCTGCATGACCATATTTTAGATCCCTTAATCCAGCCCCATGCCAAAACTTAACAACCACCTTACTAACTATTAATAAGAAGCAAATAGAATCTAAACTGATAGTGAATGTGTTCCCTTTTCTAAAGTGTTACCATTGCTTTTTACATGCTACTCACAAATATTAATTAACCACTATTGTTACTATAATGAGATTTATAAACGTTTGCCAAGCCATTATTCTGTTCCCTTTCATCATTCCCTTCTCTTTCTCTCAGGGCTTTGAGTGGGACTTGAAGGGTGTTCCTTTAGAATCCGCAGCAGAGCTTCATGTTGTTGTCAAGGACCATGAAAAAATGGGGAGGAATAGGTAAGGTCTCTCAGTCTTTTATTCTCATTTTGTCTCTATTTTTCTTTCTGTTCATAAGAGGGTACAAATGTGTCCCTCAGAACATATATGAGGGACACAAATGTGTCCCTCATATTACGCAAAAGCAACTCCTCTGCCAACATGAAACAATTGCTCAACAATTCAGCTGGGAGAGCTGTAGAATTCAAAGAATGCCCCATTGTTTAAAAGACTAGTAGCATTAGTGTGGACCGTGTTAGGCCGTTAAAATGTTAGGCCTCTTATCAAGGCTGCATTTAATTAGTAAAAATACAGTAATAACAGTAATATTGTGAAATATTATTACAATTTATATATTCAAGAAACATTGCTTATTTTTTTTAACAGTGTTGAAAACGTTGTGCTGCTTAATATGATTGTGGAAACTGTGGAGCATTTGGCAGAACAGCATTTATTTGAAATAGAAATCTTTTGTAACATTATAAACTTTTAGACTTTTGATCCCTTAAAGCATTCTTGATAAAAGTATTAATTCCTTCAAAAAAAGCCCTACTGACTCCAAACGGTTAAACAGTAGTTTGTGTCTCAGCATGCACTTACTAGGGTTTCCAGTCTATTGTAGCCTTTAAAACATGGAGACAAATCAAATATTTTAATATAAGCATCTTTTCCTCGTTGTGTTTCTAAAAACGTGTAGTGAAGTCTGCATTTTTGTAGTGGACAATTTATTTTACAAAACCCAATATGTTTTAAAGGACTAAGTCAGAACTTAAATAAAAAACTCAATAATCTACATGCCAAAACATCGATCTGTTATAGCATTATTTTATTATTTGCGTTTGGTCTGTTTGGTCCTTGAGTAAACAAACGAAAACCTTACAGAGATGAAAATAGTCAATGAATGCAATATAAACATAACACATTTGAATACTGGGTGAAACATTATCAGTATAATAAAGGAATAAATTAATAGGAGAGGAGGGCAAGAAAAGGAAGGAAGAGGGGAATGCCCACAGGAAGTGAGTCAGGGTGGTATAGCATGTCTCCTCTTTCCTTTCAAACCTTATCTGAGCCTAAGAATGAAACAGAAGAACAGCAATTTTTAGAAAAACATTCAAAAATCTGTCATTCAGGGTCAGATGCATAGTCATGTGTCACAACTGTTAAGCTTAGTAACGGTTTGTCTGTTTATTTTTATTTCTTGGCATTATCCTAATCTTAAAATAGCATGACAGTTGTGTAATAGTCCTTTGTGTATCTTTACAGGTTTTTGGGGGAGTGTCGGGTCGCTCTTCGAGATGTGCTCAACTCTCCCCACCTAGCTGCTACTTTCACTGTGTCCCTGGTGGACACCAAAAGGAACAGCACAGGGGTGCGTTTCTCTGTTCGTCACTGTTTTCAATGACTTAAACGTCTATCAAATTTACTTTCACGCTAACTGACTGAACAACATACAGCTTGGACCTTTCCTGTTGGTGGCAACATCCCACCTTCATGTCTACTACACTCTGAGCATCCCCTATCCGTACAGAAAAGAATATTTTCCATCATAAATTCACGTCATCCCTGTCCCACATGTGATTTAAGAAGAAATACTACAAGGCTAGGTCTTATACAATAGAGTGCCACTTTCTGGCATTGTGTGTCAGAGTATATTTGCGTGTAGGTTGATGTTGAGTGATTCGGAGCAAAAAGAAGGAGAGGGAAAGGTGGAGTTGGTTTTCTTAGCTCCTTTTCATCCGTGTGCTCTTGAAATAGCTGATTCCGGAAATAATTTCAGGAAAGTACATTATAAGGTATCACCCTGACGCCGGTCTAATCTCAAAAACAACTCCTGCATGCAGCTTTTCTTTCCCACCCTTCCCAAAACAGTTACATCTTCATTTAGAACTTTGATAATAATTTCAGAATTAATCAAGTATTTCTTTTAAGTAATTTGACATTTAGCAGATACACAAACATAAAACTCTATTAATGAACAAAGAGGGGAAAAGGGAAAAGAACAAGGAGACTTGCAAAAGAGCAGCATGATGAGGTGCTTAACACCTTCAGAGTTAAATAAGGTAAAGCTACAAAAATAGAGATCAAATACACAGTAAACGGTGCTATTGTGAAATATTATAATTATATATAATATATTAATATTACATTGTAAAATGTCATTTATTACTGTAATGCCAACATGACCCTTCAGAATTCCTTCTGATATGCTGATTTGCAGCTCAGGAAACATTTCTTATTATTATAAGTGTTGAAAAACAACTGTGCAAATAGCAAATATATGTTTTTGGAAGTAGATTTTTGTTGCAGATTTTTACATTGTTGTTGCATCATTGCAAATCTTGTGCTCTTTCCTTCAGTCTCCAATCTGTGTTCCGTCTTCCAGGCCACAGTAACCCTGCAGGTTTCCTACATCCCTCCTCCAGGGATGGCTCCCATCTTCCAGCCTCCTCCACAGCCAGAGGCCCAGCACACCCCAGTGGAGCTGGACACAGTTACAGGTCAGTCTGCTAGCACAGAAAATACAGTAGCTCCCATTCATACAAACATGTACTGTGAGATCCCTGTTAAAGTATGCCTAAATTTGATTTCACCAATACAGTAGTTGTCAACTGAGGGCTGCATCAATTTGATTACACATTTGTGTGATGTGATTCATCTGACTTGTGCATACATGTAGTTTTCTCACTGGACACTATGGGCGAGGAGGACACTGAGAGCATGATGATGATGGAGGTGGTGGAGGAGCCTGAACCTGTTCCAGGGCCCCAGGGTCAGGACACTGGGGCCCCTACAGCACCACCTAAAAAGGCTCCACCAAACTTTAACCATGGCCTTAAGAAAAAGAAACGCAACAGCAACAAGTCCCCCCTGTCAGACAAACCACAGGACCTCCAGGTGTGTATGTGTGTGTATTTGTGTGTGTGTGTGTGTGTGTGTGAAACCACAGTTTGCTTTGTCATATCATATGCCATCTTATTTCCTCAAATAATTTTTTTTGTATATCTCCGTCAGTCAGTTATTATGCTGCAACAAAAATGTCTTGAATATAAGATGTAATAAGATGATTAATAGTGGTTAATTTTTATTTATCTGTATTAAACGTCAAACCTTTTCCACTGGATCCCCTTGAATGCTCATGCTATACGTCTGCTTTTAAAAGAGTGCCACCTTGTGGCAATACAAAGTAGGTGAAGTAAGTCAAAAATGTATTTTGGCTTCAAATTGGTTTATTTGCCCCAGACAGGACAATGTATTCTACATGTTAATTAAACAAATGTCTGAGCACTGTTTTTTAGAACAGATCCAAGTATAACGAAAAGTTTATTTTGGATTTGAAGAAAATACATAAAGTATACTTAAAGTACTGTATATTTAAGCCATTGGTTCTCATCTCAGCCGGATGATTTGTGGAGAAAAATGCTGAATGATAAATAAATAAATAATAAGATCCAACTAACAAAACAATCTATAATTTTACAGAAAAATAAATACCTTTATGAGGAAGAAGAAAATGCTTCTTTTTATTTTATTTTTGATGTTAAAAGCTGTGCATCTAATCAAACACTTGGTATAAATAAATTTTACATTTGGTAGAGGCTTGCTGAATTAGGCAGATTCCAGCATGAAGATGACATGTCCTTGATGATTTATATCAAATTTAATAATAATAATAATAATAAGAAGAACAATAATAGAAACGTTTATATAGATGGATAATAGGTGGTTATATCCAAAGATGCTTTAATTTCCTATTTAATAATGTCATCATCAATGACTGTAATTCTAGAAACATTAATTCAGTGTATGTTAAATCTAGGTACGGCTGCGCATCATTGAGGGAAGACAGCTCCCTGGTGTCAACATTAAACCAGTTGTCAAGGTCACAGTTGCAGAACAGACAAAGAGAACACGCATCAAGAAGGGCAATAATCCATTTTTTGATGAGGTCGCTTTTTTCTTACTGGGGGAATAAAAAATATATAAATGAATGTATATACACAATAAATTTAATTGTACGCATATATTCTTGACTTTCAGACTTTCTTTCTAAACTTCTTTGAGAAACCATCAGATCTTTTTGATGAGCCTATATTTATAACCGTAAGTTATATTATTATCATAATGAATGTAGTTGATGTTGTTGTTCTCATTTAACACAATCCTTCAGTTGTCTTTATCTTCTCTATGCCCCTTCCAAGGTATTCGACTCCAAGTCACTACGGAAAGACTCTGTCATTGGAGAATTCAAGGTAGATTTGCTCATATTTCTTATTTTTCTTCGCTCATTGTCTGCGTTTGGTGGTTTCTTCTAATTTCCAATGAGTTCCAGAATTTCTTTAACACAGGCATGTGTCTGTGCTAATGATAGTGCTGATATTGTTTCATTGTTCTGTCTTTCAGCTGGATGTTGGCATGGTGTATTCTGAACACCGTAAGTACCTCATAGTCATAATGTGATATTAATTGCTCTTTTCAAAAGCACCAGTTTGATTGCGTCTCAGAACAAACTAAACTCTAGACCTGGACAATGTTTTGAGTCTTAAATATCAGTTTTGAAATTCAATTAAGCTTGTTGCCTCTTAAATTGAAGCTAAAAAGCCCCACAGTGCTTTATATTTAAAATTATTTTTTCTGTTCCACTGCAAAGGACATGCTATTCTCAGGAAATGGTTGTTGCTGGCAGACCCTGATGATCTTTCTGCAGGGGCTAGAGGTTATTTAAAGGTCAGCATGTTTGTGCTGTCTGCAGGTGATGAACCTCCGGTAAGTGAGAGATGGATCGTGCATGATTCGGCATTAAAAATAATACAAATAATAAAATCAAACCTGATTGCATTGTTTTCTCTTTTGAAAACACCAATGCTGTGTGTCAGATGGATAAGAAAGAGGGCCTGGAAGAAAAGGAGGATATAGAGAGCAACCTGTTGAGACCAGCTGGTCTTACCCTGACAGGAGCCACGTTTACCCTCAAAGTGTACAGGGCAGAAGACCTGCCTCAGAGTGAGTATCAAACACGTTGGTGTGTAGATGTGTGTGTTCTCTGATTCATCTCTGAATCTGCTCTTTCCCCGGATAGTGGATGATGCTCTTATGGATGGTTTCAAACAGTTCTTTGGTTTTGAAACTAATCGAAAGAACCTGGTGGATCCATTCGTGGAGGTCAACTTTGCAGGAAAAACGGTACTTCTGTTTCTGTAATTGGTTTAATCATGAGGTATTCATTAAGTTGCTGAAGTGGAACTGACATTATATTCATATATCTTTAGATCAGTAGCAAGATTCTGGAGAAAAATGCCAACCCTCAGTGGAACCAGAGCCTCACGCTGCCCATCAGGGTAAAGGACATACACTCACCTCACAGAGCAACATAACACGTCCTTCATTAGATCTATTAAAAGTCTGTTTTTCTCTCCAGTTCCCATCCATGTGTGAAAAGATGAGGTTACGGATTTTAGATTGGTGAGTTAAAATTATCTTCCTTGTGTGTATATATATATATATATATATATATATATATATATATATATATATAAACTAGCCACCATATATTAATATGGATTTCTTAATTTCTGACAAAAATGTGTTAGTTTATATGCCTTCTCATTCTTATTCTCTTAGGGATCGTGCTAGCCACAATGATGTTATTAGCACTACACACTTATGTATTTCCAAAATCTCAGCCCCTGGAGGAGAAATTGAAGGTAGGCTGTGTTTTGTAGAGTGCAAATTGTTAGTTTAAGGCTGTTGTCATTGTTTTGCTTTACAGCTTTTGTACTCTCTATACCAGTGCTTCTCAACCTTTTTAACTCCAGGGTTCACAACAAATGCATTTCAGAATTCTAGAAATTTTCAGAGCCAGATGTCCTTTGGGGTTCCCAGTCTTTTCTTACCAATATTTTTTTAATTACTTTTCCAGTCAGTTTCCTAAATAAGGATTTTAAAAAATAGTTTTTATGCACAATTTCTACCTTATAAAATATTTTAGAGCATGGCGTAACTGGAACAGTGTATATTCATTATAAAAATGTCCATAGAGTTTAAAGACTTAATTAATTTTCATGACTTTGTGCAATCCCATTTTTGGCATTAGGCTACCTCATCAAGGTTTTTGCAGGACTCTATGAACCCTGGTTCTTGAAAGATGAAAGGGGGTTCATCTGTTGAGGGGGTACATTTTTTGTTTTATTTTCATGCTTATTTTAAATAATTTGTAAGTCATCTTGACATCCCTTTGGAAGTTTGTTGAGGCCCCCTAGTGGCCCCAGCCTCTTGGTTGAGAACCACTGCTCTACTATTTAAAGAATTTATGACGAAGTGCATTATTTCTGCACAACTAAAAACATTAAGTGAAAGCGAAGTGGTGTGATGTGGGGACAAGCATGGTGTCCCATACTCAGAATTGGTGATCAGAATCTGCATTTATCCCTTCCAAGTGTACACACATCAGTGAGAAGTTGGGGGATCGGTACCTTGCTCAAGGGCACCTCAGTCGTAGTATTAAGCGTGGAAGAGAGCACTGGTCATTCACTCCCCCAATCTACAATCCCTGCTGGGACAGACACTCAAACCCGTGATCTTTAGGTTATAAATCTGACTCTCTAAAGTCTAACCATTAAGCCATGACTGCCTAAATATAACTGCTGAACAATGGTAGAATGTCAGTTCCCAGAGCAAAAGCTTATTACAGTCAGTCCTTCCCAAAACTTGCATCAGTGGTTGAGCCAGAATTTTACATGTCTATTCTCTCAATCAAACAGCAGTGTTTGTGTCACAAAGATTGCTACACTCTTTGGGCAGTTAAACCACTTTAAGTAATTCATTTTAGTCTCTATTTATTTACATTGTTAAACGATCATGTTGGTTCAATATTGTGCTGGTTGCAGTGTGACACTAATTCTTGTTTGCTTGCTGATTTGATGTCTTGATTTTGCATATTGGTAATGAACTGGATGTGAATTGAAACTAGAAAAAGAAATGAACACTGCTTTTAGGGGAATTTTGTAAGAAATTGGCTTGTGTGTTTTAATCTCAATTGGAGGCAAGGATGACAAACGACTTTTTTTTACTACTATGTTGTCAAGGAAACATGACAAATCAAGATAATTATGTGGCTTGGTTGGCAAAATTGTGTAGTATTGTTGCAATGCATTGGTTTCACCATCTTTTGTGAGCTGCATATAGTGAGTTTGGTGTGCAAATCTAACTCTTCACCTGGTGCAGACGAGATTAATAGAGACCTGTGCATGAGCATAAGCTATTTTTCACTTCTTTTATCCTTATTGTGTCTCAAAATTGTTATTTCTCTATGCACTCAGATGAGTTTCCTCCCAGGACCTTTCAGGTCACCAGTATGTGTCTATCTCAGTTTGTGCGGTACCCTTCCTGTAGATCACACCTGTCAGGTTTAGACTGATATTGGGCTGTAGTATTTTGTTGCATATAGCTTTGTTCTGCTGGCCTTTAGAGAAGTTGTTTTCCACGACTAAATGGAACTGTATTTGCCACTGAATCTATGTCAAGAAGCAATGTGTCAATATGGCCATTCATTTACATGTACAATTTCCCATGTATTTTTACTGCTCAAAGCTAGAGGTGACCACTGTCTGTCTAAATCTGGCTCTTCTCCATTTTATGTCAATAAGTGGATGACAATATAGGCTTTCTTCCAACCTTTGGACCTTGCTACATCAACATGTATGGGAGCCCCCGAGAGTTCACAGCCTTCTCAGACCCACATGAGGCACTAAACATTGGAAAGGTGAGATTTACTATTATTTTACTATATATATATATATATATATATATATATATATATATATATATATATATGTTTAAAAATGTTTAAATGTGTGTGTGTGTGTGTTTGTGTGTGTGTGTGTGTGCATAAACAATTGATACAGAGTTTCTTAGAGCTTGTTTAACACATTTTTATATTAACGTGTTATATAATAATTTTTATATTAAATATTTCATATTTATTTTTTAATGATTCTAAAGCATTTTAATGTATTCGTTTTCTCAATATAATGTTTTTGTGTAAACAACTGTTAATATTAATATATTCATATTTTTTATGTTTCGAAACACCAAAATTGTTCCACGTATTCTAGTTTTCTTTTACTTATTTTAGTATGCTTACGTTTTTTTTTCTTATTTTTATTTCTTATATTTTTATTTTTATCTTAATTCTACTTCGTTTCTTTTTGTTTGTTTTATGCTGTTGTAACTTCTAAATTCAAAAATGCTGTAATGATAAAAAAATATTTTATTATAAATCTTTAATTTCTTTTTTGCATAATCAACTTTTTTATTCACTTTTTTATGCTTTTAAACATCTTAATGGTTTTACTGAATTACAGTTTTCTTTTTTTGTATAAATAAATATACTTATTTTAATTTGAAATCTTGTTTACATATTCCTCAAATCTAACTTAGAAATACCTAGGAAAGTGGCATAGCATACCCAGGGTCCCCATTATCTGATATTTGTCTGTACTTATAGATGACTTCAAACTCTTAGTTAATTTAGTTTGATTATTTTGTATTTTTTTGATTATTGTATTGTATTTAGTTTGATTATTGATTTGTATTTTAACTATTTTAGGAATGAAGTTATGATGAGTGTGTGTGTTTTGACACAGGGAGAGGGTGTGGCCTATCGTGGACGTGTGCTGTTGGAGGTCATCACAAAGCTGTCTCATCAGGTGGAGCAAAAGGTTGAAGACATACACCCTGATGAACTGCTGGTGGTAGAGGTGAGATCACAGCTATTCTGGCTGGGTTTGGCACCAGACGTGGGATCATGTGACACAGGATAAATCAGTTAATAGAAGTGAAGGACCTCTGTTGTGTTGTGTCATACAGAAATTCATGCGGAAGAGGAAGTACTCCCTGTTTGCTGCATTCTACTCAGCCACGCTTCTTCAAGATGTGGATGATGCAGTTCAGTTTGAAGTCAGTATTGGCAACTATGGCAACAAGTTTGACAACACCTATCTGCCCTTGGCCTCCACCACTCAGTTCAGCAGGGCCGTGTTTGATGGTGAGAAACCACCAGAGATTTATACCTATACATACATACTGTAAATCACACCTATAACCCATACATATTGTAATGCAACACGTAATATATATATATATATACATACATACATATGTGGTGAATAAGTATTGACATTTGTTGTTCTTTTAACAGAAACACCTGAACATTTTTTTAATGTAATTTTACTTATAAACAATAGGTGACTATACATAACAGATTGTCAGTAAAAATGTGTTATATTACTCCTATTGTTTTACTAAATATCCTCTAGAGTAATCTGAATCCTTGAAATACTAATATTTTTAATCTGGTACTTTTAATTGGTAATATATTAACTTAAAAAAATGTAGGGTCAGTATGTTTTTTATTTTATTTTATTTCTTTACTTATCCAGCAAGAACGCATTTCATTTTAAAGTTTTATAAATTTCAAAACTTTTATGTTGTAAAAAAATAATATTTCAAATAAATGCTGTTCTTTTAAACATCCTATTCATCAAAAAAATCCTGAATCCTGAAAAATGTATCACTGTTTCCACAAAAATATATACCGGCACAACTCTCTACAACATTGATAATAATAAGAAATGTTTCTTAAGCACTAAATCGGCATATAAGAATGATTTGAGTGATTCTTAAGGATCACGTGACACTGAACACTGGACTAATGGTTGCTTGGTCTTACCACTATAGAAAAAAAAATTACATTATAATATATGTTAATATAGAAAACAGTACATTTAAATTTAAATTATAATTGTATTTTTACTGTTTTTATTCTATTTTTGATCAAATATAGCCTACCAATTTGAAAAAAACGAAATACTGATGCTTTGTATTACATCAAATGTATAAATACATCAAATGCATTTCGTTTTAAATTGTTATTTAGATCTCAACACCTACTCACAAGCCAATGAGTGCTACTCAAGTATCTAACACGACTTCCACTGTTTTACATGGTTATTTAGGCTGCCATTACTACTACCTGCCATGGGGAAATGTGAAACCTGTGGTGGTCTTGTCTTCAGAGTGGGAGGATATCACTCTTCGCATAGAGGCCCTAAACATGCTGCTCAGCATAGTCGACCGATTGGTGAGGAACATTTAACAAATGTCTCCAATCAACGCTTCTAAATATATCAAAGCACAATCAGTTGTAATTGTATTTCCTAATATCCTTTTTACTGTTCATAATAGGAGTCAAACCTTGAGCAGGTACAGTTGATGCTCAAAGCAAGTAGCGATGAACAGGAAGTGGAGCAGAAGGTTATCCAGCTGCTTGATGATGTCATAGCCGACTGCAGGTTCTGATGTGCTTTAGTGTTTTGTAAGGCTGTATCACTTTCACTATGTCAAACTAAAGCACCTCTTTGTGTGTATGTGCTGTAGTGAGGAGCTTCCTGAGTTGGATAAATGGCCTTGTGTGACTGCGCTGGATAAAGCTCTGAGGAATCTGCGCAAGTTTAACATGCAGCAGATAGTGCAGGCGGCACTGGCGCTCAAACACGGACCAGAGACCGAGCTGAGTGCAGTGTTGGAGCAGGCAGAGGACTGGATCCAGAGACTTCGCCACCTTTCTGAGGAGGTGAAAGAGATGGGGCCTTAATGTCTAAAGCTCTGCTTCCACCTGGTATTAAGATGCGTTTACGGTGACTCAATCACAAGTGGTCAGCTGGTCTTAAAGGGATAGTTTACCCAAAATTAAAAATTCTGTCATCATTTGCTCACCTTCAAGTTGTTCCAAACCTGTATGAATTTCTTTCTACTGTTGAACAAAATATTTAAATGTTTTGAAGAAAATAAACAAAGAGTTTATGGTAACCTTTGACTTCCATAGTATTTTTTTTCTTCATACTGTGGAAGTCAGTGGCTACCATCAACTGTTTGGTTACTGTTAGGTTAGTAGGCGGGGTCTTTTGTGCATTCGTCGAATCTACACTACGAAAACAGTGCTGTCAATTGCGTTTTTGACTGCTTCTGGAATTGGTCAATAATGGACAAGCTCAAAACCCTTTAGATCCCATTCGTATTTAGTGTTCTCCACTTGTGATTGGTACAGTGAAAATGTATCTTTACACCAGTTGTAAACATGGTCTAAATTACCTACAGTCTTTTTATTTTTTTGTGCTACTTACACATGGTTCAAATAGTGACTCCATAAATAATAAAAAAATGTTTTAACCTTTCTTTATTTCAGCCCCAGAACAGTTTGCCAGATATAATAATCTGGATGCTTCAGGGAGACAGACGAGTGGCCTACCACAGAATCCCTGCCCATCAAGTTCTCTTTTCCCATGGTTATTGCGGAAAGCATTGTGGCCAACTTCAGACGGTTTTCATGAAGGTAAACACAATATTTGGAGGCAAAGCTACAGTACAAATGATGAATGGAACTGCAGGGGCATGGATAAATCACTCTATCTCTGTGTGTAATGTTGTGCCCAGAATCCACAGGAAGATGGGGGATATAGTAAGATCCCAGCTCAGCTCAGGGTCAAGGTGTGGTTCGGACTGACTGCTGATGTCAAATCCTTTAACCAGTTTGCAGAGGGCAAACTCTCTGTGTTTGCAGAAACGGTGAGTTTGCAACTACCTCAAATTGCAAATTTAACACTGCCGTCAAATATTAGAATTAGTTTTGTTTCTTCATCTATTGCCACCTTTGCTGTGGACTTTTAGTTAATAATGTCTCTTAAAATACATTTCACACAATCACTAATTACTCATTTGTCTATTAACAATGTCCAACAGTGTATATACTACTTATTGATATAGAAATCAATTTCACAATAATAATAAAAACTGAAATTTTATTGCACTTTTTTTAAGATGATCATTGTTTTAAATGTGCAGTAAATAATATTTTTATGATACATATAGTAAAACTTTTCAATCTCAGATTTTTAAAAAAAATCTATTATAAATCATGTTAATTTTATATGAAAGATTAGTATTTGCTGCTCTTTTAAACCTATTCATTAAAGAATTTTGAACATCACAGTTTCCACAAAACTTCCGCTTACAATATTGATATTAGCAATATTGCAACAAATTTTTAGCAACAAATAAGAATATTATAATAATTTTTGAAGGGTCATGTGACATTTATGACTGGACTAATGACATAATAAATTCATTCTTGCCTTCAAAAGGAATAACGTTTTTTTTTTTTTTACTGTATTTTTAAATAATTGCAGCATTGGTGAACATAAGAGACGTCTTTAAAAAATCAAGTGTGATTTATTTATATTTCATATTCAGTATGAAAACCAGACTAAATTGGCTCTGGTGGGGAACTGGGGTACGACGGGTTTGACATACCCCAAGTTCAGTGACTTGACTGGCAGAATCAAACTGCCAAAAGAGTGCTTCAAACCCCCTCCAGGATGGAGCTGGACAGGAGACTGGTACGTCAGCCCAGAGAAAACGTGAGTACTGTCTTATCATTAACCGTGATATCTACATCATTGAATGCCCTTTGAGACTGCATTACATGGATTTGACTTTATGCCCACAATGCCCAGATTGCTGTATGATGCTGATGCAGGTCATATAAGCTTTTTAGAAGAGGTGTTTGAAAATCAAATGCGTTTGCCAGGAGGACAGTGGATTGGCATGTCGGAAGGGTACACAGATGTGGTTAGTGTGTAGTTGTATCATTACAAAACTGTACCTTTAGCTCTTTTTAGGTGAAGTAAGAGTTATTAGTTTTAATCAGTTGGCAGGAACTGAACTTTTTGTTCTTTATGTGTCCACTTGGGGGCAGAATGGAGAAAAGGCCATTCCTAAAGATGAGATTGAGTGTCCCCCCGGCTGGGTGTGGGAGGATATTGAGTGGAGTGAGGATCTGAAGCGTGCAGTGGATGATCAAGGTATGGAAACTTTGAGTCTTCTTCTGCTCTTCATTGTTTTGTACATTGAGAAGATTTGCAAAAGGAATGTGTCTTTACAATAAATCTTCTTCTATCTGTAGGGTGGGAATATGGAGTAACCCTCCCCCCAGACCGCCGACCAAAGTCCTGGGTTCCATCTGAGAAGATGTACCACACCAACCGCCGGAGACGTTGGATCAGACTCCGTCGTAGAGATATGCAGAAAATGGAGGCACTCAGAAAAGTACATCATTAGTCATTAGCGAAGTGTTGCCGCTCGATTTGTTTTCAGTCAGAGAAATAACAAAGTTTCATATAGAGAGCGATAAACAAAAGAAGAATCTTGGTCCAGGCTTCATTTTGTTCTCTATGAATTGAGGGGGTTTCTGGTAAAGCTCAGGGTGGCGTGACACTGTGAGCTCTGTGTAGTCTCAGGAGGTCTTTCCCTGTCCCTGAACGCATCTGGTGAGAGGACACCTAATAAATCATGCCATCTGAGAATAATCTGAAATCAGTCCCACACCTCTTATCCACTTTGCAGGAAAACCTGGGTCCAACTATAAAGTCCGGCCACAAATGTGCCTAATGTTCATCATCTGTGTGAGGGTGTGTAACAGAGAGAGAGATAAAGAGTTCTTGTTTCATTCTGTGAAAGTCTTTATCCAAATAAGCAAAAACGTTTGAGTAAAACACACTTTGATAATAAAGATCTAAAAATACATTTTTTAAATCACTGTTTCTGATAATACTAATAATAATGATGTTAGACTGAAGAAAATTAACATATTTGCATTCCGGAGTCTGGAGAGAGAATGGCGCTGCATGGGCCTCATTCATAAAACACGTGTTAAATCATTCGTAAATCCATTCTTACATACATTTACAGAATAGATTTAAGAACCATTTAGACACACATTTGTTCTTCTCATGTTTGAGGCTCAGCGTGTTTATATTTGGTTCTGTGCAAGAAACAAGTAGGGCTGCTAAAAATTTGTAGATAAATAAGTGGAAAAAGTGTGTGAGGAGTGATTGGGTAAAAAGGTGGTTAAGATTATATATTTAAGTTATTAATTTAGCAGTTTCCATTAATATACTTATTAAAAGATGTTAACATTTAACAGGGATGAATGAAGTCAGTTGCACTTGTAGTTGACATGCGTTCACATTAACCTTATCCTAATTTTAAGCAGTTTTGTCCTCATTTAAAGCATCTATCCATTTATCGTTTTATAATTTGATAACTATTTTGCGAAATGTTCTGCTTGAAAATTGTACTTTTAAATAAATAATATTAATAATAATTGGACCACATAGATATTTGATTAAATGCAATAGTATATATTTTTAAGTGGCCATATACTTTTTAGAGTCACAGTGAGATAAATCAGTTGTCCTCATGGTGGCACCCTTCAAGCATGGATTTAAAAACATTTGTCTAGTTGTACCTCCCATCTTTCTACTCTATTAGATAACTCTAATTCCTTACTAATTCTTTCTTCACTATCACTAACCTAAAGATCCTGATGTCTGCCATTTGTCTTTAAAAAAATTTTTTATTGCATTGTGCACCACTGGTTAGGATCCAGATACAGAACATGCATATGAGAATAATAATTTAATATAATCAAGTGCAGTTTTATACATTTGTCTTTTTCTGTGTGCTCACTCTTCTACAGCAGCGTCCGGACGAGTCGGAGCGCGAGGGCTGGGAATATGCCTCTTTATTTGGCTGGAAGTTTCACCTTAAGCAGAAGAAGACTGACTCCTTCCGTCGCCGGCGCTGGAGATACCGTATGGAGCCATTAGAAAAGACGGGGCCGGCGGCCATCTTTTCCTTGGAGTGTTCGCTGGTAATGAGGGTTGACTATTTGAGTGATGTGGAGCTGAAATTGGGTTGAAAAGAAAGAGAGACAGTAATGGAAGGAAAGGAAAGTGGTCGGGGAGAATCAGATGAAGGTGAGATGCAATTAGGACAAGGCCAAGGCGAGAATGGGTGTGGAGGGCTTTGAGCTTGGACGAATCGGAGGTGCTGAGAGAGACTGGGCAAGCAATGTGGAATCAGCATGGTAAAGTAAGGGCATCATGGGATATCATTTACAGGGAGACAGAGATGGAACAGTGAGTGTGAGAGACATTGTATGCATAAAGCCTAGTTAGTATGCTTAATCTTTAACTCATAGTCTGGTCCACTGGGTCCATTGTTATGGATCTATTCTAGGCAGCTTTGGCATGAGATGTCATGTGGGCTTGGCTGGCTTGAGAACTCATAGTTGATGAGGGTCTGGAATAGATCCATGGTGCAAGTGAAAGGCCCCGGTGCCTTGCAAAGGTGAACCTGAAAACTCTGACCCAGAGACATCAAGTATAATCATCAAATACTCAATTTAGTCTTTTTCAATTATTTTCATATGGTGTGGAGTTGATTTCTGTAACTTCCTTGCTAGATTAAAACTGATTCATTGGAATAACTTTCCAAAACAAATGTATGAGAGAGAGAGAGTCATTTGGAACAAACTAATTGAATCAGAATCAGACTAGAATGAATCATTTTAAGTGCTACATATGAGAGAAATGACCATTTAACGTTCACTAGAATGAATCAGACTTTCCACCTCTACATGTACATTAGGGAGCCACTCTTCAATTATGATGAATTCCATGAATCAGATTTGTAACGGCTACATACGAGATATGCAGCAGTTTAAGATAAACTGATTCAGTAGAATGAATTAGATGTTTTACTGCTATGTATGAGAGAGAGAGAGAGAGAGAGAGAGAGAGAGAGAGAGAGAGAGAGAGAGAGAGAGAGAGTCATTTTATTTCACTAAAAAGAATCAGATTTTCCAATGCTACTTATGAGAGAGATTCATTTAGATTGAAATTGATTAACTAGAATGAATCAGATGAGAGATAGTTGTTTAAGACAGAGAGCAGTTTAGGACGAATGCATTCATTAAAATAAATCAGACTTTTCTGATTCACTTGAGAGACTGAAGGCAGATTTCATTATATCTCAGCTTGTTTGTTGCTAAAAGCTGTGTGCGTTAACATTGTGACATTAAAAATAGCGATTTAGCGTTTGGTTGCACTACACAGCTACTCGTTGGAGTTGAATTCCAAATTTTCTTCTTATTCTAGAGGGCACTTTTATGGAAGCAAAATAATGACTTATGTCTTTGAAACAAAAAAGCATGCTTAATATCACTAACTGAAAAATAATGCATTGAATTAACAGTTCTTGCATTTTAATGCCTTGAATTTCCAGGGCTTGCATTGTTAGGTCCTGAAATTTTATATAGTTGTTCATTTAAGCTGTGAATATTTCAATTAAAAATATTTCACACACCTTTTCATAATTAAAAAATCAATAATTCATATTCACGTTCCAGAATTCACTTCCAAAATATTAAATCGGTTAAAAATACGATGTATAATATTCAACAGGCAAATTTCGGTCCGTTTTATTTCACTTTCCAAATTCGCTTCCACAAATTCAGTGGTTAAAATTCGGCAGATAATTCGCCCTTTCACATCCGGGAGCTGCAGGAATAGCAGTAGAGCACAGAGGCATGATCTCTATCTACTGTCAGTCGCTCACCAACAGGTGGTGCAAGCGGCTGTTAAATAAGGCCAAAGCAACAGGTGGATTAAGTAATACAGTTACAAAAACTGATCTGCAGAAATTAAGCAAGCGCTAAGTAGAAGTTTTGATTATCGGGGCATGTGGAAAAGCTGATTGTGCGTATGTTTATTTCAACCTCTTTGCTGTTACCAAGTAAGCAGCTATGATCAGCAGTTACTTCATCTTGGCTGAGCTTTCAACGTTGTTACGGGAAAGGATGAAGCTGAATGTTTAGTTCTTGTCACATGATCCGCGGTGCGCTTGCGGCATTCTGAAAGTTGAGATGTTTTTAACTCGATGCTGTTCGGACGCGCCTGGAAAAAACGGGCGCGTCGCACCGCGTGCGCATCGCGACCGCGTCGCTTCCATTATGAGCGCGCATACCGTGCGCCTACATTGGAAATAACGAACTTGAGCATGCAAAAGACGCGATAAGTGAACGCCCCCTAAGAACTGCGGTCTTCTACAGTACTTCAAATATGCCGTGGAGAATCACAGAAAGTGACCGAATTCAAGAACATTGTTGCAGCATCTCTCATGCAACGAATAAACACCGCTAACTTGGAGAATACAGTGAAAACTCCTCTTCTCGCGTCTGCCCTAGACCCTCGGCACAAACATCTCAGGTTTCTCGATGAAAACATGAGAGAATTAAGAAAAAAAACTTTATTTGAACATTATCAGAACATTTTCCTTGATGCAAGTGGTGCGGATGCAGCCGCCGTCACCAACGATGAAGAGGATGCAATAACAACTCGTAGGAAAAGGCTGGAAAAGGCTGAGCCAGTACTTCAGCGATGATTACAGAGAGTCCAGCCGAGACGAGTGGGAACAGTTCTTGCTGGAGCCATGTATTCCATGTATTCCACCAGATGAGGATCCAATTCAGTGGTAAACGAAAACACGAAGCGCTTCACAAAACTTATTCGCTTAGCACACCGTTATTTGTGAGTCCCGACAACGTCTGTGCCGTCAGAGCGCGTTTTCTCCGCGGCTGGCCTTATTGTTAACAGACTAAGGAGCCGACTTTCCCCCAATCATGTTTACATGCCCGTATTTCTTAACAAGAACATTTGAAAGAAAAGAAAAAAAGATTTGCTGACAGTTTAAAAGTTAAGTGTACAATAGCCTAATTGCTGCAGGCTGCTTTACGTTTTTTCTTTGTTCACTTATTATTATTTTTTTGCTTTTAATCTGTACTTTTATTTGTTTGCACGCATTGTTAAAGGTTTTCAGCTACAAAACACGATGTGTAATGTTCAAGCTTATTGTGTGTAAGCTTGTTCAAAATGACGAAAACAAATGTTGCTGAAAAATGTCTGACTCATTAAACTTAATTTAAATAAACGAATATTCGAATATTCTTTTTTTTGTGAGCTCAAATAGTCGAATGTGATATTTGTGGAAAACGCCCATCCCTAGTAAGTCAGTCTTGTATCTAGCAATGTACTACAACTGTTGGAACATGAAAACCCTTTCCAGGGATCTTTAATATGTAAATGATTGTATACTGTAAATATATGAAGGGAGGTATTGGCAAAATCTCACCTGTAGAAAATCACTATGAGAAATACAAGATTAAGAATTTGACTGTGTTATTTAGAATTTTAATTAAAACACATTGGACCTTTTAACCCAGTCAGTGGACTTGTCAGACGGTCCCTTGGGTGCGGTAGCACGTCAATAATTTCTTCAGTTTACATTTTCAGAATATACCTAGATTGTTTTTAACTCATTTTTTTATGTTAATATAAATTGGTTGCATATTGTTAAAACTAATCATGGTATTGATATCCTTGTGTGACTGTCGACTTTATAGACCAGTGGTAATGGAAATCAATTATAAAGAAAATGCAGCGCATTTGGATTCTTTTTGATCCCATTTGCTTGCCTGTATATAGTTTGCATAATCCTCAATAAAATCTATTCTGAGATCTGAGGTCTTATATCACAGTATTAATTGACTGAGAAGCGTTACTCGTCATTGGGGAATTCTGGAGTGTGACGTGAGGGGATCCCCAGTATTACAGCACAGCCACGCACAAGCCATGACACAAAGTTAGGCAAACTAAACAACCGAAAGCAATATGTGTCTTCCTTAGATGTAATGTTAGTTCTGTAATTCAGCGTTGGGTAAAACACCATTATAATCTCCTTTGAATGGATTGCCATTTTGAAATAAATTTAGTAGCAGAGCTACTGAAAGCGATTTTTTTTGTGCTGCAAATCCATTTATCCTTTGCTGAAATTTCCGCGTCTTCATGGAGAGAGCGCGTCATTATTGCTTAGCCTCAGGAGCGCTTCTGCCCGAGCACTTTGGAAAAAAGGAGAAAGCGGCGCACATAGCCTTTTCCACGCGTTATTAGGCGCGATATGTGAATGGCCCCTTATTCATTTATTAATTATTTTTTAAATAAATTAAATAAATTATTTTATATATATAACATGCACTTTTTCTTGTTCCGTAACTTGCGTTCATATCCACATCTGTCTGTATATAGTTTGCATCATCAGTAAGATGTGAGTTTGTCTTTAAATCGCTGTCACTGTTAGTGCGCTGAGCCACGTGTTTTCTTTTCTTTAACAGATTTCTGAGGGAAACCGCGTGAAACCTTGAGCGTTCGTTCATATTTTACATCTGCTTAACTGTCTATATAGTTTGCATAATCATCAATAAAATGTATTCTGAGATCTGAGGTCTTATATCACAGTATTATTTGACTGAGAAGCATTACTCGTCATTGGGGAATCCTGGAGTGTGACGTGAGGGGATCCCCAGTATTACAGCACAGCGACTCACAAGCCATGACACAAAGTTAGGCAAACTAAACAACCGAAAGCAATATATGTCTTCCTTAGATGTAATGTTAGTTCTGTAATTCAGCGTTGGGTAAAACACCATAATAATCTCCTTTGAATGCTGCTTACTTGGTAACAGAAAAGAGGTTGAAATAAACATACGCACAATCAGCTTTTCCACATGCCCCGATAATCAAAACTTCTACTTAGCGCTTGCTTAATTTCTGCAGATCAGTTTTTGTAACTGTATTACTTAATCCACCTGTTGCTTTGGCCATATTTAACAGCCGCTTGCACCACCTGTTGGTGAGCGACTGACAGTAGATAGAGATCATGCCTCTGTGCTCTACTGCTATTCCTGCAGCTCCCGGATGTGAAAGGGCGAATTATCTGCCGAATTTTAACCACTGAATTTGTGGAAGCGAATTTGGAAAGTGAAATAAAATGGACCGAAATTTGCCTGTTGAATATTATACATCGTATTTTTTAACCGATTTAATATTTTGGAAGTGAATTCTGGAACGTGAATATGAATTATTGATTTTTTTATTATGAAAAAGTGTGTGAAATATTTTTAATTGAAATATTCACAGCTTAAACGAACAACTATATTACATTTCAGGACCTAAAGATGCAAGCCCTGGAAATACAAGGCATTAAAATGCAAGAACTGTTAATTCAATGCATTATTTTTTCAGATAGTGCTATTCGGCATGCTTTTTTGTTTCAAAGACATAAGTCATTATTTTACTTCCATACACTTTGGAGGGTTTTTCTTGTATTTTTCTCCAAAACCATACAAGGGTATTGGGTTATGTAAATATTAAGTAGCCGCAAATGACATAGCAGTTTTTGTCTGGTTAAGAGACATAATCTAGCAATATATTCAGAGAAGGTCAGAATTTTCTTATGTGTCAAAAAGATATTCAAGTGTTTTGGGGCGGTGACATGTAATCACTTCTTGCCAGAGGTTTGTGGCAGTTGCCCTTTCCACAACTGACAGCAGAGTCATCATTAACACATACTTTGTTTACCCCTTTGGTTGGAATATTGTGATATGAATGCCTTGTCTCCAGTCTACTGTTTAGTTCGAAGGAGCATAATGTGTCTCACAGTGTTTTTATTTTTTCATTTTTTGTCAACAGAGCAGTGTTACTGATGAAAAGAATGACGATAAGTCAGTTACAACAAACTTTGGTGTTAACCGCCCAACCATCTCCTGCTTCTTTGATAGTAAGTCAAACATGTTTTCTTACTTCATTTAAAATAATGACAGTTTAAAATGATGGCTGAAACGACACTGATGTTCTTCTTGATTCTTCAGATGGCACTCTGTACCATTTGCGATGTTACTTGTATCAGGCCAGAGACCTGCTGGCACTGGATAAGGACAGTTTCTCAGGTGAGCATATAACACCTTCACTGTGAGCCAGAGGAAAAGGTAGATGTATTTATTACCCAAACATAACTAATACAGACATATCAAGGGTTGTGTACAATTTGAACTGAATGATTTTTTTTTATTCCATTGCAACATTTTTTATTTTGTACTTAAATATTATTTTATAATTAAAATAGAATTGTATATTTTAGCCTTTTGCTTTAAAAAATGAAATACCAAAAGAGATATTAAGAAGTAAAAAAGAAGCTATTGTTTCAATTCAGAATTTTGCCCTTTCCTGATGTAAATCAGGTTTTCCCAGGTCAAAAGCTAAAAAAATGAACAAAAGCATAGTTACAGTCTTGTTGTTTAAAATCTGATCAAATCTATGCATAGTAACAAGAACTATATGCACCATTTATTCATTTAGTAGAGCAGCTACATTTATTTAGGCAGAATCTGCATGTCTTGCACTGTGACCTCTCAGATCTTGAACTTGTGGTTATTTGCATTGATTTTGAGCGCAGCATTAGTGTGACAATCATACACACAGCAGGCATCTGCAAAACATGCTTTTTAAAAACATTTACTATAATACCACATAGCATGAAGTGCGCTCTGCCAGCTGCAATGACATTTTGCACAAGTTAACATACAATAAATTACATAATTCCAGGTCATATATCATTCAGGGTAGTCCTAATGTGAACCATATTGAGAGCGATAGCATAACACGACAGAATTACAAAATTAATTTAATTATAAATTTATCTTTAAAAAAGGTCAGTATTGCCTAAATTAATAGGAGCATTTTATAAATAACAAACTCATAAAAGTGAAATCTTTTGAAATGTAATGGTAAAGAAACCGTAGCTGAGCTTACATCAGAGGGGGTGAAATATTGTGCCTTGCACAGACTGGGTCAAGGGTACTTTTGACTTTTACGTATTTTTACAATGGTGTCCATGAGAGAAGATATTGGCAGCAAAGACGTAAAAAATGACATTTTCAGAGCCATGGTCTAGTAGTTAATGCATGAGTTCTGATGCTGTTGCTCTCATGGGGGAGGCAAGTTTGAATCTAGCTTGCAACGTATCCTATTACCCTACTCTCTCCCTATGCCATTCTTTTCTTTAAAAAGTGAAAAGCCCTTAAAATATTATATTATATTTCTGTATGTTGCATCTATCTATCTATCTATCTATCTATCTATCTATCTATCTATCTATCTATCTATCTATCTATCTATCTATCTATCTATCTATCTATCTATCTATCTATCTATCTATCTATCTATCTATCTAAACTCCAATTTTTGGTCTGTCTGTCTCTTAGTCCATCCATCCATTCTTCTGTCTCTCAATCTGTTTGTCTTTCTGTCTGTCTATCAGTCACTGTCTCCCTGTATTTATATATATCATTCACTGTACATTTATTTACATACATCTGAATATGACTTTTGCACAGTTAAACACTGTATAGTATTAATATATGAAAAAATGATCCATAGTCAAATTTCTTGGTTGCCTTTCCCTGTTTTCTTTGAGCATGTCATTGCTCCCAAGGGTCATGCATCATGTTTGAGTCGTGCACGTGGGCAGCCGTCAACATGTTCAGTCCCACAATGCCCTTGGGGAAGACAGTTTATTTACTGTTCACTGTGAGCAGCCAGATTAGACACTGCCTGTGTTTATTTCCCACTGGCTCCTGGGTAACAGTGCACGCTCCCCATAGCTTGTTTATTCTTTTGTTTATTTGAGCCACTGTGTTTGTGGGAAGTAGGAAGTTGTGTGTGCATGTGTGTAACTGGGCTAGTTTAATATGAGCTGGGAAAAGTGTCTGTTTCTCCCTCCCAAGTGAAACTATCCCACTGAGGCTGCTTTACGTCAACTGAAATAATAAACTTTGACTGTCTCTCCAGTTTATGGCATTCCTAAGTAGTAGATGTCACTCTCTTATTTTTTGGCACCTTAAGTGCATATGTTTATTTAAATGTTTGGATGTTGTTTAGTTTAAAGGTATAGTTCACCGAAAATAAAAATCCTGCTATTTCATTACTCACCCTCATGGCATTAAAAACTCATATGTTGCTATTTTTTGCTGAGAAATTTGAAAGAATGTACACATTCCTATTTTCAGTGACAGCTCATAGTTCCAAAAAGGACAAAAAAGTAATCCATATTAATTGTTCCTAGTGTTCTGAAGTCAGATTAAAGCTTTTGTTTAAATTCACATTTTGATAAAACTCACATTTGTGCTTGCATTCAAATTTGGCTTCTTTAGACAGTCACATATGCCTTTTTGTAGAAAAAGTGTAATTTAATAGCTACAGTAACATCTTACATTTCAGTCTATACCACAGAGTTGGCATATTGCACAAATGGACACCTTTTTGCTTTTTTTTTTGGCTTATCGGCTTATATCAGCTATTCATTTCATTTTTTATTTCTATTTTATTACATAGAGATTTGGAATTGGAATGACATAATTTTCATTTTTGGGTGAACTATCTCATTAAAACCCTCACTTAAATTCATAAACACTCATTCATGCACATGCATTGGTTAACTCAATCATCTTTTTTTGCTTTGTCAAACTCAGGGTATCTCTGGTTCTTTTCACTTCTATAATTGATTTTATATTCTTGGTCCCCCTCATTACAGAACCAAATAAAAACAGAAATGCTTGTGTTTACTGATGCATTGAAATTCTAGTTCTGAGGAGAATGTAACAAATCACTGCCTCAGTCTTGATGACAAACAGACTTCAATGAGTTGATGGCTTCACATCTTTCCTAACTCTTGGTGCACTTTTTCCCATTTCATTTATCCATCTGTGTGACAATAACCTCTGTTTGATCTAACGTAGCCTTTCTTATTTCAGTTGACAGTTTAATACTCGTTTTTAACAGTATATAATTGCACATTATCCATGCTATTCCCTCTTGATGTGAACTTCCAAATCATGCCATACTTCATCACTTATTTTGACATGAAATTGAGATGCAATTCATTAACCTTTGACTCTTTTTCTCTTTAATTAGATCCCTATGCTATTGTGTCCTTCCTGCATCAGAGCCAGAAGACAGTGACTGTTAGGAACACACTCAATCCCACCTGGGACCAGACCCTCATCTTTTATGAAGTGGAAATATTTGGAGACCATCTCGTGGCTGAGAGGAACCCTCCACACATTGTGGTGGAACTTTATGATCAGGACACCTATGTGAGTTTTCGTTAATTGAAATTAAGCTAAAATAAAATAAAATACAGAAAACTTGAGGGACTATAATTAGAAATGTTGCAACTTACTGAAACAAAAAAAAATTAAGTTACTAAAGAATTATTTAGAATTATAAAAGTACTAAAATACTAAAATTATAAAAGCACTGAAACTATAACAGTATTAAAAATAATCTAAGTATAAATATAACCCCAGCCGCCTGAATGAAAATAACAAAAGCAGAAGCAGTAATGAAAATTACAAAAGCAGAAAAACAAACATAATTTTCCACTTATAATAATAGTAAATCATGCTAAAAAAAATATTCACACCCCTACTCATTTAAATAAAAATATAAAACACTGCTTACACTTTTTCAGGCTGGTCCAGCTATCTTGTAATTTGCATTAATTAAACCAAACCTGTTTTAGGTATAGACACGATATTAAAATATTAAATGTTATGATTACATACCACAATAATAGACTAATATTGGAGACCTTAATTCAAATAAAAAAGTGAAGTGAAGTCAAATAAAGTAGTTTTAAACTATTATTTCATAGACAGAAAGCTAAGACTATGAATCATCTCAAACAAAACTCTGAATGACGTGCTGTCGGAGGCTTAGACTAATGTCACATAGGTTTCACTTAATGTCTATGAAGCTGAACATTCTTGATAAGCTATTTGACCCCTGCAGGGTGTAGATGAGTTTATGGGCCGCTGTGTTTGCCAATCTTCAATGGTGTCTTCCCCTCGCCTCGCCTGGTATCCCATCCAGAAAGCTGGGAAGCGTGCTGGGGAACTGCTGGCTGCTTTCGAACTGATCCGCAGAGATAAAGTAAGAGTCATATGAATTATCTCCCTTATAGTGATTAATATCATTTGTTATATTGTAACTGACATCTGTGGCCTTAATTTTCCAATTTTTAGTCTCTTTGTGAATGACACATGACATAAGGCCTTAAAGGTCACAGTCCTTCACAAATAAGATGACCTCAATGATGATTCTGTGGGATTCTTTGCATCTTCTAGACCCATCTAGCACAGCTTATGTCTGTAGCATCTCTGTTGAAAGAAATGTTTTTGTTATGAGTTTAACCCACAAGTGTTTACATGACACATATCACAGCTGCTCCAGAACCGCAGAGGAAGTTTAGTGGCTCATTCACCCACACGGTTGTATTTGTATTGTAACATATGATTTAAAATGCAAAACAGCTCTTAGTTTTTATAGTACAAAATAATTTAGTCATTGCTCTTCATTCTTTCTTTCTTCAAAGCCTGCAGTTCATCACATCCCTGGTCAAGAGGTTAGTCATATTTCTTTGCCAATCTTTTCAATCAAAGTTGCCAATCTCTTATTGTCCTTTTCCCCTTTGCTTTCTTTAAAAAAAGGAACAAACACACACACACTTCCTGTCCTCCAAGTCATCGTTATTCCCTGTTCTCCCAGTCAAGCACGACTGAGTAATTGGATAGAGCTGCTGTAAATGACATAAACATCACTGTATCTGAACCGGTTTCACTAGCCCTGTCTGTTTGGAGACTGGCACTGCTCAGCAGCTCTCAGTTCAGGCAAGCGGCCCTGTCTGGGCAATGCAGACAGCCAGAAGAATGATTGGAGATGCCAGTGGAGTTTAAAAGTGCCAGAGGCCCCACCCAGTCCAAACCTGCCCAGCTGGCATCAGTTAGAGTGGGATAATCACAGAGAAATTGAATTAAAGTGAACCCTTAGAGAACAGTCAAACCACTCTCCCACACAAACAAATGCCCACACAGTAACACTAGTTATTTGATTATAAAAGTCTTTTTTTTCTTCTTCTTCTTTTTCCCACAGGGGGATATTATACCACCCTCACATATCATGGATGAGGTAAGTGTTGGTAGAAGATTCAGTAAATAGACAATGAATCTTATTTGCAGTTGTTCCAGAGCATCTCTTTCCTGTTCTATCGTTCATTTTCCCCTCTCTGTTTATTTTGGGCATCTTCAAGCTTGTGATTCCAGGGTTCCTCTCTGACAGTCAACAGCAATGGGTACAAGCATGAATGCATACACACAAACACATCTCACTTTTAGTAGAAACTTTTGATAAAAAACAGGACATGTGGTTCCACCATATTAAACCAGAACTAATAATCACAAAAGCCATTCAGACCTTTATATAGCGGTCAAGCATTTCTACAAATGTTAAAACACAACTCAATGTGTAAGATACTGAACTGGATCCCAGTATACAGTAGTTAGCTCCAACATGTCATTCCCACTGGCTGTGGATATGGTGTGCTGAGATATAGATTTTTGTTTTATCACTGGTGGGTAGATTCCTCCAGAACTCAATGTACTTCTACGCACCTCCTTGATTTTTTTGAGTCCTGCCAAGGACAAGATCTTGAGGGAGATGGCTTGGAAATTAAGAGGCCTTCTTTTTACAGTGTAAAAATAGGAGAAATGTGGTACCAATTTAGCAATATTATTATTATTTTTCATTCCTGTAGTTCAAACAGATGATAAACTGATACATTTTATACCTTGAATGCAATGTAAAGTAAGTAGCTTTGGATAAAAGGATTTGCCAAATGCATAAATGCAATATATATCATGCATCCTTACTGGGATCTGATTAATTCTGTTTGTCCTTTGAATACTGTGGCCTTTCCAAAATTATTTGTTTGTATTGCTTACGTGTGTGTGTGTGTGTGTGTGTGTGTGTTGTTTGTATTGCTTTACGTGTGTGTGTGTGTGTGTGTGTTGTGGCTTAATTGCTAACTTTGATTGGCATGTGAAGTCATGATATTTGACTTTTTGTTGCTGCTATTAGTAACCAGCTCCTTGTTTGTTTTCACACCCATTTTCGAATTTGGGTGCGTCATGCAAATGTACTTCTAGAGAAGAATAGAAACATTGTGCTTGTGAAGCTGAGTCCTCTAAATGTATTCTTTGTCTCCTTCAATTGTGAAGACAACATTTTGTGTGGTTTTTGAAACAGTGAAGGCATTTCAGCCATCCTTACATGCTTGTTGTATATAGTTAAGTGCAGAATATCCACATCAGAGTTATTTTACATACTGTTATTGTTTTTAATAATATTTTGGATTACCTTTTATTTTTACATTTTCAGTTTTAATTTAATTTTAGTTAACTTTTTTTGTTGTTGTTATATGCTTTTGTTGTCGTTTTTGTTATTATATGAATATCACTGTTTGAGTTTAATTTATTTGTATTTCATTTTTAAGTTTAGTTGTTATTTATTTCCGGTTAAATACATTTTTGTGTATTTCCGGCTATTTCAGTGCTTCTCGTATAACTTAAAAAATAAAGTTGAAATTGGTTTAATTAATTTGATATGTTAAAATATTGGAAAAACATTCAAAACATTTCAAATGTATTCTAAAAAAGTTTTTATCGTTCAGTTTTATTTAAATTAACAAAACTATTTTTAATAGTTTTAGTTTTATTTAAGGATAAAAGCACTGATCCTTATTAACTTTTCACTTTATGCTTTGCTCTTCATTCTTAGCCAGAGGCCTCTGATTTGCCTTATCCACCTCCACAGAGGGAACCTAATGTCTACATGGTGCCGCAGGGCATAAAACCTGTCCTACAACGCACTGCTATTGAGGTGGGCCCAAAACCTTAGCTTACCCATTTATAGTTTAAAAAGCTTCTTGCGCAGTATTTATTTGAACCTCACAAAAAGCACTGCCATTTGGCTGTTTTACTACTCATGATTACTTTAGGACATTGCACCTCATGTGCCTTAACCTTTTAACATTTGAACTCTTAGATACTGGTGTGGGGTTTGCGTAACCTGAAGAGTTTCCAGTTGGCCAGTGTGACATCTCCCAGTCTTCAGGTGGAATGTGGAGGATGTGTGGTTCAGTCATGCGTCATTCGAAATACTAAGAAAAACCTCAACTTTGATGTCAACACCCTGTTCATTGATGTCGTAAGCTCCTGGTCTTGGTTTTTTTTTTAATCTACATAAATCTGTCTAAAATTAGATCAAATTGGGAAGATTAGATATGCTAAAATTAGGTAAGGTTTAAAGGAATAGTTCTCCCAAAAATGACCCTCAGACCATCCAAGATGAATGTAGATGAGTTATTTTCTTCATCATAACAGATTTGGAGAAATGTAGCATTACATCACTTGCTCAGCAGTGGATCATCTGCAGTGACTGGGTGCTTGATGTGTGTATATTTCTCTCCTGATTCAGAAGGGATTACTTTTTCACTGTAAAAAAAACATCTTAATAATGGATTTAATAATTTGTTTATTTCAAACAGGCAGCCTTTGGATTACTTACATTACTTGTTTGTTTTTGTGACGTTTTTATCAGCTGCTTGGACTTTCATTCTGATGGCAATAAAATTTCAGTATATTTTTATTCTATTTATTTACATTTTCTTTTAACTTTTTCATCAAGGCTGAATACAAAAAGAACACATCTATTGTAACTATCAAATGTTGATGACCAAATGTGGCTGAGCACTCTTCAGAGATTTCTTGAAGATTCTTCATGTAGAAATCTGGTTAAATTATATATTTTGTTTGCAGCATGCTGCTAACCAGTTGAGACAGTCTTGTATACAATGTGGTCATGGTGTCCTTCACATGGTGCATGTTTCATGAGTGATGACTGGCACAGTAACAATGTTCCCCAGCAATAAGCGTCAGTACTTAATTCCAAAACGTAAGATAGTCTGGATTCCGTTCCAGTACTCATCTAGAACTGGGAAGCATCACATGGAAAGAATGCTGAATGACTAGCAAAGTTATTTGCACTGTCATTCGTGGTCAGCCCTGTGCCATACTGTGTCATGTTTGCCTCAGTTAAGGGTGTGAAATTCTTGCACAGAGGTACTAGAGGAGAGAGAGAGGAAGGTTCTGCGGAATAACAAGAGAATCTGAGAAAAAAAAACAAGTCATTATGTTAGAAGTTAAAGGTTTGGAAGCCTTACATTTCTTTATGTTCATATCTTTGCTATTTGTAATCTCTTTTTCACTCTAGCGACTGCCCAAGGAAGAGCTCTACATGCCCCCATTGGTGATCAAGGTTATAGACAACCGTCAGTTTGGCAGGAAGCCTGTAGTGGGCCACAGCACTGTCCACTCGCTGAATGAGTTCCGCTGTCAGCCAGAGAGCCTGGACAGAGACCCTACAGAAGAAGAATTTGGTGAGATAATAATAAAGGAATGAGTAAATACCATTTGTACCATATTGTTTCGAACTGCACATCAATAAATAATTACAAAGGAGCAGCAAGTAACAATTAAGTATAGAAAGATTGAAAGAAAGAAAGAAAGAAAGAGAGAGAGAGAGAGAGAAAGAAAGAGAAAGAAAGAAAGAAAGAAAGAAAGAAAGAAAGAAAGAAAGAAAGAAAGAAAGAAAGAAAGAAAAGGGATATTGGAGAAAAGTAGGTGTATTTTGAGCTTTTTAGGGTATAGACATATTAGAACCTGTTCTAATTCAGAACAGAAATCATCATTATTATTTTTTTTGGTGCTCTGTTCCATTAACAGTTCTCGAATTTGCATTCTTCTGATGATGTGGATGAAACACTATATTTCATGGTTAGAATATTTAAGATATATTTCCATCAACAGAGGCAATTGCTCACACCCCTAGAGATGACTTCCTGGTTGATATTGATGATAAGGAGCCTCTCATTCCTACACAGGTATGATCAGTCTTTTTAACTGCAGCTTAAAATGTTGAACATTTCCTTCTTTCTTTTAGCTGATTGACAAGGGGATATGTAGTGCTACATCTAGTAGATCTCTTCTGAAATTCTAGAAATCTTTATCTTTAATATCCAGCAAATCAAAAACAACTGGAAAAGTCATGTGGCCTATGAATATTGAGGACAGTAGGGTCAAACAGTACAGAACCACTGCTTTATAGCTATGAATACTCTTTTTTGTTGTCTTTGATGTTAGTCCCCTTGGTTGCTATTCAGTAGCTTGTTGGTCACATAGCTTGGGTTTCTCCAGATTTTTTTAGAGCCTTGTTAGAATTTGAGGTAGGCTGTCATAGCAAAGTTAAGCACTTCTGATCATATACACCACTTTATTAAGTCTTCTATAAGGATGCAACAATACAGTTAGCCTACAGTTCAATACATACCTTGTTTTTTTGACCACAGTTTTTGTTTCGGTTATGATGGCTTGGCACATCAAAGTGTTTTTTGAATTTGAAACCGTTTCAGGTAAATTATCTAAGATGAACTGTGATTTTTGCAGAAAATCTGAACATCTTACTTTAACAGAGGAAAAAATTTGATATGGATGAGGCTGTGTGAACATACCTGAAATGATCCAGGCTTTTATGTAAACTGTCTAAAAGAATGTCTTCTAGCCTGAAAAGAGCTTGCATTCCCATTATTGAGACACATATAGAGTGAAAACAGCATCATAGTCTACTACACTTGCACAAGCAGAAATACATGGAAAATATTCACAAAATACAGTACAAATACACACTAATGGCAATACATGTTAGAACTGTAAATGCAATCAATGTACAGTGCATTGTGACTGAAAACTACTGCTTAGTAAAAATATATATAGGAGCACCAATGGAACTGATTCAATCAGGACAGGTTCTACAGGGGTGCACCCTCAGCTGAAACTGATTTAGCAAACGTCCCAGTGGGTATCTGTGTTTGCCCAGTCTGGAGAGCATCATAAGTTTCGGTTTTCAATGTGTTTTTGCAGTGTTGAGCAATGGAGTCAATCACAGACATACTGTATCTTTTGATTTCTTGAATGGCCAACCAGAGGTATCTAATCCACTCACCGATTCAAAACACTGGAGTGAATTTTGGTAATTTCCACCATTGGCTATAATATATAATTATCGCTGTTCTTCAAGCCATCTTGGGTATATTCATAATGATAACATTTTTATTTAAAAAAAATAAAAAATCGCAAGCGAATACTGAACCGTGGATTTCATACCTGAGTGGTACAATATCATACTGAGAATTGTAGCATCTCAAGTCTTCTTGGGGAATTTAAGTGTGATTCTAGTTGTGAAACAATCAATATTCTGTCCATTATAATGTCTGTGCTATGGCATTGCCCCAGAGAGACACAGTTTTTGTGACACTATAGGAAAGCATTGATTTTTAGACAGTGAATAGAGGAAGGCTGCTTCTTGAAGGACTGGGAGACAATTTGTATCATAGTATTGACTTTAAAGGGATTATAAACTGACAAATCAAAATTCCCTTGATCTTTTGAGATTATAAGAGGTCATTGTACTATAAAAACATCCTGTAAGTTTCTGAACTCAAAACTTTCTTTTTTTCTTGTACTGAAGCCAGTCTGCCAAAATGACAGGTTGTGGATTTTGCCAATTAGGGACATAATAGTGTGGCTAAACCCCACCTCCGCAGAAGAAGATCAATGCCTGCTTCTACAGCACTGCCTGCCTATTACTTCTTATTATAGATCATTTGATATGAACTGAGTATTTATGCGTTTTTAACCTTATCACAGCAGCGTCCATCTGTAGTCTGTCAAACATACACAACCACTTGCCAATCATAGAAGTGGGCGTTTACTTCCGAGTGTATGATCTGCTACACCTATTCAAACAGTACAGAAAATAGCCTATTACTTTTCAACTGAGAAGTGTTTTGATGTAAAAATCTTGATAACATTGTAAGTGGACCTCAGAGAACAGTACAAAATAATAAAAAAGGTAGTCCATGACCCTTCTAATTCAGTTGCAACAATTAGCAGAAATTCTGAAAAAAAAAAAACGATTCGCTTTCTGAGAAAAAGAGAGGCCAGCTCTAATAACGCCTCCTCGAGCTGTCATCAATTCCCTCTCATAACTACAACCTAAAAATACTCCCAAAAAAATAAATAATAACAACATAAAAAATGATCAAGGGGGATTAGGAAAATTGAAAAATTGTTTCCATGTCTCAGCTTTAACCTCTCAGCCTTTATTTGTTCAGTCCCTGGAAGAAAACGAGACTAGAATATCAGATTTGGGACCGCATGGCCCACTTGGTTTCCTTGGAAATGGATCATACTCACAAACGCCAGTTTATTTCGTTTTTCGACCTTCCAGCCTGGCTAGCAGTGTTTCCCTGTGGATGTGAGGTGTTCTGTCATTTGCATTGTAGAAAGAGGAATACTTCATGCTTGCTCTTTTGAGCTCAGTTTTATAAGCCCACGCCCAGCTCTAGTTATGGGCCATTAATGGGATTCTTCTGCACTTGCCACCTTTTCCATTGATCTAATCCAAGAATAAGATCGAATTTCATGTATTCCACAGTATGTGACACAGTCAACTTACATTCATCAATTAGTAACCAAATGATGAACCTGAAATGTCACTTAACACAGTGCCCACTGGCCAGGATGTCAGTCCAAATGCTAAAGGCCATTCAGATGGCATCATTGGGCACACCATTTGTGGTTTGACTAGAATCAGTTGAATATACAGTAACTGCATATTTGACTCTGAAAATGTATTGCTGAATACACAGTAAACACCTCCTCAAGTTCTGCTCCTGATTTCAGACGTCTTGTGAACAGGGCACTGTGGGCTTTATTTATAAATGTGCATTTGTGTGAGGACTGCCATCAAATGGCTCTTTCTGGCCATAATATAAATAAAAAAGGGACCACAACCACAGTCATCTGTGGCAGAATCCCCAGAGACCCTCATTTTTGTGTATCAGAAATGTTTGATGGAATATTGGAAGAGAAGGAACTGTGGGAAAAGGTTTTGTCAGTAGTTCAATTATTATTATTTTTTTTTTGTAAAGAAGGGCTTTTGTTGCACGGGTTTGCGTGCTCATCACATTTAGATTTTGCTTGAGGGTCTAGTTGTTTTTCTTTTGCACACGCATAGAACATTTGAGCATTTGATTTGCAGGTTTGGCAGCTCATATACATTTTACTGTATGCTTTTGATTTTATACCATTATAGCATTGATCAACAATGTCTCAGGTAGTTTTGACATACAGTAGCACGGTTGTTAGTACCGGTTAGCTGCACTGGATCAGAATAAAGTTTCTGGGGTCTATCACACTAGAAGCAACAGGAATTTGATCCCCGGCCTGCAATCCCGCAAGACTTCTAGCAGTCTAGTGGGAGCCTGAGGCTGCTGTGATCCACTCAGGAAATCAGGAATGGCAAGGAAAGCTAAAGAGAAAAACTTGTTCATCTCTACATGGCTACTGTTTGGAACCTGATAGCAGTAAAAGATCGATTTCTATGGATCCATTTAGCAATGTGCACATATACAGTAAAATGTTGAAAACAGAAAACAAATACACAACAGAAAATGTCAAACCTGCATGACCAAGCTCAACTGAACAGACTAAATCTTCTCTCTTGTCTTGAGACTTTTTTCTGAGAATGATTACGTTGGAGGCACAAAACAACTTTAGTTTTTTGCAACTTTTGCATTTCTTTTGTGAAATAATGTGAAATATTTTACCGTTTTCTATTTTAATATATTTTAAAATGTAATTTATTTCTGTGTCAAAGGTGAATTTTCAGCAGCCATTACTCCAGTCTTCAGTCTACGCGATGCTTCAGAAATCATTCTAACATGCTTATTTTGTTGTTCAACCAACTTTATCACTGATGCTGAAAACAGTTGTGCTGATGCTGATGTTTCTATGAAAACTTTTTTTTTTTTATTCTTTGATAAATAGAAAGTTCATATAGAAATTTAATGAACTTCAATAAACATTTCCTTTAAAAAAAAGGTTATTTCTGTACATATATTTTGTACAGAGCTTATTCAGGTGCCTGGTTTGCAGTGGTGAAGTGATGCTGTATAGTCCTAGTAAATAATAATGCTAGAACGTGACAATCTGTTGCATCCTCCACAGCTGCTAGCACTCAGAATTGCGGCATGCAATTTGCATTCCAAAGACAGCGTGTGTAAGTGAATTGTGGTATCAATGTGTGCAATTTTTGTTTTTATGTATTCCCTCTTAAGCATTACATCTTATTATATCTTCACCTGTAATGTCTTGTTTTTGGTGTTTGGTGGTATTCAGAGCAGTACAGCAAACTGGTCCGAATTCCCCTGTGCATTAAATGAAACTTGATCCCCATTATCTCCCCAAAGCCTTTGCTTTGGCTTGGCCCAGACCCCAATACTATTCCCTGGTGGCCTCATAAAAAATGCTCCCTGGATCAGGTTCGTCACTTAAAGAAGGTTTCTGATGAGACCAAACACAACCTCATAGGGGAAAATAACACCAATCCAGTGGCTTTGTGGATTTGCTACGGTTTTGAGCGGGTTAAATGGTATACTTCTGAAACATGGCGCTAAAAGCAAGCACCCATGTAGAGAAGCTTTGATGAGGTTTCTGAGGTTAGACTTGAGGGAGAACTACTGAAAAGGTTTGATTTTGATCCTACCTCTCCGTGGCTTCGCTGAAAGGCCTTTAGACAGCGAGAGAGGCGAACAGTCCCACTAATGTATGTACTTCAAAATGTTCTGTAATGCAACTCCTCTAGTTGGAGGACAACAGCAAACAAAGTGGCCTGGTCCTAATTAGCTGTTCTACTGAGTAGCAGTGTGGAGTCCTCTCTCTTGTTGTATTTATTATGCCCTGGCACTACACAGCAGAAGGCTCTGAGAGGGTTCAGTCCTCCCTCTGATGTGGTAAGTTCTCGTCTTGGGCAACTGCATCCCCCCCACTCCTGGCTGCTCACCACCGGCGCCACAATAACTGCCACCCCCTACCCCCACACCTCCCCTGCTAGGGGTCGATGCTGGGGGAATGAGAGTGCTCGATGACTACCATAGCATTGTAAACATCCACACCATGTGCATCAGAATACAGAGGAATCAGGACTGCTTCGACATTAGTGTTGGGCAGTAATGCATTCCTTAGTAACGCGTTACTGTAATTTGATTGAGATTTTAAGTTCTGCCAAACTATGCACGCAGCAGCCGCTTACTTTAGATAAAAATAATCAGAATCAGCTTTATTCGCCAAGTGTGTGCAAACACACAAGGAATTTGTTGTGGTTTTTTAAGAAGCTCTTGGTACATACATGCGTACATACATAGCCTTCACGTAGGCTCTACATACCGAACATGTCTGACATGATAACAGAAACATTTAAAAAAGACTTAACAATAAATAATAATGTGTATGAATTTGGAACAGAAGATTTATGTAAAGATTTGTGCAATATTTACTCTATAATGCACAAATGACAGTATTCTGTGAATATTGCTTTAATAACAAATATTTATCGGGAGGGTGTATGCTGGGATTCCCTAAATTTAATGGAGAAAAAAAGTAATCTAACTAATTACTAATTACTTTTGAAATAAAGTAATCAGAACAGTAACGTGATTACTTTTTAAAGGAGTAATCGGTAATCTGAAATTTGATTACATTTTCAGAGTAACTTGACCAACACTGTTCAACATGATGAGCTTGTGACAGATGCAGTGTGGGAATGCAGTCTCCCAGTCCCAGGCTCAACAGGGAGGGATGTGTAAAATTGCTCTGCTTTTTTGGGTGAAGCTGCTATTTATCACAAGCCATTTTTGGATTAGATTACTTCTCTATACAGTGGAGATCAGAACTAGAGAGCAACCTATAAATACTTTTTTTCTGAAATATTGTTAATATTCTTCGCTCAAAATTGGAAGGAATATTAGCTTATGTTCTACTAACATGTCTGACAAAATATCCAAGGCATTTCAACAAAAACCTTTATTTTGGGGAAAATACAGTTATCAAAATTTAGAGAACAGTAACCACTGTAGCACAGAAGATATGAGTAAAGTTTTGGAGGGTTACAGCTGTCAGAAGTTATTAGGAAGTATAGAGACTCTGCTACAAATGACTTCAGCAGATCTGCGGCTGCAGGATATCAGTAGTTTCTCACACTGCGCTGATGTTATCTTGGTCCACTCTCTTCCATAGCTCACAAACTGTAGTAGGTTACTTCAGTCAGGTTTAGAACAATACTCTGTTCTAAATATTACAAGTTAACCAGACTTTAAAACCTTTTTATTATCCTGTGACAGCAGAATTGTTGTTGTTTTGCATGATATTTTCTCCTTTTGAGGGGAGGAGCATTTGTTCACATAGATGTAATAAGATTTGTGCTTGAATTATATGAGTTGTTTGCCCTGAGCATGTTATTTATTACAACGCATTTCATAATGCGTATATGTGGACAAACGTCTTTAAAATGATACTGTGACGCTACATTATTCTTACTCCTTGAAGGGCTCTCTCTTCAGAATGTAATTATTTTATTCCATTATTCATTGCATTTTCACCAGTCTGCTTTATGGCTGGCGTGGTACTTTCTCTGCGACACGTTCCCATAGAAAACAATGGTTTGATTTAGCATGGGGAGGTGCAGCTCTACGGAATATGAATGTGTATCATGTCTGCAGCTAATTAGCGTTAGCGCTTGCATTGCAGCATGAACTCATCCTCTCTTCATCTGTTAAAGCTATTATCGATGAAAACCCACTCTTGAGTCCCATCCAGGAAAAACAACAATCTTGGGGTGTCATTCTTCATCGGGAAATCACATTTCATGGTCCTAACCTTGGTAATGATTTATCTATCAGCTAGAAACAGTCCTGTCTGAATTCACATACCACAGGATCGCGTCAGAGCATTCGGTAGGGTTGCCATCTATACCTCATTGACGCTCTTAGTCTGGGAGTTCCAGACCTGGCTTCCTAATCCACTGTTTTCTCTGTAATATATGCTGTCATGTCATCTTCCTTCATCCACATATTCAGCTGATCAAATGTGTCGCTCTGTATTAATGTCATTCCTCATTATGCTACAAAAAAATTAATTAACAAACTAGGGCAAGAATTGAAATGTTGACTGGCTTGAACTGTTGAGTGCGAATTACAGATATTTACTAACGTTAACCAACTAACCAATGCTTCTGGTTTACAACAGGCAGACGGCACCAACTCTGCCGTTATTAACATCTCGCCTTCTCAGTCCAGCCTCCATGTACGTATGTATGACCTCATCACCCCTTTCACCATCTCTGTCCATTTCTCTGTAACCTTCCTTTCATCCTGACTACAGCTCCTTGAGTGATAATGTTATGGGTTGAGTCCAAGGTTTTTTTGTCCTCAATAAGTAAAAATATAATGTGCAATATATATATATATATATATATATATATATATATATATATATATATATTATTATTATTATTTTTTAATTTTATTTATTATTTGTCTCCATTTGTGTTTGTGGCCTATGGAATGTGCACCTTTATTCAGTCAGAATAGTGACGTGACATTCAGCCAAGTATGGTGAACCATACTCAGAATTCATGCTCTGCATTTAACTTGCTCAAGGGCACCTAAGTCGTGGTATTGAGGGTGGAGAGAGCACTGTACATGCACTCCCCCCACCTACAATTCCTGCCGGCCAGAGACTCGAACTCACAACCCTTCGATTGCGAGTCTGACTCTTTAACCATTAGGCCACGACTTCCCAATAGCTGTGGTAAATTCATCCAAATGTGATGTGGCTTGTTTTTTGTGCTGCATGCTCTTGGTGTATGATGATGCATGGACAAGTGACATCACCCAGACCAAGGTCTGACATTTACACAAAGATTTATAAAAAAAAATATTGTAGTCAATATATAAATGGTTTACTGAGTCTGTTGTTGAAAAAGCTGACTGGTCTACACAAAGTCCAGACCTGAACATGTTTTGGGATGAATTGGAACACCAACTTCGAGTCAATCCCCATTGTCCAATATCAGCGCGTCTTGTATCTGAATGAGAGTAAATCCCTGCAGCCATGTTACAACATCGTCAATATCCCACAACATCCCCACAGCATGTTCCAGGCCTTTTCAGAAGATTGAAACAGTTATAGCTGCACAGGGAGGATCAACTCCCTGTCAATACCCATGGTTTTGAAATTGAATGCTCAGACGTGCTTATATGGGTGTGGTGTTTGGGAATCCACATACTTCTGACCATTAATATATTATTTCCAATGATATTTACACCAGTTTAATTAGGTTAACGGATGCTTCTAATCAGGCAGATACAGCATATGCCAGAAGGAGAGTTGGTCTGCTTACGCAAATGTTTCTAACTCAAGGAAGGATTTATGCATGTGACTAACTGTAGGAACTTTGGGTGAGAGACATTTGTTAATTTTTTTAATTTTTTATTTCTGAGGCAAAGTTCATTTGCTCTCATATTTGTCTTTGACTCTGTAAAGTTCTATTTGTTATGCTTATGATTGGTTGCAGAACACAGTTCCTCCAAGAGATGAATCCTGTTTCGTGTTAAGATCAAGGAAACTTAATGGATTCAAACTATCCTTCTTTCTGCACTTTTTTTTTACTTACAGCAATTTTATTTCTAAGAGAAAAGAGTCAGGACCCAGTGGCGCCCCCAGAAAATGTTAACAGGGGTGGCCAAATGAGGCCACAGTAAATTTTGGGGTGGCACATTAAAATAAATAAAAAAAAAATTAAGGGTTTGCAATATAGACAAAAAGTTATATCTGTGAGTTCTAGGATTTTATCGATAACGATAATTACACTATTTTGCTGAGTGTTATTGTGCTGATATCTTATTTTTAATTGTGCTGACACCTGATTTTTTTTTTTTACCTTTACACCATTGTTTCTAAAAGTGTGCACCATATTTTATTCATATTTTAGGTCAAATACTTTTATTTGGGCTGTTACCAAGCAAATGCAATCAGTATCAACAAAATTGATCTTTGCAATGCAGATAAAACAGAAGCTGCATCTGAAGTGCCATTTAGATGTTTTTACACACTGTTTAATGCAGCTCCGTGGAACATGGAATACTTTAACCTGCAGTTACAAATGAATAAATAATGTTTTGATATTTTAAAGATAAAACATTGAAAACTGATGTTTGAAATTATTTAAAAAATGAAAAGTTTCCATTAAATGTGAAATTAAAACCGCCAATAGGTGGCAGCGAGTCACTGTTAATAAGTGAGTCATTGCGATTGAACCGAATCATTTAAATGGTTGATTCATTCAGGAACGAAACACTTTAATGTTGCTCAGAGACGCAAAACTGTGGCTGCAGCAGCTGCTGCACATTTTTTTTCACTTCTTAAACTATTGTGAATTTACATTCTGCATTTAAATTAATAGTACCCACTGCAAATAATCCTAGGGGTGGCCACAGGGGTGGCCAGAGTTTATACAGGGGTGGCCGTGGCCACCCCTGGCCACCCCTTGGGTGCGCCCCTGTCAGGACCATGACTGAAAGGCCAAGAAAAGAGAAGCAAGCATATAGGAGTTGTGTGTGTTCTGTCATTTTTTAGGCCCTTCTACTCTTGGATGTTGTACAGGTCTTAGAATGGTCCAGTTTGGTCTTGGTCACATGATCTCCATAGATTTAGGGCTTTGGGTCTAGATCTTAGATCAGACTAGGACTAAGCAGAATGCTTTTTCTGCTTTTTGTTTATATAAAAAATCTAAATGTAGTACTCCCTTCTCCTTTCTCCTGCTAAAACATAGAGGTTTATTTATTTATTTATTATTTATTTATTTTATTAGAAAACATTCAAACCAGATGAACAAAAAACTGAATTTTCTCTCTCAACAGAGCCAAAGTAAATAGGGCTGTTAAAAGATTCCCAGTGCATTTCCCTTCATAACCAAATGTCAAGAACAGAAAGAAAAAGAAAGAGTGAAAGGAAGAGAACGAGGGAGATGAAAATGTGTATTCAATCATTTTTCAATTAAATTTTGTATAGATACTTTCTATGAGCCACAGTCCTGTACTTTTACTCTCAGGAGGGAGAGAAAAAAGATTGAGAGGCGAGAAATGTTCATAATTTTTTTCTTTTTCTTTTTTTACATTGTAATTTTAATGAGATGTACTTCATTATTTTGAGGTCTTCTGATTAAGGGATTTTTAAACGGGTCTAGGATCCACAGGAGGGTGCTAGAAGGGCAGTAAAAAATATTGAAAGCTAAAGATATTACAAAATGAGTTTTGGGACTGTCAAAGCACATAAAAACGATTTATTAAATATGTTTAATGCAAAAATAAAGTGTTTCACATTTTTTGTTGATTTTATTTTTATTGAAAACACTTCTCAGGTTTATACATCTAACAATAATAGTGCGTAGAAAAAAGATACACAGTTTTCACTTTCGTCAAAAATTTTTATAAAATAAAACATCCAGATAAAACCCTGTTTTATCTAATTACCCTAAAGCAGGACCATAACTATTCTATTCTATTCTATTCTATTCTATTCTATTCTATTCTATTCTATTCTATTCTATTCTTTTCTGTTTTGTTCTGTTATGTTCAGTTCAGTTCAGTTCAGTTCAGTTCAGTTCAGTTCTGTTCTGTTCTGTTCTGTTCTGTTCTGTTCAGTTCAGTTCAGTTCAGTTCTGTTCTTTGCTTTGTGAGAACTGCCATACACACAGGCCTGCACCGTGGTGATGCCGTGTTTGCTGAAGTCTTTGCCAAGCCTTCAGACACGCCAGAAGACAAATAATATTTCAACAGTTTTGCCAGTCTTAGTACTTGACATCCAAAACGCATCAGTAGTTTTGAGAGGAGAAAAAAGAGACATGCAGGACTGTGGTTGCTCATAAAATGGAATATTGGTTGGTGGCTTAATTTTCTTCAGACCATGAAACTATACTGAAGGTTATTTGAAAGAATGCCTTGACTCTGCTGAAATATGCTTAGTGAACAAGGGCTGCCCTTATAAATGTATACATACATTCAAAAGTCCCTCTAGCATTTATCCAAAATCAAGGCCAGTACTGGCTTTATGATATTGTATTATTATGGATGCTTTTATACAGAGTGACTTACAATAGGGGAACAAACAACTGTCAAAGGGCCAACAATATTTATAGTGTATATTTATAGCCAGCTTTGTTAGAAAGCTAGACAAGGAACAAGCTAGAGCAGAGGTGAAAAAAAATAAAAAAATGTCCCAACTGCTGTGCTGTACACCAGTGGTTCTCAACCCAGGGCCCACTAGGGAGCCTCAGTAACCTGCCAAGAAGGCTTCAAGATAAAACTACAATTTTTACTTCATTTTAAAAGTGTGATTTTTAGAGCTGTAAATGAATAAAATCTTAAAATGCTGTAAGCATTATTGTAATGGATATACATTTCTGTAGATACGGCAAGCTCTAAAATATTTGATCAGGTAGAAGTAAAGTAAAATTCTTATCCATAGTCATTTAAAATAAGCATTTGAATATTGTCATAGACCCTGGGGAGGGGGGGGGGGGTCTTGGAGTAAAAAAGGTTGTGAATCACTGCTGCACACTGAAGATTTGACAAATTAACTTGTATCTTAATTTCACTTCTTTATAAAATATTGTTGCATCAGCTGTGATGAGACTTTACAATGTGATGTACTGTACATTGTCAACTTTGATATTTACAAAGTCTTTTGCTATATTCCAGTATGCATTTGCATATTGAGTAGGTACTACACCAAGAACATACTTACAATAAAGTATGTTTTATATGGTATACCTACTATACCTACATTTTTATGAATGCTATGAATTGAGACATACTACTCTTTTTGCCTACTGTATAGTAGGAAAGTAGACATATTCAGATGCAGGGACTCTCACTGTGAAATACATTTAAGAATATCTATACTGATATGTATAGTTGTAGAACGGCACCAAACCAGCATATTTCAAATGTACTATATATAATGTACAGTATATGTGCTATATGTATATGCTGACAGCCTCTACTGCACTCTATCACAACATTCATGAAAAATTAAGAAACGAATTGTCAATTCATGGATGAACTCCATGTCACAAATATCATTTTGGATATTGTGTGTATTTCTGAATGAACCATCAATCAAACCACATGAAATGTCTGTACAGTATATTCTAAACATAACTTATGTTAAAAGTCTATTCAGCGCTTAATTGTTACCAAATCTGCTTGGTTATTTTTCATCAGTAGTGCACACGAGCCCTTTCAGACCCAAAGCTAACACCACCAGTGCCCTTCAGTAACCTTCATCTCAGGAATTGAGAATGTTTGCAACCATTTTAACAGGTTTTGCTTGAATGAATTTTTGGAGGAGCAGTGAAGTTCACTGTTTTCCCTCAGCCTCTCCGACCACCCTGTTCCAGTACCAGGCCGCCCATGGCCATAGCTGCCATTATAAATCCTCTAATTTTTAAATTTCTAGGTTCCCGTTGTCTGAAATTGTATCAAACCCATAACATTATCTTTTCATCTGTATAACATCACTTTTGAGGGTGTGTTTAACTTTTTGCGAGCATGCACGCACATATACACCCAGGTTTATATGGTGCGGTCTTCTCTTGTGCAGTGCGTATTTTAATAATACCCCTAAGCCCTAAAACCTTTGGGTAAAGTATAGAATAACTAAATGCATACATCTGGTGCACTCAAAGTGTCTGGGTGACCAGGCGCACATGCACTCACTCATTACACATCATTTCAGAGGCAAAATGGAACATTATTTCCTTAACACAAACACCTAAGGCGCACACACATAGTAGCTAGTATGGAAACATGGCTGTCATGGCGTCCTTAGGCTCCGCTTTAATAGCTCTGTCAGACAAAGAGAGGAGACATGTGGCAGTACTATGAAAAGCACCATTCAGGGCCGGTTAGACTGCCACACAGTCAGGCCAACTCAGCTTAAGTGATTCTGAAAGCAACTTCACAATACTCTGCAAATACTTGCTGCACACCAAGTCCCATTTACCCCGTGTGCCGCCTTTGGGTAGACACATGGGCTGGACTAGGGGACTGTCCCCTAAAAACATGCAACTTCATGTTAGCTTCACCTTCTACTCATCTCTTTCTCTCTTTGCCATTTGTTGAATCATTAATTTCTCTCCTTTATTATATTGGCTTGAGGAAGTTCTTGTGTAAATCTGAGTTTACAAAATCTCTGACCTGATGCCAACATGACTCTAACTTCTAGAGCTTTCAAGTTACATTCACTTGTCTAATTGATTTATGTCTTTTGTAAATGATTGGATTTACTGTTTTTAAAACTTTTTGTCTGTAATGTTGTGAGCTTTGTAAGTTTTCAGTGTGTTCACCAAGCTTGGCACAATCCTTTAACCTGTTCGGACTTATTGTCATGCACATGTGCTGCACACATCCCTTCTATAAGTGCTTGCCTCCTAATACAATTACCCTTTAGATAAACTGTTTTTGCTGGGTCTTTCTTTGTTTTACAGAGTCTCATATTTTCTGAGCAATTCTGGAGCTTTATATTGTGACACTTCTTCTAAGTTAGTAAGTAAAGTAAAATGCACTACCATTTTAAAAGTTTGGGGTCAGTACTTTTTTTTTTTAATAAACATTATGTGTTATTTACAAAGAATGTATATAAATTGATCATAAATTGATCATAAGTTATAGTAAAGACATGTATAATGTTACAAATTAAAAAAAGAAAAAAAAACCTTAAAAACTGTTATTTTACACAAAAATATTATATAACATTGATAATAAGGAGAAATGACCACCAGGTCAGCATATTACAATTATTTTGTAATAGACAGTGAATGCCAAAGACAAGAGTACACACGCATTCTTTGGCTTGAAGTCCACTTAAACAACAGTGTCGGCCCCCTGCCTGGTCACCAAAATGCACACCACACAACCACACTCCTTAACAACTAAGACGAGGAAAAAACACAGCAGAGCCCGGCATTGCTCCATCACTACTGTTTTTCCTCTCTCATCATAAGAGTTAAAAGAACGATGGAAGCGAAACTTGAAGTCTCCTCGGGGTGAGTCGGAACTGGCCTTCTGGAAGAGAGAGAAACATACTGTGTTCTATGCCATTTTGGCTCAGTCTGTCTTTCACACATCTGTCAAACACACACACACGCATTTTGACAATACTTGCTTCATAATCAGACTGCACTTTTGTTTCTTGTTTTGAAGCAGTGACAGTTGCAGAGGGTGTTTCACATTAACAACACTCTTTTGTCTTTTGCTTGGATGGGAATGTGGTGCTGGCTGAGGTGGGAACTGCCTGATTTGTACCTTTTCAAAAAATTCCCACACTTTCCACATGAAATCAGTAAGTGTTGGCAAGACTAGCTGTATCAGTGGCTCAGCTCATCCTGATTCACTTCTGAATTATACACGTGAAAGTACCAGGAAAATGACAGTTTGAAAGCTTTCTTTCTAGCTTTAGTTGATATGCTTAGACTTACAAGCATTACAGCAGTGGGATGATTTATCACTCACTTATGGAAAATATTAAGTTATAGAAAGGGTTGTTTCCACTGGTCATTTGGTCTGTGGATGGTGTCACTGTCACTTTTGCATGTGTCTGTCTGCTTAAAATGTGTTGACACCTGTTCTAACATTGTCTTCTTGTTTGTGTTGAATTTGTTGCACATGCTTTAGTTGGGGCAATGGGTAAGTTGAGGCTTTTATTGATTTCAGACTAGATATTTTTGATCATAAAATTATTGATTTAATTAAGAAGGGGTCCAATGAATGAGGGATGTGGTGTCAGATATGTACTGACCTTCCTTGTACTATACTGTCCTTTTAATGTTTTTTTTCCATTCTCTTGTTTTCTTGCTCTGTGTCTACAGCAGGATGAATTTATGGACTGGTGGAGCAAGTTTTATGCCTCCATGGGTGAGAGAAACAAGTGTGGCAGTTATCTAGAGAAGTGCTTCGATACTCTGCAGGTAAGGCATTGAACTGATCACCCTGTCAGGGGTTATTCTGTGATAACAACCGGCTGGATGTACATTATCCCTTACTTAAATTAGAAGTTGTTTTTTTTTAAGTGTAATAAATGTAAAAATTTATAGCTCTCAATTATACTGTAATGTTGAATGGCTAAAGTCAATGGTTATGTATGTAAGTATAAAAAATGTTGTTGTTTCTACATTAATTTAAAGATCAAATGTGAAAATATTTAAATATAAAAATAAATGTAAAAACATTAATGTTAGGTTAGAGATTAATCGTGATTAATTGCGATTAATTTCAGAAAAATGTGCGATTATTTAGAAATCTTTTTTTTATTCGTTTGACAGCCCTACTTTCAGCTTTTGTGCCATTAACCACACATTGCAGTACCACATTTGTGTAGTGTGATACAATGCGGTGTTAGAAAGTTATGGCTAGATGTTTACTAACAGACACCCAATCGCGTGGACAGTTACAGAAGCAAAAAGTGTTGTATAAACTCTCAATTCAGCATTTGAGGGTAAAAAAACTTAAATGCTGATGTAAAACATGTGAATTGGAAGAAGAGAGCTTTATTCTTATTCTTATAGTCCGAGAAGTCCATTCATGAAAAACCTGATCGTACAGGGGAAGAATGCGCAATGCTAGAGCTTCTATGTAAACAGGTTGCATGGTGCATTTGTCAAGACATTTTTCAGAACAGAAGAAAATCATAGTGGATTGACATGATGACAGAACATTTTGGGGAAGAACTATCCCTTTAAAGAACCCAGTACATGGTTTCCTACACAACTTGAGAACAAAAATGTACATTTTGTCATAGTATTTTCATCCTCATGTCTCCCAAATGGCACGACTAAGACAATCCCATCAGTATGAAATCTGTCCATGGAGATTAACAGCAAAAGTTAATAGTAACTATAGTGACATTATCAGCGCTCAAAGAAAACCAAACATAAAGATGCCGGAACTTCAAAGTCCTGTGGTCTCTCTCGGGAGAGCACATGCCTACTTTCAAACGCTCACTCACCCCAACTCCAGTCCACTCCAGCCCACTTCCCACAAGCTTATCCATTTATAATAGAGCCCGTGGCTGCCAGATTCCCAACTTTTCCGATGAATTCATGTCGGGGTTGTCGCAGGGGGATAACCAAGTGCAGACAAGGGCTCTGTTACTGACGTCATCGGCCCGTTTTCCCCCCAGCCCACACCTCCCTATCATACCTCGATCTCTGGCCGGTTTGTCAGCGATCTCCCCTGTCACCACATTCTCTCTCTACTTGCCTTAGTCACTCTTTCCAACCTTTCCGATCTAAACGTGTCCTTTAGTCATCTGGCAGGGGCTCGGGTCTCAGGGCTACCTGCAAGGCCCTGGGTTCGATTGTTGGCTGCCACCGTGTGAGTGTCCCACGCACCGGGAGGAGCAGCAGACAGAAACACTTTGCCTAAAACTGCTGAGATGAGCTGTTATTTTCGGCTAATGGTGCCTGAGGGAGAGATTGAAGGCAGGGAAATAGCAAAAGAGACTGGGAGAGGGCTTCATGTGCTGTGTCACACGTTCAGGGACCAGGCTTGAGTGAGTCAACTAGAAAAACAGAGCGACTAGCTTACAAGGATTCCTTCATACTTTTGTCACTAAGTTGTCTCCTGGGTGGCCGATGGTTGGAGAGTTAACCGCCGCTAGTTAAAAGTTGTGTAATGTCATGGCGAAGCATATTTTTCCTCAGGCACAAATCGTTTTGCGCAGTTTTATTGCTGAATTTAAACATCCTCATAATCAGGAATTTCCAGATCTTTTTGTATTAATGATGCATTTGAGGTTGTTTGACTTGCGCCTGAAATGTTAAACCCACAATTAAAGATCTCAAGAGTCCAAGATTCTTAAAGAAAACTGCTTTGGCAAGACAAACAATGGATGTCTTGTGCATAGTATGTGTCCTTTCAGCCCTTCTGTTGATTAGAGCACATTTTTAAAGCGCTAGATCTGCATCCAAATCATATATCACAAAATACACACTCTCCTGTGCTTCCGTTCTCAGGTGTATGACAGGGAACTGGAGAAGGTTGAAGGCTTCGAGCAGTTGACTGATTTCTGTCAAACGTTTAAACTTCACCGTGGAAGAGTCCAGAATGAGAGTGAAGACCCTTCTGTTGTTGGAGAGTTCAAGGTAGGGTCACTCATTACCTCTCAGCTACTATCAACTGTTATCTCACGTCTCCAAGAGGAAAACCATTCAGACGGCGCCAGATGAAGCAATGGATGGGTGTCGTTGCTTATTATCAAAGTTAATGAAAAGTCATTTGAATTGGGCCTTCTATTTAAACTGATCACATACTTTCCTGGCAGGTTCAGTCTGTACTTTGTCAAATTTACCATGCAATTTGTTAATTTAGAGCTTTCTGCACCAGATCCAGAGTCTTGTACCATTCTTTTGGTGAACTGTCTAAAACTCTGAAAATGTGCCTCCTTGTCTTCCTTACAGACACTGCCTCTTAAAAATAGAGGTTCTTTAATGGTTCTGGGACCTTTAGGTCACCCAAAGCCTCTTACCAAGAACCATGTCATGTTGTATAGGGTAGTTGAGGTTGCTATACGGTTTTATTGGAGATGTATAAAATGTTTCTGAAGATACACTGTGGGTTATTCAAGTGATTTTACTAGCTTCTGGGTACGTTGTGCAAAGAGGATTTTTGGAAACTTTCAGAAATTTACTGGAAATTTTCTGACCCTTTGCAACGTTTCTGTGTTCTTTAAAGCATCAGCATATTTTTGTTTTCGAAAGAATTAAGGAATATTTTTTTTTTAAATGTAAAATAAAAAAAGTAAGAAAAAGGAAAAAATTAAAATTTGTCATTATTATTTTTCTTCTGTGAAACATATGGTTTCAGACCAATGTTGTTTTAGTATTGTTTATATTCTATTGTACTATTTAGGGATATTTTCAATAGCATTTATTTATTTATGGTTTTAGTAAGTTTGTTATGTGATTATTTGAATTATTTGTATTGTAATTTTTATCTATTTAGATAATAAAAGAATTACAGTAATATGGGGTTGGAACTTTTAAAAATAACCTCCTATGGCATCCGGCATCCGGCTGTAAAACCCATTTCTTTTCTAATTGGAACCTTTAATTTGAAAGTTCTAGATGCTTTTTCCTGGTTTATTTGAATTACAACTGGTTTAGTTAGTTAGGATTTGAGGGGACTAAATTTGAGGGATTAAAGTGTAATTTGAGGTTTGTCTGGAGGCCCCAGACAGCAGGTCTCCAGAAAAAAGTCAAACTAAATTGCACCATGAGTTACACTGACTCCTGTCCTCCTTCAGGGCTCATTTAAGATCTATCCATTGCCTGACGATCCCTCGATGCCCGTACCCCCACGCCAGTTCCGCAAACTTCCCCCGAACGGTATAGAGGAGTGCCTGGTACGTGTCTACATCATCCAGGCCTATGGCTTACAGCCCAAAGATGCCAATGGCAAGGTAGGTACAACACAAGCCAAAACAAGGCAAAAAAGGAAAGAAACATGTTAGCAAGCAGTTTGCTTTTCAGTGACCTTGTAAAGCGTCTCTGGGTTGGGAGACGTTGTTACAACAGTCCTTGTATTTTCATCTAGACACATTCACAAATCTTTAGGTTTTTTTTTCATCAGCCAGGAGTCCTTTGCAAAGCCTCTGCAGTGCCAGAGTCATAAGGGAAAAGGGAAATTGCTTTATGAAAACATGGAGCCACCCTTTTACACACAACCATAAACTCACAATCGCTGCCCCAGACCTGGCCAACACGTCACCACCACTGGCCCTGCGTCAGATGGGCTTTCCCTTCATTAGTTACGAATATACTAAGATGACGTCCTTTCATCACCTACTCAGGACAGGAGTTATGATATGGAACATTTCACACTCACTGCTGTCTATGAAACACACACTGATCACAGAGATGTGATGCCTTTTTCCACTGAAAGAGCAAAAAACTGTTGTTTTAAGTACAAAAAGAGGGCGTGCTGTTTTGGATATTGTCGCTTATGGTATATATGTGCAAGTATGTGGCTATGTTAACACGTACTAACAAGCACTCCTTGTTCTTTCGTAGTGTGACCCCTATGTTAAGATCACACTTGGCAAGAAATCAGTCGATGACCACGACAATTACATACCCTGTACTTTGGACCCTGTTTTTGGAAAGTAAGTTTTTTTCATTTTCATGCTGTCCCTGGACATATCCTCTTTCTCTCTCTAACACACACACACACACACACACACACACACAGATGTAGAAACACGTCATTGCAAGGATCAATTATACCAGCAGGGGCCGCCACACTCATAAAAATTATGATGCCCCAAATTCTAAGAGTCTTGATCTGGTGGCTAAATGATGACTGAAAAGTAAGGGTGTGCTTTTGAAAACATTTAAGCTAAATAATTTCTGACCAGAGGAAGTATTCAGTGATCAAAATGTATGTCTTGTTATTCTCGTTTAGGATGTTTGAGCTGACATGCTCTCTGCCCCTTGAGAAGGACCTAAAGATCATGCTGTATGATTATGACATGGTCACTAAAGATGAGAAAATTGGAGAGACCGTCATTGATGTGGAGGATCGCTTCTTGTCATGTCATGGTGCTCTCTGTGGCCTGCCACAGTCCTACTGTTTGTAAGAAATCCCTCTGTCTCTCATTATACTTTCTTCCACCTACCAGGTATTGTTAGGAGTCATTATGAAAACTGTAAATAACAGGAAATGAAGATTGAAGAAGAAAATGAAGCAAAGCACCTTAAGCTGGCTTAAGCATTGTCATATTATAATGCTGAAACACATCCCTGCTTAAAAAGCAACTACAGTATGCCTATGGGAAAAGTGCTGGTCTTAGCTGGTTTAAGATGAATTTGCTGATGGTTTAACTGTGATAACACATTCTGCTTCTCCAGGTCTGGAGTTAACCAGTGGCGAGATCAGCTGAAACCATCCCAGTTACTTCATCGTCTGTGCGAGAGGCAAAACTACAAACTGCCGGTCTACAAGCAGGATAGAATCTACTTCAGAGGACAGGAGTACACAGTTGCAGACCTTGGTCAGTGTCCTAAACACACACCCCAACCAGACCTAGTTTCCTACCACTGAATTTAATGTTCATGATATTTGATCATTAATTCTGCGATTGTCATTACCAAGAGCTGTTTCTTAGAGAACTGTGAATTACGTGAGTGCATACGTATGAATAAACACAGGCATCACAATCTATCAAACCCACGAGCTGGACGGGTGAAAAAAGAAAGTGGAAGTCTTTTCTTTGGAGCTGCTGAAAGCATTAGTCACGAGTAAGAGCTAATCAAAGCACCAGCCCGACTCCATCACATCTTCCGTCATTTAAAAACAAGCAAGTCGAGCATGAGATCGACTGCGGTTCTGTGAAAACACTGACAGAAAAAGATTAACGATATACGTCTCGGCTTGTGCCATACAGCATACCTGTGTGTGTGGGATCACAGAGCTGTTGGGGAGACTTCTCTTGCACAGTGCTATGAACGTAAAGAATGAGTGTGAAGAAAAACAAGTGTGATATTGTAAAGACGAAGGACCTGTGTAAACATACAGCACCTCTGATATAATCATTCATTCACCGCAAATATATCACTCCTTGCCACAGCAACCTGACGTCCCCTCCTGTTTTGAAGTTTGCCCCTGGGAAGATAATGCTAGCTAATGCTAGTTCACCATTAGGTGTGTATTATGATGATCTTACTTATGCGTAACCTCCATTAGATCCTCCCAGCACTTCTGGTTTGACCTCTAAGCCCTTAAAGTCCCACAACACCATTCAGCCAGTCAGATGTCACACAGGGCCTACAGAAAGCCAAGCTCTCCAGCCATTTTCCCTTCCATGATGCTTTGGGACGAGGTCGGCTTCAGATTTATGGTGAACTAGCATACAAGCTTGTTCAGCCAAGATCAACAGTGTGGCAGGCTCCTCATCCTCCTGCTCCCATGTCTCGACACGGAGAATACTACATCTCTTTGTTTGGCCCACGTAACCGCAGTAACCCGCGCGTCAAAGCAATTATCAGGTGGCCTTTTCGGGCATCCAACCTCATAGCAGAAGTGGTCTTCCTCCACTTCAATCTTTTTCCTCTTTTCTCCACACTCCAGCCATGTTTCCCTCAGGGACGTGACACAGGGTTTCAAACCATAAACTCAACAGTGGGTGTTTATTTATTTTTTTCTTCCCTTGCTCTCTCTTTTTGCTTTTTGACAAGGGGAAACTTTCCTCTTAGATCAACAGCAATGAAATCAACGCATCATCTGAGGAACAAGGAAAGATAAACATTTCCGACTATTTAAGTGGAATGCTTCATGAACGTTGGCTTTTTTCTGTTCTCGGTTATGGCTTAGTAAAACTTGATGCCCAAATGTTCTTCATATCAAATCAGAGGTTACACAGTGGTTCCATTTCATGGTTTTAACGGAAAATAACATTGTGGTGAATCTTCCTTAAACAATTTTAAGCTAAAAGAAAACATAAAAGTTTGAAGTGCCTCAACATTTTGGCTTTTTCATGTCAGTATGAATTTAAACTACAGTGACCTTAATGTTTACTATATTTGGCCCTCAGATGAAGGAAAACCTCTGAACACTCACCTGGGACCAGTGATGGAGCGTCTAGCTCTGTTGGTGTTGAGGAGGCAGTGTCTGGTGCCTGAACATGTAGAGACGCGACCCCTCTACAACCCTCTGCAGCCAGATATCGTACAGGTTACATATTCCTATTTCCAATTTTTTTATTTTATAATATTTTATATTTATTATTTACATGTATTTTGTTTTGTAGATATTATGCAAGATTGCATATTGTATTCTTTAAATTTAAACTGTTATACAGTTTATATTATCTTATTGTCAATATGCAGTGCATTTTATTTTATTCTATACTAAATAATAACATTTATTAAAATAAAATTGAATTCAATGTTTTAATTTCATTTTTTTGCAGAGCACACTCTAATTATCTCATACAGCTTTCTCTATGCTTTTCTCATGTTTTTCATGACATGCCCTGTCACCCTTTACTGAGTTTTATTTTTATTTTATTACCAAAACCCAGGGGCGGTTGCAGATGTGGGTGGACATTTTCCCGAAATCTTTAGGCCCTCCAGGACCTCCATTCAACATCACGCCACGCAAAGCTAAAAAGTAAAAGCATTTCCTTGGTCTTAAAAAGAGCTTAAAATGCCTTAAAAAGTAAAAGCATTTCCTTCCTATCTGTCAATTTTGTTTTCAAAATACATCTAGAAGCATAACATGTCCATGTTTTCTGCTCCAATAGGTTCGTCCTGCGCTGTATTATATGGAACACAAGAGATGTAATCTTGGATGATGCCAGTGTTACTGGGGAGAAGATGAGTGACATTTATGTGAAAGGGTAAATCTGGGTGTCATAAATGGGTTGTTGGGTTTGTGTGTATGAGCTCTTGTTTCTCATGTCATGGGCCTGTTGCTTGTCTGTTGCCACTGTGACCAATAGTAACAACGGCTTGCTAAAATTTTCGATCAGTAGCAAAAAAACACAGTTGCAAGGCAACCATAGACCCAAGCTGTAGGTCAATTACAGCTAAGCTGCATTGTCTTCTAATGTGTTGGAAATGATGTGTTGGGTAATTGTGAATGTTATTTTTTCAATCCTAGCTGGATGAACGGCCATGAAGAAAACAAGCAAAAAACAGACGTGCACTATCGATCACTGGGTGGTGAGGGCAACTTTAACTGGCGGTTCCTCTTCCCCTTCCACTATCTACCTGCAGAACAGCTTTGCACCATTGATAAGAAGGTGAGACGTAATCTGCATTTGTAAATTAAGTGGAGGTGGACAGCATGTCATTTGAGAAAGACATGAAGGAAAACTCAAAATGAAAAAAAAACTCTGAACTGTTGATAAAAAGGCGAGACGTAATATGCATTACGTGAGTTTAGTGGAAATATGTCAACTGTCACTTAAAAAAAGACATAAAAAGAACTCAAACCAGGTTTGTTTAGTGGTTAGCTACTGACGCTAGGCCTGTTGATATTTATATCCGCATTTTGCACTTCAGCTATGTCACTGAAATAAAAATCTCTGGCCTTGATTGAATCTGAATGGTGATCCGCAGATCTTCCTGCATGATTTGCAGAGGTTTAGTCTAACGCCCACATTTTGAAAGATATCACTACAGTTGGCAGGTGTTTAAGGCAATGTTTCAAACCCAGATATGTTGCAGGCTGCATCTGGCACACTTTCACTTAACGAACGTGGTACATGAACATCTTGCAACTGCAAGACAGTCCAGACTTCATCCAAGCAATCTCAGGCAAAACAGTTGTGATGGACAAGGCACTTAAAGTGAGGTTTTGGCAGGCAAGAGATCAGTTATGGTAAGATTGAAGATAGCGGTTCCACCGATTAAATTGAGAGCGGCCCGCAACAGCTGTCAAAAGACATATCCACTTTGGCTGAAGTTTGTTGGACGCAACACACAATAGAACCGATACAAAGTGAAACAGATTCTCTTGCATGAAACACGTCCCTCTGTGATAAATTAGAAGTGAGTTCTTGTTTGCAGTGTTTGTTTTGATGGATCTGTATGCGGTTGTCAGGCAGGATGTGCAGACCATGGTCTGTTTACCGGTGTACGGCAGCAGTGCGGCTCTGTCAAGCATGAGTTCATTATCCTCGCTGTGATTGTCCGCACATCCATCACGGGTACAGTACGGTGGAAATGCTGTCACACAGATGGAATCCTGTCTGGTGGTGGGGTGCAGAATCAGGGCTGTTGTGGGAGTTGCTAACACTCTTTTCTTCACTCTTGGTGGCTCTCACTCTCCCTCTGTCTCTCACCATCTTTCTAATTCTGCTTCACACATTCACGTTATCATTTCCTCACTCTGTCTTTCTCAGTCGCTGTCAGTTTATATCTGCCTCTCTGTTTCTCCTAGAGGTGGTGTCGCTGGTTTGTTAGGCTGGGTACTAATAGTTTGTTGGGTTTCATTTCACAAGCAAGGCGCTTAGCAGTGATGCACACTATGTTGATTCTTGGTTGTTATTTGAGATTTTTTAAATTTTTTTAATATATGTTGATATTGAACATTAAATTGTTAAGTCTCATTTCCACTTTTTTCCGTCATGTAAAGCTCACTTAATCTTTCATACGTTAATAATTATTGTATATTTATTTGTACAAGAACGTTTACCCTATTTTTACATTTGGATTACTATTTCCATCATTTAATGTGCACTTAAATCTGATATTTAAAGGCAGGGTAGGTAAAAAAAATTATAAAAAACTTTTTTTCCAAATTTGTTTAAACTTTATTTATATATCAATACATAATTAAAATGTAAGTACTCTGAAAAAGAAAGTATAAAAATCGAGTGACTGTAGACCTCTCACGACTGTTTTAAAGACAGCTCATTATTTCCATTCACTCCACCCCCTCCCTTCTGGGCTCCTTCCAAAGCCTCTACTACGGCTCGCTAAGTAATGTTATGTTAGCTATATTACGCAGCTACGTGTGCTAATGACACATGCTTCATGAAAAAAATATGTATGATCAAAATACAAAAAGAAAGATTTACCTGTCCAGCAGAAATAAAGCCATCAAGGAGTCACTTTTCAGCCCCTTGAGTTCCCTCAGTTCTCGCCATTGCTGGAAAGCCACGCCGATATAAACTCGCGTTTTATTTCTTTGTTTATCCAAAAACTTTTTGTTCATTGCCTTTTCTTGTACTGTTACTGTCTTCCTTTTTTTGCCTGGTTTGCCTTCACTAACTGCATAGGCTGGTACTGTGAATTTTGCTTGCTGTTTCTCTGCCATTGTTTTGGTATTCCTAGGATCCGTGCCTGTTGAATTCCTCAAATCAAACGTGCACGCGCAAGTGGGCAGGTCATGTGTGGCAAAAGGGTGGTTGCCATGGTTGCGAGAGAGTGACAGTCGCCTAAGCCAATCCTATGTTTCGTCCCGAAATGGAAATAATGAGCTGTGTTTAATACAGATTAAACGGTCTAGAGTCACTCGATTTTTATACTCTTTTTATCAGAGTACTTACATTTTAATTATGCATTGATATATATAGAAAGTTTAAACAAATTTGGAAGAAAGTTGTTTATACATGTATTACCTACCCTGCCTTTAAAGCACAAATAATTTAATAACTGTTACGTTAACTTAAGAGAATCCAAAAATTAATCTCTTTTTTTCTTATTAAACATAATGTTTTGATGCTTAAATGAAGCAATTGTAGCAAATGTACATTTTAAATATTTTTGTCTTATTTTACATTTATTAGACATTTATCTGCCATATGTATAAATTTTATCAGCTCTAACAAAAAAAAATTGGCCCGTCACTATCAGCTAGAGTGGTAATATTGTGCATCTCTAGTACTTAGCCCAGGTTGCTTAAAATAATATTTCAGGATCAGTACAAGTAAGGCTCACTCGACAGCATTTGCTGCATAATGTTGATTACAACAGAAAATATACTTTTCACAGTTAAAGTACAGTAAAACACTTACAATTAAATAAACAGTTACACTTACATAAGTAATTCTTCTGTTTGTATCTCTGTCAACTTCACCATGTTTCCTTCTCCGTAGGAGCATTTTTGGAGTCTGGATAAAGTTGAAACAAAATTTCCTCCTAAACTTACTATCCAGATCTGGGACAATGACAAGTTCTCCTTTGATGATTTCCTTGGTAAGACCAAAACCCAATAATCGTCCCGCTTGCCGGATCACTCCTCAGCTCTCTTCCACAGCTTCGCCTCCCTCAGCAAATTCAGTCATGTTAACCTTGCAAAGCACCACAAAGCTGTTTTTCAAGCATATTTCTCAGCCTTGACATGGCAGAAGAAAAACGTTCTGTGGAAATGGACCACACTGATGGGACCATGTGTGTGGTTCATTGTCATTAACCTATACCTCCGTCTATATGGATTTGTGAGTACAGGGAGATAGTTACCAAAACCTGAACCTCCTTACCTGTGTGAGGTTACCTAGCGCACAGTTGTGTAGTGTGACTGTCAGCATAGATGCACTTAACAATCTTAATGCAAATACACCATTCAGACCACACAAGCCCTCTATAACATCTTTACTGCTAATGCTATTATTTTCAGCTGTCCCAATTTCCAGCATGTCAGCACAACTGGAAGAGAAATATGTTATGACCTGACTCCTTAAAGACTTCTATAAAATACACTGATCTATGTACATTTGTAAAATAATTAGCATCCAACCACAATGGGAAAACCTCAAAGAAATGCCAGCAGCAAAGTCTGAAAGTCGCAGACTTTTTTGACTGATATTATAAGAAACAAGTTTAGGGCACTTGCTGACTGTTGATTCTATTATATTCTTATTTCTTTTGCATAGATAATCTACAGTACATTAAAATATATATCTGCTCTTCTAAACTTACAGATATTCTCTTTTCTTATATTTAATGTTTCACCGCTGTAGTTTATCATTGTGTTTGACTAATACATTGTTGAACTTTTCTGCTCAGTTATTCTCTGTCTCTCTTTCTTAGGCTCCTTGGAAATGGACCTGAACCATTTGCTGAGTCCAGCAAAGTCTCCAGAGAAGTGTGGTCTTGAGATGCTCTCTCAGTCCCAGGACAAACTGGTGTCTTTGTTTGAGCAGAAGGCAGTAAAAGGCTGGTGGCCTTGCATGTGTGACAGAGAAAATGAAAAGATACTTGCAGTAAGAGTTACACACAAACCAGTTATTGTTGTGCTGAGATATTCAAAAATAAAACGTTTTTATTTTTAGTTTCAGTTTAACTTTTTTAATTTCATTTGAGTTTTTCTGTCAGCATAATTCTAGTTTTCGTCTTGCATCACAAATTGTTCAATTTTTCTATGGTGACACATACTACACCTTTTACATGTTTCATAACTAAAATCATAACTAAAATATAAAAAATGGCTGGTCAATCATATCGATTAGACCCTCTCATATATATTTAAACATTTATGACATAATACAACATACTCTATATCTATCAGATTGTCCTGCACTGAATAGTTGTAATGTTTTGTAAAATAAAACCTTTATATTTTAATGCACATATATAATTTCAGGGTAGTTTTGTTAAATTTTATTGTATTCAAATATTACGTTAACTATTACATACTAAGGTAAATTAAATATTTTTTATAATAATTATAATATAAAAAATAAAAATGAAATAATATGAAACTATTATTAATATATTTTTACATATTTTAAATATACATTATGCATTTTCCAACTGCAAGCCTATACGTCTCTTTTTAGTTACAGTTACATTATGCATTGGGCAGATGCATTTATCCAAAGTGACTTACATGGCATTGCAGGTTTACAATTGATTGGTTCATGCATTCCCTGAGAATCAAACCCATGACCTTGATTTTGCTAGTACCATGCTTTTCTTTTTGAGCTACAAGAAACTGAGCTGCTCTTTGTCACTCAGGGAAAGTTGGAAATGTCACTGGAGATCGTCTCTGAGCAGGAGCAAGATGAGAGGCCTGCAGGACTCGGCAGAGATGAGCCCAACATGAATCCCCATCTAGATGAGCCACAGTAAGTTAAGCACACTCATCACAGACATTCCTCTAACCAAATAACCCCCCCCCCCACCAAAAAATTAAATAATTTCCTATTAGCCTTTTTAGTGGCCCTAAGCTCAAAGTGAGAATTACAGGATTTAATATAAGGTTGCTAATATACTTTCTTCCTCTCTCTCCAGGCGTCCTGAGACCTCATTCTTATGGTTCTCATCCCCATATAAGACGTTTAAGTTCATTGTGTGGAGAAGGTTTAAGTGGCTTATTCTGGGCTTCTTTGTACTCTTTTTCATTATTCTCTTCCTTGGAGTCTTCCTCTATGCCTTCCCTGTAAGTATCTGTGGGGATGGTAGTAATTGCGTCTATAAAAGAACGGGATTAACGTTTAAATGGGGGTTTCTGAGATCATGAAGTGTTTGATCAGAGATGCGTGTCTCTGATCATAGTCCAGGAATGTGGCATGTGTTGTTATTCAGTATTACAGACACACTCATACACACAAACACTGTCATGAACACTGAAGACATTTCATATTGTTCTGTGTCGCATACATAAGTTGAAATAATATGTTTTCAACTATTAGCCATGCATACAATGTAGAACATACAGGATCAAGAAAACCAGCCATATGTGCATATAGCACCATTTGTATTATATTATATTATATTATATTATATTATATTATATTATATTATATTATATTATATTATATTATATTATATTATATTATATTATATTATATTATATTATATTATATTATATTATATTATATTATATTATATTATATTATTGTCGTTTAAATTTTTTGGAACAATAGGATTTTTTTAAGAACTTTTTTTTTTTTAAGAAGAGAAATCAATACTTTTATTCAGCGAGGATACATTAAAGGATACAAAAGTGACAGTGAGGACATTTTTAAAGTTACAAAAGATTTAGATTTCTGCTCTTTTGAACTTTCTGTTTATCAAAGAATCCTGAAAAAAAAAAAACACGTATAACAGTTTGCAATTAAAAACTAAGCAGCTTAACTGTTGATAATAATAAGTACAGTTTCTTGAGCACCAAATCAGTAAATTAGACTAATTTTTTAAAGGATCGTGTGACACTAAAGACCAAGTTTTAAATTTGACATTTTAAAGTATATTAAAATAGTAAACATTTGTAGATAGATTATAAAATGTGCTAGAATTTTGCGTTTTTAACAACTAATCTTTTTTTTCTTTTTTTGCAGAACTATGCTGCTATGAAGATGGTTGGACCCTTCAGTGGAGTGAGAAAAGGAACACAGTGAGACTGTGATTAAAAAAGGACATAAACCCTCACATCCATTACCAACCACACCAAAACTTCATCCACACATATCTGTCTATCCTACTGGAGACATCTTTGCCGCTTGTGCACATATCCTTGTGTCTTACGAGCCAAGAGAAAACTGAAGACAGGCTGAGAGTATTTAAAGTCATTATGTGTGGTGCTTTAGCCTGTTCTAGTCCTACAGTATATGCATGAAAGTTGCATAACGTTTGTGTGTGTTTGTACATGTATTACACACCAAGCTCCCTGCCCCGTATCTGCCCCGGTCCTGAACTCTCTCAGTATTCTCTTTAAGTCCCACTAGCACTTTCATCTCTCGGCCCGTTTAATCCTTTTTCATGTCTCCTGTAAAACTGGGTTCTTTCTTCACAGCCAGATGGCTCTTTCTTCTTCCTTCATGCAGAGAGAGGGAGACAGAGCTGCATCCCAACACCTCCCATCCATTCATTCCTCTCCTTTCAACAGCGCTGACTCTTTAGGTTAAACCCTAATTTGTACCGTTAGTCTGTAAGATCCGAGACAGGCCGGTTATTAGCTGAGTCCCTGCTGTCAGCAAGCCCACCTCTCTAATTACTATCACACTTTGTTATTTTGCTTTAGTGAAATCCCCTTTAAATGGATTCAGGGTCAACTGTGGGTTGGCAACATGTGTGTGAATGTATGTATGTGTGTGTGTCTGGAATGTGGGCTGTGAATGAGAACGAGAGATAAAAGACTTGTTTATTCGTGTAAATGTTACACTCATGTAAAGCATGAACATGAACAGGCACAACTGGAAGAATTTGCCAGACTGCTAAACAAAAAAAGTTGTCTTCCTGTGAAAGAGCTGTTACTTGATGAAATACACAAATTACTTGTTTTCTCTCCATGACCAGGTCATGAGCTTCTCTTTACCTAGCGAGTATAAACTATTGTGGAGTCACATTTCATGAAACTGGAATGTCAAAACTTGGATTGACTTTTGTGTTAACTCTGTATGCTAACATTACATTTATCTGATGGAGCTTCTCTATGAACAGAAAATGTCAAGAGAGCTGGGTTAATCTGACATAATCTGCAGGATGTCCAAAAGTGTTTACATTTTATTTTAAAAAATGAGGACAAAGTATCGAAGAAGGGATTTGATGTTTCCATCAAGTAACTGATTTGACAGTAAAAATGATGCATTCCTATCTCTTTTACAGAAAGAAAAATGAGCATTTTTTTTCATTGTAGCTATTTTATGCATGGATCTACAATATCACTGATTTATGAAAGGAAAGTGAATGTGAAAACATTAACCAAAAAAGCTTTGCCTAGGCATTCTCTTGACAAATATTGTACAGTATATAGCTGAATAACTGGATTTATGCAAAACACAAATCTCCATGCTGAGCATCTATGAATAGTTGTCATTCGGCATAAGTTTTTTTAATTTGACAATCAAAATGGCTATTTCTCTTATTGACCTTCTGAACGTTTTTTGCAGTCTTTACTGTAATGATGCACATCGTCTAATTGCTTTAAAGCTTCTGCTGTCAGTTATGATGTATTTGTATCTCACCGTGATATACTTTTGTCAAATATATACCTCTATATACACACTATTTTGTATATATTTATCTTTTCATTTTGAGTCAGATATAACTGAAGTTTCATCTAAAGAATGCTGTTCCTTTTATTAGATTTTTTTTTTTCACCAGATCCACGGACCACCTTATGTGCAGATTTAACCTTTAAAGCCAAACCACAACAGACTGCTCAGGGTGTATGACTTGAGAGCAAATTAGAAGCACTCCAGCGACTAGCCAGGGTTTAATGGAGCCAAGGGCAACTTTCACTTGCATTTCTAACTGTTCTGTAAAGTGAGTGATTTAAAATATAATACAGTATATTTCTGATTCAATGTTCTGAGCTCACTTTTCTTTTGGTGTAGGACACTCTTACATTACATGCGTCTTGTTAACTTTTTTAACTCATTGTAACAAGATTACAATATATAGAAATGGCCATATAATAGTCTCCAGTGCAAGTTATTCCAGAGTGATAGATTTGGCACACAGTGAAACCACATCATTACTGTACCTCTGTGTATTGCTCCAGCCCAACCTGAATGGGACCATGGACCCCAGTTCATGTTAAATGTTGCTGTAATTAATTCTAATAACTTTACATTTTTTGAGTTAACTTAAATATTCAACTTAAATGAAACAATAATGATTACTTTGTCTAATAGGGAATTTTTAAGTTCTGATAACTAATCTCAGCAATAATTATTACAGTGTATACACACATAGCCATTCAAAAGCTTGGATTATTTTTATGCATATTAAATGAATCAAAAGTGATTGATTTAAAGGGGTCATATTACGGTGCTAAAAAGAACATTATTTTGTGTATTTGGTGTGATGCAATTTGTTTATGCAGTTTAAGGTTAAAAAACACATTATTTTCCACATACTGTGCATTATTGTTGTTCATCTATGCCCCTCCTTTCTGAAATGCATTTTTTACAAAGCTTATCGTTCTGAAAAGCAATGTGTACGCTGATTGGCCAGTTATCCAGTGCATTGTGATTAGCTGAATGCCTCAAGCGTGTGACTGAAATGTTATGCCCCTTAACATACTGTGATTCTGTGTCCTGGCGCAACGTGACAAAACCAATAAAACCCATTACAAACTAGGCATTTGTGCATCCAGGGGGAAATAATTACAGATTATAATGACTTATATTGTCTTTTTACATGTTGTGTTGCGTATTGCGCCACGTTAACATAAAGCCATGTCTGCATTTATGATAGGAGAAACAACCAACAACAAGTGCTACTCTACACTGTTAAAAACTTGTGTTCGAATCATCAGTGGCAAATTCTTTAAATATGAAAATGTGAGTCAGAAGTGCCGGACTATCCTTGCAAAGTTGGAACTGCCTCACTTTATAGAAACAGACACCTGCATTGTAGTCTATTCTCCCAGGTTCAGGAAACAGTCCTCCGTAAAATGCGTTGCACACATCAGAATATTTGGGTTGAACTGCTCTGGAACAGTGTTGTAAATACAACTTAACCACTGATTTTCTTTTTGTGTGCTCTTTTGGAACGCCAGTCAAAGTATTATTGCTTCACAACGAAACACACAGCGGTGGCCAACAATAAAACAGCGAGAATCAAAATGACTCTTCCTTTCTTTGCGTGAACATTTGGGCGGTGTATTGCAAATCATCCCACACAGTGACATAGACATGTAGGGGCGTGTTTAAATTAGGTGTTTGGGGGGGGGGGGTCTTAACTTTTATAAAGAATATCTCTTTGGGTTTGAGACATTAGTCTTTTTAATGTTAGGGATCTTATCTATTCATAAACAGCTTGTAACACTCCAAAGAGAAAGGAAAACTTAAAAAATTGCACCTTATGACATATATTTTCCTATTCTGGTTTTACATTTCTATTTTAAATCAGTTCTGTTCTTTTGAACTTTTATTCATCATAGCATACAGGACAAAATGTGTCACTGTTTCTACAAAAACAATAGGTATAAATTATTTTTTTAAATTGTAATAATATTTCTAAATATATTTTTAAATATTTTTATTTAATATTTTAAACATTTTCTGTATATTTGATCAAATAAATGCAAACTTGGTAAACATATATAGGCTACTGCATATATGATAAAAAAAAGCTTTGTCACTTATTCGGTATTCCTTCAGTATTAGGTATTGCTAAAAGTAATCAGAAAATCAGGTCAGTGCATAGTGCATATTATTGGCATAGTGCATGATCAGCACAAAATGTTTAGAAATTGTATAGAATATTTTTGCATGTCTTCTTCGTCTTTGTACACATTTAATGTAGAATCAAATCTGTCTAATTTAAGCAGAGGTGGGTAGTAACGAGTTACATTTACTTCGTTACATTTACTTGAGTAATTTTTGGGGTAACTAATACTTTTCGGAGTATATTTAAAGATGGGTACTTTATACTCTTACTTGAGTAAATTTTTGGGGAAAAATCTGTACTTTTACTTCGTTACTGTGGGCGACGCTCCTCTCGTTACTTTATCTTAATGCTATAAATGTTATAAATGCTTCAGTTTATTCCAAACGCGCCGTCTACTTTTCTCTGGGCAATGAGTGATTCTTTTGAGTCAATTCTGTTCAAAGGCTTGATCAAACCAATTGGCAAACGAGTGAATTGGTTCATGAATCAGTTTGAATGATTCGTTCAGTATCCTGCTGCAAGCGCTGAGCATCTGAAGCGGTTCACTCGGAGTTGTAACGTTTAACATCAGCAGCGTTGAAAACGTGGCTATGGAACTGCACAAAAAATTGAAAGCAAATCTGCAAAGGCTATTATTTGCTTGCGATGGAGATCCTTATTAGATGAACACAGAGTATATAGTAACGAAGTAGAACTACTTCACTACTGTACTTAAGTACTAAAAGGCGGTATCTGTACTTTACTAGAGTATTATTTTTTTCTCCTACTTCCACTTTTACTTCTGTACATATTTTCGATGAGTTTAATATTTTTACTCCGATATTTTTTTTATGTGCTGCATCGTTACTCGTTACAATTATAAAAATGTTACGAATCATTCCATTACAAACAGAACTGTAGATGGCAGGTTTGATGAAGCTGGCACATTGAGCGAATCAAGCGATTAAGGAGACTGCGCGTGCTGACTGAACTGCTGTGAAGAGAGAGATGAACACCGAGCCGAGCCAGATAATGACTCGTTCACGAGTCAAGAACCGGTTGCATCGGTTTTCGAATCACCAGTAGTTCTTTCTGACAGTTCGATTCAATAAACCAGTTGAAGAAAACAGTTCACCGGTTCTTTTGCGCTCGACGTAATGGCGTCATTGGCGTTGACTGCAAGCCTTCGGTTTACCAGCGCTCATAACATTAGCACAGAATCAGTTCAGAATCAATCACCAAAAGAATCAGTGGTTTGCTTTCACGCTGAATCACACATGCGCAGTATCATCAGCTCCTCGGTTCTCGAATCGGACACGTCTGACAGAAACGGTTCTTGACCACTGATCTATAATATAAGTTATATATATATAGATCAGTGTTCTTGACTCGTGAGCGAGTCAGTCTGTTGTTCGTTATCTGTCTCGGCTCGGTGTTCATCTTCAGTTCTCTCTTCACAGCAGTTCAGTCAGTGTACTGTGTCAGGGGCGGACTGGCCATCTGGAGCACCGGGACTTTTCCCGGTGGGCCGCTAGCCAATGTGGGCCGGCCCGCCCGGTACACAAATATATATATATATATATATATATATATTTTTTTTTTTTAATTGACGGAAATCATAATATTACATCTCTTTTCTTCGCAAATGGATGTGAATCGATCGCGCAGCCAACAAGCGCGTTTTCGTCTAATTTAGAGAGAGACAGATTCATCTGGTACAGCGAATTTCTCTGAGCAGCAGGCCACTGTATACGTTCACTTAAAACATAACCGACTGTGTTTACGAGAATACTTGCAGAGACAATTATTTTGAAATAATTGTGTGTGTATTTGTTCATTCAGAAGTTAGGATACCCAAAAGATGAATTAATTCTTTGTACGCGCATTGTCTGAAATGCTGCTCACAGCGCGTGCTTTGAACGAGTGCGCGCAAGCTTCGAACGCGCGCAAATTGTTTAAAAAAGTTGAATCAGCAAGATTTAGAAACAAGTGAAAACGATCAACTACGATACATTTCACCCCTCCAAGCGAGTGAACAACGCAAATTTTAAATCACTATTCACGATAGCCCGTCGGGAAGAGCAGTGATACATTTTGGAGTGTAACTTTTTCAATTACTTTATTAAAGTAATGTAACTAATTACTTTTGATTACTTTTTGATTACTTTTCAAAATCTCCAATAAATGTTTATTTGCAACTGTTAATCATCTTCAAACATTTACACCATTCAGGTTTAACCTTACAGTAGTGCTCAATACTGTCAGACTTTTACAATCCTTCATCACTTGAATGAAGATGATCAAATTTGAACACATGTCTGCATGTCTGCTTCATTAATTTCCACATGGGGCGGACTGGGATAAAATTTCAGACCGGGTAATCTCAAACTCATACAAACAAATTCATGGACAACACTATTTTTTGTATGGACCTGATATAAAGAAAGGTTTAAATCTTTAGTTTGGGGACATGCAAAATAATTAAAAGTTCTCTCCTGAACTTCACCTTCACTTCATTTCTTTTTTCTTTTCAGTCTCTTTATTTTGCCCTGTTATCCATCTACCTCATGACTTTAACACTCAAGATTTAACAAAACTATACTTTCTAAATTGCCTACATGTCAAATTGAGTGCATCACTACAATATAAAATCCTAATACTGAACATGAGTCATGTTTTTCCCTCACAAAAATTAACTGCTTTTATTACGTAAAAGTACAGTAACCATGTTTTTTTAATTATTATTATTGCAAATGGATTACCATTTGTATTTATTTTTAAATAAATAAATATGTAAATTTGTGGCATGGTTTAACAACAGTAACCTTTGTCTCTGAATTTATAGCAAATATTAAAACTTTGCATATGCTTTGATTCAAGTGTACTTTTGATATATTTGTCCAAAATGTGGCATATTCCGTCCGTGTTAGGCAATAGCAATCCCGTTTTTATGACTGGATTCTACTAACCAGACTATGTTTCTGCATCGCGGAAATTATAGGGCCGTACGTCTCAGAATAGTCAGTTCAATTTGGGAAATCAATTACATCTGTATGTGGATGTGTGTAAATATTCAAATGTAATCCCCACTGTAATCTTTCAAATTTTCAGAAGTAACTGTAATTTAATTACTCATTTTTTCTTAGTAACTGTAACTGATTACAGTTATTTTTATTTTGTAATTAAATTACGTAATTAAGTTACATGTAACTAGTTACTCCCCAACACTGGTTAATTGAATGCAAAGTGTGAGTTCTAGGAGAATGTTTGTCTCGTGATGAACATGTATCGCTCACTAGGAGTCGCTAAATGAACAGCTGCAGCACGCAGGTTATCTTTTTTTTTTTATTATTCAATGGAGGATCAGTTGCCCTATTGGTTAAAATCCCCAAACAGTATACTTAAATATCAAATAAATAAATTACATCAAAACAGGGGCGTTTGCGTTTTGATGTGGTGGGCTGCTGTGGGCCAGAAAGTCCAGGGCCACTTTTTGGTCCCAGTCCGCCCCTGCTGTGAGTAAATGAATTACCTCGGGATATTGGTTTGTTTTAACTCAGAGGGAGTGTCAGCCACATTAAAAAAGTTAACAGCATAAGTAATTTGTGGATTAATGCGTATTGGAGACGCGAACCGTTTAAAACGATTCAGTTCGATTTGGTGAACTGTTTCAAAAAGATCCGGTTATCGGATGATTCATTCGCGAACCGGATATGACAAACTGCTTTGTTTTGAACTCTCTTACAACAGACACGGAAGAGAAGACAATGCTGAATAAAGTCTGAAATGCTTTGAAATGCTTCAAAAAATTCTAACCGACCCTCTGATGTCACATGGACTACTTTGATGATGTTTTCTTACCTTTCTGGACATTCTGGACATACAGACAGTTTCAATGGAGGGACTGAGAGCTCTCGGACTAAATCTAAAATATCTTAAACTGTGTTCCAAAAATAAACTGAGGTCTTACGGGTTTGAAACAACATGAGGGTAAGTTATTAATTACATAATTTTGCAAATTGGACGAACTAACCCTTTAATCAGATTTTTTTTTTTTACAGAAAAAGTTACAGTCAAAGGAATTGTGATTTGTCTTTTAGGTTAATTATTTGAAATACTAAAAACAATATGTTCAAACTTTTGACTAACATTACTTTCTTTAATAACTACATAACACAATACTTGTACTTTTACTTTCAGTACTTGAGTAGTAAATTTTCAAATAGACTACTTGCAATACTTAAGTACAAAAAATGTTGAATACTTTAGTACTTCTACTTAAGTGTGGTGTTTAAAGAGCACTTCAACTTCTACTCAAGTCATTTTTTTGATAGAGCACTTGTACTTTTACTCAAGTCTGGGTCTCTAGTACTTTATACATCTCTGGATGAACACCGCGTGTGCTGTCTACTGTTTAACAGGTAATAACTTGGGCTACATTTGATTACAGTACACGATACCACTGTGACATTAGTTTGTTGTACGTGTGTGGCTTATAACAGAGGGGAGTCAAGTTGAATGCAGCTTCCAAAAGACAAAAAATAGCCGATTAAGATTTTATTAATTTTAATACAATCACACCTGTGCGAGTAAGTTCAGCAAGTCATATCATCAGCTGCTAAATTCAGATCTGTGATTGCTTGCTGGCGCTAAGCCAGAGACAGACGCGTTTTTACAGCAGTGCGCATTATAACCAATCACACATGATTCCTTTGAGCTTATTAAAACATTGGCCAATCAGAGGCGTTCCGATGAGTCATCGCTAAAATGCCGGTGCTTCCTTCACTCGCTCACTGACTGTATACCTCTTTCTGGCGAATTCTCTCGTCAGAAACAACAAAGTGCAAATGTGTGTACGAATCTTTAATTAAGATATTGATTTCACAGTGTTAACAGTTTCAGTGATTTTAATGGGAGTTTCTGAGAGTGATTGAAATCTAGACTGTCAGTGAAAATGATCTTTAATAATGTAAATGTTATTTGCTCTCTTTCTGAACAATGAAAGATTAGTAGCAATATTTATATCAAATTAACTTTCAATGTTAAATCATCATTTAATATAAAGTCAGTCGTATTAAAAATATGTTATGGCATGGCACCTATATCTGTTACTTAAGTAAACAGACAGGGTTTTTATAATAAATTACATAAATTGGATTAAAGGCTGTTGAAATATATACATTTATACACACACACATACATTACATACATTTTATCTATATATCTAAATAAAAATAGGCTCAGTATATATGACCCAAAGTAACTAGTAACTAACTACTTGAATAGATTTTTTATCCGATACTCTTTTACTCTTACTCAAGTAACTATTCAAGACTAGTACTTTTACTTTTACTTGAGTAAATATTTCTAGAAGTACTTTTACTTTTACTTGAGTACAGTTTTTGGGTACTCTACCCACCTCTGAATTTAAGATTTAATTTGCCCCAACAACAACTTTACCAAGACAACAGTTAATGTACAATTACCCAAAATCAGTCTCATTGATGCTTTAAATTACAAACAGGAGAACGTAAGAATTTGTTTCTAGGAGAAAAAGGGGCTACCACAGCAGTTTCCTTATGTACAAAATCAATTAAATCATTCTCAGGTATTGATTTGTATCCTATCTTTCTGTAAAGAAAGTGGCAACATAGTCATGTCAATCTTACAAGACAATGAACAGCAAAGAAGTGAAATATGCTCCCTGTTCACTAACCTGTGTGTGAACTTGTCAAGTCTGCAAAACGTTGACTGTAACTTTGTTTCAACAGTCTTCTTGTTTTCCTTAATTGCTGCTGCCTTTCTCCCACTTTCTCAGTTTCTTCACTTCACCGTGTAGATAACAGGCACGTGAATGTCAGGCTTGGTTTGGGTGTGTTATTTCAGCCTTGGTGAACTTCCTGTGCTCCCTGACCGCTCTCTACATTCTGTATGGGTGGGAGGCAGGAGCCAGACCCTTGTCTTCACTTTTGGTCTCTCCTTTGTTTTAGGGAAATATCAGATGTCACCAGCTGAGTGAATCTTATGAATTAGGTTCCTGATGCAAAAAAAGGAAATATGGAAATATTGTTTAAATTGACAATCTTGGCCTAGCTTAAAATAGGCCTTTGAGTGAAAGTCATTTTCAAATGTCCTTTGTTTTTGCATTTTAATGGGTTTTACTATGTTTAAGGCAAAGGCGTGACTTCTTCTCCACATAGAAAAGGATCATTGGACTTAACAGAACATACTTTTTAATGTTTCTTGAGTGAGAACATGGAAAAATCCAGACAGTCAACATCAAAAAGCCTTTCCTATAAAACCACATCTGCATTGACTGCTCTGACCTTGCCAAGATCGCCCCCAGCCCCCATCCCTCCAAATCCATCTAGACAGCATTAATAGATTAATAACACCAGAACTATGGAAACATCATGGTTGCTTAAAGAAATTGATTATTTTGGACATGGGTTTTATATAATTAACCATCTTTGGATTTGCATTTGTTGCATGTTTATTCTCTGCCTTTATGGCAGCTAACTGCATAATAGTCTCACTAAGTGGCCTCTTAAAGTGATTTTTGCAAGCATATACATATGTATTATCTAATTTTACACTTAATTATCAACTGAATAAACAAGGTGTAATTTTGAACAACGAAATGGAAAAAGCTATGTAATTTTACAAGCTGAGCAATCACTAGATTTTTGATGTGTGGAGTCACCTTTGTTTCTCTTTGCCTTTGTTTTGACAATGCCTGAGATTTAACAGGTTTTTTGCTCTTTGAATAGTGAAATGATGCACTTTTGAATCATTCAAGTCATTCAATTTGACTTAAAAAAACTATAGATATTAATTGATCATCCAACATAATATCATTGGTTTCCATAGGTACATAAAGTGTGCAAAGACACTGAAACATACATTGTACTGACTGCACCTTTAAAAAAAGCATATTTGATGTATAGATAGATATCAACAATTGCTTTTAGGTTCATGCAATATTAAATTCACTAAATTAATAGGCAGGGTTATTATAGTAAATAAAACTAAACCATAAAAACAACATTTATTTGTTAAATGAGATAAAATAACAATATTAATACCCACAAATACTAATGAGACTGGACTGGATCTTCACATGTTTGTTAATTAATATTGGACAAAATATTAAATATTAATTAATATTTGGCTCAAATCCAAAGTGTAAGCCACTGTCATTTAATTCTGTATTCTAAGTTATTCCCGTTATTTGATGCCCTACTGAATATTCTTTATAGGCTTACAGCCTATCCTTGAGTTTGGACCATGACAATAAAAGCTCCTGCTACAAGTCTGCCTAGATTTCATCCACAAAACCTCCAAAACCAGCTATTAGCTCGACCTACAACAGTGCCTGATGATAAGCGGCAGAGAACATGATGAGATAAAAGAAAGCGAGGAGAGGAGAAAAATGCTGGGAAATGAAGTCTACAGTCACCGAAACGCAATCTGAGGAATGCGAAGGATGCTTATTAAGACATTGAATTAAACCATTCGCGGTTCCAATTTTATGAAAGCAGAAGGGGCCAAGGGTGTTGAAGGACAACAGGAAAGACAAGCTCAGATGAATCCTTACAGGACCTTAGTGATGAAAGACAAATGTGTGTGTGTCTTGCAGCCACTGAGTTGTTACTGGCTGTATTTCAGATGTGAAGGCATCAGTCTTACATTATGATGTCTGGGAACCAAACTCCACAAGGACGGCCTCTTTCCTCTCATTGCAGCAGGAGGAGGATTTAAGGTCAGCTAACAGGAAGTGATAATTTATGTTTCTTTGAAGTTAGAATGTGGGAGGGTAAACTCTAGCTTTGAGCATCTAGGCCTTTACGTCGTCTTCGTCAGCCAGAACAATGTGTTCATTTGTTGTGGGAAATTGCATTGTTGTCCCTTGTGGTATTTGGTTTTACCACTTTATTTCAACCTTGCTTCAGATGTGCCCACAATTCTTTTGTTTCCAGTAAAACGGCACTAAATAACAGCATCAGTAGTGTACAATGTTTTCATTCACAATTACAGCTGAAAGCCCTTTATTACACTTTTCAGAGATTTTCATTTTAATTAGAGAACCATCTGAGCAGCTTGCCAAACCTTCATAAACACCACATTCTGGTGGTTTTATGATTATCTGGGAGGGAGAAAGTGTCATTTAAGTATGTCGTTTCCATGCTGTTGTATTTTTACAGACAGATCATTAAAATGACCTCCAGTGTCTACTTTTAATCTACTTCTTACCTTCTTCATGCAAATCCCATTATGAATGATGTTCAGTTCCGTTGACGTTTCTTCTGCTGATATGGACAGAACGCCTTAATGAAATATTTTTACATATAAGGATTTTTCAATATCTGCTTCTCTGTGTTTCATGGAAAGCTGCTGAAGCCATTCTGGACATCATGTTACATCTGCCCGGCTTCCATCTGTTCATGGCGTATTGGGACACAGAATCAGCAGGTAAATTGTGAGGTGGTGGGACAAGATTTTAAGCAAGTGTGTTTGAATGCAGCGTTACAACAGCTGGCTGATCAGATGGGCTCTGTCATAACTATTCTTGGGGACTCACATCATCCCCAGTGCAGCTTTAGGACTCTCTGACTACTGCCTGGTTCATCAATTGGTAAATTCACATCTAACAACCACACTATCCCCACTGGTGCCCCCTAGGGATATGTTCTCTCACCACTGATCTTCTCCCTGTACACCAACGACTACACCTCTACTGACCCTTCTGTCAAGCTCCTGAAGTTTGCGGACAACACTACAGTCATCTACCTCATCCAGGACAGTGATGAGTCTGCTCATAAAAGTGAAGTTGAGCAGCTGACTGTCTGGTGCAGTCTTAACAACTTGGAGCTGAACACACTCATGGACTTTAGGAGAACCAACCTCCCCCCACCCACCTTCATGAACAGTACTTTGGAGACATTCAGGTACCTGGGCACCAACACTCACGACCTGAAATGGGACAGACACATTGACCCCATTTTGAAAAAGGCCCAGCAGAGGTTGTACTTCCTTCATCAGCTGAGGAAGTTCAACCTGTCACAGGAGCTGCTGAAACAGTTCATTATTGAATCCATCCTCTACACCTCTATAACTGTCTGGTTCAACTCAGCTACCAAATCAGACTTTAGAAGATTGCAGCGGATAGTCTAGACATCTGAGCGAACCCCTGGTACAACCCTCCCCACTCTCCAAGAACTGCACTCATCCAGAGTGAGGAAAAGGGCTGGCAAAATCACTCTAGACCCCTCACATCCAGCGCTACAGAGCAAAGAGCACCAAAACAGCCAGATTTAGGAAAAGTTTCTTCCCTCAATCTACCTCACGGACCGTTAAATGTTCTCCCCACTGTGCAATAAAACATGCAATACCCAACTATCTATACTTATATTTATTATACATGATATTTATTCATACATCCATCCACATTCCCTTGCCTTTTTTTGCACATACCGTACATATACTGTCTATTTATATTTTTGTCTACTGTGTATTGTTTTTGTAAATGTATTTTTAATCACCCTTTTATTTTATTTTGTTATCTGTGTCTTGCCACTTGTCATATCCCTGTTCTATCACCAAGAGAAATTCCTTGTGCATGTAAGCAAATTTGGCAATAAAGCTCTTTGTGATTCTGATTCTATATTTTGACATCGCTACTGAATTTATAGTGTGAAACAGACAGCGTGACCAGTGTTAACTCAATTCACAAACAAAAGACTGTTCCTAGCCAGATCTTTTAAGTTAATCAAAATATCAGCGCAACTAGTCTAGCTGCTGAACAAATGACTCTAAGAAGTTCTTGTTAGTGATTCAAACACATGCAGTGTTGTTGTTTCTGCTGCATATGTATATGGCTATATATTCTTGATTAATTCATATTATGATTAATAAAAATCTTCCACAGCAGCATTGTTGAGTTTTCTGCTTCATAGTAAAGGTCAGTTATTGAATTGTGTTTATGCAGCCTCTGTAAATACTGCTGTGAAAAGTCCTTTCAGTTTTTTTCATATATTTCAAACTTTTTTCAAATATGTATTCCTTAGAACCACTGAACCACTGAGGAACCACTGAGTAACCAGTGATTAAAGGAATAAAAAACAGAACCTAATACATTCAACTCTTGACTATTCCCATTCCCAATGATGAGTTGAACGTGTCTACATATTGATATATGTTTTTATGTAGAAAACCAATATACCATTGGCTTTCTGCATGACTTAAAGTTTGATCACCATGACACTTCCAAATCCACCACACAATTTTCTCGGAAGCGTTCCTAAACCAAAGACAAAAGACCATGGCATCAGTGGTATTTTACTAGCAATTTTTGCAATCATTTCTGGACAGGACATTTTAATCATTCCATTTTACTGATGCAAAACAATGAAAATGATAAAGTGTGGCAAAGGATCTGTTTTTTCAAGTAATAAAGTGGTTAACATTTTTATTACCATTCATAGAAATATTGGAATCCGCTGGAATGCTGTCCAGTCTGAAAATGTGGCTTGGAAACATTTGTGAGTCTATGTGAATTTAACTTTTCATTTTTCTAATCAATTTATTACAGTTTCTGTGACTCTTTAGTTTTTGTATGCCTCCAAAAAGAGATGACCAGTGAACTTTATGAATCATAGCATTGCAAAACACTTTAATGACTGGCTACTCACATTACTTGTGATATTATTAATATCCTGTTGCTGTTTGATGTTCTTTCCAGTTCTGTAAAAATGCAGTTCCCTCCAAACTTCCTTAACCTTTCATTCACCTCTATAAAACTGAGGGGAATGGTATCAGTGAAAAAAATTCAAAAACATTTTTTCTGGATTTTATATTGGTGATTATTATGTTTCATAAAATAAATTAATTTAGAATTTGAGTATTAAATCTGCCACCCAGTGAGTCCACTACTTCATTTCCCCTCATTTTAGGAGAGGGAAATCTGTTGGTATTATTCTCTGTTCAGAATCGTTAGGGCCTAGTACGTGGAGCTTGTAAAGTTGAAATTTTCTTTCTCAAAAAAAAAAAAAAGAATTTCAAGGCATGGTATTCAGGATAAAAATTATCGGTAGCACTTTATTTTACAGTCCTGTTCCCCATGTACATACTATGCACTTATTATAGTAATTACAATAACTATGTAATAACTAGGTACTAACCCTGAACCTACCCCTAAACCTAACCCTACCCCATGTAGTTACCTTGTATTACCAGAACTTTCTTAGATAAATACACTTTAAGTACACTATAAGTAAATGTAAGTACACGTACTGTAAAATAAAGTGCAGCCAAATTATCACCAACAAGGTATTGATTCCATAATGGCAGCAAAAGCTGTCATTCCTCCACAACAGTTAGAGTTTGACCTGTAAATAATGCCTTTGAATCCAGAGCAAAGGAATTCGCCTTGAGCAAGTGCTTCCATAATGAAAAAGACTAACACCTTACGTGTCAAAGGTTATTAAATCATAACCAGGAGTACTTTTTTTCTTCCAGGCTTCTAACATCAAAAGTATGAGGAGTGTTGAGCTCAAAAGGAGAATGTCGGCTAACCGTAGCTCTACGTAGAACTATAAAATCTTCATTTTGCCAAACATAATCAAACAATGTCTTTAGAATCAAATTAAATTAAAACCATAATGGGATTACACTTGTTTGTAGTCATGTTTAGAAGCGAGAGACAGCAACACCCTTCTGCTATATAGTGTTCAACACCGTCATTATCACGTTGGTACTTGCACAATACTGTCTATAATGATTTGATTGTATTTCTTGCTTCATGTTGCACCAGATGTTTATAACTTTTTTATTTATTTATTTACTGTGCAACCTTTTTTAGCATCTTGCTCACAACAATTCACATTGCAGTTTATCAGCCAAGCACTTAAGACTGACTTTGGGTTTTAGCTTTGTTGAAATACCCTTTGTATAAAAAGCTAAACCAGAGTGAATATGAGTATTTAATGCTGTTGATCCAAAACAGCACCAGAGCTCAGTTGTGTTTCTGTCAGGGTTCTGTCACTCCAGTCTAGTGTTATTCATGGTTTTGTGACAGAGCCCTGAACCTCTCCTCATGTCATTGTTTTCATGTGAGTGTTTAGTTTTTACTGGCTGCGTGCCGTCTCGTTTGAACATGCGGTTTATGAGCTTGCTCATTAGCTGCGTGTTTGTGTTTATTCAAGCACATGGCTAGTGATTGGTTTGCTGGCCATGTGCTTGTGTTTTTTTTGTTGTGTGAGCACATGGCTTTTGTCTTAGTTCCTATGTGCCATGTGCTCTCGTCAATTGTCTTGACCCCACCCATCTTGTTACCTGATTATTGATGTAAGTTTCCCCACATGTGTTCCCTCGTTATCCTCCTCATTAGCTCCCTATTTATTGTCCTTGTGTTTGCAGTCTGGTGGCTAGTTCGTCGTCAAACATTTGTCTGTGTACATCGTGTCGTGTCTTGCCTTGCCTTGCCAGTCAAGTTTAGTCTGTTTTCCCCTACGGGGTAGTTTTTGTTGGTTTATTTTATTATTACTACTATTAAAGAGCCCTTCTCTCTGCATCATTGAGTCCTCGCCTCATCCCTCTACCCAAACCCTGACAGTACGAACTAGCCAGTATGAGGACTCAGCTGAAGAAGGGTTTGCACCGTCCACCAGCCTCCACTCTCTCCAGCCCCCACTACCAGCGCATGCTCCAGTTTAAGACCTTGATCTCTCTCCATCAACAAGGGACTGGTGTGAGTGATTTTGCCCTGGAGTTCTGTGGTACTGCAGAGGGATTGGAGTTTAATGATGCGGCCCTCAAGGACCTCTTCAATGATGCCCTTGATGAGCCTCTCAGCTGGTGGAGAATGAGGGGGCTGGACCACCTGTCGTTTGGGGAATTTGTGGAGTTCGTGGCACGTTCCCCAGCTAAGGAAGCTGCAGTACTGCCTGTGGTGCCCTTCAAAGCTGCCGTTCCCCCTATGGTGGATAAAGGAGCTGCAGTACCCCCAGAGGTGACTTGTGACATTGCAGAACCCCTAGAGGTGGCCGGAGAGACCGCAGCACCTCACTCTCGTAGGCGGAAGAGGGGAAAGAAGAGGAATGGCTCTGCCCCGCCAATGCCAGAGGTGCCGGAGGAGGCTGCAGCGCCCCCAGAGGTGCCGGATGAGGCTGCAGCGCCCCCAGAGGTGCCGGATGAGGCTGCAGCGCCCCCAGAGGTGCCGGATGAGGCTGCAGCACCCCCAGTAGTGGCCGACGACATTGCACTGCCCCAGTCTCGGAGACGGAGGAGGAGGAGGAGGAGGAGAAAGGCTTCCTCCATCCCTCATGGCCCGGTGGCCATTCATGAGCCCACTGCTGGCCTGGAGGCCAATCCAGTCATGCCCAAGCCCCTCGCCCTGCCGGCGCCGCCCAAGCCCCTCGCCCTGCCGGCGCCGCCCAAGCCCCTCGCCCTGCCGGCGCCGCCCAAGCCCCTCGCCCTGCCGGCGCCGCCCAAGCGCCTCGCCCTGCCGGCGCCGCCCAAGCCCCTTGCCCTGATGCCGGCTCTGTCTAAGCTCCCTGCCCTGATGCCGGCTCTGCCCTTGATGAGTGCCTTGCCGGTTTTGCCCTTCCTATCTGCTGGGGTTCCTGTTAGGCCGGAGTCTCGCTGGTCTGTTCCTCCGGCACCACCCTGGTGGTCTGTTGGGGTTTCTGTTAAGCCGGAGTCCTCCTGGTCTCTCCCACTGGTTCTGCCCTGCTGGTCTGCCCGGGTTCCTGTTAGGCCAGATCCTCGCTGGCTCGTTCCTCCGGCTCCGCCCTGGTGGTCTGCCCGGGTTCCTGTTAGGCCAGATCCTCGCTGGCTCGTTCCTCCGGCTCCGCCCTGGTGGTCTGCCCGGGTTCCTGTTAGGCCAGATCCTCGCTGGCCCATCTCTCCGGCTCCACCCTGGCCCACTGCTGGGACTCCTGGACTGCCTGAGCCTCCTTGGCTCAACCCTCCCGCCCCTCCCTGGTCCCTTTTAATAACTGTTTGGGTTTTCCTGCTAGTTGACTGGGCTCCCTTCCCTCCCTCCCTCCACTATTTTGTCTGTTTTTTGATTTCCATGTCTTGTGTTCTGTTTTGTACCGTGCTTGTGTTGCCATGCCTGTGCTGTCATGTTCCTGTTTTGTTTTTGGGTGTTCCTCGTTAGGGACGCCAGGTGGCGTCCCTTTTGAGGGGGGCTAGTGTCAGGGTTCTGTCACTCCAGTCTAGTGTTATTCATGGTTTTGTGACAGAGCCCTGAACCTCTCCTCATGTCATTGTTTTCATGTGAGTGCGCGGCTTAGTTTTTACTGGCTGCGTGCCGTCTCGTTTGAACACGCGTTTTATGAGCTTGCTCATTAGCTGCGTGTTTGTGTCTATTCAAGCACATGGCTAGTGATTGGTTTGCTGGCCATGTGCTTGTGTTTTTTTTTGTTGTGTGAGCACATGGCTTTTGTCTTAGTTCCTATGTGCCATGTGCTCTCGTCAATTGTCTTGACCCCACCCATCTTGTTACCTGATTATTGATGTAAGTTTCCCCACATGTGTTCCCTCGTTATCCTCCTCATTAGCTCCCTATTTATTGTCCTTGTGTTTGCAGTCTGGTGGCTAGTTCGTCGTCAAACATTTGTCTGTGTACATCGTGTCGTGTCTTGCCTTGCCTTGCCTTGCCAGTCAAGTTTAGTCTGTTTTCCCCTACGGGGTAGTTTTTGTTGGTTTATTTTATTATTACTACTATTAAAGAGCCCTTCTCTCTGCATCATTGAGTCCTCGCCTCATACCTCTACCCAAACCCTGACAGTTTCCGCGTATTTTTATTGGAAAGCCTCATTCACTAATAAGGTTTTAAAGTGAGAAGTGAGTGTGTCCAAATTATAATTATTGAATGAATGTCATTTTTATATGTGTGAGCTGTTCCATACAGACTTAGGCCTTATAAAGCACTCAGTAATTGCTCTTGTCAATTACACTCATAAAAAAGCTTAGTAACAATATTCTATGTGCCAACTGTACCTTACAGACATGAGCGTATTGTAACAGAAGCTATTCCTTTACAGCTAGCCAAATAAGCATACAATAAAAATTAAATCCCACATCTAAAATTAAAAAGTCACAATGTTTTTTTTTGTTGTTTGTCAAAGCAGGTAAAGCATGGCAATTTTGGCAAAAGTTAGAAATCTGCTTGTTCATTAAAAGAACAAGGAAACAGAAATTGTGTACACTGTGAAACTTTAGGAATGAAAATTTTGAAAAAGGGGAATGAAACTTGCTTGCCAAAAGCTGATGTCATTTTAATATTTGGTTCATGGAGCATGACAAAATAAATAACTTACAGTTCAGAGCAGTTCGAACTGATTCATAAGCACACTATAAGAACTAGCTTCTCTAATCATGCTTTATATTTTGGATTTAATAATAAAAAAAATAATAATACAAAAAAATAAACTGTCTCTTAAGAATCATCTGCTCAGGAAATGGCTTCACTGATTATGCAATATGCTTTCCTTCACTAAAAAAAGGGGCAGACACATTTGCTTCAGAATCAGACTTCTCTGATCACACTGTATGTTTCACCCTGAATATTAATGCCAAGAACCTTTTCTGGACCTAAATGTCATGAAAATCATTCGGTTCTTGTATTTAACTTTTTATTTTTTAAACAAAACTGCTATTTTAAATAAGAACTGGTTCTCGATTTCCAAACTCTCCAGGGGCTGATGTTATACACTGTCTTGGCCCCCCTAAATGTAAAACAAAGCCAATCATCCTCCAGCAATGCCAACTCAAAAAGTGTGGTAGCATTCTGTTTTCAGGAATCTGTGTGGTTACAATGACACCATGTGCTTTGGAAATTAGAAAAATCTGCAAAAAATCCTTCATGACAACAGCATCTCTTTTACCAAATGTTAAAACATGAGGAATAGAGAAGAGATGGTGAGATAAAACTTTAATGCCAAACGAAACAATGACAAAAAACTTTTCACAAAGAAATAAATCCAGAAAGGGATAAAATCAGCTCCCAGTCCTGGTCCCGGGTTGGAAAACAACCCCTAAGAGCACCAGCAAAATCTCTTTGCTGTCTCGCTCCTTTTTTTCTCATTTGAGTCTGCCTTTCTAAAGCTGCGAATCTGGCACCAGTTGGTTGCAAAGCAGGACTAATGGCCACTCTCCTTCTCTGATTTTCCATGAGTCGTTCCCAAAAGGCCACAAAAAACATTTAATTGCATGCTGGGTTAAGATGTTAGAATTCAAGGTAATGTGCAGAATATGGTCCTTTACAGTCTGGCAGAGACCCAGTAATCAACCCGGAGAACCAATCAACATGGATGCCAGGGTCAAGGTTCACGGTTGTGTTCATAGTCCCAGCAACTGCCCGCTCACAGGGTGGTACTCCTGGAACCGTTTACAAATAGCAATTTCTTAATAAGGCAGGCATTTATTTCAGTGCTAAGCCAAATCTTAGTTAATCTGTTACAGCTCTGTAAATGCTAGTTTGGACTTGGGTGTAGAGTGTTTACAGTCGAGTCATAATATTCACATTATATGCTAGACATATAAAGATTAGCATGGTAATTACAAAGAACAAAAAATGATTTTTTTTTAGTTTTTACTGTTTGTTTGATATGGACCATGAGTTCTTAAAAAAAAATGTAGTATGCTCACATTTTCAATTATTTTGTGCTTTAGGCTATAAATTATACAAATAATGAGAGGTCTATTTGACATTAGTATTTGTAATATTTATTGTGCATAAGAACTATGCAGCATGTAAATAAATAGTCAGCCAATAAGGAAAATTATGTCAATATTTCTGTGAATAGTCTCACCTTCATGTCATTCCAAACATATATGACTTTCTTTCTTCTGTAAATCACAAAGGTGTTTTTATTCAAAGAATATCCTATAGATATTTTCAATATAATGGAAGTGATTGACAACTGGAGCTGTCAAGTAAACATGCTATTTCTGATTTGTGAACAATTTGTTCTTTTGATTTGTTCACTAAAAAGTGTCTCAGAAGAATCTCAGAAGACTAAAAATATACGTAGTACATTAATCATGTTGACCACTTTAATAATACTTTTGAGTACTTTCTTGAAACTTTAAAGCTCTGTGCTCCATTCACATAATCTCAAAGATTTCTAATCATGGAAATGAGCTCTCAGTACATCATTTATTATTATTTTTCTTTACCACAGAACCACAGAAAAATGGAAAGTCACACAGATTTGCAACAAGACAACTTTTCATGTTCAGGTAAACTGTTGCTTTAATTTAAAAAATGTCCCATGTCCATGATCACAATGATCATCAATGATCACATGATGAAAAAGTATCCAATTTCGACTGAGAAATATAAAATATAAAATAATACACCACCAAAATGTACCACCACAAAAAGTGAGTGACTTGAAAGACATTACAGTTAGTCTTTGGAAATGTTCTAGTTCAAGGCAATAGAAAATCATTATTTCAGACTATATTTCTCTTCACTTTAGTCTTACAGTTTGTCTGGAACATGCCCACGTCTCTTCAGCTATTTCACTATGGACCATTAGCATGAAGAATGGAAAGCCAGCATAAACAAAACCAATCTTCAAAACCAATCCCCGTTCAATCAAACCTGTTGAAATGCTCTCATGTTTGCCAGGACACACTGAGTGGAAGAAGTAGGGCTCCGAGGATTTTGCAGTAGCTGTTTAGGCTGGGTGAATTAATTCTGAATGAATATTAACTCTGAACCACACATTTTCAAAGCTTTAGAAGATATGCAGTGATTGTTTCCTGTGATGTGTGCAAATTAGAAAGATAAAACCAAGAAAGGTGTAAAAGAATTGCATGGTTTGGATGTTTATGTGCAAATAATTATACCAACTCTTCAGTCTAGAGACAGTCTCCTGACATTCTCCTCCTGTCTAAGAATAGTTATATTTGCAGGACCTTCCAGTCTTTCTATCAGTGCTTTAGCTCCTTAGAAATTATGAAATATTAGCATGGCAGTTCATTTAAGCTTGTCTGAACTCCAGGTTTATAACATGATAAAGTATTTATATTTCAGGCCTTAGAGAAGTTTATTTATCACCATAGAACTATTTCTGTTATAACCTCAAATCAAACATGTGGCTGTAGAAAACATCTTGTTTTTTTTTTTTTTTTTTTTTTATCTTTGAGATGTAGAGCATCTGATTTCAAATAGCAGGTAAAAACCAGAAAGTGAATTATTGGGAAAATTCACCCCCCAAAAAAGTAAAAAAAAAAACATGATTAAATTCATACCATGACAATTAAACAAAATGATTTGATAGAATTCACTGTAGCTAGAAAAATACTTGAATTCACATTCTCAGTAGCTGGAAATTCAAGGCAACTTGGTTGGAGGCCCTGCTTTTAACTTACAACCATAACAAACAGCTGAGGGGGAAAAAAATCACCTTTGTAAAAATGTAAAACGAAGACTGCCAAGTCGAACGTTTTTGCTGTTATCACAATAAATCAGATGTGAAACTTGGAAAAGAGTGCACACATAAGTGCTGACTTTGTTTTCTATTCCACTTAGAAAGGTCGTGTCTCAGGAGGAAAATTAATGCTGAAATATTACTCAGGGTGTGTGTGTCTGAGTGTGTGTTAGTAGTTTGCGTATAAACAAGGAAGTTTATGTGCTAAAACCCAACAATTGATTAGTCCTCTGCTGCCAGTGTGTGTGTGTGGTTATGGTTATGCACACTTATATAAATAGCACAACAGGTGTGCATATGTGTGTGTGTGTGTGTGTGTGTGTGTGTTTCTGGAGAGGGGAAAGGAAAGCTCTCGGGCCAAAAACAGGTGATCGATTGGTCGCATGGTGACTGATAATATCCAGAGTATATCTGAGTAATGAAGTGTTGTTTTCCTAACTATGTCCTGGGCCTCCAATTGCATGTATTTTCAAGGTCAAAACAAGTCTAGAATATTTATTATGTTTACTGTTTTTAATTTTAATATGGCAAGCCATCAAGTCAAACTTTGTATTTAGAATTTTACAATAACCAATAGGGAGCCTCATTTTGTTTTAACACAAAATGTCTGAGATTTTATGATCGATTGCGATATGGTATCTCTAGTAGGCTGTGCTGATGCAAGACCCATATAAATCAAAGAAACGACAGCACTGAAATATAATATACAACCCTTCACCTCCCACACAATATATGAAGAAGCTCTAAATAGATAACTTGAGAATATAGATTTTTTTAAAGCGGAAAGAATAATGAAAAAACTGTATAGAGGCCTAAAATATATATGCATGAATATATATAACTATTTAAGCATCAGACTTTTGGATCTTTTATTGCCCCCGTAATCCTTCCTGTGTTTCCTTATTTGGTCTTGTTCCTGTCCTCGTTCTGTCTTATTAGTTTGATTAGTTATCCCATGCACCTGTTTCCCCAGTCATCCCCTGTATTTCAGTCTTAGTCTGTGCAGTCTGTCTCTGTCATGTCTACTTGTTGTCTACATGTGTTGCTCAAGCTCCAGTTGTGGATTATACCACAGTGTTTCACTGATTGAAGACTGCTAAACATTGACTCCTGTGTGTTCCCTGAACAGCGTGACCTGACAGAAGACCTAACCAAAACCAGTATCCTCCATTTGTCTATGCTCCATTTTGTTTTCAGTTTTTACCCAGTTTCTCCACCCAGAGTTCCTCCTCTTCCTGCTGGAGCAGGGGAAGCGATCACTCAAGGACCGTACTAAACTGTTTCAGCTGCTAGCTAACACCACCAGCTACCCTGAAACATAGCTGGAAGTTGACTTGCTTCTCTTAGTCCCTGCCCTGAGGGGTCTCCCGTTTCCCAGTCCAGCCAGGAGTGGGCTCTGATCCCTGAGGGTATTCCTGAGAGCAAAGAGGTTCACGAATACCCACCCACCCGCTCCTGCCTCCTCCACTGCTGCCGTCTGGCAGCCGCTCTGCTCGCCCTTGGCCCACCATCTACAAGGTGTGATCTCTGTGGGTCCACCTCCAGCCTACGAGGCCCCGACCCTGCCTCAGCCCCTAGACCTAGACCCAGACCCAGCTACTCCACCTCGGCTCCTAGCTCCCTCACCTCCAAACGTCCTCCGTCGATCTACCAGCACCACCCAAATGTTTAAGCAAAGAAAAAAGGCATATATATGAATCTCGCTGTAGTATTGTTGCAGCCGAAAGCAAAAAATACTTCAGTGTAGTTGTATTTGCAACACTGTTCCAGAACAGTTAAACCAGTGGTCTCAAACTCAATTCCTGGAGGGCCACAGCTCTGCAGAGTTTAGCTCCAACCAGCTCCAAATCACACCTGCTTGGAAGTTTCTAGTAATCCTGAAGACCTTGATTAGCTGGATCAGGTGTTTGATTAGGGTTGGAGCAAAACTGTGCAGAGCTGTGGCCCTCCAGGAATTGAGTTTGAGACCAATGAGTTAAACCAAATATTCGCACGTGTGCAATGCATTTTACAGAGGACTGTTTCATGGGAGAGTAGCCTACAATGCCGGCTTTTCTGACTCAGAGCCTGTAAGTATGTTTTCATATTTAAAGAATTTGCCACTGATGATACAAATGCAAGTTTTGAGCAGTGTAGAGTAACACTTGTAGAGTAACCACTTGCAGAGGTGGTTTTATGTTTATGTGGCACGATGCACCACAACGTAATGTGTAAAAAGAAAGTATAAGTCATTATAATCAGTAATTATGTCCCCACTGGATGTAACAAATGCCTAGTTTGTAATGGATTTTATTAGTTTTGTCTTGTCGCACCGGGACATGGAATCACAGTATGATTAGGTGCATATTACTTTTGTCACACGCTTGAGATATTCGGCCAATCACAATGCACTGGATAATTGGCCAATCAGAGCACACCTTGCTTTTCAGAATTATGAGCTTTGTAAAAATTTACGCATTTCAGAAAGGTGGGGCATAGAGGAGGAACAATAATGTACAGTATTTGGAAAAATAATGTAATTTCTGAACCTTAAACCTAAGGCTGTGCAATTAATCACATTGGATTGTCATGCGCATCTCGTCAGTAAAGCCGGTCCCGTGATAAGTAATAAATCACCATCACCTGCTTTCACTACACAGAGCCATAGTTCACTGACTAGCTAGGCGATATCACATTCGAAATCGAATGCGATTAATCTGCGATTATGATCGTGCCTGCGCCTTGCGTTGCATTGCGCCATGTGTATGATAGGACCCATAGTGTCAGGTATTATTATTCAGCTCCAGTCAGTCAGTAAGACTTCTCATAAAAGCCGATCACAGTGCTCCAAACAGTTGTGTGCAGTTCATCCCTCCCTAGACAAGGTCTGCATTACACTCAGTTCCGCTCCTTCATTATGTCTTTCTCTATAGGCCATGCCATTCTTGGTGTAGTAAGTGGGCCCAGGACAGTACCTACACACCAATGAAGTCATGCCATTCCCAAACTACCTCTTAGTGTTTGATGTTTTGTTTCCACATCATTTGTAAAACAGGTCTGTAATTCTTTTCATTTACAGAAGAAGAAAAGTCGATCTTTCGTTTTAGGAAACTTGAAAATAATTAATGAATTAAGTTCCCTATAGAAGCCATGCCTTCATCACCATAAAAACAAAATGGAGACTTTGATAAGTCCTCAATCAATTCCTACCTTGAAAGAAAAATATATTTACATAAATTTTTTTCAAAATATTTATCAGAAATAGCATTAAATAAAAAAATGTAAAAACATTTATACCTTACATCTGAAAAATTATAAGACCCAAAAATAAGTGGAATATGATTAATGGCTTTTAACAGATGAATTCCAAGTAGGTTCCATTATATAGTTTTTATTGCCCCTGCAGTCACTAATTGTCTTAAAACTCATATTTTTGTATAATATTTTCATGCCTTAAAATGTCTCAAACATGACACCTCACCTTGGCTCAATCATACTAGCTCTAAAACTGTGCTCCACTTTCACGTGGATAAATGAAGTAGGAAATGCTATATCATTGGCAAGCAACAATACTGGATTCATTCAGCCAGACAAGACTGATCAGGACACAGATTCTGAAGAAGAAAAGGAAGAGCGAATTACACAGAGAATTATTGTTCTCTCTACAATGTTGGATATATAATATTAATTGATCTCATGCCTTTGGCTTGACTGTGTTATTAAACAACTAAAAATGTGTTGTTAATGTTACAAAACATGTTCCCATGGTCTTTCAAGCATATTAAGAACACAAGATAGGCATGTACTCAATGTCAAAAGCTTGATTTACATCACAATGATGGCCGCTACTTTTTGAAAAAGTACTTCTGCCTATGGCATTAATGTATTCAGATACATAAATGCATGCTGTTCATATTATACTGTATGTTGCAACATTTATCTTGTGATAAAAATACTTCTGCAACAATGCTATGACTTTAACCACTATCCGTCCAGCTCGGTTTCAAACAATCATTAAAAACAAAGATGCAAAGCTCAAAATGCCTCTTACCTAAATACCTCCACATCATACTTATGATTCACAGATAAAATAAAACATTGATGTTACAGCATGGAGAATCAGAAACAATATCTGTCATTTGGCAAGATTTACAACTCTATTAGCCACAGTGCTTGGCTAAAAGAACACAAGGGGATATTTAACACTGTTTGAGATGGAATCTGTATTTGGCTGAACTATAATATTACCCCAGGTCACTGTTCCATATGGTAACCAGACATGGACTGTTGCGGCTGCTGCGGCACCGGCCTATAAAGAAGAAGAAGAGAGAGAGTGGATTTGAATTGATGATGATAATTGGAGAGAGGAAAAGCACAAGAGCTGGAGCGGGTTATGACCACACATCAGCAAGTTCCATTAGAGATGAGTCTTTTTAACAAACTGGCCCTGTGTGTGTGTGTGTGTGTGTGTGTGTGTGTGTGTGTGTGTGTGAGTGAATGAACACAGCTTCAGTTCAAAAGTTATTAGCTGTCATTCTCACAGACAAATTAGAATGGAAAAATCTATCATCTCTGCAAGTGGTCAACCGCCCCTCTCTGTTTGCTCGAGACCTGAACCTTAACCCCCCACCCCCCACACCTCCAAATCCCATGTTTTTTATTCTTTGTTTCGCTCTCTATTTTTTTACTTCACATCTTGATGCAAAGGCACACTGTAAAAAAACTCTGACCTAGCTTAAAAACTAAAGGCAAACATATTACTCTGACAGCCAAACAGAGTTAAAATTATATCTTAAATATCATAAATGTCACAAGCATATCATAATGAGATCAGCTCATTTGAATTCACTAAAAAATATGAACTCTGAACCATGTGATTGCTAATTAACAGTGGCAACAACAGAACTGAGCCAGTAAATTTGTAAAATAGTAAAATAAATACCAAATAATGATTTCAAGGTGCATTGCATACTGGGAACTGGCAAAATATTGTTCAATGTAAAATTATTTATTAATGACTAAATGATGACTCAATTTAAAAAGTAAACACAACATTTGGACAAGTTTTTAACTTGAGTATCTAACTAAGGTCAATAAAACAACTTTTGTTTAAAAGCAACATGTTTAGAGTATACTTGTTCAGTAGACAAAAAACAAACTCTACTAATCTTACTAATTTTTTTTTTTTTTTTTTTACAGCGTAATATTTGACAGTAGTAGGCATAGTGTTTTGGGTGTTAAAGGAATCACGGACACACAATTTACAGAGTATGAATATACAGTACAAATATATACAGTAAATGATTTCATAGAACGGTCTGTAAAATTACCCAAAAAAGGCCCAATGTTATTATGAATTATTTTTTTATTTAATTTCATTTTTTCATATTTTGAATTACACATTACGTTGTGTTGTGTTTTAAGGAAATGCCTGTGAACTTAGCGGAAAAGGTACTGGTAATTTTCTGCCAGGATCTTATCCATTTTTTTTTTATCCATTATCCAAATCCATTTTTCTACTTTTTCCCTACAGTAAATGTATTTGGAAGTACAGTTATGACAAGGAAAATGTTTAAGCTCTGTTAAAAGAATCCAGCCCTGAACAACACAATGATAATACAAATAATATATTACAATTATGTGCTCGGTGCAACAATGGATATATGTGTTATGTTAATTTCTCTCTCTTTCTGTTCAGTTAGATCGACAATAACAATGATGACTTTATGTGATAAATGAAAAGGTGATTGACCCTCAGCTGACATTTATAATTGTCCCTATGCTGACATGCAGAGATTTAAGTCTTTGTTTATGACTAATATGCCAACCTTGATAGATCTAATGCCAGGATTTTATAGGTTTTCAACGGCTACCATTTATTTCAGTCAGTTGCCCTCATGTTTACAGGTTGAAACCACACTCATAATGTACAAAGTAAAATCAGTCATTAAAACTCCTCAGCCTTCCTCGGGTCCATCATTCTGCTATAAAATGTTTGATAAATTACAGTCTCCCATCAGGTTTGAACCACAAAGGCTATATCCCTGTAAGGATGATTTATGGCTTTTCCCCTTCATTCACATTCTCCATTCTCTCTCCACCAATGACAAAATCCCTCTCTTGGATGGTCACTCTTCCAGACCACACTGTTGTATGGATTCAAACTCCTCCTGAGGGCCCTGTAAAGATGCAGTCAGATGAGGCTTTGTTTGATTTCTTGTTTCTCTAAATGTTCCAAGACGTGCATCCTAGTAGTTGACCCTATTTGGTCTGGTGATTTGGACGTTGCCGCTATCCTTTACCTTATGGGCTAAATGTGTCCTCCCCTTCAACTCTTTCTTAGATTTGAAAAAGTCAAGAATTAAGAAATTCACATAAGATGGACATCACTGCAGATATTAGCTCACCAGGTAAGGCACTGCATAGTACTGTTCAGATACTGTATCTCTCCGAAAGGTTTGTGCAATTTATTAAAAAAATGTAATGTTCTATTAGCTAAATGCATGTCTTTACAGACAAAGAAATTGTTTGGAGCTCTGAAGAAGTGATTATGGTTGCCTGAAAGAAAGAAGTGCAACATTTTACAAAGGGATACAAATGCACTGGTTGCTGGTTTAAGCATGCTCACATTTTTGAATGTCAGGTTGGTTAAACTCAAGGTTAATACTTTTTGTCAGTGGCATATTTGCTAAATCATGATTGCATCTCCTGCCATTAACTACTTGTAAAAAGTATGCTTTGCAGAAATCAAATTAGATTATTCTACTGCCGTGGGGTGCATTTCCCAAAAGCAGTGTTAGCTAACTTTGGTCGCAAGTTCCTTTGAACTGAACTTGCAACCATAGTTGCTTTTGGGAAACGGACCCCTGGATAGGTTTCTATTTAAGGCGTTGCAACCAATCTGGTCCCATGAATGCAATAACCAATTAGAGGCATTTAAAAAGGTCTTAAGCCAAACTGTAACCACAACGATTTGTATTTAGGTGAATGCAGTCTGATCCACACTTTCCTTTGGTATTTCACTTATGTTTGCCAAAGTACATGAAAATTAGTTCTTAAGAAACAGGCCCCACTCTGAAGAAAACTTTACCTTTCGATTACATGGAAGAAATCCACTCAACATCATTCGAAATGCCAGTGGTTTGTTCAGTGCAAGCTCGTTAACTAAGTTCGGAACAATATTCTACCTTTATAATCAACAAGAGGCAGACAAGGTATAGGTTAAATAACATTTAATTGACAGTTTGGGTGATGATTATAATTGAAACATTCACGAGAGGCCGTAACTCACTGAGCTCATTTGTAACGATTTCATTACTTTTATTTTAAAATGAATTATTTTTAAGTTTTGGTCGTGAATGACTCTGGTTTTAAAGAATCGGTTGAGTGAATGATTCACTTAAAGGTATTTGCAGTAAAATATCCAAAAACCACTAGGCTAGTGTTAAATATATTTTGTCCAGCTGATTACTATATCTATATATATATATTACAATATCTCTAATGTTTTCAACTACTTGTAAATCATTAGAAAATTCCCATTCTAAACAGTGACACGGGGCAGTGCAGTCGCCTGTCAATGACGTTAGTTACCCTTTTGTTACCGCCTTTACTGATGTAGAAACCACATGACAACAGTGTCATGGACAAATGCGGAAGTAGTGTCTAGCGTCCAGCAAACCACTAGCTTGATTCAAGCAGTTCCTGATTTACTTCTTGCATGTTTTATGGTAGATTGTGTTACTTATTTATGGAACATAATTACTGTTTACCGTCTGCCGCTGGTTCTGTCGACAAGGACAGCCCCCTTAAACATAAGCGTATGGGCCAACCAAACGACCCAAGAAGAGTTTGGGACAAAAGGAGAGAAAGAGCGAGGATCAGTATCGGTGTTGCATTTTCTAGATGGAGAGAGCTTTGCGACAAACTTCAACTAGAAAGAGATGCCGATCTCGCTTGTTCACATAACAGCATTTACCGGTAATTATTACCAGTAAAGTCTGTAGCTATGTTTGAAAAGGGCTGATTCGTTCATAAAACAAAAATAAGTTAATTTGCCGCCACCTACTGGTCTAGTTAAATCGTGTTCTGTGATTCTACTGCAGCTAAAGAATGGTTTATTTGCAAAATGTTTAATGACTTATCCTGCTGGACTTTGGGAACATATAAAATGAAAATGCACAACCAAAAGGAATATTGTTTTAAGGAGCACCGTACTGTATGTTCGAACATGGAGCCTCCAACGTTTTTAGAGGTAGCAGTTTATTGGTTTTCTTATTGTGTAAGCTGATTACGACTAAAGTTTTAGCAAGTATTGAATTCATTTAGAATTGGCCATTTAAAAAATTATCAGAAACCTGCTGCTGTTGTGAGTGCAAAAGGTTGGGGTTGTTTTGGACTTTATTAATATTAAAATTGGCCTGCCCACAAATGATGAGCAAAATGCACCACTGCTTGCATTCACATCTGTGTATTAGGTAAGTTATATCAGAGACGGATGAATGCAATGTATGTGCTGATAATAATCATAAATTCAATTCAAGTTTATTTGTGTAGTGTTTTTTAGAATACAAACTGTTGCAAAGCAACAGAAAATTCAGTTTCTACAATATTTATCTTAGCAGTGGTGACTGTCAGTTTATGTACATATGGCAAATCAATTAAAGACATAATCAAACAGAGGATGAACACTATTAACAACAATTACTATATGATGCAATCAAACTTTCTGTATGTTGTTTTAGGGTTGGCATAATCTGAGGTCCTCTGAGGGGTTGGCATCATCTCTTCTCAGGTGTTCTGGATCCAAGCTGGAGCATGTGTTACCCCGGGAAGTCAATCTAGTGGCAAAAACAAAACAAATGGAGACATAATTAGCGTAGCTGTTGTTCCAACCAAGTAAAATTAATTTGTTTAACCCAAGCAAAGAATAATAATGTGCATTTGATCAGATATAACTGCAGTAGAGGATTATGAGGTGCTTTATTTGAATGCTTGGCCAAAGATATGTGTTTTTAATCTAGATTCAAACAGAGAGAGTGTGTCTGAACCCCGAACATTATCAGGAAGGCTATTCCAGAGTTTTGGAGACAAATGCGAAGAAGCTGTACCTCCTGTGGTGGACTTTGCTATCCTAGGTCTATTTTCCTCTTAAGTTCAAGGAAAGTTACGCTGCTGCATTTTCTCTCCGTGTTGAGAGGTTTGCAGGCTTCCATGTGGATCCATATGTCTCTTTTCTGTTCCACCAGTCACCACTCTAGCTGCACATGCAGCTCTCAAACCCACATCTCTTATTCATTTTCATACTACAGTATAGCAAGGTATTCAGTTTCCACTACACTGTCCAAGATACCTAAGACACAGGCGCCTGTTCTCAATTGAATACCTCAGATATAGAAAGAGAACTTTGTATGAATGTTTTTTTTCATTTCTCACTCTCTTTTTTATTTTTACCTCTCAGGCATTACTAGTTTTACCCTACTCAAAGTGTGCCATATGTTATAGATCAGGACGGTGATCAAGAGGCCAATTTTAAGTTACTAGAACTCCTGTTTTGTGCATAAATAGTGAATCATTTGTTTTTCATGTACCATGGTAATACTACAGTACTATTTGAAGTACAATGCAGTACTTTCTATGAATATGATTGTAATCATTCAATAACATAAAAAAGTACAATGGTAATGCCATTTGATAATATCACTTTACCAGAGTACAAGCACAGTACTTTTTTGTAAATGCTGAAACATGGCTATGGAACATCAGTAACCATGAAAGCAAATTTCAATATTATATCCAATAACTCAACATTATAATGTGTATTTGATGCCATTTTTTAAAATTGTTGTTGTTGTTATTGTTATTCACCCGGGCCAGATGCTCATAAATCACTAAATTGATTGAAAGGAACATTTGTTGTGATTTGTCTTTATGCATTCTCATTTTTCTTTATTTAGGCACATCAAGCATGCTGAAAGCTTATTGGCTCACTGACACTGACAAGATTAGGTATTGAAATTTGGTACCAAACGACAAGACATTTAAGTTAAGTCCTTTTGAAATGTGTTCATGTGGTTTATTTACTGTACATTAGATATGTAACGTATGGATGAAAAATAATAATTAATCATTAGTTACTTACTAAAGTAGTTGGAGTCCGTCTGGATGTTAACTTCTTGACACCTTCAAAATTCCCACATACAATCAAGAACAAATCGTACCTTCATCATTGACTAGAACCCGTCAGTACTTTTTGTTACTGCTGTTTTACCATTCTTCTTTTTTTATTCACCTCTTGTTAATATGGTTAGTAAAATGTATCTGATAAAATACTATGCCAATAGGCAGGATTTAGTGGAGCTATATAATTTCAGGGTTTAAGTTCAGTTCATAGGACTGTTGGGCAGGGTGTAGCACGGCAGCTTTTACAACCTAAAATCTCATCCTCACACCTGGATGTCCAACCGAAGGTCAGATTTGCAAATTCCGAGAGACGCGTAGGTGACATTATATGGGCAAGCATATTCGGGACATTTTATTTAAATCTACTTTTGTGGTCTGACAAAGAAACGTATGACATAGGACAAATTCAAGGGTGAGTAAATGATAATTGAAATTTGAACTATCCCTTTAAAGAAAAGCATTTAACTCACTGTAAAAGTAAATATTTTGTGGTAAAAAGAAGTCCGTCTTACTGAAAAATAGGTTGTGATTCCTGACTTCCATGTTGATCTCATTGGGCTGAGGCAGGGCTCTGTCTATCAAAATGAATACGCATAAATGGGACAGCAGATAAATAAATGACAGTACAAGCACACATCAACTGACACATCAAGGCACGCACAGCATACAAATATCATTATTAAATAATATTATTTTATGAAATACATAACGTTACAGTAAATTAAGTAAAACACTTACTTTCAGTGTTTTCCTTGTTAAACCCAGGTGGCAAGGAAGTCGACCGGAAGTTGAAGTCGGCCGCGAGCTGCCATCTTGTAGCAGAACTTCACTTGCGTTAGCATCCCTTTGACTTTGCATTCATTTTGGCTTCACTTTGACAGTGAATAACTTTACATCTGAGGCGTTTAAAGACTCCATTTGTCCATTATTTATTTCTAAAGATACACGACAATGTATAAAGGGCTCCATTACCCTCTATGTTACATTATGGCCCCGTAGAAACAGTTTTTGTAAAAAAAAGGCTACCCATTGCGTCATAACCACTCGACTCTCTGTTGCACTGTAGAGAAATTACCGTACAGACAGGAGGAGAAGCTCGCATGCAATTAACTTAATATGGCGTACTGGCGTTACATTTTAAAATACTATACAAAATAATTAATCAGAATATTAACTCCTGCTCACTCAAGCCAAAGAACTCCCAGCTCAAGCTCGCCGTCTCTGCAAGATTAACGATGGCAGTTTGCACGCACAGCCACTTAGAAGATTTACATCTGTCAGACAGATTGCTGACGTCATCAAGCTTAGTTTGAGTCTGCGCGTCAGAAACGGAAGTGCTAAAAATCGCTAAAAATGGGCTTCACTCCCAATGAGTTCCAATGGGGTCGCTGTGTCCATTTCTTTTACTGTCTATGGTTAAACCCAACTTCCCCGTCTGCTCTGCTTTGAGTGAAAGAATCTAATGTTATCTCTCTGAGGAAAAAAGTAGGAGCGCAAAACATATTAATGTCGCTATAAATCAATATGGTGTAATACAATACATATTTTAAATGAGGTAAAATCCTTACTTCTGCTCTCTCCCTTCTCTAAGTAACCCGCGTCTGTGCTGCACAGCAGTTCAAATCTGTGAGGAGCGGTTAGGATCATTTAGGTGCGCACAGCATTTAAATATCATCATAAGTAAAATCAGCTTATAAAATACATGTAAACGAGGTAAAATACTTACTTATGGTGTTTTCCTTTGATAAAACCGAATTCACCGTCTTCTCCCCATCGTGAGTGAAAGAAAATATCTCTCTTGAGAAAAAGTTTTGGAAAGAACGGCACATAAATATCGCTATAAATCAATATAATGTTATTAAACACATATTTTAAAAGAGATAAAAACACTTAACGTAACTTACTTTCAGAATTCCCTTATAAGAAAATAATGGTCCTCGTCTGTTCCGCATCGCGAGTGAAAGAAAATGTAGTTGAGAAACATTTATGCGCACACAGCAAATAAATATCGTTATAAAACGATGTGATAATACAAAACACATTTTATGTGTAAGATTATACACTTTATTTCGCCGTTTTCCATCCTCATACGCACAGCATCGCGAGAAAGAAAATGGCTTCTGTGAAAAAATATTTCAGATGAGCCAGGCGCGCGCACACGAGCAAATGTCCCGGATGTAACTAATAACACCCAGCAGTGTTAAAGTCCCCGTGAAACGGAAGTTGCAAATTACTTTTCTCCAGTGTTGTGACGTATTTCCGAGAGAAACGGAATAATAAATGAGGAAAATAGTGGGCGTGGCTTATTTCCAACTAGCACCTGATTGGATCTAGATAAGTAGGTGTTTAATTAAAAAAATGGAGGCAGATCTAAACGCAAGTTTACAATCGGTTGTTGAGGATTACTCGCCACCTGAATCACCGCAATTTAGTTTGCAGCAGGAGGAGGAGGAAGATGAAGAACAGGAACACACGGAGTTCCACAACCAAAAATGCACCTCCTCGCCATCTCTCCTTTCACGCGCTGTCAATGCTCGCAAACACACAGGCAGCCTGTCTACTGTCAGTTGGAGGGGCGTGGTTACGGATTAAGCAGACACCAAATTCCTCAAGCCTACGTCATCAGTGAAGGTCCTCCAATGCAGAGGGGAGGGGCATTTTCAGATTTTGATTAAAGATTATGAAGCCAAAAATTCTTTTTGTGTGGATTGACTCACATGGATGAATTGTTCAGCACAAAACGATCAATTTAGGCGAACAAAGTATATATAGTCAATTTTGATTTCATGTGGACTTTAATAAAGGTAACTCTGCGTATTTACACCGCCAGAGGGTGCGGTTTACACTAGCTAGTGTTAATTCAACACCAGAACACACTTTACTCTAAAAGTCCCCAACACTAGGATTTCAACATTCAAGATTTTGCTGTGTATATATATATATATATATATATATATATATATATATGTATACAAAACAACAAATTGGCTTGTACTGCTCCACTCATCCAGTTAACATACCACATTGATTTGAAGTTCCTTCCTTTATTGGTATTTGATGAGAACAGCATGCTTCGCCCCTTTTGTCCTTTGGGACCTCAGCATCCCATGTGAACTCTTTCTGCTCTTAATATTAATTGAAAATGACTTTGGCATCATTGTTTTTGCATCATTTTGTTCTATTTCTAATGGAAGCCTTTTGTTGTGGCTTTTGGATGCAGGATTGATTATTTATATTTTTATTTTCTATATATCATCCTTCCGAAACATCTAATAATGGTGGTCTATGAGAATCCCACAAAACCACAGTTTGTGGAAAGGATTCACATTTTGATGTCAATGGAAATGTGTTTCCCGTATTTACTTTGGCCGGACTAGTCAGCAGAACAGTGGTGGGTGGTTAGTGGGTAGAAGACAATAAAAAAAGAGAAAGGATTCTCACCAGACATTTTTTATTTGACGTGCACACATATGCAAATAAACAAACACACAATCATTTAGAATTTTGATGTAAACTCTAACCCAAGATGGTTGTGCTGTAATTGTTGGCCTTTACCCTTTAAGCTTTCCTGATCATTGTAAAGCTTTGTAGCTCCAATGCATCATCAATCCTAACCCAAGAAGGAGATTTATAGCCTGAGTTTGCCATTTAAGACGAAATGGCCTTTTTAAGTTTGAAATAATGGATGAAATAATTATATATTTGAACCCTTTTCTCTCTCTCTCTCTTTTAAAAATTTAATTGTTTTCAATAGATTGTCAAAGGAAGCATTCAACAGCTTGTTAATACAAAGGCAGAGATTGGTCAGGTTTTTCTTACTAGATGAGAAATGTGAAATGAAAATGCCATCAAAACATTTTTTCAAATCAGTCGGTTCCCTCAAGAGATACATTCAAATAAAAACTTTGAAACATGGAGAGCTAATATATTTATAAAGGTAGACTATTTAAAACTGTTGATAAACTTATTTTATTTTTTTACATTACAGTGATACATTTTGGTAGACCAACTGAAAGGCACAATAGTCCCAGGACATCACCCTAGTGATTTTGCTAGCCCTGAGGTGATTGTAGCCAAACATTTTTATGACAGTCTTTGATTCAGGCATTGAATTCAGATTGCACAGGGATGGGTTTTCCAAAAGCGAACGCAAGTTCAGTTAAACTCTATTATCAACGACCGTAGTTGCTTTTGGCAAACGCTTCCCAGAGCAGCTTATTTTCTTTCCTTCTCTTCTCAGAACGAATTTAGTCACTTGATTGAAAGTCAGAAATTGTTGGTGTTTGTGTTTGTTTCCATTGTAGTGTATGCACTTATTGAATAAAGTATCCAGCTCAAATGAGCATAGGCCCCTGGAACTGCATTTTGGTGTTACCAGCCAGCATTTTTATGTAATATTCCACATTATGAGGAATTTTTCGAATTAGATGGCTTCTTCTCTGTGACCTTTTACTTGCTCTTTACTAATTCTGGTGTGATGTGAAGAATAAACATGAGAGCTAGAAATAATGTAAAATCTTTTTCTTGTAAGATGCCAGATTTCAAGAAAGAGGGACATATTTTTGAAAATGTCCTCTCAAATAGTAAAACATGTCAAAAACTGTTGTGAGGTCATTTTAAGTTATTCTAACAATTTGAAATTATTATAAATTGGCCAAATAATGTTTTGCTTTAAATTGATACTTCACACAAAGATGGAAATCTGTCATTTACTCTCATGCCATTCAAAAACTGTATAACTTTTTTTCTTGTTCTGTGAAACGTACATTTTTTGGCCATTCACTGGAAGTCTGTGGGCTCAAGTGTTGCTTTGATCCCAACATACTGAAATATCTTTTTTTGTGTGTTCGACAGAGGAAATGTTTGGTTTGGAATGAAATGAAACGTCTCAAGGTTACGTATGTAACCCTAGTTCCTTGAAGGAACGAGACGCTGCGTCGAAACGCTTTTGGGGAACGTCCCTGACGAGACCGACTCTGAATATCGTGTGCCATCAGTCCATCGGAAAGGCGTGACGTCACGGGCGGGTGACGTAGCGACCAGGAAGCTATAAAAGCACGTGCCGTGCAGCTGGCTTCAGCTTCGAGTAGGGAAGCAAGCGCCGGCAGGGGTGCCGGGAGTATGGCTCTGCGACGCAGCGTCTCGTTCCTTCAAGGAACTAGGGTTACATACGTAACCTTGAGACGTTCCTTTTCAGGAACTCGAGCTGCGTCGAAATGCTTTTGGGGAACGATGTGCCCACGCTGCCAGACTTCCAAATCCCTGCCTAGTGTGTAGTCAAAAGAGCACAGCTAAGAGGAGAGAACAGAAGAGCCCGGCGTGGCTTGCATGTCAAGATCGTAAAATCGGACAAATGTGGAGGGCGTGGACCACCCCGCAGCGTTGCAGATGTCCAAGAGGGACACACCTGCTGAGAAGGCCTTGGAGGCCGCCATACCCCGAGTAGAGTGAGCCTTGGCCCCCAAAGGAGGGGGAAGACCAGAGGACTCATAGGAGACGTTGATAGCCTCGACTATCCAATGACTAAGGGTCTGCTTGGTGGCAGGAGAACCCTTGTTAGAAGGACCGTAGCAAACAAGCAATTGGTCTGATTTTCTCCACAGGGCAGCTCTGTGGACGTATGCGTCCAGTGCTCGCACTGGACACATACAGTTTAGCTTCTCTTGGTCTGGCTCCCGAAAGGGAGGAGGACAGAAGGCCTGCAGTACGATAGGTTGTGGTGTAACAGAGGGAACCTTCGGAACGTAACCCGCTCGAGGGTATAAGAATGCTTTGGCCATACCAGGGGCAAAGTCTAAGTAAGTAGGGGCCACCGAAAGGGCCTGAAGATCTCCAACTCTCTTTAGTGAGGTGATTGCCAGTAACAGGGCAAATTTAAGTGTCAGATGTCTATCTGAGATATCTTGTATTGGCTCGAATGGAGCTTTACAAAGAGCCTCTAGAACCACAACCAAATCCCAGGGGGGAACACGGGATCGTACTGGAGGTCTCAGCCTCAGCGCACCGCGGAGGAAACGTGTAACTAGGGGGTGTCTACCCACTGACTGACCATTGAAAGGGACATGGAAAGCAGCTATGGCCGCCACGTAAACCTTTAAGGTGGAGTGGGATAACCCCGCAGAGAGCCTGGCTTGTAAAAACTCCAGAACTGTACCAACTGGGCAGTCTGCTGGGTCAAGCTGGCGGTCTCTGCACCATGAAGTGAAGAGCTTCCACTTCAGGGCGTACAGTTTCCTCGTAGAGGGAGCTCTGGATTGGAGTAGGGTCTCAACAACCTCGGTTGAGAGACCAGCTGCTAACAGCTGTGCCCCCTCAGGGGCCACACCCACAGCTTCCACAACTCCGGGCGAGGGTGAACTATCGTGCCCTGCACCTGTGAGAGTAGGTCTGTCCTGATCGGTATCTCCCACGGAGAGCCGTCGAGGAGCGAGACTAGATCTGAGAACCATACTCGGCCCGGCCAGAACGGGGCTACTAGTAATAGACGGGCCCCGTCCCGGCGTACTCTCGCCAGAACTCCCGGGAGCAGAGCGATAGGGGGAAAAGCGTACAGACGAAGCCTCGGCCAGGTCTGTACCATAGCGTCCAGTCCCAGAGGAGCTGGATGAACTAGAGAGAACCAGAGGGGACATTGCGATGTCTCCTGAGTCGCAAAGAGGTCCACCTTATTTCAATGCTCGATAGACCGCTAGTATCTCTAGGCAATTGATGTGCCATGTTAGATGGCGACCACTCCACAGACTGCGGGCAGGGTGGCCGCTCATGACCGCACCCCAACTGGTGAGGGACGCATCTGTCGCTAGCGTTACACGGCGACAAGGAACTCCCAGCACCGGGCCCTGATTCAAGAACCAAGGTTTCCTCCACATGTCTAAGGCACGAAGGCACCGCCGCGTGACCTTGATAACTCGAAGTGGATTTCCCCTCGGGGAAAAGCCCTTGGACTTGAGCCACCACTGTAGGGGTCTCATGTGCAGCAGGCCAAAAGGTATCACGTTGGACGCAGCTGCCATCAGCCCAAACAATCTCTGAAATTGTTTGACAGTGAGTGACTGGCCTTCTTTGACTCTCTCGACTGATGTGAGGATCGACTCGATCCGAGCAGGAGACAGACGTGCCTGCATCGTGGTCGAATTCCACACTACGCCTAGATAGGTGGTTCTCTGAACTGGAGAAAGTACACTCTTCTTGGCGTTTAGTCTCAAACCCAGCTCCTCCATGTGTGCGAGAACGACATCTCGATGTCGAGCCGCCATCTGCTCTGATTGAGCTAGGATCAACCAATCGTCGATATAATTTAAAATGCGGATGCCCTGCATACGGAGGGATACCAGAGCCGCATCCATACATTTCGTGAACGTGCGGGGTGAGAGTGCGAGGCCAAAGGGAAGTACTCGATATTGATAAGCTTTGCCCCCGAAAGCGAACCTCAGAAACTTCCTGTGTTGTGGAAGGATGGATATGGAAGTATGCATCTTTGAGAGCTATTGTGACAAACCAGTCCTCGGATCTGATTTGAGCTACAATCTGTTTGACAGTGAGCATTTTGAACTTCAGTGGCATTACTGAGAGGTTTAGATGACATAAGTCTAAGATCGAACGCAACTCCCCATCCTTCTTTGGAACTATGAAATACCGACTATAAAACCCGGACTCCCTGACTAGAGGAGGGACCACCTCGATGGCCTCCTTCCTAAAAAGGGTATTCACTTTTTGTTCCATAACCAGAGCCTGCAGGAGGCCGACTATTGTCTTTCCACTGTGCGCAGGACCCATTGAGATACATTGGCAGTAGTTTCCACGCTGCTAGCTAATGTACTAAGGGAATCAGTCTCTCGAGACTGATCTCTGGAGTAAGAGGCCCCCGAAGGGGAGGCGAGCATCCCAGCTCTGCTACGCTCACGGGCGGAAATAACTGAGTAGTGCTCGCTGGAGGCCGCTGCACCCTGAAACTCCGGCAGGGTTGGCAGACCCACCTCCCGAGGGCACTGAGGTGAGACGGGCACCGTGTAATGAGGTGGACACCGCTCTACCCCAGTAGGGGCTGCCCTCTGTAGTCGTGACTGTTTGTACGCGGAGGGGGCTGCTCCCGCCCAGCAGTCCCTCCAGTACATCTAACTTCATGAGTCAAATAACTGTCATTATATTCCTCAGAATTTAATGAAATCAAACAATCAGACAAGTAAATACGGTCTGGATTGTGATACAATACACATTGAAGTGATATATTGAACTTCTCGAAGTTAGATAACAGTCATTAGATTCCTCAGAATCTAATGCAATCCAAATTCCTCAGAAGTTAGTGAAATCAAACAATCAGACAAGTAAACACGGTCTAGATTGTGATAAAGTACACATATAGTGATATATTGACTTCTCAGAGTCATATTCCTCAGAATTTAAAAATAATCAAACAATCAGACAAGTAAACACGGTCTAGATTGTGATACAGTACACATTGAAGTGATAGAACCAACTCCTGCTTATTAAATGGAGTTAAAAATAACCAGACACGCGGTCGGGTATGGAAAAATTCACATCAAAACTGAAAATGATGTAATACACGCGTTGCCTCGACAGCGCGCGAATAGCTTAGTCACACAAACAATATTAATCCCCTCGGAGATTAAATAGCTGCTCACTTACGCTGCCCGTATAATGACACTGTTTGTTTTATACTGTGCTTATGCAACTTTGTTTGTGCAACTACAAGCTCGCCGACGCCCTCCGTGTCAATCTCCTCGGAGAAAGAAAGGCAGAGCGTCAAGCCCGACGCTCGGGGGGAAGAGCCGAAGCTCGGGCTTCCAAACCCCGGAATCAGGCAGATCTGGTGGGTACGGTAGGAGATAAGGACGTGCCCGTCTCCATACCTTCCAGCAGATCGATCTGCGAACCCAGCGAATGCCGGCGCGGCTTCGCCTCGGCGAAAGCGGAACCGGCATCGCGAGGAACGCTTGCGAAGGCTCACTTCTCGAAGAGAGCCCTGCGGGATCGAAGCGTCCGCATTGGCATTCGTTCACAATGCGGGCAGTCGGCCCCCTCGAGAGCCGACTCAGCGTGCTTCGATCCCAGGCAAGCCACGCACAAACTGTGTGTATCCCCACTCGTAATGTAGCGAGGGCAGGGAGGAACACACAATCTATAACGTGGCTTGGAATCGCCCTTCATATGTTAGGTCTTTGCTTTTGTTTCGGCATATTGAGCTGTTTTAGCGATCTTTTAATGGCTAAGGGACAGACAACAATAAATAGGACCAACAGGACAGACTTTGACATGCACACACAGAGCGCTTGCTGACAGATTCGAAGCTGATACCAGCTGCACGGCACGTGCTTTTATAGCTTCCTGGTCACTACGTCACCCCGCCCGTGACGTCACGCCTTTCCGATGGAGTGATGGCACACGATATTCCGAGTCGTTCTCGTCAGGGATGTTCCCCAAAAGCGTTTCGACGCAGCTCGAGTTCCTGAAAAGGAACTTTACATTTTTATTTTTGGGTGAACTGTCCCTTTAACTGTCAACAGGTTTCTGTGAGGTTTAGGTTAATCTGAGTATGAAAAGAATTAAGAGGTCTTCACTAATACAGCTGTAACAGTCTGTGTGTGTGAGTGAGTATCCATGTGTGTTACTTTTTTTCCCATGAGAGAAATCTGGCAAGGGTCAGCAATAGGTTAACACTATACCCAGGTCTTCATCAGCACATGTATGTATGTATGTTTGTATGTAATGTGTGTGTGTGTGCGGGGGGGGTTGTGTGTTTGTGTCAGGTCAGCAATAGGCCGTGTCTAAATCAGAGGTGCACTGTGGTCAGGCAGGTCACCAGACACTCATAATCATAATGTTAATATACAGAACACCCATGCTTATTAAACCCAAAATGTACTCTCCACTCTACAAACATCCTTTATAGCCATTTTGTCAGTAAATCCATATGGTAAATGCCAGTACAGATCTATTTGGAGTTTAAAACCTTTGTCCCAGTCCCATCGGCCTCTGCAGACTACACGGTCGGGTTGTTCTGCTGAACTTGTCCTGAACATTTTTACTGCACTGCCACCAACCTTGCTCCGCCTGTAAATCTGACAGAAAATTTGTTTGGCCTTTGACCCACGGGTGTCCCTCACGAGGCTCATACAGCTGGGGTCTATTAAAACTATCACAGGGGAGGAACACTCTCTCCCTCTGTGTGTGTGTGTGTATAAGGACTAATGAGAGACTGAGGCTGTTTGACTCGAGCTGTAAATATTACCCCCTCCCTCAGGTTCGCATACACAAATGCATGCACACATCGCCACCGTCCTCTGGCAGAATTTCACAGGCCTCTGTGCTCTAAAATAATGGCTTGTGTTCTCACAGTAAATACTAACTATAGCTCTGTTGTGATATGTTTTTGCACTTTTCACCCTGTTCTCATTAGAAAAAAAACTAGTGAGATGAGGGAGTGGATGAAATGGCTTGTTTGGAGAGGTGAGGAGGTCATATTTACGGAAGCCAGCAGCCATGATTTTTGGGTCAGAGTAATTGGCAAATTTTTAACAACTGCTCCGGTAAGTCAAACCAATTGTGTTGTGTAATCCCGGTTAGAGTTGACCTCAGATCCGTGTGCCAGGCTGAAGAGCAGCATTCTGTCTCTATAGGAAGTGAGTTTTTACCATCAGAGCCAATGTTTAGTGTATTTTTCATAGACCAGGCCCATAAACTTTGGTGTTATGGGAAGCAATGCAGCATTTGTAAGCGTTCACTGCTTGCAATGTTAACTGCGGTCATAAATGTCTGAGAAAAATATACAGAGGCATTTTGAGCCAGTGTACAGGATGAAACTGTGTTGTGTGGGCAAAAGGTCTCTGACCTCAAGGCAGAGTGTTCCTTCCAAAAACATGACCTCTTAGACTGACTAATCCCATCATAGATTTTACTCAAAGTGACCCTCGTTTTACAGTGGTGGGAAGTTTCGTGTCTCCCACATGTCCGGGGCAGAGTGACACGTTTAAAGATATCCCTGGTATGTGCTTTCTTGCTACTATTGATTACGTGATGTTCTTTCACCCTGTTTTTCTTCCGTCGCCTGACTGTAGTAACATTGATATAATTATTCAAACATTACCAAACCCATTCCCAAGACATTGTAAATTCCCATTCACTGTAATTGAGTACCTTTCAAAGAAGTAAAATAAATCAGTTTTGAATTTGAACTCAATTCATCCCTGGGATGAATCAAAACAGAAGGGCTGTGTGCTGTAAATAGTGTGTAGCATTTTTTGCCACTCATTTGTCTGAGAGTGCAAAGGAGAGAAATTAGTGACAGCACAAGTAGCTAATGCACCACTTTCATTTCTTCAACATCACTTTTTTTTAAGCTCCCATCCATAAATGTTATTTTACCCTATGAATCTTTGGAGCTTTACTGCCTCTTTTTATTTTAAACTTGTGTATGAGTAACAAAAGATTTATAGATATATAGGCATAATATTTTTATTTATTTTTACAATAACTGTTAATTAATTCATTTTAGATAATGCATTAGGTGTATAATGAGCTAACAATGAAAAAAAAATGATATATATATATATATATATATATATATATATATATATATATATTTTTTTTTTTTTTTATTTATTTTTTTTTACAATAGTTACAATAGTTAATGCTAACACTTAAAGGAGTCATGACCCACAATTTTCACTTTTCCACGAGAATCAATGTAAGTTATGATTGCCTAACAATTATACACTGGCCGGGAAGCCGATATTTAAAAGTGAAGCGTTTGTTTACCTCAGGGTTTGTAAAATAGCCCACGTGCACGCGCACTCAAATACGAGATTTTGATTTCTTCCCCGTCTTGACGTCAAGACGGGGCAGGATATACCATATATGGACACCGCAGCAGGAAGCTCGCCCCTTCCCCTCTCCCCCTCATATTCAGTCGCGAAAGATGCTGGAGTAGTGCACACGTGAGTTGCTCTGTGATTGACTGCCAGAATCAACATGTAAATGTGTTTTCTCTACCAAGAACGGACCTAGCTATCAGAGACCAGTGGATTAAATTCATTTTTAATGATGCGGTTCCTTCAACCCTTCCACTGGCTTATTGTTAAGTGTTTGTGCTAAACATTGTACGCCGAAATCCTTCACAAATTTGGGGCAATATCAGGCGAAGTTGGCATCGAAGCTCGGGAAAAGCGCCATTCCAACAAAATTGCCTGCAATTGAAACGGTAAGACTGTGTTTTTATTGCTCTACTGTGTGTAACAAACAGCATAACTGCTAATGCAGCTATTGTATGCTATTGCGTCTGTCACTAGACAAATAAACGAAAGACTGGAGGTGAAGTAATTATTTATGTTCCCTGTAAACGGATTGCAAAAACGGACTTTTGACTGCATTATAATGATTTCTTAATTCAGAATATGATCAAGATTGCGTAGGTTGATGTGTTCGGGGAATTTGCCAGTTAATAGTAACATTTAAAGCCCCTTAAATGAACGAAATGACTCGAAAAAAGATTTGTTCATTTTGATGAACTAGTTTGAACAAGAGAGTCTGGCGTTGCCAGATTGGGTGTTTTTTCCGCTACATATTAAGGCCGGTTTACGGTGTGTTTTAGGTGGGTTTTCGTCTGGAAGGCTTTTTTAGAAATCTGGCATCCTACTGAACGAAGTTAAACTGAGAGAGCGTGGCGTTCACAGACACCAGAATGAACGACTTCACAGTAACGTTCATCAGGCAGTAATGCGGTACGTTCAGTTCATGTTCGCCCAAAATATGAACGAGTTCATGAACTATCGTTAAATGAACGCGTCCAGGCACAACTCTGGCGGGAGTATTAGCTTCGAGGTATGGGGAATGGCTGCTAACTTACTTTGCAAAAAACAAATGACTGAGATCATCATGAATTCGGTTATTGTTTATTTATTGCCTAACGCTTACATGAGGCCCCGTCTAGTTTGTGTGTGTGTGTGCTCACGTCTTATATTTGTGTGTGTGTGCTGTGCTCACGTCTCATATGAGTAACTTTATGTGCGTAGATAGTTCATATACATGTGTGACTAGTACTTAGTATATATGCAAGCGTGTTTCATATGTGTGCGTGAATGAAGTTTGATTTAAGCCCTAAATGGCGCTGGCCGGGAAGCCGGTCGCGTTCATTCACAACTTGCGCCATGATGTCAGTTTGTAATGATATGCTAAAGCATTACCTGCGGTGTCAACCCCCCTCCTTCCTGCAACCAATCAACGTGCCCCTCATTTGCATTATTATAATGACCGTCCACGACAGCCAAAATATCGCATCAGATCTCGCGAGACAATAATGCCTACAGAGATAAGGGTCTGAGGAGCTCTGTGTTTATTTTTTTTCCAATTTTCTTTTTTAGAAGGGCCTGAAAGACTATAATACAGCAGTAGGTATCCAAGGTAATACGAGGGTATGACTCCTTTAAGAATTTGTATATATTTAAAATAGATGTTCCAGATATTTTAGTTGCATTTTATCAGATTAAGCCCAGTTTGTCTCACTTTTTTTCATGACTGTCTCACTTTGGTCATGAAAATTGAGAAATTATCACACTGTTACAGGAAACAGCCTGCACTTCCAGGAGCTTGTGTGCTTTAGCTTTCATCCTCCCTTAACCTTGAATCTGTCAAACTTGTATAATTTTTGACAGACAATAACACATTTCTCAGCTCATTTGAGAATGGATGTGCTTGGGTGGTCAGGGACCTCTATGGATTGCACACACACACACACACACACACACACACACACACACACACACGCACACACACACACACACACACACACACACACACACACACACGTTCATAGTGTGTGTCACTTCAGCATTCAGTACATTGGACTGAAGACTGACCACAGGCTACATGAAACCACTGACCGGGTTGAGTATCCGCCCTAGGTTCATAACCAGTCCAAACCGGATGCTGGGCCCAACAGCAGCCGGTCTGTACTGCTAGTAGTTCTGACAGGCGCTAACACAACCCACTCAGACAAGAACACATACACTGATGGTCTGAACAATAATTTATTCTATCATATTTGTCCTTCTGTTATGGATAAACTCTTAATTGTCCCTCTTTGTAGATTAAGTACAGTTTAGATGGCCTGATCCACGCAGATGTTTATACTTTTTGTCATTGATGGCTCACTTTCATTGCCCTGCAGTGAAAGAGTCCCAGTGTCTTCATGAAAGTTTGACCTGATCAGTGGAAAGTCATGGAGGACAGAACACGGATAGAATGAGTAAGCCACAATCATGGCTGCTTAGCTTGTTTATGGAGGAAATAATATAATATGCTGTAAAGCCTATGCTAACCTGCCAAGCTTGAACTAAATATTTTGTAAATAGTTCCATCTTCTGACATTTGACAGCGTGTTTGATGCTTTCAGTGCATTTGTGATATCAAATGCTGGATGTAGGTTAAATGTAGGGAGCCATAAATTTCATTACATTGCTTAATCACACATTAAAGATTTTATCTTAATTGCTATTCTAAATTTCAGTGTAATATATTGTATTATTGTCTTAGTCTAATGATGGTGTGGACACCAGAGATACTCTCAATGTAACAAACGTAAGATCAAGTGACCAGTGCCTAAATAAACAGTCATGACTATGATGAGGAGACTAGTTAACCAACCTCACACCCTTGCAAGGAAGTTTTTACAGTCCTGTTAAAAATGACTTGGTGGAAGAAAGAGAGGGAAAGAGGGGTGGGGGTGGAAGAGTCAAGGCTTTCAGTGGCCTTCTGGGACTCACTTACAGTCAGTGAGTTTCTTATAGCTGTCCCTGGAGTGGCATATTCGGTCCATGCAGAAATGAATGGCCATGGAAGTTATCACAGTTTACACTACTAGACCAGAGATGTGTCAGCAATCACATTTCAAAAACCACTGAAATGTTGTTTCATGTATCAAGTTACAGTTATGCAGACAAGGTTAATATTTTAAGTATGGGCAGCTGAAGTACATAAAAGCATTATTTGCAAATGATGACCTGAATACAATATTTAGATAAAGGTTTAGATATGAAAAAGTACCATAAATACAACTGTTATTCTGTCAAATTACTATATTATTGCATATTAAGATATTGTTAGGCATATATGACTATAATAATTGTATTGTATGTTTATTGTAATAATATAGTACAACTAGAAAATTCATATATTGTGTAGTAATTCAATAATATAGTAATTTATGTATGACTTAATGACTGTATTGAATCAATTTGAATGTGATTTTTTTTAATGTAACATTCTCAAGTTATATAAATGTATATATTATATGCATATTTTTAAGGTATTTATTTACATTATACTGATTGTGTATAAACCTTTTTAGCTAAATATCTATATGTATGTAACATTATTATGTTTATTATTATTGTTATTATTAATATTTTAGTTAGTTATGTATAACTGCATGGCACTGGGTTTTTTTTACATTCCAGCCACCCAGTCTAGAGGTACATACTGATGAAATTATTTGAAAATTTACCCTTTCTACAGGCAAAATTTAATATGTAATATTTTTTGGGAACTGCTGCCTTAATCATGTCATTGAAGTTTCCCCAAAAAATATCTGCATGGTTCTCTCCAGATTACAACCCTCTGTTTCCTCTTTGTTTCGCCACATCTTTCCTGGATCACAGCCCTCAACTGTCGTGAATGTCCATTACCCTGGTGATGGCCATTGCCTTTGAGTTCACACTCCATGGGCTGCTAAAGCCTCCTGAATATGTGCTTTGGACAATGAGGTGACTTTAAACCCACGTCATCTTTCTTCTGTTAGACAGAAGCCTGGCAGACATGGATCCCGATTCAGTTTGGTTTGAGAGAAAATATTGAGCCTGGAGCTTGACCAGTGCATTGGAGGCCTTGGAAGGGCAGAACAGTGGTTGAGACAAGTCTACATGAGATGACAGTCTCCAAGAAAACTGTGTCCAAAAACACAAGCTTCTATAACAAGCTCCAAAGAATTTTCCCTGGCCTCATGAGCCCAGTGTCAAACAAATCTTTCTGTTCATAGAAGGATGATGCTTGCAATGTTTCATCCATCCACTACTGATGATGACACAACATGAATTGTTGCTTGTTCATTTTTTTAAGGACAGCCCCCATTTATAAAATATATTAAGTATAAAATAAATAATTAATCAAATTGGCCACCCAGTTTACAGTGCCTTGATCCTAGACTTGAGATGGTAACAATAGAGCAAAAGGCAATGATGATGATTTCAGAGAAGCTGGACCTATAACCAGTAATAGTTTTACAGATCCTTCTGTTTTGAGGCCTGCAAATGGATTATGCCCTTCCTCAGAATGAGGGAGACTAAAAGAGAAAAGGATCCCTGAAGTAATGCACTGGTAATGTGAAAGCATCACTTTGAAGTGTTCTTTGAATTAAATAATCGGTGTAATTTAGTAATCGGTGCATTAACCGTTATATTTGGTGCTGCCAATGCACATGACATAAAATAAAATGTCTCTTAAAGAGTCTTTGTTTCTGTGTTTATGCTATGGAGTACAGATTGCTATTCTGAACTCTTTTGAGCTGTATATTTCTTATTATTCTTTTATGAGTCAAATTGCCTGTTTCACTTCAAGCTTTCACTGAAATGATGTAGGATTTTGACCAGTGCCATTCACTTTCAAACATTACTCCTTGAAAAGGAAGAAAGACATCTCTTTGAAGTTTATACGAAAAAAAAAGTGAAAAGAGTTGAAAGAATGTGGAGCTTTAAGATGTCTGAATAGGTACAGTATGTGGCATGGTAGCGTGTTTCTCCACAATGTTTCCAAAAAGCCATCAGGAATGATCAGTGAGCTGAGGCGAGTTTCCAGAGGCTTCTCCCACCTCAGTGACACCCTGCAGAGAGCCTGTCTGAGGTGGAGGAAAAGAGTGAACGCTTATCTCAACCCAGAGACATAGACAATGAATATCCACAATCACTGTTTTCAAACTGGGATGTACAGGTCCAGAAGTGAGACCGCTTTGAAAAGCTGGCCTTCATGATCTGATTTAAATACTTAAAACAAAGACTTATGGGTTGCACTTTATTTTACAGTACGTGTACTAACATGTACCTTACTTATAGTGTACTTACAGTGTATTTATCTAAGAAAGTTCTGGTAATACAAGGTAACTACATGGGGTAGGGTTAGGTTTAGGGGTAGGTTCAGGGTTAGTACCTAGTTATTACATAGTTATTGTAATTACTATAATAAGTACATAGTATGTACATGAGGAACAGGACTGTAAAATAAAGTGCTACCGACTTATGATTAAAAATTAAAAGGAAATATATAATATTCTGCACTATTTTGTGGCACTAATCAAATAAACAAATTTATGCCATTGATCTCTTGAACATCTTTGTAGAAACAGCTAGACATTCAGACTCAGGCATTCAACTTTTCATTAGTATCGTGAACATATAAAAACTGCAACATGTGACAAAGGCAACATAAAAGTGTTTTGCTAGTAGTTTTTTTTTTTTGGATTACACTATATTTCTTTATACATTCGTACTATACTTCTTTCACACAGATCTGGAAGAGTCTGTGGAAATGGATAAGGATTCATAAGTTAGAAGACTGAGTCGTCAAGATCCAAGATGAATAGCATTTATTGTAGCTTGGTACATCCCATTCTCAGTAAACAACGTCTTTGTGCTTTTGCAAAATATGTGTGTTCCATGGACTGTTGCAGGCTGGAAATGTGATATTTCTCAATTCTTTTTTACGTATGCTCCCTCCAGTCTCTCTCTGTTTGTCTTTCTGTCTTTCCATCATTTCACCCACTGCCCTCTCTACTTGTAATTATGCTAAAATAAACAGTAACTCAAGCAGCCACATCACTCGACAACAAAACGTAACGACAAAAACATTCCCTGCTTTAGTCAAAACAATGTGGTGAAATGCTCCAAAGAATTTGTTGCGTTCTGAAGAGGTTTTGATCTAAAAATATAAGTGCATTTATGCATTAATATTTAGCACAGTAATTCAAAAAAGCATGTTCTATTTGCACAAATAGAATGTTATGGTAAAGTGATACGGTAGCCTGAAGCAACAGGATAATGTTTGCACCAGTAACATCTCTACAGTGAAAGCTGTCTGTATAACTTTGCTCTACTGACCCTGAAATGACCTGTGATGTCATTGCACTTCTCAAAAGACAGATGAAGACCTACTGTAAACTGACTGGCTGTTATATAATGCTGAAACTGCAAGCCACAGCTTTGCATTTTAGCTTGCTCTCTTTTTGATGGTATGCACAGCAAACACCTCAAACTAAATTTTGTCCACACACCTTGCCTCGATCGTCATCCCTCTCAAACCAACATGGTGTCGGTTAGTACAATATTTCCATCCAGTGTGATGCGAAGAACCAATTTTAAATATCTGGGCCATGCATTCCGCCTGTTTTCTTGCCATTTGCCTTGAATGAAAACAAACCAAAAACATGACAGATTCCTCTGGGGCCTATCTTGGAAGATTGTGCTCACCATCAAATCACCAGTCACCAAAGTTTTGTTTATCTTTGTTTGAGTGGTTGTGTGGGTTTGTCTTGTTAAGCACTCCACATTGCATCAGAGGCTGTTACTCTATGGAATTTAGGGAAGGCTCCTGTTCTTGTTCCAGAAGTGGTTACATGCACTTGGCAACCGTGAACCCAGTAGCTAAAAGCACTTACTAGATTTCATCTTTTTGACTTAAAAAAAAAAACAAAACCCATATTAATTAACTTGACTGCATCAAAAAGGCTCTGGCTGCAGTAGTGCTATAACAATATAATTTTTTGGACTTCAACATACCCGAACTAAAATAGCTTAATACTACAACTCAACCGATACCATGACAAAAACAGGAAAAGTAACTGAATAATAGATAACCCATGTAGAACTTATAATTTATTTTATCTATAAATAAATAAATAAATAATACCTGACATTTCTCACTTGGCCAATGTTTTCCTGCCCTGCTTTTTAAGCATTACTTTACCCTATAAAAAATATAAAAATTTATAGAATAACTATGGTGAGCAACTACCAGTCAGTGATACAGCCAAGCTTACAGGTATGTATAGATCTTTGCAACACTGGTAAGTTAGCTAAAAAGATAAAGCCAAATTATGGATCTCAGTTGCACTGAAAGACGGTGCAAAAGCTCACGCCAGAAAATGAATCACACTCATTTAACTTATATTTGAGGGCATGAGCTAGGAGAGGAATATATGACCAAAATATATATATGACCAAAATATATGTATGACGTTCGCTTAAGTCATAAGACGGGCATTTTAAATTGTGTGTATATTTGACTGTTGAAGTGCAAAAAGTAGTAAAAGTGATCTGAATTCAGGTGTGTGTGATAATACTGGACTGAGTTCTTTTTTTAAGGTTTATTGCGCTTAACTCTTTTTAACATCAAGAATGTCCTGTGCTTTATTTTCTTATTCATTAATGTTTTTTATTCACTCTTAAATGGTCAGTAACTTTAAACAGTCCTTTGCTGCAGGGATAAAGTTTGGCACGGCCAGTGTACATGCAGGGATTGGAAAACCGGGAACTGCCTAAATTACACTGTCAAGGTCCAGAAAAGTATGAAAGACATCATCAGAATAGTCCATCAATTTTGCAACCATAATGTTATGAAGTGATCAGAATACTTTTTGTACACAAAAAAAAAAAAAGTTTATTCAACAATTTATGACCTCTGTCTCTCCGCATCACCGTTGCACCATTTTGGAGAATATCCAATGAACGCAAACTGCATACACTATTCTGTGTCAGCCGCGACACAAGGATGCATTTTCTATGTGTATTTATGATTTGATATGTGAAAGAAAAAAGCACATCCGTGCAGAGCGTCTGACACAGAAGGGCGTACTGTGCTTGCATCCAGCCGATATTCTCCAAAATGGTGCTACAGTGATCCACAGTCGAGACACAGAGGAGATAAATAGTTGAATGAAGTCGTTATTTTTGTTTTCTTCACGTAAAAAAAGTATTTATAGGTTTAGAACGACATGGGGGTAAGTGATTAATGACAATTTTCATTTTGGGTTGGAGAATGCCATTAAGGCCTGTTCACACCAAGGACGATAACTATAAAGATAACGATAAAGATATAGTTCTCAATAAATCGTTCTCAATATTAAAGAATAGCAGAGTCCACACCACAGCTATAATGATAAAGGCACAGCGAAACAATATAGTTGGAATCACTTTCAGAACTTTTTTTTCCCAGTTGATGAATGATAAACATTGACAGCCAGAATCAATTATGCTGCATTGAGCTCGAGATTTTTTAAAAGTGATATTTTGAACAGTGATATTTTTAAGTAATTTTGTAACTTCGCAAAGCTAAAATTAAATTTTCAGCTTCCATTACGAGAGAGAGAGATAAAAACAGATTCTGAACACTATACCCTACTGGTTATGCATTCTCCATGGGAACAAGAACAAACATCAGAGCAGGCTATGTTCTTTATAGTCTCTGTATATATATATTATGGCTAGAACTTATTTAAATGATCAGACTGCCTTCTTTTCCCAGTAGCCAAATCCAGTTTTCGGCCACATTCTTTTCATGGATTGGCTGAGGCTACTCTTTCCAATTCAAATGCCATGGAAAATCTCTTCAGGTCTCAAAGGGGATTGATATGCAGGGAATAAGTGGAGGAAGACATCGGGGAGAGTAAAATGACCTGCACGAAAACATAGAGGATGTCCCTTTTCACTAGGGGGTTTTCCTTATGCTGTTCTGTTTGTTTTTGAAGTGGTATGTTTGAGGCAGAACTCCACCAATGGTATAAGGAGTTCCATGGGCCTGCATGCTCACCGCAGAGGTGCTGCACAGGGGAAAGCCTCTGCCAGTGCTCTGGCTCTGGTGCCCTGGGCAGCCGCCCCAGTGGTTTATGGTACAGTACCATGGCAGTGAAAGCGTGGCCAGTGCTCCCACATAGTTTATGGTCAAACTGAAACATTACAGCCCAGAGAACGCTACCCATCTCTGCCAGACAGCATGCATAAGATCAGCACTGAAAACATGTTAATCATGAACACCACTGTGCAAAGCGTTTATGAATGTGTGACGCCATGGAACACAGCGTGTGGTGGTTTGGTTGTACTTTGGGTTGAGCAGATGAAAGGCTGCATCAGATTTGTTGAAGCCATGTTAAGAGTATTGTTTATTAAGGCTGTCCATTGCAAATGGCATGCAGTCAGTGACTCAGGTATCAGTCTGCATTTGTACTCAGACCAATAACTAAATACTGAACAAACAAACAATATTATTTGATGTCTTTTCAATGCCTTCAACTACCACAATTATGTATTGATCTTCAATTGTGGAATTTGAAAATAAGTAAAATATTAAGTTTTATCTGGACTGTGCAGTTGGAGGCAATTACGGAATAAACATTGCATGACATTCAAACTTTTAAAACTGGTAATGAACAGGTTTTTTGTTATTGAAGTACTTAATTAGAGACTGACTTTGCATATAAGCTGATTTAGGGCTATATGTTTTTGAAAAGAAGGATTTTGCTCGTTTCCGATAATAATGAAGTAAGTTTTTGTCAAACACATTCCTGACAACTTAAAGAAAAACGTATAGAATTGTATCATGATGTAAAGGCAAAAGCTATTCAGTTAAATTATTAAATGTTTCAACGCAATTATATTATGTTGTCCAGTGCTTTTATTTCAATATAATGAGAGGACGAAAGGAATTCCTATTTCAATATAATTTCAAGAGCGTCAATATAATAACTATAAAAATGGTTTTGCTTATCACACTCATTTGATATGCATTCAATAATCAGCATTTTCCGATTTGACCTCTTTTTTGTTATTATAATTGTCAGTTTGGGAATAGCAGTGTTTATTTTGTCAAACACATTTCATGCATGTTTCATCTCTTTCTCCTATCCTCTGTAACTAGGACATTTAGCACATTGGAGGACAAATACATTCTGTGTTGAGGATGTTCCTTTCATTATTTGGAAAATAAAAAACATACAATACTAAAAAATACTTACAGATCTAGGAGTGTTTAGTTCATGTTTGTTGCTTGGGGTTACCATGACAGACAGCTTCCTTGAATTCATCTTGAGTCAAAAGAAAATAGCCTTTTCTCTTATCCCTTTATGTCATCTTTTTGCCAAATTCAGATCAAAATCATATGTGGTTGTGATTACCTTGACCCAGTGGAGACTAGGCGCAGACTCTCTGCTGCTAAGTCGAGTGCTGCCATGTTACTCAAGACTGTTTACTTTTTTCATGGTCAGTTCCAAAAAAAGTCTTGACACCGTCGAATGAAGCCCTTTTAAAGCTGACGCTTAATTTTATTCATACTTAACCTATTTAGGTAACCTTTCTCCAACCAAGCTGTCCCCTGAGATTAAAGATAATTTTTGAAGAAAAGACCTGGCAGTACGTCAATGCTAATCTGGCAACGAAAGCAATAGCACATTACATAAGTAGCCGCCATTACTGTTGTGGGCTGGTGTAATTGATGTAATTGATGTTTTTGTCCTGAAGTGACTTGTGTTTTCAAACAGTTTAACTTGCAAATACATTAAGGCCTGTGTTTCAGCACAATTTAATATTTAGAAATAAACCTGTTAATCTTAGTCCCTACAGACTGTGATTAATTCAGTGTTATATCACCAAAAAATTACATATATCTAATGTGCTGACTGTCTGACAACACTAGAGGTCTTTAGCTATAAATTAAGCTTAAACAACACTCTTTGTAAAGACAATCACAAGTGGCCCTTTTATTAATTTCAATTGACTCACCATTGCCAGAAACCAATACAACAACATAGAAAACAAAGTGGGAGTTGCCTTGTTGTAAATCGCTGCCATCACAGTACAAAAAAATTGAAGAAAGTGAGATTTATTCTTTTGAAATCAACCCCCAAGTGTAATATAATGTCAGGTCTGGAAATAAGATTTAGTTATAATTTTCATATGCTCTCCCTCTTTTTGGCAGACCCATTCACGTGCAAAAACTACTAAAGCCCAAACTATTGAACTTTAAAACCATTGAGGTAACAGCTGAGACCTATTTGCATCTAAAACTCACTAAAGAAAATTGCTGTCACTCAGATATTTTCCTGTTGCCGAGCTTAAATGATCACAAGATGAGTATAAGAAAATGCACAGTGGATCTAACGGTACTTGGTTCTTAAAGTGCGATGTCTGACCAATTTTTTTTCCCTATCACTCTTTTTCTATTCTAAAAATGACTGTTATGTGTTTGCACTGTGTCTCACCTCTCTTGTAAAGTGATTTCACAGCACATGAACACATACAGTGACATGCACGCACATCATTTTTCAAAAGATGGTCTCTAGTATATTATTATAAAACCAGCACGCAGTGTGATTTCTCCCTCCTTGTGCCAGAAGACAGTCATACCTCTCTTTGCATTGATGAATATCTTCAGAGTACTGTACCCAGTAGCCAGGTACACCCAGTTGGCTGTTTCCATTAGGTTGTCATGGCAACATGTATTAGATATGATGAATTAGGTCAGTAAGATGGATGACCTGTCTTGGCATTCATGGCAGAACATCTTGATTCAGATGTCTATTTCTACCTTTTGGGAAATTAATAGGTATAGAATCTGATGAAAAATAGCATAAATGACAGTTATTGGTTAATATTCTGTGTGGGTATGTCTTGCAGATGGCTTGCAGTCACCCATGCAAAGCAACATGGTCATGCTTTTCATAAATTAGAGAACTGTTCACCTTCTATGCGGATTAATGGGTTATGCAAAATGTTTATGATTCATTAAGTGATCTGTATTATATTAGTTGATAGTAGGTATTATGCATGCTTATTTCTCCTATGTTTGTTTGTTTTCACTTTTTCCGTCATCCAGTGCTTACTTTAAGGTAATCTTTAAAGACTAATAATTTAATTACACTGTTTTGTAGTCTTGAGCAGCTCTCAAATTGAATATTAGTTTTTCATACTGTACAGTATAATGCTGTAATGCCTAAATTGACTTAATTTTTAAGGTCAGATTTACTAAATCAGTGGTTCTCAATTTCAGTCTTCGCATACCATCGCTCTGCATATTTGCATGTCTCTCTTATTTAACACACCTGATTCAGATAACCAGCTCATTAGAAGAAAGCTATGCATGAACTGTTTTCCCATTGTATCCCTACACAATGTTCAGTGCTCCCTACTCACGGAGCACAGGAAATCTTCACTTCGGAACAACGGCTGCATCTGAAAACTTAAAAATGCTGCCTTCGGAGGACGCATTCCAAGGTAGGCATCAAGACACGTCCAATGTTGGCTTCAGTTACTGTCTCCAGAGATGCCTTCATTTGGCCAATTTTTGAAGGCAGCATAGATGTATTCTTCGCTGCCTTTGATATCCCACAATCCTGTGCGTTCCATTCTGTTACAGTTAAGCTCAAAAATAAAGATGGCGTCTGAAGGTTGCGGTCAGTTTGTGTTTAAATTAACATTTTTGATCAACGTTTTTCACTTTTGATGTCATTTCTAGCGAGAAATTAATGTTGCAGGATTTAAATATTTGCTTAGTTATCACCAAAGCTCTCCATATTTTGCTGGATCATTAAACCGTTACATTGCCTCAAAAGTTTCACAAGTTGTCTTCGTACAAAAATGCTGCCTGCAAAATCATTGCCTAAGTTTTTGGATGCAGCCAATCATTCAAAGATTCCATTCAAAGATTTGAGTTGGCACAATGGCACACAAAGCCATTTGGCTTTCTTACAGCTCTGGTCATTTTGATTAGCTCAGCATGAAAAGAGCTTTCCTGGAGCATTTCAAAATGCACTGAGCATTTTCAAGCTGGTAGTGCAACTGAAGCAAACAATTAACTATGGGTGGCAAGGCACTGTCAAAAGATCCCTTGAATAAAGTTGTGTACAGGCACAAGTCAGGAGATGGATGTCAAAGGATTTATCAATGCCTAGAAGCACAGTGAAGTCTATTATTAAAAAGTGGAAGGTATTTGGTACAACACAGACCCTCCCTGGATCAGGACATTGCTCCAAACTGGATGAAAAAGCCAGGAGGAACTGTTCAGAGAGGTGACCAAGAGGCCTACAGCAACTCTGAAGCAGCTGTTGGAATTTATGACAAAGAGGTTTACCTTCCAAGATGACAATGACCCAAAGAACAAAGCAAAACTGACCACACAGTGGTTAAAGGAGAAAAAGGTAAATGTCCTTGCTTGACCTAGTCAGAGCCCAGCCTTAAACCCTATTGAAAATCTGTGGAATGACTTGAAGACTGCAGTCCACAAACAGTCACCATAAAATTTAACTGAACTTGAGCAGTTCTACAAAGAAGAGTGAGCAAATATTGCAAAGTCTGATGTGCAAAGTTAGTAGAGAGACAGACACCTATCCCAACAGACTATAACAGACCAAAGGCTGTAATTAAAGCAAAAGGTGCTTCAACAAAATACTGAAACAAGGGGGTGATACCTTTTCTAACTCTGTGATTCTGGGTTTTCATTTATTTATTTGGATGTTATAAGATACACTGAGTAAATGCTGCTGGATAAATCAAAAATAGTCCGTCTTCAATTCAGGCTGTGAAGCAGCGAAATGTGATTATTTTAAAGGGGGGTGATTCTTTTCTCTAGCCAATGTATACCCTCCCTTCGAACTGGAATTGTGTCGGAATATCCTATGATGTCCACTTTGCAGGGCACTTAAAGTTATGGTCGAATAAAACAAACAAAGAGTAGTTTTTAGTCACCGAATAGTAGTTTTCTTAAAGAGTAGTTTTTAACACCAAAAGAGGGTTTGTACTGGCTTAAAAGTATAGTAAATCTGACCCTTAGTATTTTATTTTTAATTATTTAGACTAAAATAATTTAGAGCATTGTCCATTTATCTGCCATTACAATAAATTATTGGTATTGGCCAAAACTTTAATATGACTGCATCCCTAGAAACATCATTTAACAATGTTCCTAAAGCACATCCAAAAAGAAAAGACAATACCATATGTTCTGTTAGAAGCACATTTATTATTTATTTACATTTTATAAAATGTGTGTCACTGTGTTTGACCACAACATCCACATGTCTTAAATGCAGCTCATATTAAGGCATTAACTACTCTAGGAACCTGTGGGCACACCATGAGCACCAGCAGATCCAAGTACAAATGTGAGACTCATACAATAGAGAGGCAGTAAGAGACTCCTTGAGTACAAATAGCTCTTCTAGTTGTTATCTGCATCATACACATTCAATATAATGCATTTCCACCAACCCAGCCAGAGAAAATATCATAGCTCCACTTTATTTTTCTTGCATGGTCGGTTTTCCTAAACATCTATGGCTTGAAGAAATATCAAGAAAAATCATAATTAAAAAATCTCTTGTGTGTGCGTGTATGTGAATGTGCCCGTCTCTGTCTGTGTGTAATGTAAGTAAATGGAACTGGGATTTTTGAACAAAGGGAACATTCAGATGGTGCCATGGAGACGATCACTGCCGGGGATGTTAAGCCATCGGCGCTGGAAAAAGTTTGAGATCCAGAGAGCAGAAGCAGGTGTGTGGGATCTCGTGGTGTGTGCTGTACACTGATAAAAAGGAAAACCCATACAATTCCCAATGTTTGTCAGGAGTAGAGGATCACATGCACATGCATCAGTTTTGTCCTTTGTGTAAGCTTGACAATGTTGAGACGTTGTGCTTTACTCTGACTCTCTAGAAAGTAATTCATTAGTGGGGTAATATTCAGAATCTGCTCCTTCATTTTTAAAATAGCAGAACTTTATAGCGTTCTGTAACAATTCTCACACCTGAGGTTTTTTTTTGTTTGTTTTTTTTAAGTTAATCAGAACAGAAATGCCATTCTCACATTTTATTTATTTCTTAAACTGATATTTAGCAGAACCATGACAAATGTAATCTTATTCCTAAATGAATAACCAGAGCGGTTCTTTTTAGTGAATCAAAAACATATAACGCAACCAGTGTAGTCCAGTTAATAAACAAATTGTTCTTTTTAGTGAATCAAAACCATACAAATGGCTCCCTAAAACCTCACAATCTTCCTCTGAGTCCACACCTTTGTGATGTAATGCCACTTATTGGGTAGAAGTCAGTTTGGGCTCAGCAGAAGTGTGCATTGAGGGTGCATAGCAGCCGGAAAGGGCTTTCTGAAATCTAAAATGTCAAATGGAAAACTCTACAGTGTCGTGGACTTAACAGACATGCGCACACGGCGACCATTGTAAGCCCACAAGAACACAAGTTCACTTGAATTGTGTCATTTAGGACAGGGCCATTGTAGTCTGAGTCAGTTCTTTTTAGTAAATCAAAAACGCATCACATGACATGTGTAGTTCAATTGCTGAACTAATGACTCTTATGAGCCTGTTCTTTTTAGTGAGTCAAAGCCATATAAATAAAATATTTAGGTTTTTTTAGGCCAGTTATTGGATTATATTTGTTCTGCCTATAAAAAGATAGTGGAAAGTCATGAAAAAATCTTTCCTCTTTGGTAGATTATTATTTTATTTTTTTTCATTCTGTTTTTAAATAAATTATCTCATCTTTTGCCAATTGAATTATCTTTCTCCAATTGTATTTATTTATTTTAAAGACTGAACCGAACCGTAATTGTAACAATTAAATTTCTTATAATGCACATCCTTGTTTCATTACTGTTGACATATATTATGAGGTGACAGGGCTCCAAACTGTCCAAACTAAAACAGTCGCAAATGTGACTAAAATAGTCGCAAATGCAACCAAAAATGTTAAATTGTGAGTGAAGTAGTTACTGAGGTTGCCACTGGCAACAAGGCCTATGTATTTACAATTTATAACTTAAACACTTGCATGTAATGTCTATTTTCTTGATTGTTTTGCTATCGCATCATTTGCTATTTTCAGGTATAAAACAGAGATAATGCGCATCAAAGTTTTAGTGGAAAAAAATAGTTTCCTTACTTGATTTTTTGTTTGGAGCGCTGGGTGAGGTGTGTGAGAACATGATACAAATCAAAGTACCTGAGTCAGCCTGAACCGCATCTATATCAGATTTCCAGCATGTGTACACATCTAACCGTATATTTCTTTTCACTAGCCAGGTGTCATTGAACCCTTAGGCTATGTTGCAGTGGGATATTCAGAAGCAGGGGCCAAGTCCCCGAACAGACATACCACACTGATCCCCTTTGGTGGACCATAGGGGCCTACGGAAGTACCACCCTCTGTGTCTCCAAACTGTACACCCCCCTGCAGACTCCCAAACTATGTCCACATTGAATACTGGGATCCCTCAGGGCATGAAGGGCAATTAAGCTCAGTACAGACACCTTTTCTTAGACTAAAAAACACCCTGGTACCCACAAAAACCGGCCCCCGCAGTGTATGGTATTTATTTGCCTCCTCACACACGTACACATATGCAGACACATTCTTGACTAAGTACATTCTCATACCTTAAGCCACATTCTGTCCAGCCTCTCACACCTGGAACCAATGTGTGAATGACCAAATAAAGGAAGGTATGAACAAATGACCAAACAAGCAAGTGTAAAGAGGAGTAATGAGTCACTTTATTCACCTTTATCAATACACATGTACACACACACATCATTAGAGCCACCCCATACCTCCAAAATACCTGTCCATTTTCACAGACCTTTATCTGAACAGTTACCATCTAAGAGTAACACATTATCCATCCCTCCTTTTTAATGTTTCATCCTAAGGGTTGGTCAAGAATTGTGATTAATCATTGATACATTAGAATGATTATATATCTAGTAAGCATTTGATGATTGAATGTCTAGATACACAGGCTTTTGGTGTATACATGAGCAGGTTTGTGTGAGTTTTTGTGTGCAGGAATCATTAGGCATCTCTTTTATTGACCTCTTTTATGGGTGAGCATAAAAATTCTTGCGTGGCAAGAACATAATGTTGTTTTAATTTCATGTTGGGCGACTACAAAGAACGCGACCCTCCTAAACATCTACTCTGAAGCTTAGACCGAACTCCTCTTGTGAACAAATAAGCCAGAGGCTCACTCCAGAGGACGTTTAACAAGTCACACCAGACAACGTGTAGATATGTGCAGTATCCTATTATATACTTACATCTGCACTTTAGCTTATATCTGTCTAGAATGTTTGCTGTACATCTCACCACCAGTTGGCTGAGGCTCTCTGTCTCTTTTAGAATGTAAGTGCAGTGTTAGATGATAGCAGTTTGCATGCAACAGCATTATTGCAATCTAGTTTTGTCTCATACGTTAAGGTCAAATGAGAGAACTGTTTCCAGTAAATATTGTTTGTAAATCCTTGTTCAAAAGGAGCATGTACATGTAATCCTAGTGCACAGGGTTACTCTTAATTTCGATAGTCCACTTTACACAAGCTACTAACTACAAGTAACTTTGCATCTACTACTGACGCTCATTCATTTGCAAATACATGCCAACAAGCTGTCTTTAGAGAATAAGTATACTTAGTAGAATAAGTTGACATATTAGCACAATTGCAATAGAAATTACAATAGAATAGAATAGTCAATAGAACGTCTGTTAAATAAAGTAAATAAAGGCAGTCTACTAATATTCGAATGAATATTAATAATAAAAATAAAGTCTAAATGGCAAAGCTGAAGTAAATATATTTGAAAAATATTTCATTTAAACTTTCGTATGCCAAGATATAGGGAGGAATACATTTCTGATCTAAAACTTTTTAGGTTAAGTGCAAACTTTACCATCTATAAAGAAATTGCAAAGTAATCTAACTAGTGAAAAACTTACCCCAACACTGTTGCTTTCTTTAAAGTACAGTATTTTAAATATGTACTGTAGGCTGTTCATATGTAAATATTATACTTTGAAAAATGCATGTCATCTGTAGCTGTGGTTGTAGTGCTGTTATATTTTAGTGCCATTCTCTGGAGTGTTAAAGTAATTAGCTAGCTTGTCCAGTGGCCACCCCATAAACTTTACTGCTCAGACGTAATCAAACAGAATATTTTAATTGACTTTCATTAGGTTTTACAAGGCGCCACACTTTTTAACACACAGGCACCTCTAAAACAGGACAAACTAAACCCAGTAAAGCATGGATATAAACATAAACTTAATTTTAACCACTGAATGTATTGCTCAAGCATGATAAATAAGTGTAATTGCCATTAAAGCCTGAGCCTGTAAATAGTTTTCAAAGTGGAAAACCTATTATTTAGAGTTGTATTCCAGATAAAGACTATTCCTCTTTCATATTCACTGGTCTCCCAGGATTCCTTCTCTCCATGCTGCTGTTTCCTGCAGAACACCTTTGTTCCCCTCATCACCATGAGATGGTGCTAATGTAGTCTTTGTGCTTCTGTCATGCCCATTGTTTTCATAAATATAGATGTAATTCCTCCATTTTGTACACTGCTTAGAATGGCTTTTTTCCCTCTCACATTATTCGTTCACATTATCCGCTCGTTCGTCACATTGAAGAGAAAGTTTTATTGTGTTGTCATTTATCTTAAGCTGTTTATGGTTCATAGATATCTGAAACGCATAAAGATTTAAATAGAAAAGAAGATAAACTTCAGAATTAATCTCATTGAATAATTAGTTTGGGCAAAATGTGACTGCACAGTTCAAACGACGAGTGAAAGAAGCAGGGAGGAGCGAGTCAGAGGTCATTGTGTCTCCTGTGCACATCTCTCTCTTTCATTCACAGGGTTTAAGTGGTTGTATTATCCTCTAAGCCCTTGCTCCCGTGTTCTTCCTTTCTCTCCCATTGCTCTTTAAAGAGTAACCAGAGCCAGCGAGAGGACAGCGGGCATGCAGAGAAAAACACTCTGGGCCAAAAAGTGAAAGAGAGAGAAAGAGGAGAGAAAAAGGAGAGAAAAAGGAGAGAAAGACTGTGAATGGAAGGAGAGGCCAGCAGCAAATGGGGCTGTTTTAGAAAGTGGGGTAGTTAGCAGATAAAAACTGTCTCCAGACTGTAAAAAGATCCTTCCTCTTCTTCTTCTCTCCCTCTTCTTTTGCCCTCCCTCTTTTTCTACAAAAGAAGCACCGTTTTTTCTTTGTGCTCTTAATTGGGCTCGGAGACAGAGAGCTACTCAAGGCCGTTGAGACCCCAGACGCCTTTCTACTGTTCATTCATCTCTCCTCTCTTTCTTTCTGTCTATCACTCTGACTGTCTTGCTTTTGAGCCCTCACTTTCTTTTCTGTCCCTCTCCCGTCTCCACACCCTGTATCTCTCTCCTGTCTTCTATCTGTCCCTCAATTTTCTTTTTGTGCGGTTCTATCGGATTCTCAGTGGTGACATATCTCTTACTTTTCCTTCACATTAGAGAAAAGCGCACACACACACGTATCAGTAGGACAAGAGATTGAGATTGTGTGTGTGTGTGTGTGTGTGTGTGTGTGTGTGTGTGCGTGTGTGTGTGTGTGTGTGTGTGTGTGATGCACTTTGCTGAACATGGGAAATTGAGGTGCAACTCTAGGTTCACTGAAAGTTTGATGCCTTTAAAAACCTACCACACAAAGAGAGACACACGAGAAGTGATACCAAAAAGCATCAATGCCAAAAAGAGACTCTTTAACCTCTGTATTTCCCTGTATAACAGAGGCAGTGAATTTAAAGAAAATTTTTGTAAGTAGACCAAAAGAAAGGATAACAATTGTTCATTAACTTTCAGAGGTTTGACATTTTACAGGAATTTGTAGGTAATTATTGTGCAGCAATTTGTTGAAGGTTATTATTACACACACTGTGAATAGTCACACACACACACACACACACACACACAAACACACACACACACACACACACACAAACACACACACACACACACACACACAATTTCCTTTTTGAAAGAAATTAATACATTTGCAAAGGACACTTTAAACTGATCAAGAGTATTAAGGACAGTTGCAAAAGATTTCTATTTCACATAAATTCTGTTCTTTTGAGTTTCTATTCATCACAAATAAATTTTCCTCTAAAATATTAAGCAGCACAATTGTTTTGAACGTTTCTAATAGGAAATATTACTTGAGCACCAAATCAGCATATTAGAATGATTTCTGAAGGATCATGTGACACTGAAGATGAGTAACGGCTGCAGAAAATTCTACTTTGCCATCAGTAAATGGCATTTTAAAATGTATTGAAAAAGAAAACAGTTATTAAATTATAATAATATTTCACATATATATATATATGTATTATTTACCCTTGATTAGGGGCTTAACTCTCCTCATTACGCTGCATATTTGCAGGTTTTGTTTTTCTTTTTGACAGTTTTCCTGGGCAGATACTGAATTTGATTTCTTTTCTAAAAGTGTTTGTGGACCACTAGAGGTTTATTTCTGAGTCTGTGAGCACATTTGTATGTCTGCTTGATCTGTTCACTCAGATGCTGGATGAGTTGACAAATACAGAAGGAATCATTCTGGTGGACCATGTCCTAGTGGTTTGCACTCATACTTGCAGAATGCAGATTTGAATTCAGTCTGTCTTGTCATGATATTAATCACCTTTACTTTCATGTGTCCTAATTGTTGTGTTGAAATATGGTAAAAGGTGATTTTTTTAGCCTTGTGAAAGAGTTTAAATTCAGCATGAGGAATCATCTGACCCCATCGTTCCCTCATCTTCCTCTCCCAACTCAAGCCCCATCTCTAGTTTGCTATCCAGAGACCTGACTCTGAGTACGTTTTTGAGGGAATCCCAGACAAAAATAGTCTCTCTTTGTTTTTGTTTTTTTTTAAAAAAAAGGAGGACCAGGGACAAAAAGGAGATGAAGACAGGAATGTCAAACCGTCCCTTCTTTCCTCTCTCTGTCTTTGGGATGAGGCCAAAGGATGCGCTGATTGAATAGCACGACTGTCCGATAAGGTTACATGCAGGAAATCTGTTACCCCCTCAGGTGCAAATGATGGGCCGCACGGTTGGATAGAAAATGTGCAAACATGACTGAATAGTGTGAAGTCCAAAAAAAAAAAAAGAGGTTGGAAGCAAGGGATTAAAAAAGACAATAGTGAGAAGACAATAGTACTAATTTAAGTAAAAACTAAGGTCAGATAATGATCTCTCGTCCCTTTATTTAAATGGACAACTACTCCATGAACTCACCTACGGCCTTGACACTGGCTCTGAGCTTGACCTCTTTAATAGTCTGGCAACTGAATAGATCCTGTCCCATAATCTAAGCGTTCCTCAAGATTTTTCTCGGCTGTAATAGAGAGAGATATGGGAATCCTTGTATTTCCCTCCAGCTCCTGAGTGGAGCTTTTCAAAATAGCACTTTGGAGCCTGTTGTGGTCCACAAAAATGAACTACTATAACGTGCTTTTGTGCTATTACAGCATTTTGTATATTATATACTGTATAGTATATTCATATTTTAAAAGCTTTTATTTTTATATTAATTTTTTTTATTTGCATTATACTTTTAGTAATTGTTATGCAAAATATTTATTTGGCTTTTTTGCTTCATTTTTAGGTTAATTCATTTAATTTACTAAATTATTTTATTTTAGTTGGATGTCACGCAACATTTAAGTTTTTCATCTAATATGTATAATTTGTTTCAACCTCTTTTAATTAACTAAAACAAGTTTTAAAAGTTTGTATCAGTCACAACATTACATTTATTTATTAATATTAAATTTATGTTTTATATATCTGATTAATTGTATATTTGGGATTTGTTTGGAAAAGCTAATATTTTAACAGTGTTCATTCAACCTTAGCTCACAGAGCTCATTCTTTTTAGATTTGTCTTCATCAAAAAGCATTAATTCCATTGTTAATAGGTTGCACTGTTATTTTAAGTAAGTTTAATGTGCATTATTCATCTTATCTTCTTTATTATTGATGACAAATAAATAATAAAAAATGACAATTTGTTCTGGTATTTTTGTTGATGAGTCTAACGGAGTGACTTATGCAATTCAAATTATCCACGGTGATTACATTCACATAATTTTTTTTTTTAGTTTGACATGTTTAATAACAACATATCACACCACTGAAAAAAACCCCTCCATAAACTCTTTATTCAGTTTCCATTGTGCTAAATTCTCTCTTTCATCTATTTTCCAGTCTTTCCCCCTTTTGTACGCCTTAATGATCCTTCAAAGCTGCATTTTTGTGTTTCAGAGTGAGTGGAGTGAAAAATGAGAGAGAAAAAAGAGTGAAATGAATTGTGACAGAAGCAGTAAGAGTAATAGGATTGAGTCTGAACTCGGCAGGGTAGTGCTGCCCTCCTAACTGGACTCACTTCCTCTCTTCTCCTCTTCCCCACTGCGAGGTCAACCAGTCGTCCATCAGATCATTGGCTGATCCCTTCAGAATGATAGATTCGGACATGTCTCTGAGACAGGAAGTGTAAAAGACAAATGAAAAAAATAAAAATAAAAAAAATGTATATTGCAGCTTAAAGATGAGGAGAGTGAGGATCTCGTGAGATGTTTGTTGCCTGAATGGACTGGATCCTAATGTGCAGGAAATTAAACAGGTTTGTACATGCAATATGTAGTGTTTAGTTCAGGGTTCCTCAAATCTTGCCCTGAGGGCTAATGCGCTGCAGAGTTTAACTCCATCCCTAATCAAACTCACCTACCTGTGATTTTATAATGATCTTGAAGACACTGATCAGCATGCTCAGGTGTGTTTTATTAGGGTTAGCGCTAATTTCTGCAGGAAAGTGGATCTCGTGTGCCAGGGCTGAGTTTCCCAAAAACTTCATACGCCTAAGAAGTTAGTAAAAAAGATCCTACGACTGATCTTATTATTATTATGGCCTGTTTCCCAAAAGCAGAGTAACTTAAGTAGCACTTGAAAATCATCATATATCTACGGGTGCTTTGGAGTAATCGTAAAGCCGTAAGTGCATCATAAGAAGACAGGTTCATGTGGTCACCTGCAGGACAATCGGCAGATTACACCTTTAACTTGATTCAAGTGCAATGTGATTATAATATAAGGATTAGATTGTGCTTTATTGTACACTCTGTGACTCGTTTTCTTTATTTTTTTTTATTAATTTATAAATAAAATAATTAAAAAGGGCAGAAAAATTTTAAATACACATCTAAATTAAATGACTTGCTGAAGTGCATGAAAAACCAGCTTTGTATTTGTCCCGGAAAAAAAGTCTCTCTCTCTCTCTCTCTCTCTCTCTCTCTATATATATATATATATACTGTATAAAGTATATTATATATTATTATGTAAAGTATAATATTATGCACTATAAAATAAAATAATATTGTATTGTATTAAAGTTATTATATCCAAGTTGTCTGTCTGGAACAATACATTAGGTTAACGTCAATAAACCATCGTGTGCTACAATTAAGAGCCATTCTATAAGGTGACATTTCAGCACTTGACAAATGGATAGCAAATCCTAAGTAGCATTTAAAGCACAGCTACTTGCGATTGCTTTACATGCATTTTTGGGAAACGCACGTGAAACAATAACGAACGATTGTAAAATTACTCATAGAAAACGTTCTTAAGTGTATAGATCAATCGTTATCGCGAAACCTGGCCCAGATTTGAGGATCCCTGGTTTAGTTGTTCATCATTAAATGTGTAAAATTATTTATTTTCATCATTTATTTACCACTTTGGTGTGTACCCAAATGACACTTGCATTTTCAGTCTGGCCTATAAAAAACAGGTATAAAGCAACATATTAATGTTTTAGCATTTATAATGAATACATTTGCAAATGCATTATAATAATTTTTATCTGTGTTGATGTACTGAGTCATACAGTACACTTCTAAATTTTGGAGTTGGTAATATTAATGTTTTTGAAAGAAGTTTCTTGTAAAAAAAAAAAAGTGAAAAAGTGAAAGTGGCATACAGCCAAATATGGTGACCCATACTCAGAATTCTTGCTCTGCATTTAACCCAAAATCCAGATCCAAAGTGCGTGCACGTGCACACACACACACACACACACACACACACCCAGAGCAGTGGGCAGCCATTTATGCTGCGGCTCCTGGGGAGCAGTTGGGGGTTTGGTATAACTACAATTATTAAAACAATTATTTTCTATTTGAGTCAATTGTAAAATATAATTTATTCTTGTAATGGCAAAGCTGAATTTTCAGCATATTATCCTTCAAAAATCATATTTTTTTCTTATAATATTATTTATTATTATCAGTTCTGAAAGCTGTTGTGCTGCTTAATATTTTTGTGGCAGCTGATACCATTTCTTTTTTTTTCTTTTTTTTTGATAAATAGAAAGTTTCAAAAGAACAGTATTTATTATTTATTTTTTATGACAATGTACTTTTGATCAATTTATTGCATCCTGGAGGTATTAATTAAAGTATTAATTTCTTTAAAAAATAATAATAATAATTTTGAACTTTAATGTATGTGAATAGCCTAAATTATGGTTTAAGAGTTTTACTTTTATTCCATAGTTTTTTATGTAATAAGAAATAATAATCATTTGAGAGAAACAATCAAACATTTAGCTGAACTTTTACTTACAGTATATATAGATAGTGATAGGCACATGTGTGATCTTCAAAGAGCCACAGATCACAGAAGAAATGGAGAAAAAAGCTAGAGCTGCCGAGGAGCCTGGCCATCCCAGATCTGTCTATTGATTTTCCAATCAGTGCTTTGGCACTGTGCAAACAATTCAACTGGAGCTGTAGAGCAGATATGCAGACTTCGCTCTTCGAAGCTCAGGATTGAAACCAAGGCCAGTCTGTTATTATGGTTGAACTGTTATGCCCAAGTACAATAGCGGGGCATGACTCCAACTGTTAAGGATCAGAGGAGGAGCCCTGCTATACTACATTTATGGCAGCATTTATTAAAAAGTTTAAGGTTTCGAGAGATGCGTATAAATGAGGCATGGAAAACATATAAATGGCACATTTTCCTTCCTCAGATAAAAAAAAAATACAAAAAAACTCAGACAAAACAATTTTATTAAGAAACCAGGGAGAAGACAAAAAATCCTTATAAAAAAATTCAGAGCCTTTTTTGTCCTTTTCATTGATTTGAGTCGACACAAAAAGCATTGCTTTTTTTGTGTGTGACTGAAGGGATAGTTTGCCCGAAAATTTAAATTTACACACCGTCAAACCAAACCTATATGATTTTCTAATTCGGAACACAAAATGAATGTTTTTGTGTGTGTTGTTTTGGACCCCATTGACTTTCATTGTTTAGAAAAAACCAAATCAAACTTTCTTCAGAATATCATCTTCTGTGTTCCTCAGTAGAAACAAAGTCCTATAGTTTTGGAACAACATGAAGGTGGGTAAACAATACCAGAATTTTAATTAGAGTGGAGTACTGCTCTAAACCGGAATTAGTTTGACCCACTGAATACCATGCTTAACATCCTTCCCACTGCAGAACACATTTGCGCAAATTATAGAAAGGTTAGTGTGAAAACACTCAACCGAACACCCTCGCCCAAACACCTTCTATCATCCAAGCTCAGGAGCCCCTCGTATGGAGGTCCCGGACCCTCTGTCTTGCTCAATCAACAGCCGTTGAGCGAAAGGAGTGGGGCAGTATGGGTGGCTTTCTCCGAAGGAGCCCCCAGAGACACTAGCATGTTTACTTAGCCATCGTTTTGAGAAAGGGATGAAATAACAAAAACACAGAGAAGGAAAGGGCTGAGAGAGCACCTAAGTGAGTGAGTGAGTGAAGGAAGGAGTGTATGAGTTGTGGAGATGGCATGCCCAGTCATTTTTTTCACAGAAAACAGTGGGAATGTTAATGGGGTCATGGTGTCAGTGGGTAGCATTCAACAGTCGTCAAATTGACATTGATTATATAAACGTCATTGATTTTATATATAAAAAAATTAAATGCTTGCACAGATGAATTGTGCACAATAAGGTCAATAACATGCATTTAGAAAATACATATGGTAAATTTTCAATTTATGCCGACTTGTGCATGTAGACGCTTCTATAGATAAACTACAATAGACTGATAAAAAAAAAAACTCAGCATCCATGGTAACACTTAATTTTAAGGACTAATTCTCACTATTAACTAGTTGTTTATTATCGTGAATGTTACTAGCATATTAGCTGTTTACTAGTACTTATAAAGCGAGCCTGTCCTCCAACAAAAAACGACCATATAGGTCGTTTGTCCAAGCATTTATTATGACCTATATTTACGTTTTAAAGTTAAGCGCCCTCTAGTGGGCGTTAAAATAATGACAGTATCGCGTTGCGTCTGTTGTCATGAATTGACGTATAAGGTCATTACCAATCAAAACGCACGTTTATTTAAATGCAATGTGTGGGCGTTTTACACCGATCTCACAGTATTTCCTACATATTTTACTAGGTGGCTTATTCGTTCGAATGACCACACCTAACCCCACCCCTAAACCTAACCCTCACAGAAATCATGCTAAATTATGATTTATTGAGCATATACATTGTCTGCAAGCCATACATGTGCCCTTTTTACCTCTAGTTGAGTGCTATAGAGAAGACACGTTGCCTTTGAAATCCAAAAGTTGATTGATCAAAGTCTTGATCAAAGAAAACATATTTCTTTTTTTCTGTTGTGCCAAACATACATTTGATAGAAGTCACGGTTATTGAAATACATATGGTTGAGGGCTAGAAAGTTTCTACTTCTAAAAATGGTCTAACTTTACGAGCCCTGTGTACCCTGACACTTGTGTTTATGACTGTGGCTTTTTACACAGGGTAAACAGATGCAGTGAAGCCAAAATGGTTTAATCAATAGGAAAATTAAAGCTATTAGAATATTCATGTCTCCTTGGAGAATTAACTTCTGCGGGGATGCAGGTTCCTGGCCTAGGAACTGAGAGAGGAGAAAAATTGAAAAACAAAACTCGGGAGGAAGCAGCAAAAACTTGACAGCGAGCTAACAATTTCACAACTACACTGGACTAGACTGAGCAATGGCTAACTGGTGAACAACAATCTGGCACCGTTCGACACCAAAGAGGGGAATAAATAGAGCGAGAGATGAACAAACATTGAATTCAGGTGAGCAGAATCAAACAAATAAGAGCAGTGAGGGAGGGACGCCACAGAGAAGTGCATGACGAACGATCAAAACAAAACACCATGTACTCACAACATGGAGACATATACAGAACACACCAATCGAAGGACAGGGTGAAGAACCTGAGGACATGACAGTACCCACCTCTGACGGACACCACCAGAACAGAAAGTCCTCGACCAGTGTCCGGTCTAAAATGTCCCAGGCTGGAAACTCCTCTCCTCCGGACCATCGCCCTCCCAGTCTACAAGACATTGAAAGCCCCGACCCCTACGTCTGTCAATACTATGGGAGCACTCAGGAATTCACAAATATGACACATCGAGTGTCAAAAAAATGTTTTGTCACGTTTACAGTATGCATTAGGCAGATACTTTTATCTAAAGCAACTTAAAGTGCATTCAAGCTCTTCATCATATCATTCAAGCTCTACATCAATCCATTGCTAGTATCATGCTGTACTGTTTGGATACAGATTTTATTTATCAGTATCACTTTATTGGCCTATGAGATTTGAATGTTGAAGAGTCCGAAGCATTTTACACATCCACATTATAAAGGTGTCAATTTTCCACTTGCTCCCTCTGTGACAGTATTTAAATGCCTAGGGTGTAGTAATGATCTCTTGACTTGGAGTGTTTGTGGGATTTGTTTTTAACTCAACATATGGTGTGGGTGTGGTTGTTGAATCTGTGGGGAATCAGAATATAAATATACATCTACATTCCACTGAGGTCATTGGTCAGCATTGCTAGCACCTTGTATACAGATTTTATATGTGTCCACTGGTCATTTGGAAAACAGTTTGGGCAGCCTTTAGAAGTTATACAGCATCTCCAATATGCAGTGTTCCCAAGCTTTTAAGACACAGCAGATGTAGAGATTTGGGCTGCATTGCAACAAGGTTAGAAAAGGATGGGTATCATCTCCACAGATGGGTGTTGATGTGTTTGCTGAGAAAATATTGTAAAACGGAAACTTTCATCTATCTATCTATGCATCTGGATATCATGGATAGATTTATGAATGACAAAACTTGCCCTTTAAGGAAGTTTGTTTAGTAGTTTGAATCATTCCGTATCCATTTCACACCATATTTCACCCCTTTCCACTAAAAAGACTTCATTCATATCCATCCTGTAAGGTACTACTACACATTACTCATTATCAAAACCTCACCTCAGTATGTTTCTGATTATCAATCCAAGATCATATCTTTTGAACTTTATAATGAATTACATGTGTACAAATAATGTAGATTTCAGGCAAACAGCTGGGCTATCTGTGATCTTAATTAAACTAGAACGACTGACATAAACTTCAACAATCTAACATTTGCAGTGTATTTCTTGTGTTTTGCATTGTTTCTCCAAATGGACAAATAAGCAAGAAAAGAGGGTCACATAACAGCAGAGGAATGTAACGTTCATTACTGAGCACTGTGCTTAATAGTAACACATATATACAGAGGAAACTGATTTAGAGTGTTTTCTTTTTTCTTTTTCTTTTAAATAAATAAATAAGTCTTCATGAGCTAGATTTAAAGCTCAGAATGTAGGATGAGGATTCGCCTTTGGATGACCTAGCTGGCTTTTGTCATCTTCCATGATAGTTATGGATTCCCCAGACCTGAGAGCTGGCCCTGTGCATCAAAAGCATGCTAGTGCACCAATCCTGAATTTACAGAGAGCTTATTGGGATATACCTGGTGTTCCCAATCCAGGCATGGGACAGGCTTTACACATCACAAATGAATATGAAAGACAAATCAAGTCCCTGTGTATGTTTGTGTTTATTGAGTTTCCATGCTATATGATGAATTTAACAACTGGGACATTAACTGAAACACAAATGAAAGATACAGGGTAGAAACTATTGGATGAATCTCAAATGAAATGTGTATGACCTGAAAACCATTTGCAGATCAGTCATCTGTAAAAAATGGTTCCCCCATCAGAAGTAACCAAATAATGAATTGTGTGCTTAACCTGCAGATCAGTCATCTGTACAAAATGGTTCCCCCATCAGAAGTAACCAAATAATGAATTGTGTGCTTAACTATTTACAATTGTATGAAATATTTTATAAACTACAGTATATCATTATATGACAGCATACTAGACACCCCATTCTATATTGGGTGCTGTCAGTATTTTCCCAACTAATGGAATTCACTTGTAATAGTATCAGTACAGTTAATACAGGGCTCAACAATAAGGATTGCCCAGTGATTTATTTATTGATCATCTACATTCATTTTTACTGCCTTGTAAATGTACATTTGTATTTTTCTGTGATATATTCAACATTCTGCTGTTTTGTCTCCAAAATAAAGTCGTTTATATATATACATATATATATATATATATATAATAATATAAGATATATATATATATATATAATAAGAGAAATTAATAAACATTACAATTTCCCCAATCTGTATTAAGTTACAGATGTTCTCTCACTTAAACAACTCTGTGCTCTGTGACTGGAAAGAAGTAGAAATAACAATTTACTTAAAATGAATTGCTGTATTGCTCACTATGTATTTCTCACTATGCTTTTTTAAATGGTCATTTCTCCCCTATCCTTAATAAATATGTAATCTTTCACATAAAATTCTTCATTTGTTTAAATTAATTCAGTTAGAATAATACGAAACTGTTTTTAATCATACAAATAAATGTTGGGGAAAATATATAATACTTTATATATTTATATTATGCAATAATACTTTAAAATATGACCAAAGCATCAGTAGGTGCGGCAAATGACTGTTTTAGTGAGTGAGTCATTTAGTCATTAGGCTTGGAGTATAGACAGGGATACAACAAGCCGACTTCAAAGAAATAGCGGCAACAAAAGCCGACTTTGGCCCTGTCCCAAATGGCACTCCAAACCCTAACAGTCTTCCTCTGAGTAAAGTAATGCCACTTTAACTGTCAAGTAGAAGTCTGCTGCGGTGCTTGCCCCAGTGCGGGCTTGGCAGAGGTGTGGATTGAGGGCGCATACTGGCGCATAATTTGTAGTCGTCAACACTGTTCACAATGATTAACATATTCGACAAAACTAGCTTGCCAAGGGAAAGACACATGCTGCGGAGAGACTTACTTTGAACATACACACGTGGGATTGCCCAGAAAGGGGACCAAAGAGCTGGTCTGAGGTCCTAAGGCACTGAGTTCTGTCCACGAAGGTGCGGAGCGCACATACTGGACAGAGCAGCGCCAGGGCTGGGTTTGCCTCCTCCAGGGGCAACGCTTGCAAGTTCACCACCTGATCCCTAAAAGAAGTGGTGGGAACTTTGGGCATGTACCCAGGCCGGGGTCTCAAGATAACGTGAGAGTTAGCCGGCCCGAATTCCAGGCATGCTTTGTCAACTGAAAATGCCTGCAGGTCCCCGACCCCCTTCACCGAAGCCAAAGCCATCAGGAGCGCAGTTTTCAAAGATAAAAACTTTAACTCAACTGAGAGCAAGGGTTCGAAGGGAGCCCTCTGCAGTGCCGATAGAACCACTGCGAGGTCCCAAGAGGGGACTTGCTGAGGGCGAGGCGGATTGAGCCTCCTTGCTCCTCTCAGGAACCTGATGATCAGATCGTGCCTCCCTAGAGACTTACCTTCAACAGGGTCATGGTGAGCCGAAATGGCGGCCATATAGACCTTGAGGGTGGAAGGAGACAGTCTTCGTTCCAACCCCTCCTGAAGAAAGGAAAGCACTGACCCAAACGGACATTTCCAGGGGTCCTCACGCCGTGAAGAACACCAAGTGACGAAAAGGTTCCACTTCAAAGCATAGGCGTGTCTGGTGGACATGGCTCTAGCTGAAGTGATGGTAGTTACCACCTGTGGTGGCAAGGTACCTAAACCTTCCGTGACCCGTCCAGGACCCACACATGTAGGTTCCACAGATCGGGACGTGGGTGCCAGAGGGTGCCCCGTCTCTGAGAAAGAAGGTCGTTCCTCAGAGGAATTGGCCAGGGAGGGGCTGTCGCGAGGAGTACAAGTTCGGGGAACCAGGTCCGGCCGGGCCATAAAGGCGCAACCATGAGGACCTACTCCTCATCCTCCCTGATCTTGCACAACGTCTGTGCAAGAAGGCTCACTGGGGGAAACGCATACTTGCGCAGGCCCAGCGGCCAGCTGTGTGCCAGGGCGTCCGTGCCGAGAGTGCCCTCGGTCAGGGAGAAAAACAACTGGCAGAGGGAATTTTCTGGAGAGGCAAACAGGTCTACCTGAGCATCTCCGAATTGTTCCCAAATCAGCTGAACCGACTGGGGGTGGAGTCTCCATTCTCCGGGGCGAGACTGCTGCCGTGAGAGCTCGTTGGCTGCACGATTGAGCCTGCCCGGAATGTGAATGGCACGAAGCAACCTCAGATGCTTGTGACTCCACAAGAGGAGATGGCGAGCGAGTTGCGACATGCGGCGGGAGCGTAGACCACCCTGACGGTTGATGTACGCTACGGTCATAGTGTTGTCTGTACGGACCAGAACGTGCTTGTCCTTCAGCAGGGCCCTAAAGCGGTGCAGAGCAAGCCGTACTGCTAGCAACTCTAGGCAATTGACATGCCACTGAAGTCGGGGTCCTGTCCAGGAGCCCGACGCAGCATGCCCGTTGCACATGGCACCCCAGCCCGTGGCAGTGGCATCTGTTGACACAACAACATGTCTGGACACCGGTTCTAGGGGCACGCTGGCCCGTAGAAACGAGGGGTCCAACCACGGGGTGAAGTACCGGCAGCAGGCCGGAGTGATGGTCACTCGGAGCGTGCCCTGTTGCCATGCCCATCTCGGGACTCGGTCGTGAAGCCAGTGCTGAAGCGGTCTCATATGGTGTAGCCCGAGCGGTATGACCACCTCCGCGGATGCCATATGCCCCAGGAGCCTCTGAAACAGTTTCAGTGGAACCGCTCTCTTGCCCTCGAATTGTCTCAGGCAATTCAGCAGTGACTGCGCGCGCTCGTTCGTAAGCCGTGCGAACATGGCGACCAAGTCTATTTCCATACCGAGAAAAGAGATCCTCTGCACAGGGGAGAGCTTGCTCTTTTCCCAGTTGACCTGAAGACCCAGTCGGGCAAGGTGTCTGAGCACCAGATCCCTGTGCTCGCACAACCGCTCTCATGAGTGAGCTAGGATCAGCCAGTCGTCGAGGTATTGGATTGGCCGTAACCCACCTGTCTTCTTGGGTACTATGAAGTAAGGGCTGTAAAAGCCGGACTTCATGTCGGCTGGAGGGACCGGCTCTATCGCGCCCTTTTCCAGCAGGGTCACGATCTCCGCGTGCATGACAGGGGCATCTTTGCCCACCATCGTCGCATGGACACCCTGAAACCTGGGGGGACGCCGGGCGAACTGAATCGCGTAGCCGAGCCTGAGCATCCGGATGAGCCAGCGGGAAGGCCTGGGGAGCTCTAGCCAGGCTCACAGGAACCAAACCAGAGGGGGCCAAGGTTGACTACAGGCGTACCCACAGTGGGGCAGCGTGGTGGAGCAGACAAGTACAAGTAGAAAAGAGGGCATGAGAAGGCGAAGCGTTCTTGAGCCGGCTTTGCATAGAAACTGGCAAGGCGAGAGGAGAACGAGAGCGGCGAGGAAGCACGTTGCCAACTGTCGTTCGTGGCCTCTTGGGACCCGGAGGTAGAGGAAACAGCTCTTTTAGTGAAGTTTTGGGTACCACCGGCTGCAAACGAGAAGACGAGAACAAAGGATTCTCCTCCAGGGGAAGGAGTGGTCCTGCTACCATCTCCTGATGAGCTGACGTCTGCAACTCCGGGTCGCCCGTATCAGGAATGCTGCTCGGCCTGGCGTTTGGCAGGCTTAGGGGCAGAGACAGGTTGCGCCGCCCTTCAGCGGCCATCGCCTCGTTGTGACCGGGGTGAAGGCTGCTGCTGTGGCCGAGCGGGAGTGGAGGAGGCCGCAGGGGGGCGCCCTCGGCGACGAGCAGGTTGAGGCGGCTGCGCCGGCGGCGGGATGGAGGCAGCAGTGGGCCGCCGGAGCAGGATGTGTCTGAAGGCCTCAGGCTGCTTCTGGGCGGCAGAGAACTGCTGGGCAAAGCTCTCTACCGCGTCGCCGAAGAGGCCATCCTGGGAGACCGGGGAGTTGAGGAGCTGAGCCCGATCAGACTCCCTCATGTCTGCCAGGTTCAGCCATAGGTGGCGCTCCTGGACCACCAAAGTGGACATCACCTGACCCAAGGAGCGCGCAGTGACCTTTGTCTCCCGGAGAGCGAGGTCGGTAGCAGTGCGCGCCTCTTGCAAAACCCCTGGGTCAGCACTGCCCTCGTGCAGCTGCCGGAGCAGCTTGGCCTGATAGACCTGAAGTGAGGCCATGGCATGCAGGGCAGAAGCGGCTTGACCCGCAGCTCTGTAAGCCTTGGCCACAAGCGTGGATGAGAACTTACAGGACTTGGAGGGAAGCTTGGGACCACCACGCCAAGCGGAGGCGCTCTGTGGACACAGTTGCATCGCAACAGAACGCTCCACCGGGGGAATCCCAGCATACCCCTTGGCTGCCCCGCCATCGAGGGCAGTGAAGGCGGAGGAAGTACCAGAATGGTTTCGGGCAGTTAAAGGTGCCTTCCATTAACTGGTTACTTCCTGGTGCACTTCCAGGAAGAAAGGAATCAGAGGGGGGTGCTGGCGATCCGCATGAGCAGCCCCCAGGAACCAATCATCCAGCCTCGAGCGCTCGGGACAGTGCAGAGGATTCCACTCAAGCCCGATGCTCTCCGCTGCTGGGAAAGCACGGCCGTCAGCTCGGGATTGGACTCGGACAACGCTGGCACTCCCGAGGGAGGCAACACAGCCGAATCCTCATCTCCCTAAGACTCAAGCCCGCCCGAAGAGGTTGGCTCGTCGGGGAAGCCCACAAAGTAACCCTCAGATCACCCTGGCCACCAGCCGAAGTAGCCCTCTTACAAGAAGAAGAGCTAGAACGGGGTGTGGCAGAGGGGACTCTATACCTTTTAAGGTAATCGAGTCTCGATCTCAACTCCGAGATGGTCATGTCCCCGCAATGAGAACATGAGCCATCCACGAACGCAGTCTCAGCGTGCTGGAAGCCCAGACATGTGACACAACGATCGTGGCCGTCACGAGGAGCGATGTATCAACCGCACCCAGAAACACACGGGCGAAATGACATCTATAAAAAGACGCAAATTGGCCCGTATTTCTTTTGTGAAAGAAATTTGCTCTTTCAGAGGTGTTGAAGCGCTCAGGGGAACGCGGTAGCTGTCGCAGGAAACCCAAACGAACCGCTGAATCGCGCCGTCACACCAACACCAGTGACTCTTGCTTGTAGCACTCCGGTGAAAGCAGCACACGATGTGCTCTGCTCCGAATCGAAAGCTTGAATGCGAGTTGCTCGCGTTGCTCCTTATATACCCGCTCTGCGGGGCGGAGCTCGCGATGCAAATGTCGCAGACCAAGGTACTTTGTGTACCATTGGCTCGTTTTGTACCACTCAAAGGTGATTGGGCTCTCGGGCGAGATCCCATTCGTAACGTCGAACGTGACCGACTTAAAGGGAACTCCTGAATTGCTGATTAGCTACAATATGTGGCACTTTACATTTTTTTATCACATTTTTGTAACAGGTTGCGTTCCTCTAATTTGATTGCATGAGTTGTACTCCAATTCTTGTTGTTCAATAACAGCAGTAGGATGTTTCACTGTTTGTATAGCTCCACTTGTCCAGAGATGCAGACCATAGTATTTTAGCGATGCAAAATGGTGAGAAAACATTGTGATTTTGTATCCATAGACTGTGATCATTTAATTGGCTTGGTTTGGAATGATTCAACTTCTTTGTTAGAGTAACTCCATTCCATGTAGTGGCTTCTAGGGTTTATTAGTCAGTGCCCAGTCATTGTGTTGGTTATGTGTCACAGGAGGTGGTCATACACTTTCATAATGTCAACAGATCTTGAGATTTCTTACTTAGTAGCACCATAATGGATTGTCATAAAAGTTGTTTGTTGATCGCAGCTGCATCAGAGTTGTGGGAATGAACTTGAACCCTGACTGACATCCAGTGAAATTCATGAGGATTTGATTCCAAATCTTTCAAATGCTTCTATTTACTGGCATAGAGAGTGAGAGACTGTATTGTAGAGAGCGCTAACCTTAATGTGAACTCTGAGAAGGATGAGTAGAATCACAGATATGTCCTTGGCTTTGCTTCTCATATCTCCATGTGTGTTGTATTTGTAGGGTTATGTTGGTTGAAAGAACCTCTCCTTTATTTGCATCTTGAAATGTTGAAAGGTTTCTCTCACAACTCTGCTAAGCTGTGTGTGACAGGGATATCTTCATATATTAGTGACCTCATTAAAAATATCTCCTCTTTATACTATTAGAGTACTCTGTTAACCTTGCTACACCTGACTGGTCTCTGCTTTTGAACATGTCTGTCATCATAACCTGTGACGAGTTACCAGAAACGTGAGTCATAGCCTCATTAACCAATCTCCACTTCTTTACGTCATTCAGATGGTTGGTCTAACATCTGAGAAACATCCTGACCAGCATCAGATTGCGATTTGGTCAATCTGACCTCCACTGAAGGGGAAACCCTACAGGATCTATTGGGTCACTGCTGGGAAGGGGATTTCTAATGACTACAAGCTTCCATTTCATTGATTCTATGGATATGGAGTTAAAAACATGAAAAAAAAAACATGAAAAAAAAAAACTGCATCAGAGAAAGGACAGCCGGTTTGTTTCCCATTGTTACACTGCTCATCTGCAGTGCACACTGTCATTGCACTTGGAAGAATGTTATAGAACTGGGTTTTGATGAAGGCCATGTGCTACTGATAAGCACAAAACTCTTTCTGAAGAAATATATATTTATTGCTGAACTTGCATGCATATAATGTGGTATTATTTTCCTTTAAATCTAATTTGTGTTGGATAATTATCAGTCAAATTTATTTTGTAGATTATGGGGAGGGATCGATTGGTTAGGAGTGAGTGGCAGTTTCCATCGCAGAGTAAAAAAAAAAAAAAATATGTCACTTAATATGTTTCACCTAATTTTACTTAATATTTCACAATTGTTACTTTAAATCCCACAATTGTCGGGTCTCGGGGCTAATCACCTTCCTTTTTGGTGTGTGTGTATGTATTTGTGTGTGTTTGGATGGTTTGACAGCTCACTGCGTCTGCCTGTTTGAGTTTTCCCCGCGTTTCTTGTTTCCCCGTTGTTAACCTTAATTGCTCGCAACCTGTTCTCTATGTTGTTCTAATTTTTTCCCCTTTATTATTCCCTGTGTTTCTCTGTCTATTGTCAGACTGTTGTTACTCGTACCAATAGCTCCGATCTTCTAGCTGTTCTTTGTACTCACCTTGTCGTGTCTTGTCCTCAGGCTCCAGTGTGTTTAGCTGATTTCTCTGCCCCTTGTTCTTACAAGCCCAGAGCTCCTAGAAGCTTCCAGCTGTCGTCCCTCCGGTCTTGGCGGTCATACGAACTACTGTGGAACATTACTCATCTGCTTTGACTCATCTGCTTTTCTTCCTCTCACTACGAGTGAAACCTGTGGAACGTGACTCATCTTCTCTGCCTCCTCTGCTTAAATAAAGCTTTGAGTTAACCCGCATCTGAATCCAGCCTGTTTCTCCTGACAACAATAATATATTTGTAAAATAGTATGTATTTCTGATAATCAAGATATTCACAAAATGTACCCGATACAATATAATTTCTCATATTTCTCCATATGTCAGAATTTGAATGGTACTTTATATATATATATATATATATATATATATATATATATATATATATATATTTGTGTGATATTAAACATTTCTGATAAGCATGATTTTTTCAGAAAATGTCACAATTAAAACTTCCTCATAATTTCAGCTGGTTCATAATTGAAACTTTATATCTCACAATTGTGACTTTTCACAACTTTAACAGCTTTCATATTTTCTTTTCTGTTCCTCGTAATTGTTTTTTACACTTCTAAAACAGTGTAAATTTTTTTTATGTTGAACTTCACTTCACAATTACCTGTTTTATTTTTCTCACCAAGTCTTTCACAACTGTACTATACAGTGAATAGATAAAATGATTTTAATCTCACCCATTCTCACAGTGACAAAAATGATCTGGTGCAATTCTGCCCATACTTCGTGGAAAATGAGCCAATTATGAGTTAGCTATGGGTAATCGTACATCCGCTGAACCATAGCAGCTTCGGAAGGCAACATGCAGAGATAACTGAGACTTTGTCAGATTCTATTATAGATAAACCCACATCACCCAAGCACCATTCCAAAACCTGGTTTCCTTCTCAGGCCAGTTAAATAATTTGGTCAAAACATTGTAAGCATTCTGCAAAATCATTGTGGGCTGTTCTTCTTTTGCTTTGGAGAGTGAAGTGGATAAAAGAATCACTTAATGAACTTGAACTCTAGCAACCCTTGACCTTCGCAGAGGAGCCTGGACAAACAGATGGGGCCAGGGATGTGCTGGTCGCAACCCTGTTGTTTTCTCTATAAGCAGGGAAGAGTGGAACAGGGGTCATCATGTCAGAGGTCACAGTTCATCAGAGAGAGAAGAGTAACACATGTAAGTAGACTTTAACACTCTGGGATATTAACTCACACATGCAGAGACTGACACTCATATAGGAGAGAGAGCATGTAAGTGAAAGAAGGAACCAGAAGGAACGGGTCTGTAGGTCTGCATCTGGATAACAGATGGCAGTTGAGTCATGCCTTGGTTACCAGGAGTTGGGAGCTGTCTGTAAAGGAGGAGAGGAGGGTGAAAACAGACACACTTTATTTTTCTTTCATATATTAGCTGTTGTTCTCCTGCTTTCCCTTTTCCCTCTCCCTCTCTTTCACTCACTCGCTCTCACACACGATCTCTGAATACATAAGAATTGTGTTCTCTCAGGAGAGCAAGCCCCCGTGGAGAGGCAGATTGCTCCCAGGTGCAGCTGACCTGGGGCTAAACCTGACACCTGACTTACTGTGCTGCTGACGAAGAGTTCGGCTCAAGGGTGATGCAAAGCACACGTCTCCATACAAAAAAAATAAATAAAGAGTGAGAGTCGCTTTAACATGCAAAACCTACATTCATTTAAAAATGTCATGTCAAGTGGCTCCACTTGGTGTATAAGTAGCTTCAGCCATTTAAATTAACAGTGAATTCAAGATTACATTTTTATGATTGTTTTCAGGTAATGAAGGGAAAAAAAATTCCAATGTCATAATTTTTGTCCATTTGCTTTTATTATGACAGGACAGTTCAAGACAGGAAGCAGTCGGAGAAAAACAGAGAAATTAGATCAGGAAAGGGTTTTCTAAAGAGCTAGTGCTCTATTTGTTGAGTTTTATATGTAGGCTTTATTCAATATAGATTATTGCTCTGACATGCATAATAATCTAGTAGTGTGCTATTCAGCAGTTTTATCCCTAGTGCAAATTAGAACTAAAATTGTTGGATTTAGTAAGAAATGTACTGTCAAGTGGCTCTACTGTACTTGACTGCTTCATCCATAGTTTGTATATTTAAACTTAGCTAGACTGTATACTGTAAATAGCCATGCATTCTATATTGAAATGTTCACAGTGAATTCAAGTAAAAAAAAATGTAGGTATGTTTTCATGAAATTTAGAAATTGGAAACATTTTTTTTCTTCCCCAATGTCATATATGACAATTTCCTTTAATGACAGGACAGTTCAAGTTTAGACAGGAGAGAGGAATGGGATCAGAGCTGGAAAGCTAATTTTAGAGTGCTATATGTAGTCTTTATATAGACTATACTGTAGCTATTGTAGCTATGTACTTATTTTGTAGTATGTTATTCAGCACTTTTATCCATAGTGTCCTGCAACATACTCATTAGAGGTTCAGTCCTCCTGAAATAACCTAGCGTTAGTGCCTTGGTCGAATCACTATAATAATGGACTGTAAAACACAATTTTATTTTAATCAAAACAAAGATAATTGGTGTATGTTTACAAGAAAATACTATTTCAGTCTTTCTACTTAAATATAAAATAAAATCATGTTTTATTTAATGTTTTATACTTGTAATTTCTTTGTAATTGTTTGTGAAATTTGCAAGCAATTTCTAAGTTAAAATTGTTTACTGCTTTTTTAGTGTGGCTCCGTGTTGAATATAACCTCAGTATAGTTCTGCATTTGCTCTGACTTGTACTGTAGTGTTCTCCACACTCCACGTAGCATAACTTATTTACCTGTATTTGTCATAACACTGATGTTATCTTTTAGTGTCAGTAGGTACTGTAGATACTGAACCCAGTGGAATAGGTCAGGAACTGACAGGAAAGAAGATCAAATCAGAAGTTGGTGAACAAGAAAGTTGTGATCTCTTTTGATGTTCAGAAACATGTAGGAATATTTTGTCTGGTTTCTTTTGGCATGCCCTGCATTGTTTAATACAAAGGTCAGATAACCGACATCATCTAAGTGTGTGATCTGACATGAAAACATGAATGTTTTATGAGGGGAATAGTTCTTGGAGATAAAAAATAAAGAATGAAAACTTGCACACAACTCATGCCTCAGCTTTCACAAGAAACAAAATGTATTTCAGTTCCATGGAGTCTAGGGTGGCACTCTGTTTCAAAATAAGAGGTGGGGGGGGGGGCATAGGGGGCAGGATTCAAAGTTTTAAGCAGGAATGTATTTCTACATTACTTTAAACTAACCATCAACCACTACCCTGCCATTATGAAAAAAGTTCAAAAATTAAGCCTTGGCTTTGATAAATTAAAAGAGACAGACAAAGTGTTGTCCTCAATTGGTTCAAAGCTGGGCCCTATACAGAATTCCTAAAAGAATTTGCAGATTTCCTCTCAGACCTTTTGGTTACAGTTGATAAAGCGCTAACCATCAGAGATTTTAAAGGTCCCCTTCTTCGTGATCCCATGTTTTAAACTTGAGTTAGTGTGTAATGTTGTTGTTAGAGTATAAATAATATCTGTAAAATTCTAAAGCTCAAAGTTATATAAGCGAGATATTTTATTTAACAGAATTCCCCTACAAAAAACGACCCGTTTGGACTACATCCCTCTAGTTCCTGCAGTAATGACGTCACTAAAACAGTTTTTTGACTAACCTCCGCCCACATGAATTCACAAAAAACGGGGCTTGGTCTTGTTGTGCTCCGACGGAGAAGAGGAAGAGCTGCGTTTGGGTTTGTCACCATGTCGTTGAAACGCTGTTATTTTCATCTCGGAGTCCAATCATCTTTGTTTGGGCTTCCCAGGGACGCTGTACTTGGAGATTAATGGTTACAATTTATGTTTAACTCGGTTCCCGAAAAATTATAATCCACATGTAAAACTATGTGCAGCACATTTTGCTGAGGACAGCTTGCTGAGGGCAACTTCCTCAATCTCAATCAGTTTAATGCTGGATTCGCACAAAGATTATTCTTGAAAGATGGAGCAGTTCCCTCTTTGTCTGGAGAAGGCGTTGTTTATGGACCACAACCGGTAAGTGTATTTTATTATTTAAAACCTGTTAACCTGCACCCCGACACCCTCGTCCTCAAAGCCTCTCAAAGCCTCTCCCACACGCACATGCAAGTGATTATGAATAGATTAAATGAAACGGGACAAAATCTTGACAAACTATGTATCATTATAAAGATCTAAGCCTCAAGCGTCGACGACAGATCGCTGTTTTTCAATGGAAAGCTTATAAAGTATTTGCTACATTTGTGTAAGCAGTTCACATTAAAAAATAAACATTGAAAATGCTGTACATACCAGATCCGTCGTAATAACGAGTCATAAACACATCCACAGCTGTAAATCCCGGTTTAGTTAGAAAGGTAAGGGTCCACTGAACGACATCTCATGAAGCACGTTTAGTCCAACGAAGCAATAACGTTGTAATATGGATCATAATTCCTTTGTTTACATTTCATTTCTTCAGCGAGAGAATTGTTTGCGTCCGTTATGGAATAACTCACGGTCGAAAACTGCGTCTTGGTAGTAAAAATGAGGCGATCCACCGGAAAACAAAATGAATGGAAAATAGGCGGAAAATAGTTTATTTTTATTTTTTATTTATTTATTTTTTTTTATTGAAATACAATAATAACAAAACATATTACATACAAGAGTACACATAACCATACATGTCCATACATGTCAGGGGTAGAGAATAAAAAAAAAAAAAAAATAAAAATAAAAATAAAATAAAAATAAAATAAAAAAAATTAGAAAGGCTTTTTACAAAAAAAGCTTGTACTTGTCAAACAGCTGTGTAGTTTTCATAGCTTTCAGGTTTTTACTTTTGGATATAGTTTCTAAATATATCTTAACATCAATTTTAAAATGTTCAAAATTTGGTATCTTTCCACTCCATTTGACCTTATGAATATAGTAACGGGAAATTATAACAATTAAATCAAATATAAACAAAAGATTTTTATCACCCTCAAATGAAAAACATCTTAACATAACATCAATTTCTTCAAAGTTAACAAGAATCCTAACTTTACTTTGCAAGTAATTACTAAGTTCCTTCCAAAACATTTGGGTCTTGGGACACTCCCAAAATAAATGCTTAATAGTCTCAGGGGTAATTTTACAAAAAGCACAAATATCTTCAATGTTTACTTTAAAACGCTGTACCACAAGTGACTTAACTGGGTAAATTCGATGGAAAATTTTATATGAAACCTCTTTTACTTTGTTTGTAATGCAATACTTATGAGGTGTCATCCAAACTTTACTCCACTCAATATGTTTCTTAAATAAAAAATTCCAGTGAGTAGTAACAGCAAGTATACATTTAGATTGAAGAAGGGACCGCAAAAAAATATTATTACATCCAGAACTTGTGAAATCTTTACCCTGCAACTTAATACAAGAGGTGAATTCTTCTACTGTTGTTTGTAGAGAACAATTATTATGACCTTCTAATAATCTCAAAATTTCCTTGGGAATTGCATGTAAAACCAAAGAATATTGGACAGGATCAACTGAAAAGTTATAAATATGAACAAACTCATTATAATTGTATAAAACACCATCATTTTTTATCAACTGCTTAACCCAAATAATTCCCTTTTCAAACCAATTTTCAAAAAATATTGACTTGTTTCTAACTCTTATACATCTGTTGTTCCATATGGTACATTTATGGGGGGAAAAATTATGACTATACATAAGAGTCCATGAAAGTAATGCTTGTTTGTGGACAATGCTTGTTTGTGGATTTTGTTAACATCATAATCACATTTTAGTATAAATTCTATACCACCTACTTTTTGAAATATAAAATTAGGTACCGTATACCATATACTTTGCTTATATTTTAAATAATTTTGAAGCCATTTTATTTTAAATATCATATTAGAGGTCTTAAAATCCAAAACATTCAATCCTCCTTCAACTTTTGATCTACAAATATTTTCTTTTTTAATATAATGTGATTTGTTCTTCCAAATAAATTTAAAGAGTTTAGTGTCTATCATTTTAATTAGCAAGGGGGGTACCTCTAACACTTGAGCATTATAAACCAACCTGGATAAACCTTCAGCTTTAACCAATAACACACGACCAGTTAAAGAGATATCTCTCATTAGCCAAGAGTTCAATTTCTTTTCAAATGATTGAATGATAGGAGTAAAGTTTAACTCATTCCTGACTTCCTTATTTTTTGATATCTTAATACCTAAATATTTGACAACTTCTTTCACAGGAATATTGCATATTGTGGTAAAGTCACATGAACCTAGAGCCATAAGCTCACACTTATTAATATTTAGGGAAAGACCAGATACAGATGAAAATAACTGCAAACATTTTATTGCTTCTCCAACTTCAGTATAATCTCTTAAAAAAAGAGTAGTGTCATCAGCTAATTGTGTGCATTTAATTTCTGTATCCTCTATTTTAATACCACGAAAATTGTCCTTCTTAACATGAATGGCCATAATTTGTGTAACCAACAAAAAAAGTAATGGACTAATAGGGCAGCCCTGTCGAATACCCCTTTTAATTTAGAATCTATGAGAAGTTCCATATGCCAATTTTACAGAGCTATTAATCTTATTATATAGGGTTCTAATTACTTTTTGAAATTTGTCCCCAAAACCGAAAAATTTAAGAGTTTTAAAAATAAAGTCATGTTCAATTGTATCGAAGGCCTTGTAAAAATCGACAAACAGAATAAAACTATTATCATTAATAATTTCATTATAATCTATAAGATCTAATACAAGTCTAATATTATTACAAATATGTCTACCTTTTATAAATCCTGACTGCCCCTCATCAATAATAAATTCTAATCCTAACTTTAACCTTTCAGCAAATATGGAAGCAATAATTTTACTATCATTATTAATTAATGTAATAGGTCGCCAATTATCTAGTGACAATAGGTCTTTATCAGGCTTTGGAATTAAGGATATTAGACCTTGTGTCATGGAGGGTGGCAAAGCTTCCTGATCAATAGATTCTTTAAAGACCATTAACAGAAATTCAACTAGATCATCTTGAAATGTTTTAAAAAATTCTGCAGTTAAGCCATCATTACCGGGGGACTTGTTAAATTTAATTTTTTTTATAGCTGTTCTTATCTCTATAATGGATACCTCCTTATCACAAAGAGCTTTAAAATCTTCCTCAATACAAGCTATATTTTGTTTAAGGGGTTTTAAAAAATCATCTATTTTGTCTACAGAACATGTATTGCTGGAATATAATTTACCATAAAAATCGGATACATACTTTGAAATAATAATAGGGTCCTGTGTTTCATGGCCATTAATATTAAGCTTTCTAATAGATGTATATTCTCCATTCCTTTTCTCCAAATTATAAAAGTATCTGGAATTAGTTTCTCCTTCCTCCAACCAACGTCTTCGTGATCTAACAAATGAACCTTTTGCCTTGATTATATATAATTTATCTAACTCAGCCTGCAAATTAATTAACAAATTAGAATTCTCATCACTGTCATTATTAGTAATATTACAAATAGCTTTAATAATTTCCTCTTCCTTTAATTTATTAGACTTCGCAACTTCTTTGCCTTTATCAATTGCACTAATTCTAATTTGAAACTTCATGAGCTCCCAATTTTGACAGTATAAATTTGTTCGCTTAGCTTTATTCCAATATGTTTGTATTATTTTCTTAATTTCATGTTGAAAACAATCAATTTCTAATAATCTATTATTAAACTTCCAATAAGTCTTAGAGCTTTTATATGATGTCTCGTTATTCATTTTAATGAGAAGATAAATCATTTTGTGATCAGACAATATTGATGGTTCAATTGATACTCTGTTTGTATTTTGTTCTAATGAACTAGAAATTAACCAAAAATCAATTCTTGACTGTTTAGATTTATCCCTATTACTCCACGTGTACTCTTTCAAATGTGGGTATTTATATCTCCATATATCAATTACCCCTACATTTTCACAAAATATTGATAGCTCTGAATCACTTGTAGGTGATTTAATTGGAATAGGAATTCTATCCATCTTAGCATTTGGGACAGTATTGAAGTCCCCACCTAGAATAATTTCAATATCATGAAATCTTTTCCTTATATCTCATTTTCAATTTCAGAGAACAAATCAGCATTATATTTTTTTATATTTGAGGCATATACAGTACCTAACAAAAACTTTTTACCATCAATGGATACCGTTAGGATTATCCATCTCCCTCCATTGCGGACTTTGCTATTAACAATTTTACCTTTAAATGAACCTTTTAAAATTGCAACTCCTGCTGAGTGATTACTTCCAAAAGAATGCCAGATTTCGCTGCCCCACTGAGATTTCCAAAAATTCACATCTGAAGAACAAGTTGTGAATAAAAATCTACATTAAATCTCTTGCAATACAAAAAAACAGCCTTTCGTTTTGTTAAATCTCGAATACCCCTCACATTAAAGGAACAAAAAGATAACGACATGAACTTTTAATGAACACAACTACAGAAGAAAGAAAGAAAAACTCTTAAAGAAAAACTCTTAAGAGCTAAGGTATATGTAACTCAAAGGGTGCAAATTCCTTATCCGTTTATAATTTTACCTGGGAAATTACTTTGTATTTTACTTACATTTTTTTTTTCACTCCCCCTCGACTATTCTCATTCACTTCACAAATCCTCAATTTAATTATTAGGTCAGAGACCATCAGAACCAAACCTTTATTTGGGGAAAATTTCAACGCCATCATCAAAGGCTCTACTCCCCACAAAATAAGCTTTGCGACCTTTCTCTCTGGCATCCTTCACCATAGGCCACAGGAGCTTTCTTCTCTCCACGTCCAACGCCGTCAAGTCTTCTGTAAACCGTAACCGCTGTGCTTGAAGGAATTCACAGTTCTTCGCTCTTTTCCAGAGTAGATCCCGAGTAGACCTGTTCGTGAACTGAATTATCGCCACTCTTGTGCTTCTTCCTTGTTCTTTCCGACCCAGTCTATGAACAATGTCCACATCAACCTGGCATCTCTCCTTTAACTCTGGAGAAACTGAGCCGCAAATTCCAATCACCTGATGCTTGAGATTTTCATCCGCTTTCTCGGGAACACCGTGGAGCCTCAAGTTCCATCTTCTCCGATGGAAAATAGTTTATTTGAATTTGGCGCTCTCTCCTCAGAGCTGGTGACGCGCTCAGACGCACCTGTCAGCTGATGGAGGCGGAACTTACAGCAATCGCAAATTCCTGTCTTTCTTTTTTATTTTAGAGAGTTTTTATATATGTGAGAGTGTGTTTTATGTTGAATGTGAATGTATGTGCATGATTACCATCTGTTTGAGTGCAAATCAGCCCAAATCAGCTCGCTATTACTGAATGGTCACGGCTATCAAAGTGAACGCGTCTATATGAATAGGGAGAGTGGATTATTTACTTCGGCACATTTGTGTTACCATCTGTGTTACCATATTACCATCTGTATAAGTGGCCATCAGCACTTATTTGCATCGTAATTCATTGTAAAATATGCATCTCTAGCAATCTCAGGATGTTCTATATTGGCAAACAATGTTAAATCTTTTTTTATTTTTCTTATTATTCTTATTTTTCTTACTCAAATTATTCTTATTGTGTTTTTCTACTGCTCAAATAAATAATTTATATGATGTCTAAGTTTATGTCTAGTGTTTTATAATTGAAAAAAACTATGCAGTGGTATGTTTACTGACTAAATAGTTTGTAGAAGCCTTCAATACTATTGGGAAATATATTTTCTTATATTTGGGGGGGGGGGGGGGGGTTGTAGACATAGTCTCAGAAAAATATTTGCAGGAGTCTCATTTTTCATGATATTTTATTCAGATTTGAAATAGAAACTCATGAGACATGTGGCTTTCAACCCATTACTTTTCTAGATTGCTCCAGGACTTATTTCATGTATTTTTATATCAAATAAAAAAAATATTTAAGAGTGGTAAAAAAAATTCAAGGCACTTTAGTGTCTATAACTTTTAATATTTCTGAGCATTATCAAATCTGGTTGATAAAAAGTGAAGCCCAAAGGGTCTTCTTTCTAAAGACACCACAATTATGTTTGTAACACACTGAAGTAGGAAACTATTACAATTATAAGTTAGTTAGAGCACTTTCAGCTGTGAGTCTCATAATGGGGGGTGCTGGCTAACAGGTTAAAGTGTGTTTAACAGTTTCTGTAACTTATTACACAAAGGGCAACGCTGTTTAGCTTTGTTAACTAGATGTTAGGGCTGTGCAAAAAAACGAATGCGATTTTCATGCGCATCTCGTCGTCAGTAAAAACGCTCCTGTGATTATAAGTACATCTCCAGCACACGCTCCTGCCCACTTGCTTCTCAAAACTACTCCAAAACTAGCCCAATCGCGTTTACAGGAGGGCCGCTTGCACTAAGCTGCTGTCGAATCACTACACAGGAACCGCTGGCCCAATTAGAACTCGTTACGTATTTCTGAAGGAGGGACTTCATAGAACAAGGAAGTCATCAGCCCATTTTTATGACAGTGAAAACAGCGGTATACAGATAGGTGAATTGTGTGGAAAATACTGTGTTTTTTTACACACGAAACATGAACACGTTATATTACACACTGTAAACACAATCAAAGCTTCAAAAAAGCGTGAAGCGGGACCTTTAATATTCACGTTGATAATACAAATGATACATTAGGACTTGCGTTTACTGACCTAATAAATTCTTTTGGAGTCAAGCAAAATGTCACCGGGCCCACTCATAGTTTTAATCATACACTAGATTTAAATATATCGCATGAAATCGATCTTTCTGATATAGATATCGCACCTCAAAGTGATGATTTTACCGACCATTTCCTTGTATCATGCATGCTGCGTATCACTGATATTAACTATATGGCTCAGCTTTACCGTCTATGCAGAACTATTGTTCCAGCCACCAAAGACAGATTCGCAAATAACCTGCCTGATTTATCTCAACTGCCATGTGTACCCAAAAATACACATGAACTAGATGAAATGACTGGCAACATGGGCACTATTTTCTCTAATACATTAGAAGCTGTTGCCCCCATCAAATTGAAAAAGGTTAGAGAAAAACGTAGTGTGCCATGGTATAACAGTAATACTCACTCTCTCAAGAAAGAAACTCTTGAGCGCAAATGGAGAAAAAAATAACGAGACCAGATGAAACTTCTAAATTATCTAAGCTAACAGAGCGTGTTAAAAATGTAAAAGATTGGATGACCAATAGTTTTCTCCTATTAAATTTGGATATTATTTAATGGACCAAAAACAGTACACAGAATCTAGTAGACTACAGTTTGTAACTAGACACATGTACTGTTACTTCCTCTACAGTCAAAAATCTGGGTGTTATATTAGACAGCAACTTGTCTTTTGAAAACCATATTTTCCATGTTACAAAAAGAGCATTCTTCCATCTAAGAAACATTGTCAAGGTACGAAACATGTTACCTGTTTCTGACGCAGAAAAGCTAGTTCATGCATTCATGACCTCAACACTGGACTATTGTAATGCACTTCTAGGTGGTTGTCCTGCATCTTCAATAAACAAGCTACAGGTAGTCCAAAATGCAGCGGCTAGAGTCCTTACCAGGTCAAGAAAATATGATCATATTACCCTAATTCTACAGTCTTTGCACTGGCTACCTATTAAGTTCCGTATCAGTTACAACCCAAATTCCGGAAAAGTTGGGACGTTTTTTAAATTTTAATAAAATGAAAACTAAAGGAATTTCAAATCACATAAGCCAATATTTTATTCACAATAGAACATAGATAACGTAGCAAATGTTTAAACTGAGAAATTTTACACTTTTATCCACTTAATTAGCTCATTTAAAATTTTATGCCTGCTACAGGTCTCAAAAAAGTTGGCACGGGGGCAACAAATGGCTAAAAAAGCAAGCAGTTTTGAAAAGATTCAGCTGGGAGAACATCAAGTGATTAATTAAGTTAATTGATATCAGGTCTGTAACATGATTAGCTATAAAAGCTTTGTCTTAGAGAAGCAGAGTCTCTCAGAAGTAAAGATGGGCAGAGGCTCTCCAATCTGTGAAAGACTGCGTAAAAAAATTGTGGAAAACTTTAAAAACAATGTTCCTCAACGTCAAATTGCAAAGGCTTTGCAAATCTCATCATCTACAGTGCATAACATCATCAAAAGATTCAGAGAAACTGGAGAAATCTCTGTGCGTAAGGGACAAGGCCGGAGACCTTTATTGGATGCCCGTGGTCTTCGGGCTCTCAGACGACACTGCATCACTCATCGGCATGATTGTGTCAATGACATTACTAAATGGGCCCAGGAATACTTTCAGAAACCACTGTCGGTAAACACAATCCGCCGTGCCATCAGCAGATGCCAACTAAAGCTCTATCATGCAAAAAGGAAGCCATATGTGAACATGTTCCAGAAGCGCCGTCGTGTCCTGTGGGCCAAGGCTCATTTAAAATGGACTATTTCAAAGTGGAATAGTGTTTTATGGTCAGACGAGTCCAAATTTGACATTCTTGTTGGAAATCACGGACGCCGTGTCCTCCGGGCTAAAGAGGAGGGAGACCTTCCAGCATGTTATCAGCGTTCAGTTCAAAAGCCAGCATCTCTGATGGTATGGGGGTGCATAAGTGCATACGGTATGGGCAGCTTGCATGTTTTGGAAGGCTCTGTGAATGCTGAAAGGTATATAAAGGTTTTAGAGCAACATATGCTTCCCTCCAAACAACGTCTATTTCAGGGAAGGCCTTGTTTATTTCAGCAGGACAATGCAAAACCACATACTGCAGCTATAACAACAGCATGGCTTCGTCGTAGAAGAGTCCGGGTGCTAACCTGGCCTGCCTGCAGTCCAGATCTTTCACCTATAGAGAACATTTGGCGCATCATTAAACGAAAAATACGTCAAAGACGACCACAAACTCTTCAGCAGCTGGAAATCTATATAAGGCAAGAATGGGACCAAATTCCAACAGCAAAACTCCAGCAACTCATAGCCTCAATGCCCAGACGTCTTCAAACTGTTTTGAAAAGAAAAGGAGATGCTACACCATGGTAAACATGCCCCGTCCCAACTATTTTGAGACCTGTAGCAGAAATCAAAATTGAAATGAGCTCATTTTGTGCATAAAATTGTAAACTTTCTCAGTTTAAACATTTGCTATGTTATCTATGTTCTATTGTGAATAAAATATTGGCTCATGTGATTTGAAAGTCTTTTAGTTTTCATTTTATTAAAATTTAAAAAACGTCCCAACTTTTCCGGAATTCCGGTTGTACAAATTATTACCTATAAGGCATTAAATGGTTAAGCTCCTGCATTCCTAACTAGCCTTATACTACGCTAAAATCCATCACACTCCCTACGGTCACAAAACGCTGGACTTTTGGTAGCTCCTAGGATAGCAAAGTCCACTAAAGGAGGTAAAGCTTTTTCGCATTTGGCTCCCAAACACTGGAATAGCTTTCCTGATAATGTTCGGGGTTCAGACACACTCTCTCTGTTTAAATCTGGATTAAAAACACATCTCTTTCTCCAACCATTTAAATAATGCATCTCATAATTTGTGACTACAGTTGTATCTGATCAAATGCACATTCTTATTCTTTAGCTTGGGTTAAACTAATTAATTTTTTCTTGGTTGGAACTTGGAACAGCAGCTACGCTTATTATGTCTCTATTTGTTTCTCTGATTTGCCACGGGATTTACATCCCATTACATCCCGTTTACATTATGTTGTGCTGAAGTTCTAACACTAGGGGTTGCACTTGGCAGCCCACACACCTTTGACATCATTGACAGAAGGCCGTTAAAATTGGTGATCAAAATTTGCATAGCTGGCAACGCACCATACATCTAGGTATTAATAGGCCAGTGTGACATTTGCTTTCTGTTCTTCGGAGCAATCACTTTGGGATATGCAGTTCTGCGTTCACCTCTCAATCTCCTCATCATTGGATCTTTGGCACAAGAAGCAGTTTCTGCCTTGCCCATACACAGATATGTATTTTGAGAGTACCCCTGGGTGCTTCAATGGCAATCTTTTTGAACAAATTTCCACTTAACCAGTGCTCTGAACAAGATGGCACCACGGATGCTCGCCTTAGAATTGATGAACATTTGGCACTACACACCACCGAATATTTCACCAGTTTTCAACTATTCTGATGTTTTGCTGGACATTATAGTTGGTGGAGGAGCAATGTTGCTCAAGCGTTTTAATTTGCGCAAGTATGGGAAGCGAGCCGGCTAGACCTGGGGCTTAACCCAACACCTGACTTACTGTGCTGCTGACGAAGAGTTCAGCTCAAGGGTGACGCATACCACACTTCTCCATACAAAAAAAAAAATTTAAGTGTGAGAGATGCTTTAACATGCAAAACCTACATTCATTTAAAAATGTCATGTCAAGTGACTCCACTTTAGCCATTGAAATGAACAATGAATTCAAGATTACATTTTTATGATTGATTTCAGGTAATGAAGAGGGGGAAAAATATATTTTTCCAATGTCATATTTTTGTCCATTTGCTTTTAGTATGACAGGACAGTTCAAGACAGGAAGCAGTATGAGAAAAAGAGAGAAATTAGATCAGGAAAGGGTTATTCAAAGAGCTTGTGCTTTGTTGAGTGTTATATGTAGTCAAAAGATGCTAAGTCTAGGGGAAGGAAGCAAAGATGAAATCATAGCAGATAGCTGGGAGGGTGAGAGTGAGTGTAGGTTACGTCGAAAGATGACATGTGGAAGGTTAATTGATGTGTCAGGGGCCAGTGTTTGGAATAACGGCGTTTAAAAGAACGGCGTTAGGTAACGACGTTATTTTTTCAGTAACGGGGTAATCTAACTAATTACTTTTCCCGTCGTTACAACGCCGTTAACGTTACTGAACATCAAATGCGGTGCGTTACTATGCATTGATTTAATATGCAATTCGAACGCACCCCTTGCTCACACAGCGAGTGAGCAGGTGGGTTAATAACGAGATAAGCGATTATGATTGGCTAAGGCAGAGTCATGTGTTTCATGGTAGCCAATCAGAGCCAGTGTTTTTACACACACGCGCCAGCGGCACCAAACACACACAGTCACACACACGCAACAGCTACACAGATTCGCAGCAGCAGGAGAAATGGCGAGTCAGGAGCAATCCGATGAAAAGTTGGCATTTTCAAGGTGGAGATATAAGCACTACTTTAAATTCATTGTAGTCAAAGGCAAGAACGTGCATGTAATGTGTACATGTAATGTGTGACACGCATATACAAAGCTAGTGGCCAAAAACACTTTTCTTACAAAGAGTGCAGGATAAAACTCTTGCTGTCTGTTGACGTGCAATAAATCTCTAAAGTTATGTACGAACACCTGTCTGTTCTACTTATTTCAACTGACTTGTGAAAACTGCAAAAAAATATATATATATTTGACATATAGCAACTTTTTTTTTTTTTACAGTAACGCAAATAGTTACTTTCCCTGGTAACAAGTTAATTTTATTATAGAGTAATTCAGTTACTAACTCAGTTACTTTTTGGAACAAGTAGTGAGTAACTATATCTAATTACTTTTTTAAAGAAACGTTCCCAACAGTGTCAGGGGCCATGTTGAGGTTAAGAGTGAGGAGGAAGTGATCCGAAGTGTGCAGTGGAGTAACCAGTACATGATCAGGGGAGCAGTGTTGTGTGTAAATAAGGTCCATTTGGTTGCCTGATTTGTGAGTAGCATTAGTTAACACTAACATCAAAAGTAAGTGTCAAAGAGACGAGCAGAGTGTGGAAGTCTGCAGATAGAGGTTTATCTAGGTGTATGTTGAAGTCTCCCAGCATAACTAGGGGAGTACCATCTTTAGGAAAGGTTGAGAACAGCACATCTAATTCATCCAAAAGGTTACCTACTCACTTAAAAAAGTTGGGTTAAAAACGACCCAACAGCTAACCCAATGGTGGGTTGATATAGCACCGACCTATTGTTGGGTTATTTTAACCCAATAAATTAGGTAACTAGTTTTACCCAATAAATTGGGTTACAAAGAACTAATCTGTTGGGTTATTTGGCCAAAATGATGCTTTAACCAACCTAGTAATAATATTATTATTACTATTATTGCCATGTAAATAAATAACTCACAACTTAAGTAATATTAACAATGCTTTATTTACATTAAATTAGACATTACATTCAAAAGTTATTGTTGCAATTGTTTTTTAATGTATCTCCTAATGAAATTGTTTCAATAAAAGTCTCATAAGGCGACAGTGTGTTGAGGGAACACCTCCAGGCACAGAATATTAATGTTAAATTAATTAATTAATTTACAATTATGTTTTAAGTTCTAAGAAGCATGGAACACAAAAAACAAACAAACAGTTGTAAACATTAGAAATTGTAAACATTTTCATTAAGTTATTGTTGCAATTGCTTTAGTTTACTACCTTAAGGTAAGAAATTCTTTCAATAAATAAATAAATAAATAAAAGTAATGTAATTATAAACTGCCTCATAAGGCAACAGTGTGTTGATGGAACACCTCAAGGCACAGAATATTAATGCTCAAATGAATTTATTTACAATTTTGTTTTAAGTTCTAAGAAGCATGGAATACAAAAACACAAATAAACAAAAAAAAAAAAAACCAAAGCAAAGCCTGTCCAGCTTTTCCAATTATAAACTGCCTAAGTAGGCGACAGTGATTTGATGGAACTCCCCCTGGCACAGAATATATTGTGTGTTGTAGAAACTGCCAAACAGCTGCAGCAGGCTTTGGATTTGGAAATAATTTAAAGCATGTATCCACAGGTTGTAAAAGGCTGTCTTGCTCAAGTGCCATTCCTCCCACAACGACGAAGGCTTGTGAGCAGTTGATTTTATCCCCAAGCTGCAGGACATGAGGGAATTGCCTCCGTTGCTCCTCCTCCAAATACTGAATGATGTTTGTTCCCACCTTTAAACATAATTTTTTAATTGTAAATATGCACACATGGATCAAATATTACCCAAAATGTGTTGTCATAAATGATGTACCTACAGGCTGTAAATCAACAAATGCTTGTTTTGCCTCCTGGTAAGAGGGCCGAACCATCTTGCAGCCCATTTTGTATGGCAATGGAGGAAGAATAGCTGGCAGGGTTTTTAAAGCAACATCTCCAAGAGTGTCTTTACATAAAACAGAAAGAACAATGGATTAATCTTTAAACAAGTGCATTATATTATAGACAAAATATTATAAATTGACATGAAAGTACAATGTTGTGCATTTTCTCACCAGAAGAAATGTTAGTCTGAACAGGAAGAAGATCCAAGGCTCTCTTCTCGGTCTTGCAATATGAAAGGATTCGTTGAGATGCATGTCCCCAAATTTCAAAAAGTTTATCTTTGGCATGTGGGTATAAAATACCAAAGTCCTGAGCAATCTAAAAATTAATAAAGAAAAAGATAAGTTAAAATCACACCAACATCTCATATGGTGCAGTAACAATGAAAGTATGTATATTTGTTTTTCAATATCAAAAAATTAAGCTAAGTGAATCAAATCAAGTGGGATTCATTTTTTTAGGGCAGGACACAGTGATTTTTTTACAATGTCCAAGCAAATAAATGAATTGTTTAGGTTAGTATTAAATGTAATTTTATTAATAAGATTCGGGAGGAGCGCGTCAGATACTTAGCCTAATCAACACAGGTGGACCATAATCAAGTAATCAATCCCATAGTATAGATATCGCTGACTTACCTCTATCCATTGACGGTTTATCAGCATCCCTCCTCCACCCCATCTCCTCACTTCAAGTTCACTTTATAAATAGACGGGGAAGGGGGGGGTACTCTAGGTTCGGGCCATTCCCGAGCTCGGAGCCCTTCCCCGGACAGCACGCCAAATACGCATTCCATACCTCAGCTAATTATATGTAAGCGTGAACTATTGAATTGTTTATTAAAACTAATGCGAATTTCATTTTCTTATTATAGATTTAAAATTTCTTTACCATTCCGGGGGTGTCCAGAAGTCTTGGATACTCTTGCGTGATCTCTATTAAAGATTTAGACCCATTCTCTCTTATCCACTGTGCTCTGTAGATAGCTGTTCCTCTCATAAATTCCTCAACTTGACTCACTGGTTGTTTATTCTTTTTCAGCCGATCTGTCATTTTGTTATTGTCTACCTCACTGACTTGTGAATCTGCATGAATCAAACAGCATCAGAGTGATTAAAGGAGAACTCCGGTCAATTTTAACTCATTTTTTTTGTCAATTTGGAGTGCTGTCAATACAGAGAACAACGACAAAAATCGGTGTTGCCTACACCGTGTTATCCTCTTTTTAAAATTTTCACCCTGTTGACTTCAGTGGGGCAATATTTAAACCTGCTTTTAGCCTCTTAACATCCTTGATGTGTCATTACAAGTGCACAGGTCATGTGAGTGATTCCTTCAGAGTGAACACGGTGAATCTGACTGCAGTAGATGTGAAAGATATGGATAAAAATGATGTTATTTAAGCCAGCGCAAATACCTGTATTTACATCCTGTTTTCGGTTGAAGTCCATAGTAGTCGATTGTCGAGTTCACGCGCATAGGTGTATACCATACCTCCTAAAACATCAACACAAATGTGAAATGGGTAGTTTTTCCCAAAAATATCTTAAAAATGTCTTGAGTTTTTAAAATAGTCTAATTCTGTGTGAAGGTGAGTGTAGTTCTGATAAACTTGGGATCAGGATACTCACATATCCACTGCCCTCTGAATCTCTAAGGCATGGAAATTGTGTGACCAGGGTCAGAGCTAACTCTTTCTTTCGGTCTGGTGATGGACTTAGTGGTAGAAGGACTGTACAGATATTGGGTTACTAATGAGTAAATTGAATTGACAGCTTATGATTGAATTACTTTATGTAAAGTAGAACAATGAATAAAACATTACTTACTATTCCCCAAACTTCTCCATTAAATGGGACACCAAAATGCGAACCATTTTCCTTCGGTCTTCAAGACATAAGTTGTGGTTTTGTTCCAAATTGGAGAGAATAGAAGACCCATGTGTGGTTCCCTCTAAAATCTGTCGTATATCCTTAATGGAGAATTTTGTTTCTAGAATTAGACATCAGCATAGCTTCATAGTGCTAGTGAATTTCAGATGTCAGAGAATTTCAACATAACTGATGAAGTGTGTATTTCTAAGGTATCAAATATCAGGGAAAAAGAAATACGTACAAATGAGGTTGAATTTTCCAGAATAGTCAGTGTCACAGTAGGAACGATTTCACTAGCATTGTTTTCAGAGTGTTCTTCTGTCTCTTCTGTCTGTATGTGAAGAAAATACATTTTATAATTGCAGTTACAATATACTTTAAATAACCAACTAAATAAAAAATATATATATTAATAATTGGACAATACAGCTCCTGTAGACTACCAACCTAACATTTGCCTTGCAATTGATTAGTGAACAACACCAAGAATTGGCCTTTTTAAAATTATAATAACAAACCTTAAAATTCTAATAACCTATGGTAAAGTGTGTTTGTCTATTCTAAATGTACAAGAAGCTTCTATTTTTAACATATATTTAATAAAGATGTACTGATAAGTGGGGAAAAGTAAAAGCTTATACAACTAATTTCATGTAAAAAAAAAAAAAAATTCCTGCCTTAAAAACGTCTGTAGCGCAAGGGAATGTAGTACAAGTCATCGTCTACATTATATGATTTCACTGCATGCAAGGGCTGAAAATCGTGCAGTGAGTTCACAGAGACTTCATCAGGGGAAACCGCGTATGCAAAGTAATGGCGGTCAAAACTGATAGTGTGCCAATTTTTTACAACAAGTTTCACATCAACATCGAGGCCGATAGTTACAATAGCTTTTATCAGCCCAAACTGAGGTACTCCATCCTCTGTGCATCCCCTTGTAATGGTCATGCCTGGTCTGTACTCTGTGCCATTAACTACTACCCAATCAGGAACATAAACCTCAGCAAATGGGGGTTCTTCAAGACCCTTCACAAATTCTCCCTGAATTGCAGCAAGAAATGAGCGGTGTCCTGGTCCAAAGTCTGTGTTTTTGGAGAAAACACTTTCTGTCAGTAAGCGGTAGCACAACATCATCTGATTCCTGAATGCCATAGTTTTGCAAATATTTTTAAAATTACAAACTACATGGCTCAGCTGTTTAAAGAAATTATGTCTTGCCTCAAATCGCATTGTCCAAAATTCTTTTAATGGACCAATCTTCCGAATGGCTCTTGGGTAATGGAGGAGAAAGTGGTGTTTGGGTTTCAGGTGCAGATGTGGGTAAAGCTGCAAAAAAACTGTGTGGTGTTCCGCAATTAGATGTTTCAGGTATCCATGCAAGAAAGGAGAAGTAGCAACAGTTCCCAATGTTTGTTCTGTTTTGGTATTTTGTCTCCAATGATGATGGGCAAAAACCTCAAGAAGCACCACATTTGAGCAGCAGTCTGTCTCATTGCCCCATTAGGTTTCTTAAGTTCATGTTGTCCCAGCACAGTAGGTTTATTGCAACTATCAGGAAATCCATAATCAAAACTTGTCAATCTGTAGTTCAGTGTTTCTAAACTCACAAGCCCTTCAGCCAACAAGGATGCCAAGACCAATTTGACTTCAAAAGGTCCAATTCCCTCAAGAATGTCATGCATGATGTCCGGGGCTACATTGTCCACAACATTGAAGTACTTCAAATCATCCAAGACACATTTTCGTTTGAGTCCTGTTTCTGAAGGGTTGTTGGATGACAAATCTTCTGCATAATTCTGAGCATTGCAAACCATCTCTTGGTCTTCCACAGTCTGACTCCACAAATCTTCTTTGTGCACCTTACACCAGCAACAGCAATGGTTAGCACTGAAACTTTCTGAGTAGCCAAGGAGTGAATTCAGTCCTAAGTTGTCGCCACAAACTTGTGCCACACTAATCTTAACAGTACCAGAAAAATCCGGAGTGTCAATAAGGAGTCCCCTTTCTTCTAAGTCAATAATTTCGTCAGTTATACGATGCAGAACAGAGTCAATGCCATATGTTTTAGCATCAACCGATTTATACACAGCTAACAGAAAGCATGAAGACAAAGAAGACAACAGCATGGGGGGGCAAACATTTGATCTGGAAGTATATCAATCCTAATTTGTGCACACCAGTTTTGGAGCCCAAGGGATTAACCGTCTCACAATCATCGTTGTACAAAAGAAGTGGGATGGAAAGCTCTTTGGAAAACAAGGAGTGACTTTTGTAAAGCTCTCCATCATGAAAGTCTTGTAATACTCCTGCATCACGCTCTGTGTTTTGATAGTCAATGATGATTGGCATTGTTCCAGGTGTTTCAAGAATTTTTTTCAGAAGTGGACGCAATGGAATGTACTGAAAGGTATCAGGTAATGCCGTCTGTTTAACCATTCCAGATGTAGAGTCATGCCACTGACAATAAAATACCCCTGGAAAATACTCTACAACAGGCTCAATGAAACACCCCGTTTCTGTGAAGTATTTCATTTGCTTGTACTCAGATTCAAGCTCTTTTAATGGCTCAGAAGCAATTTCAAATTGAGCTTTCAAATTTTTTACTGCTTGGTCATCTTGGTGTCCAAAGCGCTGAAACAAGGACATGGTCTTCTCCTGTAGACCACCTACTATATCTGTAATTAAACTTGCAGTTTGTTTGACAACAAAGTTGACGGCAGAATATGTTTGAGAAGATTTAGCTCTCAACTTTGCAAGAAACAAAGCTAAACGGTTAGTTATTTCTTCTTTGTCAAAGTCATCCCACTCTTCCTCTGTCCCCACATCTTCAGTGTCTGATGTTTGCACATTAGTGGATGGAGTTGTATGTTGATGTGAAACTTCAGAAGAGGCAGATGAAAATATTTCTTTTGTTGACCGGTGATCTCTCAACAGATGTCTTTTGAATGACCACATGTATGCAAATGTTCTACTACAGTTGTTCTCACAGCAACAGAAAAAAATTGACGAACTGTTAATGCCATGAATGGCATTAAGATGCAAGAAATATTCTTTGTGGTTCGGAGTGGATTTTTTACATTTGAAGCATGTAAAAGGCATTGTATGTTTAGTTACTCACAGTCTGCAACTGTTTGAAATAATTGTTAAATTTTATTCTTTGGCCAATTCTTGGTATAAGTGCTGTTATAGTGGTGTCGTCAAGAAGTAGAAAGCTTTGCTGGTCAATTTCTTCCTCTGGAAAAGGGAAAATAAGAAGACAAATAAATGACCGACACTGCTTTATTTGACAATATTGGTTAGGACATCTCATAGTAGATCTTTGTTTTCCTCTAATATTTTCCATCTCCCTTAACCATCATACTCCATTAATCATCATAATGTCCTCATCATATACTTAAAGGGATAGTCCACCAAATAATGAAATGGTTTCAGGTCCCATTGATTAACCTCCTATTCTCATATACACTTTACCCTATTGGTGTTTGGGTTCCATTAAAGTCCACATATTTATAAATAAATTGTATAAAAAAATAATATACTTTTAATATGATATATCATTTTTATTATTCACTTATCAATACATTTATGCTGTGTTTTAGGTGATATGTTATATTTTTTGTTAACCCATTTAAAGCAAAGTTACTCAACTATTAACAGATTGCATATTATGAAATGTTACATTTTTATGAAATAATTACTGTAATGGTGATCTTAATTAAATGTAGGTTGTGTCTGAAAATTGATCTAGGTGTTAGAGGCCGAATTTTGTTGTCTGCTGGTTAGAAAAAACCTGGGGAAATTACAGTGTGTGTGTGTGTGTGTGTGTGTGTGTGTGTGTGTGTGTGTGTCAAATAACAGAATTATTATTTGAGGTGTTGTAAAATTTTATGTTTTTGCAATAACACCACAAATTTTGCAAAAATATATTTATTTTAATGAACCAAATGTAGAAAAAAAATATATAATATATAATAATAAAAAATATATAAAAAATGTGTATATAAAACCAACAACAATAAGCAGAAATGAAAGATGTACATGCATGTGTGTGCACCTGCAGTTGTGTTTGTGTGGGTGTTAAGTCTCACCCCTTTATATGCATTTGTGGCTGTTCTATACAAATGCACTCTTGCAGTCACACCTGTGTGTTTGTGTGTATGAGCAAGCATGTTTGTTCCAAAATGCATTTGTGACTCAAGGCTTTCCTTTCTGTGTGAAAATGTTCTGACTTATTCTGGATTTATTGATTTGAAAAAAATAATAATAATATGAAAAAAAACCTCTTGGGAATTGTGTTCCAAAAAAGAAAGAAGTTAGTATAGGGACATGGTGAGAAAATTATGACAAATTAAAAAAAAGATTGGTGGACTATTCCTTTAAAGAGAGGTGTCATTTGAATAATTAATTATCCTTTTGTTACTAGTAAGTTCTGATTTTCATGAAGTCAAATTAAAAAGGTTTCATTATATTAGTGATGACATTTTTTAATTGTCATTTTTTAAAGGTAAGCAACTGAGACAGGGTTTCCTTTTTCAGACTTGCTACATTATCTCTCACCTGCAAATCTGTCGATTAATGTTCCAAGGTTCCACTTCTGAAGTGTTTCTCTTACATATGAATCCATAGCATCCTGTGTAAAAAATGTTTAGTTAATATAAAGTGAATAACAAAAATAAAGCCTATTCTCACTAACCTACTATAAATTCACTGTAAAATTGTAGAGCTGTAATTAGTGTTGCTCCTGCAATGGCCATGTATTGTGGTAAATTACCTCCATTTAAAATGTCCTTTTACTGCTATGTGTCATTTAAAAAGTAATACATGTTATTATAAAGGTATATGGTTATAAAGGTAAATGTTATTATAAAGGAATAAAGTCTCAACCAACCGTCATTTTATTTAATGGGCATGTGGCGATCTGAAAATTATGTAACTTAACTGGCTATTGTAATAACTTACTATCTTATTGAGTCATAGTTATCTTTTATAACTTTTAATCTTTATAGAGATTTCTAGATACAATTTCTAGATAAAATGTTTAATTAGGGTGACCATATTTCGGGGGGCAGCCAGGGGGAATGCATTAAAACACTACTTGACTAATGTATTTGCAACCATGCAAATATGCAACTATGTTATTAAAGTTTAATACATTAAGTACATTCTTTCCATTCAACTTTTGGCCCGCAACAATAGAACAATAACAAACAAATAATAAAATGGTTTAGCTTTCACATGGCAATTTTCTCTGTAAATCGTTTGTGAATTTACATTTGGGCTCTTTTGTAATGCTGTTCTGGAGCCATGTGCCACTGTTGACAAGCGGTGGTGCAGTTTGAACAATGTTTCCGTTACGGTTACATGACCCAAAATCTGCAAAAACGCATACAATGAATGGCGTCCCGGCCGGACGCATTTTTTTAGGTCCAAAAAGGACATGACCCGGAAAAAAGAGGACTTGTGGTCACCCTAGTTTAACAATTTGTAGTATTTTAAATTCACAATGTAGTTGGGATAGCCCAAGTAAACATTTCAGCAGCATTTGAGCTACAATGTGGGCCTTTATAACACAGCATAACGTTACCTTCTTCCTGTAGCTGGCTGCTAAAGTGACTGTGTGACACTGGCAGGCTTTCGCTGGGTCTTGAAGCCGAGCGCGTGGGTTAAACACTTATCTGAAAATATGAATAACTTCCCAAAAAGTGTTGGAAAGAACATGGAAAGTTAGGAAGAGTATCACAACCGAGTATCAATAAATTGGCTGGCTATTATTGACATATTGGTGTTGTTAGTCGCAGATAGCAGACAAAAAGCAGTCAACAGGGGAGATATAAACATGGAAATAATTGGCTGAACATTTAGAAAAAAGCGGCAATAATACTATGTAAGAGCTTAAAGTCACTTTATAACGAAAAAAATAACATGTATACAATATGAATACTGTGTATAGTGTAATATTAACTCACCCGTGTATCTTCTTTATCTTCGTATCAGCTGCGGCGGCGGTCAACCGTTGAAATTTAAATTTTAACCCAACTGGCTGCGTTGTTATAGAAACAACCCAATAAATGTTCCGAATAACCCAACAGAACGACCCAATATTTTTAACCCAGTTATTGGGTACACAAAATAACCCAACGTTTTTTTAGAGTGTAGTGGTCCTGGGGGTCGATAAACAACTACAACTACGGTGCTACCTAGCATCCATCTGGCCAATCTCTGAACTACAGCAAAACTTATCTTATAAGGACAAACTTCTCTCTGCTCTCCTGAATAAATAAGGACTTTTCAAATACTGCTGATCTGTATTTCATTGAAACCTGAATGAAGAAATTCCTGACAGCGCTACATTTGCTGGGCTTCCAGCTGTTCAGAGCAGACCACGATGCAGAATCAACAGTAAAATCATGTGGTGGTAAAATCACTATCATACTAAATAGATTGAAAAAGCATACTGATGGAGGAGAGAAGCGCCTCCAATAATTGTCTTCTTGTTAGCAATGGTTACCTCCAAAGGAACACGTGCAGCCATCATCGCTTTGCATCAAAATGGCCTCAAAAGGGCCTCACTTGCAAGGAAATTGTCACAAAGAATATTGCACCTGAAAGAACCATTATTGGATCATCAAGAACTTCAAGGAGAGAGGTTTGACTGGAGTGAAGAAGTCTTCAGGACGTCCAAAAGTGTCCAGCAAGTGCCAGGACAGTCTCCTCCTGAGGAGTCAGCTACAGAATCGTGTCACCAGAAGTACAGAGCTTGCTCAGCAGTGGCAACATGTTTGTGTGAGAACATCTGCACACAGTGAGGCGAAGACTTTTGGACAATGGCCTGGTGATCAACTCTGAGAACTAAGGCAAAAATGGATCGCCATCAGTCAGGATTTGGCCCAGAAGCTAATATCCAGCATGGCAGAGGTTGTGAAGAACAAGGGTCAACACTGTAAATATTGACTCATTTTAATTTTTTGCCAGTAAAGGCCTTTAAAATGTATGAAATCCTTATCAGTTTTTTAGTATACCATAGAAACATGGAAAAAAAAATCTACAAATACTGAAGCAGCAAACTTAGCAAAATACTAAATTTATCTCAACTTTTGGCCATGACTGTACATTCCACCACACGCGCACTTGAGCATTGCGCTACAACCACTGCCTAAATCACAGATATAGACCAGCAATACCCAGACTCTAATATATTCATTCTCAGGGACTTTAATAAAGCAAATATCTCACGTGAACTGCCAAAATACAGACAGTACGTTACATGTCCTACCAGAGACAGTAATATACTGGACCACTGTTACACCACAATAAACAATGTATATTTCACTGTTCCACAGTCAACTTTGGGGTTCTCTGATCACTGTCTGGTTCAGGCAGAAACTGAAATCAGCTAAACCTTTTTTTGTCATATTTTATATTTATTGTAAATATGTGAAATACTTACAATGTACATCATGGCTTACGTCAAGTCATAAGCCTCTTAAAATTGTTTGGTAACTTCTGGTGATGATGGCAACCCAGTCACTTATTTTTAGATCATAAATTCAGTCCCACATAACAATGTTATTATTCTAAATTCTGGACCATTCAGTTTCATAACTGGTACAAAATGACTCCTTTTTCCAGAGAGGTGACATGGATCTGTATTGAATGTTCTGTTCATTCAAGTTTGAGAGATTGTGTCTCATATTTACATGACATAGTTATTAAATATCACACAAGAAGTTGGCTAAGTGCAATATCATATATAAAGAAGGTGTTTGTGTGATATGATGCACTGATACTCCTGTAAATCAAATGTTGCGTGTTTGATTTAGAGTGTGGTTTTGGTTCTCAGTGGGTTCCTCTTAACGGGCCATGGTAGACAATTTGTAGTCTATTACAAACAGGAAAGAGAAGGATTGCATTGATTGAAAGGGATTCATACAACGCAGAGTTTAGCGTCAATAATCTGCCATAGAATGGGCAGCTTCGATAAATTTGCTGAAAGTTTCTCCAACAGTATTTCAAATAGTGCAGTAAATTAATTTATTTAAATTTGTTGAGATAAGTTCCTGTGCTACAGTTTAAAGGTTTGGAATTGGTTTTTGTAAGAAGTCTCTTAAGCTTACCGAGGTTGCGTTTATTTGATAAAGAAGAATAGTATTATTGTGATTATGAAATATCATTACAATTTAAAATAACTCTTTTCGGATTAATTTACTTTGAAATTTATTTATTTTTCTGATGGCAAAACTGAATTTTCAGCAGCCATTACTCCAGTCTTCAGTGTCACATTAGCTTTCAGAAATCTTGGATTTAAAACAAGGGATGCTTTACAGTCATTTGTAGTAACAGTAAATGAATGTCTGATGCTTTTTCCCCTCACAGCACTATACTATGTCTCTTAACTTCCTTAACAAGTCATCATGGCCAAATGCTTGCACTGTGTGGATTGAATGGAAAGTTCTTGTCTAGTCAGTGTTATTCTTGCTCAATGGGGAAGGACAGCTTATGTGGTAAGTTAAATTTAGGTCTGTATGAGGGCCTGTATGTATATACTGTATCTAAACTGTTTGGTTCCAACTTATATTTTGGAAGAAAAAATGATCTCAGGCGGAACCGTTCTAATACTGTATCTCTGGTTGTATGCTGCTGGATGTGTGCTACAAAAGGGGATTCCATAATTCATAGGTGAAACCCAAGTGCTGTTATTATTTATTGAATTTGATGGATTTATGGATGAGTGTCTGTACTTGTACAAGTTCTTCCATACAACATCCCACAGAAAATTCCAAAGAAAGTGACTTGCTCCATTCTGCACATCCCCGTTACTTCCACAGGAACCATTAAAACGTGAAAAGTTTTGACATGGTTTCTTTTGTTTTGTTTTGATCGTTTTTCTGAACAATCTGTACCATTGATTACTGTACTGTTATGCATCTCACAGATGCATGTGTACATCCAGTGTCCATCAACTAATTTTTTAGGTCCATCTAATCAGCTGTACAATAGTGGAAGCAAAATGTAGCAAAAGTTCAGTCCATAATCTGAGTTGACTTCACAATGAAATGTGGAGAGGTCTTTTTAGGGTGAAATGTATTTGATTATCCACAACATGCCAGATGGCCACATTGTCTCCATGCAATGAACTTGAATTCTTTCGGGGTTCACCAAAGTTCACCTGCTCTAGAAAACATCATTTATACGAATTGAAAAGGACAAACTGCAGGTTCACAACTTTAGAAGGTAATATCACATATCATATAGAGCAGCTGGAAGGAAGGTGTCATTTTTCTAAGCTAACTCTACATCTATTTGTCAAAGTGATTTATGGAGAAGTGTAAGGTGTCCAGTCCAACCATTTGCCGGAATACCAAATTAAATGAATCCAGGAATGCCTAGCTTAAAATGGGGCAGCGAATAAGAGAAATGGGGAGACGGGCTAAGAAAAAAAGACAGGCTGTGATTCTATTTGTGGATAATTGAACATAGGGCCAGAGATGGTGCACTTCTGAAGCTTGTAAAATGTAATATATTGTGCTCTGCTCCGTGGTGCGAGGTTATTCAAACAAACCACATTAATGCAAAGTAACATACCGGTAATCATTCAGTGTTTTACTGGCAGCCTTTACAGAGTTCTCCAAGGTCATCAGCTCTTTCAGAGCAAACGAAAATAAGTGGTTGAGTTACAGTCAGTGAGAAGGGCAGGCCGGTGGGGTCCTGAAACGGGTAGGGGGTGAAAGGGGGAAAGACGGAGGTTAAGACAAAGCAGAATGGGGTCACACTTAAGAATATAGGGAGACAGGAATGAATAGCTTTGGATAGATGTACTGGATCTATGGATTTTCCAGTTGTTGCTTTAGGTGGCTGTGTTTGTTATGTGCTCAGCGTTTTACTAGGAGACATTATTATTGTGTGTTTGCCAGCACTTGTCAAACCACCTAATTGTAGAATTACAATCATGCAAACTTAAAGTTAAACAAACAGTCTACTGGAGCAGGGCTTGAGAAGGACAGGGAAAATGATTAGAATACATCTAACCAGCTCCCTGCTGTGCTTCCTCTTTCTTGCTCTTCGTTACTCTCTATCAATCACTCTTTCCACAAGTATTCCAAAAATGTGACAGTCTGATGGTATTTATATCTCTTTCTGCCTCTGATTTTTTTGCTCTCCCACAATATTGTTATGATTGGCAGTGTGGTACGAATCCTGGTGCTGCGCAATAACCTCCGTGGTGTGTGGTACCGGGAAGTAGACCTGACACACAGCAGCAGGTTTTTCTTCATGTGGTTCTCCATTTGTCCAGCACGTAGAAGATGCACAGAGAGATGACAGTTGTAAATCTTTAGAATAACAGAATGGCTTTAGTATTTTTCTGGCAATGTCTGCTCTTTGAAGACGTCCATCAATGATGTTTCTGCCAAGTGGAGAGTTGCAGAAGAGCCACTGTAATTTTAATGTTCCATTTGTAGATTTTTAGTGATTTCAAAATTATTAGTTCTACACAAAGAATTTAAAAAAAAATCATAAGATACCACAGCAGTAACTTTTAGGAGCCCAATGAGCTAATAATAGTTTTTTATAAAATATTTATTTATATAACTGTTTGTACATATTTTATTAACTGATAAATGGCAGAAATTTCAATTATGTTCTATTTTGTCTAAATAAATTAAACAGTAAATACACACACACACACACACACACACACACACATATATATATATATATATATATATATATATATATATATTTTTTTTTTTTTACGCTACAATTGAATTCAGGGTTCAAGGCATTGTAATGTACAGTATGAAAAATAGATATTCACTTTAAGATTTCCTGAAGATTACATTTAACAATTATTGTTTTTAAATATTATCCTTAAGTGAGCATTAGGTGACACTAAGGTAATAGAAATAAAGAAAATGTAAATGTAAAAATAAGAGAAATTAGCACAATTTATAATGAATATTAACAATGTTGGCCAAAATTATAATAACTTTAAAATAATATAAAATCTCAAATTTTGAGCATCCCTTCATTTAGGTGATATATTTAGGTGGCATTATGTATTTTTCTCTAAACTAGAAGTTTTGGTATAGTAAGATGCACAGTGATTATGACCAATGGTTGTTTATGGAAATATTTATTTTGGTTTTTATATCAACTTCAGTAGAGGTTAATAAAAAATAATGGTTTACATCACAAATACTGCATTGGTTCATCTGCACAAATCGTGTACCTCTCTTTCACTTACATCTGTTATGCAAGAGACCCTTTATACACCAGCTCTTCCAGTTATCCTACGTGGCTTTAGGGAAATTACAAGTTCTGGGAAGCAGTGGTAGATGGACGCATAGCTGGCCGTGCCATACAGTCAAGTCTACAGCCATCTCTGTGACAACTCCAACACAAATGTGTCTGTCCTGTCTCCGGAGCCTCTACGGCTAATAAAACTAACCTTTACCAGTGCATACCAGTCTTCCTCTCTTTAGAGCAGGCAGCTGCAGAAATCGTTTTCATCTAATTAAACCACTACTCTCTAAGGACTTCATGAAGGAACAAGGCAAGTGGATCCAACTTGAGATTGGCTGTATCCAAAGGAAAGAAAAGGAGAGGAGAAAGGGTGAAGAGGGATTAACCACATGAGCCCCCAGACAAGTACAGGTAGAAGCACCACCACTGAAACCTGGAAAAAGTCAAGATTATTTGGAGGGGGGCCACGACAGGAGACTGGTGTAATGGAGAGAAATGAGCTCTACAGCGAATAAGGTTAAGATGTGGTGCAAAGGCTCTCAGCTCATGAACACCAAAGGCACAGATAAGTCTGTGTGTGTGTGTGTCCATTTGTTTGGTATTGGCCATAAATGGAGAAGGAAAGCTTCCAGGGTCTCGCTGATTGTATCCAATTATGAAATGGAGGGAAATGAAGGTTAATTAAACTAAAAGGCTCAAACTGTGTGGGACTGAAACTATGTACCACAGGCTGAGTTTCTTTGCATCTATTCAAGTTATTAAGCTCATTTCCCTAGGCCTACTGGAATCATATGATGGCTGGAGCACAACGCAAAACTGGCCACTTACCAATCCAGCTGTGCAGAGTATAGGCCTACAGTGAGTGTGTTTACAGATTGAAAGATACACAACTGTTTAAAATTTTGGGGTTAGTAAAAATTATTAATAAATGTATTTAGCAAGAATGCATTAAATTGATCAAAAGTGACAGTAAAGACATCCATAATGTTTCAAAAGATTTCCATTGCAAATAAGCACTTGACCTTTCATTAAGTAATGGGAAAACATCAGGCATCATGGTTTCCACAAACAATTAGGCAGCAGAACCGTTTTCAACATTAACAGTAAGAAGAAATGTTTCTTAAGCAGCAAATCAACATCAGAATGATTTCTGCAGGATAATGTGACACTGAAGATCTAATTAATTATAGGTTATAGTTGCTATTATTATGCACTTGTGGTCTCAATATCATTGATTGGGTGAATACATCTGTTCAAATAATGACTTGTACATCATTTGGGATCATATACTCCTGGATGTACCATTCAGTTTGAATATACTTTTCAGGCCATAATTATAAGAATAATTCAGTCAAATTAACAGGTTTCTGTCCCTGTTTGACAATTTTTTTCTTTCTTCAAAAGTCTTCAATCTAAATACAGTGTGTGAAAGTTTCTATAATTGTACACAAGCACATGAATATTTAAAGGGGTCATTAACTGCCTCTCTGTGGTCCACTTATAATATAATCATGCCTCCCTCATGGGAAGTAAGTGACGTGACATTCAGCCAAGTTCTTACAACATGCAGCATAGATCATAGTAAATGCCGTTTCGATTTCATTAGAAGAACATTCAAATCCAGCTCCAAACTAGTCCAGCTACTATTCCAAAATGTTCTTTATTGTAATGTTCTGCCTGAGTTTCCCTGGTTTCACCACTGGATGGCGTACTTTCAACCCCAGATCACCTCTTTATTAGAGACTTGTAGCACACCTGTATTGAATGTTTCCTAATTGCCCACCCTATTTAAATGCCTCACTAAGTATTGTTCTTGTTCAAGTCTTTTTGAGTATGATGCTGCCAAGGATTTTTGGTTAGAGAATTTAGCTGTCTTCTGTTGAGTGTTGCTTTGGATTTCTCTCTTGCCTGACATTTAAGGACAGAGTTTTTTTGTTTTGAGTAAAGAACTTTAGGAGTCAGTCTCTGAGCCTCTTGGTTATTTCCTCTGCATCTGGGTTTGACCTGCTTCAGTGGAGCAGTGGTTAGTGCCAAGGTTATACACACCACATACCCGAGTTCGATCCCCATCTGGATCCTAACAGTAGGACTGAACCATGGATATAAGCAGAGGAGACTCAACCTTTATCAAATGCAGAGCGCATCCTTGCTGCTGTTTCAAGCCAGGCAGCCACCATGGAACGACATGAACAAGTACTTGCACAACAAGAGGTGGCGGTTTCAAGGCTGGGTCAGGCGATCACAGAAATCCTACAACATCTTCAGTCGCTTTCAAACCCACAGCAGGAGGCTGAGTCTCAACCCCAGGTCCCACCAGCACCTCCTATCACTGCAGTGCAAGGTTCAGATGTCCACCTTCCTCATCCTGAAAGGTATGATGGAAGCCCTGGCAGATGTAAGGGCTTCCTCACCCAGTGCTCCTTGAACTTTGAATTGCAGCCAAATAGATTCCCAACAGCACGTAGTAAAGTGGCTTATATTATTACTCTTTTATCTGGGAAAGCCCTTGCCTGGGCAACTGCTTTGTGGGAGCAGTCTCCACAACCAGTAGTTTGTTCAGAGTACAGGCCCTTTATTGAGGAGATGAGGCGAGTGTTTGATCATCCTGTGTGTGGATGTGAGGCTACTAGCCGCCTACTTCAGTTGACCCAGGGTTCTCAAAGTGTTGCTGTGGAATTTCGAACTCTAGCTATGGAGAGTGGCTGGAACCAGGAGGCACTAACTGTGGCATTCACTCGGGCACTGGCTGATGAAATTAAGGACGAATTGGCAGCCCGGGACCCTGTGACAGATCTAGAATCCCTGATTGACAGGCCTCTGGGGTCTGGACAGTCAAAGTCAAAGTCACCTTTATTTATATAGCGCTTTAAACAAAATACATTGCGTCAAAGCAACTGAACAACATTCATTAGGAAAACAGTGTCAATAATGAAAAAAATGATAGTTAAAGGCAGTTCATCATTGAATTCAGTTATGTCATCTCTGTTCAATTAAATAGTGTCTGTGCATTTATTTGCAATCAAGTCAACGATATCGCTGTAGATGAAGTGTCCCCAACTAAGCAAGCCAGAGGCGACAGCGGTAAGGAACCGAAACTCCATCGGTGACAGAATGGAGAAAAAAACCTTGGGAGAAACCAGGCTCAGTTGGGGGGCCAGTTCTCCTCTGACCAGACGAAACCAGTAGGTCAATTCCAGGCTGCAGCAAAGTCAGATTGTGCAGAAGAATCATCTGTTTCCTGTGGTCTTGTCCTGGTGCTCCTTTGAGACAAGGTCTTTACAGGGGATCTGTATCTGGGACTCTAGTTGTCCTGGTCTCCACTGTCTTTAAGGGATGTAGAGGTCCTTTCTAGGTGCTGATCCAGCATCTGGTCTGGATACGTACTGGATCCGGGTGACTGCAGTGACCCTCTGATCTGGACACAGACTGGATCTGGTGGCCACGGTGACCTCGGAACAAGAGAGAAACAGACAAATATTAGCATAGATGCCATTCTTCTAATGATGTAGCAAGTACATAGGGTGTTATGGGAAGTGTTTCCGGTTCCGGTTTACCTAATTAATGCAGCCTAAAAATCCTTTAACGGATTTGGATAATAAAAGCATATTAGTATGTTATGTGTATGCCAGGTTAAAGAGATGGGTCTTTAATCTAGATTTAAACTGCAAGAGTGTGTCTGCCTCCCGAACAATGTTAGGTAGGTTATTCCAGAGTTTAGGTGCCAAATAGGAAAAGGATCTGCCGCCCGCAGTTGATTTTGATATTCTAGGTATTATCAAATTGCTTGAGTTTTGAGAACGTAGCGGACGTAGAGGATTATAATGTAAAAGGAGCTCATTCAAATACTGAGGTGCTAAACCATTCAGGGCTTTATAGGTAATAAGCAATATTTTAAAATCTATACGATGCTTGATAGGGAGCCAGTGCAGTGTTGACAGGACCGGGCTAATATGGTCATACTTCCTGGTTCTAGTAAGAACTCTTGCTGCTGCATTTTGGACTAGCTGTAGTTTGTTTACTAAGCGTGCAGAACAACCACCCAATAAAGCATTACAATAATCTAACCTTGAGGTCATAAAAGCATGGATTAACATTTCTGCATTTGACATTGAGAGCATAGGCCGTAATTTAGATATATTTTTGAGATGGAAAAATGCAGTTTTACAAATGCTAGAAACGTGGCTTTCTAAGGAAAGATTGCGATCAAATAGCACACCTAGGTTCCTAACTGATGATGAAGAATTGACAGAGCAACCATCAAGTCTTAGACAGTGTTCTAGGTTATTACAAGCGGAGTTTTTCGGTCCTATAATTAACACCTCTGTTTTTTCAGAATTTAGCAGTAAGAAATTACTCATCATCCAGTTTTTTATATCGACTATGCAATCCATTAGTTTTTCAAATTGGTGTGTTTCACCGGGCTGCGAAGAAATATAGAGTTGAGTATCATCAGCATAACAGTGAAAGCTAACACCATGTTTCCTGATGATATCTCCCAAGGGTAACATATAAAGCGTGAAGAGTAGCGGCCCTAGTACTGAGCCTTGAGGTACTCCATACTGCACTTGTGAGACGCGGCTCATGTTTATAACAGTAATCTTGGGGGGTGGACTCATTTAAAATAATGTAATCATCAGGTTTTAGCCAGGTTTCTGTCAAACAGAGTACATCTATATTATGATCAGTGATCATATTATTTACAAAAAGTGTTTTCGTAGAAAGGGATCTGATATTCAATAAGCCAAGCTTTATCATTTGTTAAAGGACAGGTGAGTCTGCGCTCTATTCCTTTATGTATCCGGATTGGGGGTCACCTAGAGACTATACAGTTTTATGTAATCAAGTCACCCGAATTCCCTTTAATCCTGAGGTTCCCTTGGCTAGTCCTTCATAATCCCCAGATAGACTGGCCCTCCAGTAACATTCTCAAATGGGGGTCTGACTGTGATAAGTGTCTCTCTGCCACATCTCTTGGAATTTCTGTTTCTCCCGAGTTACTTCAGGCTACCCCCAGCCGGTTAATGACTGCTCTACAGTTACCCAGGACTTCTCCAGATTTTTCATGTGTTCCCCTTAGGGCTGGGCGATATACAAAAAAAAAGATATCTCGATATTGTCAAATTTTTACGATATTCGATATATATATCTAGATATGTTTGCATTTGCATTTAAATAATAAAAAATAAAACATGATTTTCTTTTGCCCATTAAAAAAAAAACAAAAAAAAAAAACATTTAGATTAAACAGCTAATTTAAGCAGTTAAAATATCTAGACCAAGAGATCACTTACTGCTTTTTATTAAATTAATACATGTAGGCCTATATGTAACTGAAGCAGTGCAAATTAAGTAACAGTTACAGAAAGTGCATTCTGTCAACTTTTTAGTGCATGCAATTCACAATTTAAACTATGCAACTGGGATAAGTATTTTATTTACATTTTTTTAACAAGTTTTTAAGATAAGAACACAAGTCTGTCAACTGTCTGTGGTTTTAAGAGAAGCTCTGTGGCATGAAACTATGTTCCTACTGACACTAAAAACCCTCTTAGATGGGGAGCTAGTTGCTGAAGCACATAGCTATTTCTTATATATAAATATATAAAAATGAATACCAAAGATTTTTGCATTCTCTCTGTCTATATTATGGAAACTGGTAAACATATCAGTGAAATTCCCCAATAGTAATTCCAAATGGCCATAGCCTATGTTTCTCTATTTAAACATCAGCGGTCGAGTAAGTGCATTTATTTTGCGATCACAAATGCAATCAATACAGTTGAGATCTCACGACAGAACACAGACCGGCTGAACGACGCTTTCATTAGATCGCTCAATTCCAGCTTGTTAATGTTATCAGATTATCAGATTATAGGACTATGCGGACCTGTTAGAGGTATTCAGTAAAGAGAAGGCTTTGTCCTTGCCACCGCACAGACCGTACAATTGTTCCATCGACTTGTTGCCTGGTACATGCCCCCCAAGAGGGAGATTGTTTTCCCTTTCGGCACCAGAGAGGAAGGCCATGGAGGATTACATACAGGAGTCTCTGGCATCTGGCTTTATTCGCTCCTTAACATCACCAGCTGGAGCTGGATTCTTTTTTGTTGCTAAGAAGGATGGTGAGCTCCGACCTTGTATAGATTACAGGGGCCTTAATAAGATTACCATAAAGAACTGTTATCCTCTTCCATTGATGTCTACTGCCTTTGAGTTGCTCCAGGGGGCTACTATATTTACTAAACTGGACCTTCGCAACGCATATCATCTGGTCCGCATCCGTACTGGTGATGAATGGAAGACTGCTTTTATACACCCACTGGCCATTATGAGTATCAAGTTATGCCTTTTGGTTTGGTAAATGCTCCTGCGGTATTTCAGACTTTGATTTAATGATGTGCTAAGAGACATGCTAAACAGATTTGTATTTGTATAGTTGGATGACATTCTTATCTTTTCCAAGAACCCCCAGGAACACGTGCAGCATGTTCGCCTGGTCCTCCAGCAACTCCTGAGAAACCATCTCTTTTTCAAACTGGAGAAGAGTGAGTTTCATGTTCAAAAGGTTTCTTTTTGGGTTTCATTGTGTCTAAATGTCATATCCAGATGGACCCTGCAAAGACCCAAGCTGTTAGAGATTGGCCCTCAGCCCACCTCCGCCAAGCAGGTACAACGTTTTCTTGGCTTTTCCAATTTCTATCGAAAGTTCATTTGAAATTTCAGTGCAATTGTTGCTCCACTTACGGCTCTTACTAGGAAGAGTGTTAAGAGTTTCCAGTGGACAGATGAGGCCGAAAAGGCTTTCTGCAAACTGAAAGACAGATTCTCCTCAGCACCCATACTTACCATCCCAGACCCTGAGTTACCCTTCATAGTGGAGGTGGATGTTTCAGAGGTAGGAGTAGGAGCTGTACTTTCCCAGCGAGCCATAAGAGACAACAGGTTACATCCATGTGCCTTCTTTTCACACAAGCTCTCATCTGCGGAAAGAAATTATGATATTGGTAACAGGGAGTTGTTAGCGGTCAAACTAGCATTGGAGGAATGGAGGCACTGGTTGGAGGGAGCTAAACACTCCTTTGTTGTATGGACAGATCACAAGAATCTAGCCTATATCCAAGAAGCCAAGAGACTTTAATTTCTCGCCAGGCCCGATGGGCTTTATTCTTTAACCGCTTTGATTTTGTTCTCTCCTATCGACCAGGTTCAAAGAATCAGAAGCCTGATGCTCTTTCCAGGCAGTTTGACCCACCCAACATGATCTCAAGCCCAGTAAGGATCATTCCCCCCTCCAAGATTGTTGCACCAGTCAGATGGGGAATAGAGTCCATCGTCAGAGAGGCACAGCAGCAGGAGGCTGACCCAGCTAATGGGCCTCCAGGCCGTCTCTTTGTACCTAAAGCAGTGCGGTCTGATGTTTTGCAGTGGGGACATTCCTCATCAATTGCATGCCACCCAGGATCTAGTAGGACCCTAGAATTCATTGGCAGACGTTTCTGGTGGCCTAGGATGGCTGAAGACATCAGAGCCTATGTGGCTGCCTGCTCTGTTTGTGCTCAGCATAAAGATTCCAGATCCCGCCCACAAGGTCTCCTGCTACCCCTCCCTGTTCCTGCTCGGCTATGGTCACATATTTCTATGGACTTTGTAACGGGCCTACCACCTTCACAAGGTAACAAAGTGATCCTGGTAGTGGTGGATAGATTTTCAAAGGCTTGCCACCTTGGACCACTCCCAAAACTTCCTTCAGCTCCACAAACTGCTGAGATTGTTTTGCAGCATGTGTTTAGGTTGCATGGTTTTCCCCAAGATGTTGTGTCAGACTGTGATCCCCAGTTTGCTTCCAGGTTCTGGAAGGCCTTCTGCCAGCTGATTGGAGCTACAGCCAGTCTGTCATCAGGGTTTCATCCCCAGTCTAATGGACAGACGGAACGAACTAATCAACAGATTGAGACAACTTTGAGATGCCTGGTCTCATCCAACCCAACGTCCTGGAGTAAACACCTAATTTGGGCGGAATTCGCACACAATACTCTTCGCCATTCCTCAACAGGTATGTCACCTTTTGAGTGTCAATATGGGTTTCAACCTCCTCTGTTTTCTGAGCAGGAGTCTGAGGTGGGAGTCCCAGCTGCCCAACATCTGGTTCAACGGTGTCGCAGGGTATGGAGGAGGGCCAGGGCTGTGCTTCTTAAGATTTCACAGCTATAACAGCAACGGGCCAACCGTCGGCGCAGACCAGCACCAACTCTGCGTCCAGGGCAGAAAGTCTGGCTTTCAAGCAAGGACCTTCCCCTCAAAGTTGAGTCATACAAATTGGCTCTAAGGTTCATAGGACCATTCAAGGTTATAAGGGAAGTAAATCCTGTTTCCTACCGTCTTCTGCTACCCAAGTCCTTACGTGTTCATCCCACCTTTCATGTTCCACGTTTAAAGCCTGTTAAATACAGCCCTCTGTTTCCTGCCACCAGGCCACCCCCAGCACCATGCATCATCGATGGCCAGCCGGCATACACTGTCCGGCGGCTACTGGACTCTCGGCTGGTTCGTGGAAGACGTCAATACCTTGTGGACTGGGAGGGATTTGGGCCAGAGGAGCGGTCTTGGGTCCCTGCTCGCCACATACTGGATAAGAGTCTTATTAAGGACTTCATTTGGCTCCACCCGACCCCAGCTGTTGGGAACATCAGGAGCCGTTCCTAAAAAAGGGGGTTCTGTAATGTTCTGCCTGAGTTTCCCTGGTTTCACCACTGAATGGCGTACTTTCAACCCCAGATCACCTCTTTATTAGAGACTTGTAGCACACCTGTATTGAATGTTTCCTAATTGCCCACCCTATTTAAATGCCTCACTGACTATTGTTCTTGTTCAGTCCTAAAGTCTTTTTCTTTTTAGTATGATGCTGCCAAGGATTTTTGGTTAGAGAATTTAGCTGTCTTCTGTTGAGTGTTGCTTTGGATTTATCTCTTGCCTGACATTTAAGGACAGAGTTTTTTTGTTTTGAGTAAAGAACTTTAGGAGTCAGACTCTGAGCCTCTTGGTTATTTCCTCTGCATCTGGGTTTGACCTGCTTCAGTGGAGCAGTGGTTAGTGCCAAGGTTATAAACACCACATACCCGAGTTCGATCCCCATCTGGATCCTAACACTTTATAACAAAACTAATAACAAACGTCCGCTTTCCTGTAAGCTGTGTAGACACAAAAGCACACACATGCTTTAGCCAACAACTTTCACATTTATTGTATTTTACACAGCCTTTTTAAGAAGTAATATTTTTTTCCTTTCTTATCTTTTTTTTTTTTTTTAATGGTCAAGCCCATTCCTCACTTTCTAGTCAGAAGCATTAGTAAGATGCTAAAATGAGTATCAAGGAAACAGTTAGAATGGGATTTTATAACATGTTTAATGGAGGAACTTCAAAGACTAAAGTAAGAATCCAGGAGTTATAATTGGCATAGTTAAAAGTGAAAGCTGCAAGAGGACTACTATTCAGAACATCCTAAAACCAAAGGCCCAACTCAACTCAGCTTATTAGTCTGTGTAAATTCTGTTCATGACTCTTTAAAGCCAGTGTGCTGTTTTATAAATTCATTCTTGACCTCTGTGAATGCAATCAAAGTAAATATTAAAAACTCTTGTTAAATTACAAAAGTTTTCTCAACAAATATACAAATACAGTCAACTGAACTTGACAAAGAATGAGGCACTGAAATTCAAATAACCACAACAGTGTGTGGTGAAGACATAAGGCAGCTAACCTTGTACTATATTGTGATTTAATGACTTCCAAAGGGATTTGGTTGTTTGTAAGCTGGACTGATTGATAACCTTGAACAACTAAAGTTTTGGCCAAATGGATACCCAAGACAGAAAGAAAGCCTCACACTTCTTCTGATCATTTATTTTCATATACTCTCAAGCATATCCATCCATCCATGCAAAGACATGTTTAACACTACAACTAAATGACCAGAATAACCATGTAAGTCAATGATCATTACAAATCTTTTCTTGAGAAATAGGGACAATGAGTATGAGTATTATAAAAGGAAGGGTTTTTGTTTGTTTGTTTGTTTTTTTGTGTATACATTAGTCAGCATTTGAAGTGGATCAAAACCTTTCATCAAAGTTATCCTACAACCAAAATATGTTCTTGTCTTATAAGAGATATTGAAGTTGAATTGAAATATTCTAAAATGGTTCAAGTTTATTTTTTATGGATATAACAATATGTGCATAAAATCAATATCTGTCAAACTAATTTTTATTTTTTATTTATTTTATTATTATTTTTTTAAACTTTTTGTCTTCATAGACTGCACGTCTTCAATTTCATTTGAATATTTTTTTTTTTTTTTTTTGCATGACTGGCAGAACATGATATGCATATTTAAACATTTCAGGAAACACAAGTGTTCTTACTGCATTTAGCCCAGTTTAAATATTCTGTAACAGTTACCTTTTATACTGTCTTTACCCATTCATCATGAAGAGTGAAAAAAGGAGAATGTACAGTAAATAGCCCAAACTGAAATATTACTTTTGTTGCATACTTAACAAATATATGCAATTAAGTTTAAACTGTCAAACCAGTTTTCATTTTTAGGAATAGAATGTTGTAAAGCAGTTGTAAAGACACTAACTTTGGTCCATCCAAAAGCTCTTTTCATGACTCTCACTTTACAGCTCTAGGGAATACAAGTGTGTCTACCTGTCATCATTTTATTTTCATTTAGACTGGAAGATATTATACTCTTCATAGTAAAGCAAAGGGTTAACCTGACCTAACCCGAGGTAACCTTGGTGTTTTATTTAAGATGTTATAGTGCAATGTCTCTCACACTGGTTTAGTCTCACCTGGAGATGTGGAGTAAGGCTCACTCACTGCAAGACTCTTGTTTGCCTTAAAGTTCCTGGGAGCAGTGAGCTGAATATTCAACCTTGTCTTCTCAGGGGAATGAATGAAAATACAGAAACAAAGACCAAATCAACAGTTGCTCTACTTATTCTCTCAATGGTACAATGAAACACATTATGATTTTTTTCCCTCTCCCTCCTCTCCGCTTTAGTGAATAGCATCTACTGCTCCGTTGTCTCCTGCCATCGTCATACTCCTTGTTTTATTAAGATTATTTTCTCGTAGTGAACCCAGAGTGCCGTGCGATTCTTGGATGCCACGTTGCCAAGAGGAACAAGAAATAAATCTCAGGTCAGATTTATTTTGTCTGCCGCCTGCGGCAAAAGAAAACATAATGCCTAATAAAATACTTCCTTCTAGGGGGAGCCTTTGCAAATTTGCAGATTATGGCATATAGGAGGCCAGGAGATTGTGGAGAAGCATGAGGTGATTTGGGGGGCAGGGCAGGGATAGTGTAGTGGATCATCTATAGACTGATGTTAACATGCATTTTAATATTTAATGTGCTTTAAATCAAGCATAGGTAAATTTACATGCCTGTTGTTAATTTTTTTTTACTAAAGGGCGAGCATGATGCACCCTGGGTGGTCTTGATTCAAAAAAGCAGGACTTTATAACCTGACTAAGAGGCTTGGAGGCTTGGAGACTTGGAACAATCCTAGCTATTTATCAGCAGAGTTGAGGTGAGTCCGCCATCTCGGGTCCAAAAACAGTATTTCTGTGATATCTCTCCTTGAGAGTTCACACTTCTGAAAAAGGGCAACAAACCAAATACTGCAGAAGTGTTTAAACATTATATTTTAAACATTTATTATACCCTCTGGTCTTTAAATTTGATGCCCCTTCTCCAAATTCCAACAAAGGACAAGGCTCAGTTCAAAAATGGTGCAAATTTTATAAGCCATTTCAGTGTCAGGCCACCCATATATCCACTGAAGGTCTATTCAAGGCTTTAATCACATGTAACACATCATCACAAAATGAGGGCACAAAGTCAGAAACATTTCTGTTTTACATGTCCCTGGGTTACGATGAACAGGAACACAATTTTCCAACAACTTGGTGGTTTGGTGTCCATGACTACTGGTGCTGAAAAACAGATTTGTCTTAAATATTGAATCGCTGCTGTATGAAAAATTATTGTTAGCCAATATTTGCTGTTTAACTGCATGCATATTTCTTCTGTTACATGTTGGCAAAAGGTAATCCAAATATATCCAAAAATAATCATTTTATAATTTTATTTTATTCATTATATATTTTTCATTCATTTTTAGAATTTTAGGACTTAAATAAAATCTTTAGCAAATCTTAAAATGAATATTCCTTTTTCTAAATGTTGCAAAGCCTAAATTCACTTCTAGCATTAAAAATGATTTTAGTTTTAGTGTTTTCATTTTATTTTATTTAGACCATACAGTACTGAATTGTGATGATCTGCAAATTATCAGTCAACAACCATAACATGGAAATACTGTAATTATCAGCATGTCAGCAAGAATATTATTAATGCAACCCTACAGAGACATGGGCTTTTCTTTTACTATTCTTAGTCACAGTGGTCATAGCATATCTGGTAGAATGATAAAGCAGCTAGGATTAAATCACTATAGTCTTTATTTGGAGCTTCACCAGCAGAGATCCATCCAAATGTTTTTTCTACGCTGCAGACATGCAGTAAGCCTCTTGTTTTTTTTAACTGTCTTACCCCTTCTGCCTGTGTAGTCCATTAGCTGATAGTTACCCTCTGTTCCCCCGGCCCCCAGAAGAAGAAAAAAAAACTTTGCTGTCTACATAGTGGAAACTCTTTGCAAACTCCAGTATGTTCCATGTGCTATGGTTTTGCTCAATTGAGAAAAAGAGGCCTGGAAAGGAATTAAAACAAAGGACAACGCAACTAAGGTAACTATAAAGTTTACTCTGCTCTTCTCCCAGTTTACCGGAGACCTACTTTAATGTGTTTCGGGAGGAGAGGATGAATTTGCGTGTTGTAAATCCCATAGCTCGGATTCAGTGGGAACTAAAATGGCAGCATCCATCACCCAGTATAGAACTAACACGGTCAATATAAAAGTGTTTAAACTACCAAACATATTTACTTGCACATTGAAATATCAGATATTTCATAATTTAGTGAGCATCTTTTTGAATATTTTGAATAAAACAGAAAAAAAAAAAATAAAAGCGATCCCTGTGTCATACAGATCTATTGTGGCTGCTTTGTGTCACATGACGCATCGCCATGGAAACAATAAGGGGGTACATTCTAAAATAACAGTCGCCTAAAAAACACTGGCTCAGCTAGAATATTTTGAATAGTTCTACCTTTTTCAGGTTTGGATACCCTTTGAAAGCCCTTTCCAAATCTGTTTGTCCATAGCTTGAACATAATAAAAGTTATGGCTATCTAAAGTTGGCTGATAGATATGATTTTCTTGATTGGAATTTTGAGAAAAACAGGTTTAAAGTGATATGAATTTCACTTTCACTGGATAAGTGATCAATTTCAGATTGCGTTGTTTACTTGCTCTCCACCATCTCACAATATTAAAAATAAATAAATAAATAAAACTTTGTGTGCCATAGTTTACACAAGACTGGCAGGAAATGTGGAGTGATACACCTTTATTATATATGTTACGTTATTTATTTTGACAGGTAAACTGTTTTTGTGGTGTTCAGAGAAAGCACTGTACCTCCATGACACTCTTAAGATGAGAGTCTTTTCTGCTTACTGCAATAAATTGCTTTTTTTTTTTTAAAGCAAAAAATTAAAATGTTAATATTGTCAAGATATTTTCAGAGATGATAGACAAGATGTTAAAGAATAATAACTGAATAAAACCCTAATTTTTACAAAAAAATTTACATACAACCTATTTTGAGAATTTCCTGAAAACGTACCAGCGCGACACCCGACAGGTTTTCCCAGATTGCATCACAAATAAATAATATGTTATAAATTATTTTCTTAGGCATAGACATGATAGATCTGAAGCAACATTAAACTAGTGGGCTTTTGTTTCTTTTCACCAGTTTGATAGTTTGAGGCATTGTCTTAAAAGGCACTGTCTTTAAATAGTATGTGAATGTGCTAATCATGACAGGTCAGTTATATTACTATTCACACGGAGGTGACGGACATATTCATAACAGCACTTGAATTGTTTCATTATTGCTTTGTGTGTAAAATTCTGAAGCCAACAAAGGAAATTGAGTGTTGAGAATTCCAGGAATTCCAAAAGTTTGCAGATAAGTCCTGCTCCTGGCCATGTGTTTAGCATTAAGGAGACATCTCAGGACAGAATTTTCTTCTTGCATCTCTCTACTGTCACTCACCTACACTCCAAATACGCCATAGGGGACAAAAATACTGATGAAACTGATTACATCAACATCACTGTCTTCATTTTATGTCCTCCCTTGTCCATGGTTTGTCCATTTGAATGAGAATGGGGAGGATTTTTAGTGTTTTGATGGATGCTGTAATAGAATATTTTTAAGACCTGTCATATTTGATAAAAGCAGAGTGTTTAATTGCCATAGTGATGTCATAGTCAGGGACTGAAACTAACTTGTGTTGCGTCGTGTGAGAAATTTATAAATGTAACAACAAACTTGTTAATTTAATTGTAGAAATTCATGTATTTTCCACCATTTTCACACTTTGTGATCCACAGTTTGAAAACCACTGTTCTGAGGTACCTGGCCAAATGGATTGGTATCTCAGATTTAAAGCAATGTACAGTACCACCACAAGAATACTTTTCTAGGCACTTTTACAGGATATAGCACAGCTAAGTCCTCTGGAGTCCACTGCACTTGGTTTAAAGTTATTTACAATTCTCAATACTCAGGTCACTTTTTCAAAACTCTCCATACAGTTCTCCTAACCAAATGTCAGCTCGTAACCAACATTCAAATGCATTAAAACTCCTAAACACTACATATGTATCTTTCAAGTCATTCTTTCATTACACTAGCAAAGCTTGTCACCTAACAATGCACTGTCACACATAAGACAATGACAAACACTAACGACTAACAACTTTACATTGTACAATGTTTCTATTGTAAAATTTCTTTACAAAACAAGAACGACTCTCTTTACTGTTTAGAATTCACTGCAGCACATGATCCATGTTTAGAATAAATGTGCATGTACAGGATAAAATGATTTCCGCGTTTCCCCTTTGTATAGATGGTAATGAAGTTATAAGACCTGTGTAGGTGTTCATCTACAAATAATTGTTTTGTTTTTATTGTTTTTTAATTAATTAAATGTATTAATTTTTGGTTTAGATTTGGAATATATTTCAATATTATTAATGTAGAAGTGTAGCAAACTGCTGTCTTATTCAGTTTTGTATTGTATTATTATCAGTGTTAGATTAGGTTTTAAACTTAAGTTTAAGTGTTTTGAGAAACCTGTGTTAGCCTTTGTAAGTTTTGGTAGTGTCTGTGTCTGAGTGAAAAAATAATTAATGTAATTAAAAGATGTAGTCATTGAGTGCTTTCTGTGCCAAAGCAATGATAAATGATCCACAGTTTAGCCCACATAGACTGCTGTTGTGCTCACTGTTTGAAGAGTTTTGAAAAATTGTTCCAAGTATTGAGAAAAGTGTTCTAGTATTTACTACATTTACTTCATTGTAAGCTGGCATTCTTTAGGCCTTTGAGCACTGGTCAGGATGCAGAGGGAGTAATCTACCTATCATCATGACAAACGGATTCAGAGGATTCACAGTCACGGACCATGTGATCCCAAGTCCGCACAAGGAAAAATAAGAAGAAAGATGAAATTGGTGAATTTGAAAAGAGGAATGCCTTGGCAAAAATATAGAAGTCAGGGCATTTTAAATTGCTGTCAGCACCTGACAGATGTTTGGATCTACCGCAAACACAGGCTCTGGGGAACAGCTTAGTCAAGCTTGTGAAATAGTTCAGAAAGAAGGCATGGAAGAAAGAATGGCACAGTCACGGTTATTTCAAGAATTCAAATCTGAGGCAGAGAAAGCAGCTCCAAGCCCACACCGCAGAGTGACGAATTTGAGAAGCTCTAATCACAGTCAAAGAGACATGTAGGGTCTGCAACTTCGGTCTTTGGTCATGAGAGGCAAAGTCTGGCTTAGTCAAGTAAATCGAATCCATCCAGACAAGTGTGATCCATGCCGGAGAACTCTGGCTTACTTTCCTTGTAGCATTGCCGTGTTCATAATTACTGCTGGAGGTGGTTTCAAGCCCGGATGCCAGAACTAAAGGATAGGGCTGAGAAAAAAAGCTTTTGATAATTGCTTATTTATTTACAAAGCACTCAAGAACTGGAATATAACAAAGTGACACCATGGCAGTGATTTCATCATGTTCAACTGGCAGCACATGAAGCTGATTATATCATTTTCACATGGCAGAGATGCAGGCCCACATTATACTAATCGAGACTGACCACCTACTGATAGAAGAGGCAACCACATTGGCTGGAACAGAAGAACTGAGAGAGAAATTGTCCAATTCCAGTGAAAACCTCAGCATTTTGGATCAGGCATTGCCTCTGTTTATTTAAATTTAAGTCAAATACATCTGTTTCAGAAATCATATTATCTTAGAGTAAGGTTTCTAAATCACTATCGCTTGCACAATGTTATCCAACAGTTTTGGCGTTGCTAAATAGTAACAGTACACCCCAAAACAAAAGGAATGTCTCATGAATGTCTGCGACTGCCGTGCACTCTACCGAAATCTTTCTTGGCAGGATTGAAAAGCAAATGTTTTCTTCCTGAGACCCCGAAAATGTCTAGACTGGCAGAAAGTTGATGTTACAAGAACAGAACTGGGACTGAAAAAGGCTTTGCTAATGTAGTGCATGAAGGTCTTTTGCTTCTCTGACAGTTTTGCTTATGAGGAAACACCTTAAACTATAATGGTTGTGCATATGAACTACTCATATGGTATGTCATCTATGATCCATATTCACACACAGATTAAAGGGATTAGTCACTAAAAAACAAAAGGTCTGTTATCATTTACTCATTGCACCTGTATGACTTTCTACAGTGGAACACAGAAGATGCAATAAAAGTAAATGATGGTTTATGTTGTTATGAACCTCACTAACTTTCATTGTATGGACAAACTATTTTCTTTTGTGTTTGACACAAATGACAGATATTTCAGGAAATAATAACATTTTCATTTTGGGGTGAAAGAGCTTAATGTCAAAGCTGCTTGCATTTGCGCAATCCTAGACTCTTGAATGAGCAATCACATTGACAGCTCTCAGCACAGTCAAAAGTTTTCTTCACAGAGTATGACTACAGTCTTTTACATTTGTTTGAGATCTTTCAGGGGCTTTTTAGAATGCTAATGATGTTCATCTGAATATATAATACAGTTTCTGTTCAGCAAAGATGCATTAAATCAGCGGTTCTCAATTCCAGTCCTCACGCCCCTCCTCTCTGCGTATTTTGCATGTCTTTCTTTGTTAACACACCTGATTCATATAACCAGCTCGTTAGAAATGAGCTCTGTGCATGAACCGTTTTCCGATTGACATGATCCCTTTCGCTTTATAAGAAATTAATTGATGGACTACAGATGTGTTGTGGATTATTGTGATGCTTTTATGAGCTGCTCTCATTCTGATGCCACCCATTCACTGTAGAGGATCTTTGGTGAGCAAGTGATATAATGATAAATTTCATCAAATCTGAAGAATATCAAATATAAAGAAACAAGCTCAACTACAGATTCATTCATTCAATTGACTGCCATTACTGGTTTCCAGAGGCTTCTGTTTAGTCTGAAAGATTTTGTTTTATATGGCCTAGTCAGAGAACACCAGATTTTATTATCATTTAGTTGGAGCTTGTAGTGGTTGAGTACCCATATGTTTTAGGCCTTTAGTTGTTTTGCTTATTTATTTCTTAATTAGTTTCATTAATATGGCTATATTAGAACATTAAAGAGGGGCACAATTTTTATTTTACAATTTTTAAGTAAATTCTGTAGGATCATTCATTCCCTTCCTCACAGTAATAGTGAAACCAGTCTAAATGGTCTAAATAGCAGTGGTGACTTGTGGAGACTCATTTAATCAGAGTTCTGTGTTTAATTTAGGATGTTTTAAACTAAGGTTGACCCAGAGTAACACTGCTTTACCAGAACCCAAATCAGGGAAGCTAGGCAATTAAAAGTTTCCTGACCAGTGAGTGGATGTGAATACATTTCAGCAAATGTTTTAAAGGATATGAATGAATATGCTGGCATGTGTTTGCAAGATTATTTAAGCATTATTTTTAGATATCCCATTCAGAGATGCTGTTGACCAATATTTACACTTTGAATCTTTCTGGGGGTCCACAACAAAGAACACCATCTGGTGGATCCCTAAAAATTTGCATTCAGAAAATGCCGTTACACAACTTTGCATTCGACAACAGTCAACAGCTGTATTCACACAAATAAATTAATTCTCAAAAAACAAAAACAAAAAAAAGCTTATTTTTACTTATACCTACCAGACAATTTTAGACTGCTGGTGTGTGATAGTAATTTTATTGCTGGATTGGCAACATGCATATTACATATGGATACATACAACATATAACAACAAAAAAAGAGTAAACCCATTTTGTGCTTATGGGCAGATGACGAGGACAGACTCGTTTCGCTATACAGCAGTTCTCTTATTTTTGCTCTTTTGCTGTGCAATCACAGTTGTATTTGTGTCTTGGGACCAAAAGTCCACTGCCATGAAATTTAATTAGTGTTTCCAGATCCACAGGCCTCACCTTCTTTTGATTATCATTCTCCTTTTTAAATAGTAATTAGTTAAATAGTAATGACTTTATGAATTTCTTCACTGATAAAATAGATAACATTAGAAATACAATAGCGAATGTAGATTCTACAGCGTCTAACACTTCAGTTTCATCCATCGCACCCAAAGATAAACTGCAGTGCTTTACAAATATAGGACAGGCAGAGCTAAATAAACTTATCACTGTATCTAAACCAACAACATGTTTATTAGATCCTGTACCCACTAAATTACTAAAAGAGCTGTTACCTGTAGCCGAAGAACCGCTTCTCAATATCATTAACTCGTCGTTATCTTTAGGTCACGTCCCAAAACCATTCAAGCTGGCGGTTATCAAGCCTCTTATTAAGAAACCAAAACTAGATCCTAGTGTACTGGCAAATTATAGGCCTATTTCAAATCTTCCATTTATGTCTAAAATTTTAGAAAAAGTTGTGTCTGCTCAATTGAGCACCTTCCTGCATAAAAATGATCTGTATGAAGAATTTCAGTCATGTTTTAGGCCCCACCATAGCACAGAAATTGCACTTGTTAAAATTACAAATGACCTGCTTCTTGCGTCAGATCAAGGCTGCATCTCATTTCTAGTCTTACTTGATCTTAGTGCTGCGTTCGACACCATAGATCATGACATACTCATAGATCGATTACAAAACTATACAGGTATTCAAGGGCAGGCTCTAAGATGGTTTAGATCCTACCTGTCCGATCGCTACCATTTTGTTTACTTAAATGGGTTGTCATCTCATTTATCATCAGTAAAATATGGAGTGCCACAAGGATCCGTCCTAGGTCCCCTTCTATTTTCAATATACATGTTGCCCCTTGGTAATATTATTAGAAAATACGGAATTAGCTTCCACTGTTATGCTGATGATACTCAGCTATATATTTCAACGAGACCAGATGAAACTTCCCAATTATCTAAGCTAACAGAGTGTGTTAAAAATGTAAAAGATTGGATGACAAATAATTTTCTCCAATTAAATTCGGATAAGACAGAGATATTAATTATTGGACCAAAAAACACCACACAGAATCTTGTAGATTACAATCTGCAACTAGACGGATGTACTGTTACTTCCTCTACAGTCAGAAATCTGGGTGTTATATTGGACAGCAATTTGTCTTTTGAAAATCATATTTCCAATGTTACAAAAACCGCATTCTTCCATCTTAGAAACATTGCCAAGCTACGAAACAAGTTATCTGTTTCTGATGCAGAAAAGCTAGTTCATTCTTTCATGACCTCTAGACTGGACTATTGTAATGGACTTCTAGGTGGTTGTCCTGCTTCGTCAATAAACAAGCTACAGGTAGTCCAAAATGCAGCAGCTAGAGTCCTTACCAGGTCAAGAAAATATGATCATATTACCCCAATTTTACAGTCTCTGCACTGGCTACCTATTAAGTTCCGTATCAGTTACAAATTATCATTACTTACCTATAAGGCCCTAAATGGTTTAGCTCCTGCGTACCTAACTAGCCTTCTACCACGCTACAACCCATCACGCACCCTAAGGTCACAAAACGCTGGACTTTTGGTAGTTCCTAGGATAGCAAAGTCCACTAAAGGAGGTAGAGCTTTTTCACATTTGGCTCCCAAACTCTGGAATAGCCTTCCTGATAATGTTCGGGGTTCAGACACACTCTCTCTGTTTAAATCTAGATTAAAAACGCATCTCTTTCGCCAAGCATTCGAATAATGTATCTCTTAAATTGTGAGTGTAGTTGCATCTGCATTTTTATTCTTTAGCTTGGGTTAAACTAATTTTACTTTGTTGGATCAGCAGCTATGCTAATGATGTCTCTATTTTGTTTCTATGTTTTGCCACGGGATTTACATCCCGTGGTAACTAGGATTTACACAACCTCCAGTGTGGATCCAGAACACCTGAGAAGAGATGATGCTGACCCTCAGAGGACCCCAGATGATGCTAACCTTGAATCAACAAACAGAACTAACAATTATTGCTACATGTGTGACTGCATCCTATAATTACTATTAATTAATAATATTGATAGTTCATCATCTAGCTGACTACGTCTTGTATTATTATTATTATTATTTTTATTTTTCTAAAATCCTGTCAAACGTGCACAAACTACTAGCTACTACTAAATATTGTAGAAACATAATTTTCTGTAAAGTTGCTTTGTAACGATTTGTATTGTAAAAAGCGCTATACAAATAAACTTGAATTGAATTGAATTGAATTTTTCTTTTTGAAACTCTTTTCATTTCAAAGCTTCTCATTTCTCTGTGTGCGCAGTCCAAAGCACATTCGCACAATGTGCAGGGACCTCAAAGTTCCCAAGAATTTTTTTCTTTTCTAAAGCCGAGAATGTCTGAAAGTGCTGTTAAACCACATTGTCATTAGTTGGTTACATCAGAACAGAGGGAGACAGGATGAGATTTTCTTCAATCACAGGCCATCTATACCCAGCAGACATGCTGACTGCAGCTGTGCTTGTCTTCATCTGGGAACCGTTTTCACAAGCTCCGCTCAAGCCCTTGCACCCTAATAGGCTGATAATCCATACACGGTTATACAACATGCGATTTGGCCTCTTGCTGTGTGTTTATTATTTATGATTTTTCTGGGAAAGGAGTCACACCGCAGAATGTGTTGTTAAACTTGTGCAGATGGAGGGGTTCCTGTGTTTCATTGATTACTCTTGCATTGATTGTTGAGCATTGATTGAAGTGGAACCCCATGCATGGTGACCTTACTTTCAACTCCAATAAACAAACTCTGCATGTGTTACACAAAACTTTCAGACATCATACTCTGTGATGATGGAGGTCTGTTTCTGTCTCGGCATGTTAATGTAGAATACTTCCAATGCCTTCTCTGTAGCTTTATAGAAAATGATACGTCCCTCATGAAAGACGCTGTTTTCTAGACCAGATCTAGAAGAGATATTCTTAATAAAAGTTTAGATAAAAGGTTTAGACCCCCCCCCCCACACACACACACATGTCTACGTCACAATGTGGGAAGATTTGCATAACAGTGACCATGTTGTAGAGACACTGTGTTTCTCACTGTGAAAACGAAAATACTTTGTTTGGCCTTCCAAAAGAGGACATAACTAAAACTCAGTGGTTAAGTTAAATTTACAACACTGTTCCATAAGTGTTCAACCCAAATATTCAGATGTGTGCAGCTTATTTTATGGAGGAATGTTTTCTGATCCTGGGAGAATAGACTACAGTGCCTGCTGTTCTGACTCACAGTCTGTAAGTACGTTTACATATGTAAAGGATTTGTCACTGACGATTCAAACGCAAGTTTTGAGCAGTGTAGAGTAGCACTTGTTTTTGTCATTTGTCTGATCACAAATGCAGACATGGTTTTATGTTTACGCAGCGTGAAGCAACACAATGCACAGGGGTGCACATAAGTGGTCCGCAGGTCCGCATGCGCGACCAACATAAAAAATGTGTAATATAAATATGTTCTGACAGCGCATTTGCGTACCTACATGGTTGACAGCTGTTAATGCACAATTACCATTTTAGATCACAAACTATACTATATAAGTTTTATTTTCAACCTCAAAGCATAAATCTAGGCTATGCCTACCGTTTCAAAGCACCATACAAAACTGTGACATTCATCCACTGATGCGCTTTAATCATAGACAGTAAAAGAAATCATCAGGGCTAAATCCGGAAGCGCGTATACTTGCCGGCAACCCGTCAAAATAAAAGTCGGCTGATTTTAAATTTGAATATGATGAAAACGCTTTTGTTTATTATTTTTAGACGCTTTTTTCCAAAGCGACTTTGTTGGGGAATACATAAAGTGATTCTTCTTAAAGAGGCAAACAAACAAAGTAGTAGTAAATATTAGAATTTTATATTTAAGTTTATTTACTATAAAATAAATGCATTTGGATTTAATACTAGGACTGCTTTTTATTTTTTAATAATATTACCACACACTATTTTTTTGTTTATTTACTATTATTTAATTAAAAAAACTAAATAAAGTGTAATAATATTATAAATATTATTAATTAATTTTTTATAGTTGCTTTTAATGGGTCACGCTATATGCAGTGTGAGGACCAAACCAAATCTCCAGGTTCTCTTATGAGAACCAGGCTGAAAAAATGATGTCCACTCCTGACAATGCATAAAAAGTGTAAGTCATTATAATCAGTGATTATGTCCCCACTGGATGCAACAAATGGCTCATTTGTAATGGGTTTTATTGTTTTTGTCTTGTCGCACCAGTTTTCTGACTGGGACATGCCATCACATTATGGCAAGGGGCGTAACATTTCCATCACACGCTTATTAGGTATTTGGCCAAACACAACGCACTGGATAGCAGGCCAATCAGAGTACAAAAATGGCGTGTTTCAGAAAGGTGGGGCTAGAGGAGAAACAATAATGTACAGTATGTGGAAATTAATGTTTCTTTTGAACCTTAAACCGCATAAACACATTTCATTACACCAAATACACCAAATAATTAATTAATTATAATTAATAATTAATAATTTAGCAGCATCATATGACCCCTTTAAAACTATGATAGCTTTTCGCTTTGATGTATACATGTACTACACACACTCCACCTCTTTGCCTCTAAAAGTTGCTTCATGATAATTTTAGGGTTTCTATGAATAGCAGGTTGACATTTTCACCGCAAGCCCCAAGCATTTAACAGCAGGATTTCAGTGCCCCTCAGTGAAAGCCCAAAGAAAAACACTTTTTTCTTTTTTTCCAGCATACTTTCCAAAGTGCCAATGTTGCAGAAGTGTCACATTACAAGAGCTTTACCTCTGTTTTTAGAGATGTTGCAAATTGTATACGTGTGTGTGTGTGTGTGTGTGTGTGTGTGTGTGTGTGTGTGTGTGTGTGTGTGTGTGTGCGTGCGTGCGTGTGTGTGTGTGTGTGTGTGTGTATGTGTGTGAAAGAGAGAAGAGGCCAAAACTAGAGGTCTTAAAAAGTTCAAAGCCTGGAAAGTGGAAAGTGTTTCTCCATCTCCCACAGATATCCTCATTCTCTCCCTCTGTTAGCTACCGAGCTGGAAGCAATTTGGTTGTTACTGACAATCAGTTGACATCTGGGATTTCTGACAGTAACAACACACATGTTTCACCCTTCCATGATCTTAAAATGATAAAGGAAACATGACTTGGCCAAGTTTGGGGCAGCTCCCAATCTGTCTAACCATCCTTATATAGAAAAGAATCACCCCCCTGTAAAATAATCCCATTTTGTTGCTTTGCCTGCCTGAAATGAAGATGGACACTATTTTTGTTTTATCCAGCTATATTTACTCATACATAATGCAACTTGTAACATCAACAAGTCAAAGATACAACACCAACATATCAGAAAGAATCAATAAATACAAAACAAGAATCACTGTGTAGGAAAAAATCACTCGCTGAGGCCAAATAATTCAGTCTCATCTGCCTTAGAATCTTCAAGGTGCGTTTGGCAAAGCTCAGTTGTGACTGCATGTGGCCTTTCTTGAGGAGTGGCTTTTTTCTTACAACCCTCCCATACAAGCCACATTTGTGGAGAATTTGTGATATTGTTGTGTTGTCACATGCACATAATGACTACTCATAAATCCTTGCAGCTACTTACTAGAGTTACTGTCACCTCTCTGAACAGATTCTCCTGGCTCTTTCTTCCAGTTTGGAGCGACGTCCTGATCCAGGGAGGGTCTGTGTTGCACATTGCATTTTTTTGGGGGTGGATTCTTTTCTATACCCACTGTAGATGTATGGCATTGTGAGATATGTCTTAAAGAGTGTTTGTGCACATCATGTGTGTTTCTTTCTTGGAGCGGTCTGATGTGTTTCTCTGTGTCTTTATTTTGCCTGTACTGACATGTTTATATGCACTGGCTGTTTCCTCAGTACACTCTAACCTCTGGCTGTCCCCTCACTTGATGTTACAGGTGGAAAATGTTGTTTGTGTCTCCGTCTCTGTCTCTTTCCCTGAGTCCCTGAACAAACTCAGCCAAGCTGATACATCACATCAGTCCTGAGGGCCCCATCTTCTCACTGTCTCTCTTTCTCTCTCTCTCTCTTACACACACACACACACACATGTCCTGTTTCATGACATGCTTTCACATTTTTTCTGTAATGCCTCGCCATTTTATCACAGTAACAACTTACTCTATCAATCTTTCTGTCTTCTCATCTGTCCATCCACCTAGCTAGTTGCATATATGTCTTACAAACATTTAGGTTCAAGACTTTTTCAAAACTTTCAAACAAGGCTTTGTCAATACTGTTTACACTGAAATGTTAATTGATATTGAGCATCTTGTTTGCTACCACAGTTCTAAATTAAATTCTGAATGAAGCACAACCAATCTACCCAATTCATGCTGAAAATAATAAAACCAAAAGTAGATCTGTTTCACCACATCAACAACATTTAGTTTATATGAATGGGAGTGATTTCATTTTGCTGTGTAACGCAACCGCATACTTGCTTGAAGATATAGATCAGAACACACTCTTTCATATATGCCCACCCCAACTGAACCCACCACCCACCCTGTCCAAACCTGCTTGTTTCTTGTTCCAGAACCTCATAATTTACAAATACATAATTTACATCTCTTTCTTCCACCAGTTTCTTCCTTTATTCTCTCTTTTTCATAAACATACTGTACACTCACCTGTCGTCTTTGTTATACAACACTGTTGAGTCAATGCATTTGTTGTTTGCCAAACCAAACAAATCAGTTCACTATCAGATGACTAACTTTTGAGGCAAACTGACGCATGTTGTTTTTCAGCATCTTTTGGTCATCTGTGTTTTTACAGGCCAGTGATGAAGACCAAAGGTATGACTAAGGTGTTTATTTACACCATCCCTTTCCTCTTTCCTTTTCCTTTCTCCACCTTCAATACCATGACTGAGCAAGGCACTGAACTCCCAACTACTCCCTGGGTGCCACAGCATAAATGGCTCCCCACTGCTCTGGGTGTGTGTTCACGGTGTGTGTGTGTGTGTGTGTGTGTGTGTGTGTGTGTGCGTGTGTGTGTGTGTGTGTGTGTGTGTGTGTGTTCACTGCTGTGTGTGTGCACTTTGGATGGTTTAAATGCAGAGCACATATTCCAAGTATGGCTGAATGTCACGTTACTTTCATAATAGCCTATTTGTAATGGTGTGTGTGGCACTGCCAAGCAACAAAAATGTACCTAATCAACTGGAGTCAAGAATGAGGTGGAGAGGGTAATGTTTTGTTTATTATTATTTTTTAAAGTAGCAGATTGTTGTTTTTGCAATCAAAGTTTATTATTTTTTATAATTATTCAGTAAAATTTTGCTGCTATTGTGTGACCTTTTACATTTTCTATTGGAAAGCCTCTCCTTTAGATGATGTGGTTCTTGTGTGACATAAGATTCATGTTGTGTCTCCGCCTCTGTCTCTTCCCTCCCTTTTCTCCTTTTATTGTTTGTGGAGTTCATATCCCAAAGTCCCCAAAACCTGAGCATCTGGTTGTGCCTCAGCACCCACTTCCGACCACAGTTTTTCAAACAGGGGGAGAGGGCCTTCATTCCCGAAAATAACTTGGACAGGGAGAGCCAATGTATACTGTAGCTCTCAGTGGCAATAGTGTTTTAATGTTAAGCATTACTTTAGTATAATGAGAGTGAAATATGGAGAACTTGTTATGCCTCTGTTATATTAACATATGACCTTAAGCTTCTTACTAAGTTCTTTTCAAGCTCTTATAAAAATGAATGCTTTTTGCATTCTGCAGAGCATGACACAGAAGAACAAACAAAGGGAAAGAGTTCATTAGCAAAATGCTGTAATCATGCTTTGGGTGTAGTCTAAGGCCTAAACACAAAGTCCATACAAACAAAGCAAAGTTCGAAAAAGTCTCTGAGCTAATATAGATTCATATTCATAAAACATCTTTTCTTTGTAACTTCATACGTAGCTAACTCAAATTGATTTATTTTATCTACATGAAAGCTTTTAATGGCCGATACATAAAGCTTTTAAAGCATCATGGCTCCCAAGAATCTCAAGTCTACCCAGATTTCTCTAACAAAAAGACATAAACACATACGGAGAAAACTCTCTGCAATGCTAGGCTGTTTATTTGGTTTTTTAAATCAAAAGAATTGCACAAAAATATTGAGAGTGGAAGTTTCTCAACCATGTCTTCAGCTCTGCCATGTCATCTAGCTTGCTTGTAACATGCGAACGTTAGCAAACATAGACAGTTTTTTTTTTCTTTAAAAGGGTACAAACTCAATAACTTAATCCACAAAAAATATACATACTGGTAAACAAACAAAAAAATGTATAGCCTGTAAGTCGCTTTGGAAAAAATCATCTGCTAAATGCATAAATGTAAATGTAAAAAACTGAGCCCTGGAAGAAAGTGTGTCTGTTACACACAGATATTGAGCAGTGTAACTAGCACTTAATGTTAAATAGATGGAACTCAAACCCTCAGTCAACAATTCCCATGTTGGTCCATTCGATACATCTGTCCCTACTACGAGGTCATTAGGCTTTCATTTACCATTTCCCCAAATGACTTTTTCTTAGGTCAGTCTGGGGTCAATCCAATACTCAGCAGAGGCCTGAGGAGAACTGGTGTGGATCTGAACGGGTAAACCAGATCAGATTTCAGTCACTCTACTCCACCTCCCCGTCCCATCAAGCACCCCTGAAGAATGAGGTCACACAGAACATACACACACATATATATATGGCTGTTACTTCATCTATGAACACTATTGGCCTTGTGGACTTTTAATAATGAGTCTCTTAAAACACTTTGCACACACTTTATTTGCCCACTAACAATATACTGTATGTATAGTGTAGATTTCACTGGACAATTTTTTTTTCACCAGCGTCATTGCCACCACACCTTAAATGATGCTTTGTGTTTGACAGCATTCTGTGAGGGAAATTAGATTTTAAAAACATTTTAATAAAATTACCATTCATTTAATTTATTTTAGTATAATCTTACAAAATTCTTGTTTAAATATTACATGCAAAAATATTCTGTTCACAAGTAATATTTAAATTGACCCCATATATACCCCCATATAACCCAATAAAATATTACTTGACTACTAGTGATAATATTTAGATGGTGCTTTAGCCTTTCCTGCAGTCTATTATACAGCATTCTGTTTATATTCCCACATTATTGTGTTTTGTAATATCCTTTTCTGTGGGCAGATATTCCTCTCCCTTTCAAAAGCTTTAAAAGGGAAATGACTGGTGTTTATAAGGTGTTAATGGCCAAATTAGTTTTTGCCCAAGTTAATTCAAAGCAGTCTCATTAAAATCATGTACAGTACGTCCATGAAAGGCTATTAAACATGGGTGGAGTGGGAGATTTAAGTCCTGGCATGCGTGCTTGTGCCTGTGTGTTTTCTCTGGCTTCCTCAAAGAGCCACTTGTCCTTTGCAGCATTGTTATTCACATTGGCCATTGTTTGAGCTTTAAACGGTTTCTGGTGGCATCGCCCTGTGGCTGTCTGAACCCTGAGTCTAATTTCAAACCTCTGCTCTAGCGGTATGATGTAGTAGATTTGCTATGTTGCGGTCTTGCCCTTTGTGTTGAAAACACAAGCTTGTAAAAACAACACGATTGAGAAGAAAAGAGCTTCCTGGAAGGAGGACAATAGTTACCCTGAATGAGTCCTAGGTCTCAAAAGCTGGCCAGTGAACACGCATGAATGTATGTGTGTGTGTGTCTGCAGTCATTTCACAGTTTTCTCTCCTCCTCCTCCTCCCAGCCATCACCACTTCTGATTATTTTACTGGGTAAGAAAAAGTAAACATGGCAGCTGTGTGTATGTGTGTGTGTGAGTGCAGAACAACTGCAGTTCTTACAGGGAGCAGCCAGAGGTAGACATAATGACTCACCTCCCGGCCTGGTCAGGTACGGGTGAGTGACAGACACGTCGACTAACATACACACACTTCTCACTGCCATGACGGTGGGCTGATGGCTCTGTTGCTCCTCTATTTCCACCATTATCTTGAATTTATTGTTGTGTGGGACGGGCCGATTCTCTCGTGGTGCCAGATTGTAGTATGGCCGGAGGTGGTCATGTTGACTCACAGTGGGTATAGTGGGTTGGAGACACACATCCGAGCTGAGAGGTGGTGATGGATGGATGTGGTCATTCAGAGGTAATAGCTAACACAAATGATGGTGATTATTGAGGTTACTTCAGCACTAGGCAGAAGGGTATAATGAGGGGAAGCTCATGGATCCGCTGGACCACCCACACCTGTAGAGAGTAGAACACATTTACAAAAGGAACCAAGTACAGGGCTTAAAGGTCATTGAGAACAACACTGACTGAAATACACACGTCTTATGAAACCTATTGAACTGCCTTTCAAGGCTGCATTTTATGGCATTTTGTTTTAATAACTATCAGTTATGCAACAATAATGGGGAAGGCACTAAACAAATTCTGAAATTTGAATTTTCTGCAGCCATTGCTTCAGTCTTCAGTGTCACATAATCCTTCAGAAATTATTCTAATATGCTGTTTTGGTGCACTTAAAAAGTTATTAGTATCAATACTGAAAACAATTTGTGTGTGTGTTTGTTTCAGTTCCCTATCTGTTGGTCACTACGAGTTATGTCGAACGACATATGAGGTTGTGGCATGGGTACATAACGTCTCCGTTCCCACCATCAGAGAAAAAGGGTTACGTATACCGAGACATTATTTTTGTGAAAACCATGATACATTTTTTAATAGACATTTTTTGGTATCAATTTAAGTCTTTGCTTTCACTTGATCAATTTAATGTGTAATGTGTTCTTGCTGAGTAAAAGTATTAAATAAAAATAAAAAAACAAAATTCTATTTCAGTCGGTGCATTTGTATTGTGCTGGCCCACCTCAGTTAAACCTGAGCACTTTTCTGCATTCCAGTCCAGCAGAGCTTACACACACAAGCTCATGTACCCAGTCGCTCTCCATTACTGCACTGTTATTGTGAAATAAGAGCAGGGCCTCAGCATTAACAAAGGAATAATTGTCAAACACATTTTTCCTCTCTTTTTATTTTCCTCTCTTTTTAGCCCCATATTTTCTGTTTCTCTCTCCTGCTCTCTCGCTCATTCTGAGAGGAACAGCAAAGTCAGCAGAGTAAACACATTTAAGACAGCTATGAAAATAGATTGAGAATCATTTTTCAAGGTGGATGAGGAAGGTAGTGGGTTGACGTGCAGGTGTCGTGATTCGCACTCTTACTCAATGAGGCAAGGGAACATTAAAAGTAAAGTAGCCATATTAAACCAATGATGCTCCAAGATGTGTGCCTGATGTTACTGTAAAATACAGTAAAGACAAGTGTGTTGTATGGTACCTTGGGATAGATCAGCACCTTGGACAGCTCTCAGTTTAAACTGTGTGTGTGCACGAGTGAGTGTGTGCTTTTGTGGTTTGGTGGGTGTGTGCATGTTTGTCTTGGAATGGAAAGAAAAGGTAAGGGGAAAAAGGAGCAAAGAGACGAGGTTAAATTGAGATGCTGCAAGAGGGTGATTCTTGCAGTTCTCTGAAGCTCAGTCTAATCTCACCACAGCGAGGGGCTATAATCAGCTTCACCTCAATACAACTTTCACTCTCTTACACCACAGCCACATTTTTCCATCTTTTCAATTCGTTTTGGCGTGCCATTTCCACCAATTGCTTTATTTTGAGTTTTGGCTTAAATGACAGTTCTGGGTATAGTTCAGGGGGATATTATAACCGTGTTTGAATGAAGAGTCAAATCTAATAAGTCTACATTACTTAAATATGTGCCGGGCTTGTTGTAGATAATGTTGTTTTATTGGCTTAGGGAGAGCTGCTGTGCTCCAAAAACAACTGTGGTCTCAAATCCCTTGCTATATTGGTCCTAGAGCAATGAAATGTGACCCAAACTGTTTTCTTAATCAGCACTTTTCCGTAAGCTATTACTCAGAGACAGTCCAATGCACACAGTGAAAGACATAAATTCACATCTAATGTTGTTAAAAGCCTGTTGGACTGTATGTGTTTCTGATCAACCATTTATAAGTTTGTCCAGACCCAGAGATTCTTTTTAGTGATACAAGTCAAGTCAAGTCACCTTAATTTATATAGGGCTTTAAACAAAAAGTTTGCATCAAAGCAACTGAACAACATTCGTTAGGAAAACAGTGTGTCAATAATGCAAAATACCAGTTAAAGGCAGATCATCATTGAATTCAGTGATGTCATCATTCAGCTCAGTTCAGTTTAAATAGTGTCTGTGCAATCATTTGCAATCAAGTCAACGATATCGCTGTAAATGAAGTGACCCCAACTAAGCAGGCCAGAGGCGACAGCGGCAAGGAACCAAACCTTCATTGGTGACAGAATGGAGAAAAAAACCTTGGGAGAAACCAGGCTCAGTCGGAGTCCAGTTCTCCTCTGACCAGACGAAACCAGTAGTTCAATTCCAGGCTGCAGCAAAGTCAGATTGTGCAGAAGAATCATCTGTTTCCTGTGGTCTTGTCCCGGTGGTCGTCTGAGACAAGGTCTTTACAGGGGATCTGTATCTGGGGCTCTAGTTGTCCTGGTCTCCGCTGTCTTTCAGGGCTGTAGAGGTCCTTTCTAGGTGCTGATCCACCATCTGGTCTGGATACGTACTGGATCCGGGTGACTGCAGTGACCCTCTGACCTGGATACAGACTGGATCTGGTGGCTACGGTGACCTCAGAATAAGAGAGAAACAGACAAATATTAGCGTAGATGACATTCTTCTAATGATGAAGTAAATACATCAGGTGTTATGGGAAGTGTTCCCAGTTCCGGTTTACCTAATTAATGCAGCCTAAAAATCCTTTAACAGATTTGGATATTAGAAGCATATTAGTGTGTTATGTGTAAGCCAGGTTAAAGAGATAGGTCTTTAATCTAGATTTGAACCGCAAGAGTGTGTCTGCCTCCTGTTAGGTATGTTATTCCAGAGTTTAGTACTACATTATAGTAAATTATATTGGTTTTATAATCAGTTTAGAGGTGAATTGACAAGCTTCTATTGATGAATGTGTCTTGTGCTTTTGAGAATATTCTTGTCTGCATTGTGTTGTCACATACTACAAGACAACAGAACAATGCTTTTCTTTCTTTTGTTTTCACACTGGCTGTGATTTATTATCAGTAGTTTCAGTTGATCCCTATCACATAATGGCACCTGCGTGGGCAGAAATGGTGTGTGGCCTGTCTTTCCTTCATCAAGTTCATCAAAGTTGAGTCAATTGAGTATGTTTCAGTGGCTGAAAATTTACATCTAGACAGACACGCAAACATCTACACACAATAATCACTGATTGCCGAGACATGAGACAATGTGCCAACTTTACCTGCCATTCAACATTTCCATTCCATTTCAGGTGAATTTCTCTGTATATATACACTGAACCAAATTATAAAGGCAACACTTTTGTTTTTGTTTTTGCCCCCAGCTGAACTCAAAGATTTAAAAAAAATTATATGCACACAAAAGGCCTATTTCACTTAAATATTGTTCACAAATCTGTCTAAATCTGTGTAAGTGAGCATTTCTCCTTTGCCGAGATAATCCATCCACCTCAAAAGTGTGGCATATCAGGATGCTGATTAGACAGCATGATTATTGCACAGGTGTGCTTTAGGCTGGCCACAATAAAAAGACACTCTAAAATGTGCAGTGCAGTTCACCAAAAACCAGTCAGTATCCGGTGTGACCACCATTTGCCTCATGCAGTGCAACACATCTCCTTCACATAGAGTAGATCAGGTTGTTGATTGTGGCCTGTGGAATTTTGGTCCACTTCTCTTTAACGGCTGTGCTAAGTTGCTGAATATTGGGAGGAACTGAAATATGCTGTCATATACACCAATCCAGAGCATCCCAGACATGCTCAATTGGTTACATGCCCGGTGAGTATGCTGGCCATGCAAGACCTGGGATGTTTTCAGCTTCCAGGAATTGTGTACATATCCTTGCAACATGGGGCAATGTATTATCATGCAGCAATATGAGGTGATGGTTGTGGATGAATTGAACAACAATGGTCCATGGTTATTATATCAAGACAATGCCAGGTCTGCATGTGCTACAACAGCGTGGTTTCATAGACACCGAGTGAATAGATTGGCCTGCCTGCATTCCAGATCTGTCTCCTATTGAAAATATAGGACCAGTCAGGAAAAGGAGAATTGGAAAACAATGATCACAAACTGCTGAGCATCTGAAGTCTTGTATCGAGCAAGACTGGACAAAAATTTTGCTTGCAAAACTTTAACAATTAGTATCCTCGATTCCCAAACAATTATTAAACATTCTAATTAAAAGTAAAGTTGACAAAGTGTTAAACATGCCTCTGTCCCAAATTCTTTTGGAGTGTGTTGTTGACATCAAAATTTGTTTATATTTACAAAATAAAATTAAGTTGGCCAGTGAAAACATTGGAAATTATTCTTTGTACTTGTCAATTAGTGAAAGTGACATTCAGCCAAGTATGGTGACCCATACTCAGAATTTGTGCTCTGCATTTAACCCATCCGAAATGCACACACACACACCCAGAGCAGTGGGCAGCCATTTATGCTGCAGCGCCCGGGGAGCAGTTGGGGGTTCGATGCCTTGCTCAAGGGCACGTAAGTCGTGGTATTGAAGGTGGAGAGAGAACTGTACATGCACTCCCCCCACCTACAATTCCTGCCAGCCCGGGACTCGAGCTCACAACCTTTCAATTGGGAGTATGACTCTCTAACCATTAGGCCACGACTTCTTCCAAACAATCATTAATTAAATAAAGTTTAAAGAGAATGAACAAATAACATATTCTTAATTTTACGGCATTTCACTTATCTGGAATTAGAGTTGTATATAAAATTTTAAGTAATTGTGTTTTTATTTTATTGACTTACAGACAAGGAAAAATTGTGTGTGGGGGGTGGGGAGGTACATTGCACCCAAACATATGTATAGCACCAGAACCAGAGTTGTCAAAATATGGAAGGTGGAAATGCGATATGATAGTTTAAAATAAACTGCTCTTATCAAACTTCCCAGTTATCTGATTACTGTGCTGTTATCTACATTTACCTGCCAAGGCAGTTGCTTTTACAGTCTCTATCTATTCATTCTTTCACTAACCTCTGTGATAAAAGAAAAATAATAATAAGACAAAGAAAGAGAGAGCGAATGAATGAACAAGATATGATCCTTTAGGACGTGCGTATGCAGATCTTTCAAGTGAAGAAACAAAGAAGTGACAAGCCACAACTGGACCCCATTATGCTTCATGGTTGAATTAGTGTCCGTGTATGGGGATGAGGAGGGTCACAGGGCACAATCCCCACACACATACAACCTTATCCAGACCACATTTGCGGTTTGGCCCTCGTACACCCTCATGCACTCACCAGAATCGAACATTGAGATTGTTGTCTTGTAGAAAAGAGAAACAAAGTGAAAAGTAAATAATGGAGGGAGATTGTTTGGTCACGGACAAGCAGAGAAGAAGAAAACAAGTGAAAGGGAGAGTGGGGGGGCAGAGGAGGAAAGGTTGAAATCAGGGCAACAAAACAAACTTTTCTAAAAGCACCTATGTGACGTGTTACAAAGTTGATAAAAGGTCTTTAGAGACAGCACAGGTCAAAGATGAGAGAGTTACATAAATGCTCTCTAGATTCTGGATTGGTGCAGTTGTAGCTGTGGAGTCCAAAAGCAGTTTGTTGTGCTTTAACTGCCTTAATGAAAAACACAATTTTGGGTCGACATATCTCTACCAAGGTGTTTTGTCAAAGAATGAGATGACAAAGTTTTATAATATGACCTGCCCCACTGTTTAGTGTTAATATTTTTCTCAACTCACTTGAGTTTCTGTCATAAATTGTATAACTGGTAATATAACACAGTCCTAAAATGTTATATGTAAGTGTTCTTCTGCAATACAGCAGATTGTGTTGTCATTGCAGTCAAAGATTCATGGGATGTGAATTGAGCAACAGCAGCTGGGACTTTGCCACAAAGTGACTTTCAGCAGTTACTCTGTCTTATGTTTTCTTTTCATCCACCATACAAACACAAATGAAAATATCGTATTCAGACTTCCACAAATTGCTGCAAACCATATCAAACTTGCATGCTGGCCACCTTGTGTGTTTTATTTCCATTCAATACACAGTTTGATTATTTACTCACATCTGAGTGATAATTATAATTGAGATTATTGTTTTTATTTTCTTATGTTCAAAAACGAATAAATGACTGATACTATAATTCTATACTATTCTGTCAAAATTGATAATAAAAAATAATAATAAACACTTTTCAATGCATCACACGATTATAAAAAAGCATTATGAAAAATGCATATTCATTTTAAGATTTGCTAGATTAGATTATATTTAACAGATAATAAATTATTTGCGTTTTAAAAGTTTTAGATGACAGCAAAGGAAGTCTAAATGGAAAATGAGCATTAGTAATTATTGTATACTTAGTATCAACCAATATGATAATTGGCCAATAACTGACTGATAACCAATATGGTACAGATATAATGTGCATTCCTTTTTTTATTGTATACATCCATCTACAGTATATCGTAGTGTCCCAACAGTTTCATGACTAAAGGCTAGAATAAACTAAACAAAACTCATTTTAATACACTAGGCATTATACACTTGCTGACTTTGTAAATGGTTACAGAGAAAAGCTGGTCATCATACTCTAAATGACTGAAGATCACACACTATCAGACTTTCAAATGGTTCTGAACACAACAAACTCACACAGAAAGGTAAACAATATGTATTCTAAAATCAGCTCACAAATTCAGACATGTTCAAGATTCAAGAGTTTATTGTCAAATGTAAAGGAAACAGTCTGTTACAACATACAATGAAATTCTTACTCTGTGAATCCTCTCAGCAGCCTCTGACATAAATAAGTTAATAACATAAGAATGAAAGGCAATAAATTAAACAATTACTTAATTACGACAATACAAGATTACTGATAATCTTGCAAAAGTCGTGCAAAATAAAAAATATAAGAAACAAAAGAATCGTTCAGCTCTGACTGACTAAAATCTACAGTAGCATCATCTCCTCCAGACTGTAAAACTGGGGCGAAAAATCTGGGCAAAAGTAACGTATCCTTAAATATAGCATAGCTAGCCTGTTTATTTGAGTTCAAGCACTATTAAAGCCCAAGGCTGGGATTGGGGACAGAAAACTGGGAAAGGCCAGTGCCCTGAGCCCTTTAAACCCTCTGAGGCTAAACTTTTAACCCCTCCCTTGTTGATTCAGGATCAGCTGATGGTTTTTAAGTACAGAGGGAGCCGCATGGAGGATGTGTAGGTAGCTCATCGCTCTCTAACAGAGGTGAGAAGAGGATTTATCTGTCCCTGGTGGGGGTTAGCTCTGGGTTTAGTTAATTCCAGGCTGCTTGTAAGGTTAAACTCACCGATTTCCTGCAACAGATGTGCTGGAGTTAGCATGTGTGTGAGTGTGTGTTTATTTTTGCAGGGGCCATCAAGGAGGTGCATAGATGTGTATACTGAGTGCAATTAAGAAATTTGAAAGTGTGGGAGTCATCAAGAGATTGGCATCTTTGTTTGACCTTATTCGTTTGTTCACACTGTTCTCTGACGCGGGTGCCTCCATGTTATAAATTTCCCCAAAGACACTGCGGGAGAGTGTAATTAATGGTAAAAAAAAAGAGAGAGAGAGAGAGAGAAAGAAAGACTGCTGGGTAATCCAGCACTTTGGGGGTTCGGTGTAATTCTGATGATCTGCTGTCACCCTTTCTTTGACCTTGCTGCCATATTTCACAACACTTCCATAAACCCCAGGCCGCAGAGGTTTCCAGCGCCTTCCAAGAATGTATGAGACACAAATTGATCTTCCTATCCTACTGCCTCAGGTTTGCATGGAATACAGGCGGATTCAGAAATTTCCATTAATTCAAATGGAAAATATTCTTTTTCTCTTCCACACTATTTCATTCCTCTGTCTCCCTGTCCGCTTGTGTGGCTGAGCCTGTTTGACTGATGGCTCTTTAAGTGTCTGGAATCATCTTAGGCATGACATTAGGGGTCAAAATGGTCCTTTGCAGTGGCAGTGACCTCATCAAAGCCAGACGGTCTTGTGCCATCACAGGCACCTTTCCAAGCCAACTAGGGATTTTTACTCAGATAAACTTCAGTATGGTATAAAGCAGATGAAATTTAAGGTCTATGATGTCAGCACATTTTTGTGGCATTAAGCGATAAGCCTCCTAAAATCATACCGTTCGACCACTTAAAACACTTGTCATTGCCGTTTATCACTATAGATTTGGCCACTGTGACCATTACGAAAGCTGAAAGCATTATGCATGATTTGCTTTCACAATGTCTAAACCATGAATCAGTGTTTCTCTAGAACTAAAATATGTATTTCTCTGGGTTCCGAACCACATCACTTGAGGAAATCTGATCCTTTTAACCATGACTGTAATAATTTTCTCTTCATCTGTATGATTAATGGCTTGTCACATGGAAATGAAAAGATGGAGGATGAAAAGAGGGTTTAGATGGAGGAAGCACAGCAAAACTTACGCTTACCGCAAAACCTTAACCGTGAGTTTACACATGTAATTTCTAAAGATTTTCCGAAAATGAATTCGATTACAGAGTTCCGAGTGTGTGTTTTATTAGAGGAATGTCACTTAGCATTTGTCTCTATCATTCAGAAAGCGTCAAAAATGTATTAATATGGATATGTGATCTATTAATGTTCATGCAATTATAAAAGCAGAGACCAAGTGGTTTTGCTCAATTTTAACTGTAAAGTAAACCTCATGAACACACAGCATTGAACAACAGAACAGCAACGCATTTTATGGACGACCGTATTTCTGACTTTGCTACAAAAATCTGGCACTTCTAAATCAGCAACTGTAAGTATGTTTTGTTATTAGTTTAAGTATTTGCTATTGAATGTTCCAATGCAGAGTTTTGTGTGTCAGGCGCGCGTGTGTGTGTGTGTGTGTGTGTGTGTGTGAGAGAGAGAAAGAGCGAGAGAGAGAAATGGTCACACAGTGGAGTCAGCTGTCTTAACCATCCATGGCTTTGTGTACTGCAAGCACAAAGGAGATTCATCACTGTCTGTCAAGCCACTCAGTTCCTCTTTCGGGGTTGAACTGATGGTAAAACAAAGGACATTATTAACTGTCTTTACATTTATTTTGAAAGATGAAACTTGCGATTATGGAAAGGGGGTTTACATTTTCGTGTTCGGCCAGTCACAATGCATTGGGTCAGTTGGCCAATCAGAGCAGACTGCGCTTGTTAGTAGGAGGGTCTTTGTAGAAAATGACGCGCTTGAGAGAGGCGGGGCATAGAGGGCCTACAATATGTATGTTTTTTGAACATTAAAGCATGTCAACATATTCTGTTACACCAAATACACAAAATAATGATGTTTAAAAAAAGATCATATGATCCCTTTAAGTGTCTTGAAACTCAAACATGTTTGAACATTAAAGCATGTCAAACTTTGGTGAAAGAAAGTGGTGGGGGCGGGGTAAATTGATAAAACTGAAGGGAGTTGATACATGTGGATGTCTTAATACACAAGCTATTTACATGCAATTGACATGCTATTTACATGGCATTAACAATCATTCTCTCTTTCCTTTCTAAACTTATTTTCCGTTTGCCATCTTCTAAAAAATCATTTGACTCAGTATGGCTAGACTGAATATAAACCCCTTCACACTGCTTAGAGATGTGGATAAACCACACCAGCACTGTAGACAAATGACTTACACATCAGCTTTCCATTCTTCCCTAAATTTTCCTCCCTGTCGTTCTTTTGTTTTCCTTAGACGTTCATCTCTCTGCTTTTAAATGGACTGTGCATTGTGCAGTTAGGATAAACGATGGCTATGGAAAATGTAACCATAGTGACCCAGGCTTTACATGAATATACTTTTTAAGTCCAATTTAAACTAATTTAAGGACTAAGAGGACTAAGAATACAAAACAAATAAATTAAAGAGTAAAATTTTAAAAAGCATTTCAAGTAATTAAAAGAATATTAAAAATTAGGTTGTGCTAACCACCAATCTAGAATAATTCATTTTGCAAATGAAAGATTATGCAAACCCTTTTAATTTGCTGTTAGAGAGCAATTCACAGATAACCCCTTAGTTGAAGAGGTTAGTTATCAGGTTAACATTAGCAAATATAGTGCAGGTGTTCCAGCTAATAATATTTGATAACAAGGTCTGTTCATTAGGTCTAATTACACACTCTCCTAGATATTGGATTCATTATACTATATATATATATATATATAATATAAGCTGCTTTCTGATGAAATGTGCACATGTCCTTTTTTATTTAATTTTATCATTTTTTTTGGCCGTTGTGTTTCTTCTTAGTGCTTTAAACCGGTCCATAATTTTCTTGACCTTTGTAAGTAAAATAGCATTAACTGTTCTTATTAGTGACCTTATATAAACAACACTTGTTACATTGTTGTCAATATCATATCAAGCCAGACATTGTTTATAGGGCTAGTTTTCAAGGGCTTACAATCTCAGGCTTGTAGACTCCAAAACCAATGGAGACAATCTTGTTTGGGAGACAATCGGATAGGACAGATTCCAGCATGAATCCTGGTCCATTGTGCGTGCGAGGTATGCAAGAAAATATATTTATTTATTTGGTAATTGAAAACATGCAAACAGAATATAAGCTTTCAGAATGTGTTCCCCCTAACATCTGCACCATCGGAGCAAAACTAGTAGTTGTTGAGGGATTGAGGGGAGATAAAAAAAACAAGTGATGCTGTACGTTCCTCAGCTGAGAGAACCCTAAGGGAAAACAGAAAGAACATGGGGCTTCTGTTGAATGATGAAAGCACCCTGTGAGCTTAAAAGAAATCAGTCATTTGCGTGTACTTGTTATAGAATTAGCCTTGTGTTTTTTCAGTGTCTGCTGAGTAAGACCTTAATATTGCATTGATGTATTGTGTTTTCTGGAATTAGTTAAACTGTACATTACTTAAAGAAATAGTTCACCTAAAAATAAAACATGTATCATCATTTACTCACCCTTGTGTCCTTCTAAACTCTCCGTGAACAAAGTTACCGAGCCCTGGTCTATAGGGTCCAAAATAATATTGGACCCCACTGATTTTAATAGTTTGGCTAGAAAATAATCAAAATATCCTTCTTTGTGTGTGTGTTCAAATATAAAAGTGATATGACATACAGCCAAGTATGGTGACCCATACTCAGAATTCGTGCTCTGCATGTATCCCATCCAAAGTGCACACAAACAGCAGCCATGAGTGAATGACACTAAAAGTTTAAATTAAATGTTATGGTCTTGCGCAAAGCTGATCTCATACGTCATTCCCCCAGAACTGCTTTCATTTACAACAGTGAACGCAAACATACTCAGTTATGAACGTAACCTCGGTTCCTTGAGATAAGGAACGAGTACTGCATACAGGGGAAAAGCTCCTTTTTTCCTTGATAGTGAAGCCTTTTTTCAATAACGCAGTGCAATTGCACTGCCATTGGTTTAATCTGTAAACTTTTTTAAACCAATGACAGCACTGTGCAGCTAGACGAGCCTGTGGCGATGCAGCGTGCCAAAGCCTAACAAAATGGGTGGGGCGAATGGCTATATAAGCAGGCAAATCGCCAGAGGAAATCAGGTCATACAACTGAAGCGACGACACTGAAGCCGCAGGCAGTGGCACGGCATATAACGCAGTACTCTTTCCGTATCTCAGAGAACCGAGGTTACGTTCGTAACCGAGTACGTTCCCTTTCGATACTTCACTTATACTGCGTGTGGGGGATGAATTCATCCGCGCCGTGCCACGGTAGGGAACGACAAGACTTATCTTGGACACCTTGGGGTCCAGGGAACAAATTAGAGGGCCGGAGCCGTCGAACCCTTTAAGCTACACTGCTAAGAGGGAGCTAGCTCCCTGGAGGTGGATTGATGACGGAGTCTGATAGAGGCCGTCGTTGTCATACCGAAAGGACCCGAGCATGCAAGGTTGGGCTGTCCAGGTTATAGAATCTGACAAAAGTGGACGGCGAGGCCCAACCGACCGCCTCACAGATGTCCTTGATAGAGACACCACTAGACCAGGCCCAAGAAGAGGCCATCCCTCTAGTGGAGTGGGCTCTTACACCTATGGGGCACTCAAGGCCCATAGAAGAGTAACACAGAGCGATAGCGTAGACTATCCAACGCGAGTGGCGCTGCTTTGAGACCGAAGACCTCTTGGTGTGGCCACCAAAGCAGACAAAAAGCTGGTCAGATTGCCGGATGGGGGTGCTGGTTGGGTCTGCAAAGGTGAGCAACCACAGCCTCATCCAGGGGCGGCATCCACTGAAGTGAGAGCTGCAGAGGAGGTAGTGCGTAAGAAATCGATCCGCGAGCGCAGAGAGGTGAGACTCATGCTTTCACAAAAGCAGCATGAAGTCTCAGTGAGCGCCCCCCTCAGCGTGGGGTTTTCCCAGGCAAAAGACGCACTCACCGTGGCCGTCATCTTCATGCAGAGGGGCTCTGCATGTGCCACAGCTGTGGCACGGCATTTGCTCAGATGCTTAGAAACGCTCTTTTAGAGCAGTAAAAACAGCTGGAAATTGCTCTTTTAGAATTGCCGGATGGCGGCAGGAGATTCGCTGAGAAGCGGCCAGAACCGGGTGGCTCGGGAACGGAACTAGAGAGCGGCTGTCAGCAAGAGCGCAAGCGATGCAGGCAAATGGCGATCTCAGCAGTCCGCTGCGATGCCTCTTCGACGGCGAGAGCTCGTTCCAGGTGAAGGCATTCAGTAGGGATCCAGCGAAGTGAAGTCGTCGCTGAAGGAGTAAGATCTGATTTTCTCTGGTGATTTGCCTGCTTATATAGCCATTCGCCCTGCCCATTTTGGCGGGCTTTGACGCACTGCATCGCCACAGGCTCGCGCAGCTACACAGCGCTATCATTGGTTAAAAAAAGTTTACAGATTAAACCAATGGCAGTGCAGTTGCACTGCGTTATTGAAGAAAGGCTTCAGTATCGAGGAAAAAAGGAGCTTTTCCGTATCGAAGTATGGAAAGGGAACTAGAAGTGATTATTACATTTTGCATATGGATATTTTTCTTACAAAAACACATCGAGTAAGCAGAGTGAGACACTTTTTTTATGGAAGGGTGTTTTTTATTTCACGTCTTTTTAACTGAAGCAATACAATACACGCTGACTGCTATGATCTTGAAAGATCAAAGAAATTTTTTTATATAACTCCCAACAGGTTTTTCTGAAAGAAGAAAGTCATATACACATAGGATGCCTCTGGGGTGAGTAAAACACAGCCTATTTTTCACTTTTGGGTGAACTAACCCTTTAAGCCGGCAAAAAAGGAAACATTTAGGATAAAAATTCTGAAGGGACCATGCCATTTTAGTTTGCTTCTACAAGTCTTTGAGGTCTTTTATCATGACACATATTTCACAGAAGTCGTACCTGAGTAATGCTGTACCAGGTGAGCCACAGAGCAAGTTTGCTACGTCAGAAAAGTCATACACATGGAGCTTGAGCACATACACAGGATCTTCATTAAAAGCAGTACACTAATTATGGTTAATCAACATGTGTTCTGCCATTTCTCTGTTAACGAGTTACCATGGCTATTTATCTGCTGCTGTCCTAGATCGAACTCAGAGAGCATACAACACTAACGTGAGAAATAACGCTTTTAAATTGATAGAAGAATGTGTGTGTTTTTGTGGTGATCACTTCATATAATTATTCAGCATGTAAATATTCTCAATTTTTCTCAAGTCTCGCAAAACATCACCATTCCTGTAATGGAGTAAATGTAAAAATTAAAGAAAAAAATAAAATGGTGCTCCTTAATTCTGGTTGTTTACTGATAACCCCATAAGAGATATCAGAGATCTAGTGTTTTTAAATGGATGCTCTTTAAGGTCAATGACATCTGACCCCAGAAACAGTGCTAACGGATGTAGTGGCGTTCTTATAAAATGCCAATACAGTGTAAAACAGTGTGATTTATATCTTGTGGCACACTGATGCAACTTCTCACAGTAATGCTTGGATAGCTACATCAGAGTCCATTGTGTGCAGCCTCAGGCAGGAGAGAGAGAGAAAGAGATAACCGCAAAGTTTTTCTCAGGTCCACAGAGAGTAATTTTTGTTGTTACAGTCAGGCGGTGAGGGCTGTGTGTGTGAGTGAGTAAAACAAGCCAGATCTAAAATAAAGCGAGAGTGAAAGAAACAGAAACACACACACACACACACACACACTATAAAAGAACTGGATGATGTAATGTAACTGGAGTGTGGGGAGATAAAAGCGAAGCAGACTGATACAGACAGTGTGTTACAAAGCAGTGGAGAGCAAAACAGCTTCCAGGCTGATGGGGATCTCCAGCAGTGACCGGGTTACATAGAGGACACGGATCATCATTTCTGCTTCCTTATAAAGGTGTTTGTGTTTGGGTGTAAGATGCTTCAGCATTGCATATCTGTAGATCTCTGCAGCATGTTGTTGTGTCCCATATCTGTTCCTGCTAACACCAGCTGCTGATAAGCATGCCAACACGCATCTTCGCAAAGAGACCACCTTAAGGCTGTCCTGTTTACTGCCTGATCCCGTTTGCTTCTCTTTTTTCAGTCAGACAACACAAAGGTCATTCAGAGGGTAAGACATTATGTTCCCAGCCACTGAAGAGAAAATATGTGGTCATTTGATCTCCTGCTTCATATTATAGACTGGAGTTGCACACTGACAGCAGTAAATTAGACATGTCAAACACATGTGATGACAAGATGCTGTAATGAGTGTTTTAAATGTGGCTGCCCAGAACAAACAAAGCACATGTGAGTAGAAGAGTGTATGCACATACATCATTCTCAAAAAATGTTGATTTTCAGTCTTACAACTTTTTGAAGCTTTGAATCTAATCAAGTATATTTACATAAAGACTGGTAGTATTTTTGACTTGAATGTTGACTTTATCAGACACCAGGTGTCATTATCATATCCAAATAAAAAACTGAATATTTCTTAAAATTTTCCTCACAAGCAATAAAACCAATGACACGTGAGAGAAAAAAATAATCTCTTAATCTGAACTTTAAACTTTGAAGTACTTTTATATAACTTTTTGTATTTTATTTTCATAATAAATGTTTTTTTTACATTGACACCAATAACAAAAAAGAGCAAGTGTTTTTTTATTATTATTATTTGTTTATTTCATATAAATAATTATTATTTAGTTTTGCTCTTTGCACACTTGTTAGACCTCGAACTAATGCATAAGACATTAAAACAAAATGATTGAAAAATTGCAATTTAAGGAAAATTGTAATTGCAATTTTATAAAAGTTGTATGACAGATGGAGGCATGAGTTTTTCAGGCACAAATTGACAATCTTTTTTTAAATTATGTTTTATGTGTTTTTAAATACTTAAAAAAATACTTTTAATGTCATAATTCTGACATTTTCACACAAAAATGGTCTTCTATAATATTAGTCAAACAATTTTATGCTATGTTAAGTAATTGATTGTTGTCTTTTTTTGTATTTGGAGTTTCATGACATTTTGAAATCTTTTTCATCAATGAAAAATCCCATAACATGTTTGCCACCATATATTCTCAAAATACAGTGGCAAACATGTCCCTTGACTTCTCAAAACTGCATATCAAAACTCTCTTGCTATCTTGAAACTCTCTTCACCCATCATCTGGATTTAATTCTCTGTTTCTTGCTTTTATTTTGGAAAGCCAGAGGCATGTGTGTGTCCAGACTAGGCCCTGTGTGTGTGTCCAGACTAGGCCCTGTGTGCGTGCATGTAAGTGTGTTTGTGTGGACAGGGATCTGATTGTGGTAGATGACTGTACAGCAGAAATGCATCAGGCTAAATGAAAATAAAGAGAGACTGGTCACATTAAAACTGATTTTTAACAGATATGCTTTCTGCGCTTGTTCATTTTTCAAGTTCGCTGTAAATGCTCATCATGGACAGCAAGTCAAATATGTTTGTTTTTACAGAGACGCCAGCATTTCACATGTGTTGGCAGGGGGGCTTCTTGTAGATCAGTATCACCCTATCACACATCCTGAAATATGAATCTAATTACCAACTCCATACCAGCCTTTACCAAGATGGCTGGATAAAATACCCAAGGTTTTTACTCTACACTCTCTCTTTTTCTTCAATCATCCTACAGTCCATCCACTTTTTCTGTTTTTCATTATCTTCTCACATCTCTCCTCTGTTTCCTTTACCTCTTCAACTTCTTTTTCCCTTTTCTCCTCTGTCTGCGTCTTTGAGGTTCCTGCATGTAGGCAATCAAAGCACTCGTGTCACTCTTTCACTGCAAAATGTTTTGGCTGCTTTGCCGAACCTCAAAATATTTCTTAACTCCATTGGAGAATATGGATATGAAACCAGTAGCCTATATGTTTCCAGTATAATGTAAGAAAAGCCCATCTATAAAGAGACACCTGCCAGCAGAGGAGACGAATGCATTAATAGCAGCCTAAAACAGCTTCCACTGTGAATATGGAAATAAAGTATGATTCCATTAGCCTTTGGGAGTTTATATTAACTTACATGACCATAATTTTAAGACATTTGTAGAAAATGGCCTTTCAGATCTACTTTAGAGTGAGCCCACCCTGGGGTAAACTAATCTCTCCCTCTAATGCTTTAATACTGCATTGTGATACAGTAAGTTATCCAGTAAACCACTATGGAGATAAAACCACAGCAGTTTATTAAAGACAGAAAATCAGATTTTAAAAAATGACATTTTTGTCTTAGTGACGCAACCAAAAACTTCTACTTACTGCTGTACTGCTTAATTTATCATTGTGAACTTTACAAATAAACTCTTCATGACTTTTATGTTTGGTGTGCGAGTATATTTTTGTGTGAATGAGCGTGCGAGAGCGCTGCTGTATATTTCAGTCCAGTCCAATTCCAGTGAGGTCATCAGAGAAGCAGCTTGACAGTAGGGTTTGTAAGAGTTCAGTTGCTGACCCCATAATGTGCTACATGTGGAGCTAAACTGTGACCTTGACACACTGAGTGCATCGCGAATGAACCATCTTGCCTCCCTGCAATTTAATGATCTTTTTAAATGACACAGAAGAAATATAATCCTGCACATACATCCCAACAAGAAGACATCATAGCGTAATTATCTCTTATTGGACAGACAGTAAAGACCAAAACCTGTGTAGCCCTCTTTTTTTCTATTTTTGTTTTCCCAAAATTAACAAAAATGACCAAAGAATATATTCCTATCAACCGATCAGAATTGAGGGATAACTTTTCATGCAATAGTGCCTTTTCCCAAAATGTATTTCTTGCCCCTTGAAGTACTTGAATTTGTAATGTATTATTAGTATAAAAATATATATATTTTATTTTCTCTGCAGCATATATTTATCAAGTGTTTGAAATATATTTTGGTCAGAATTTGCACATTGCCATATAGGTATTTTTATGTCTAATGATCTAGAACCAATTCAAATAAGCTTTAGCAATAACCAAGCAAATATATTGTGACTGCAATGCTTATTTATCTGTAGATGTTTGTTCTTCCCTTTATATTATGAATAAATGCAGTGTATGGGAAAAGCATTCATGCTTACACTGCAGTGCTGCTACCAGTATCCATGATTCACAATTACATATAAGTTTTTTTGTTTGTTTGTTTGTTTTTTTGAACTGTGCTCGATATCCAGAGTGGTTTAAAATAGCATGACTGGGTATTTCCCGTTAAGGATCCAAGAGAAGTTGTGTTCCTGGTACTGTTTTCCCGGTGACACTGGGAGCTATCAAGCAGGGAGGTTTAAATGTTCCAATTGATTGCAATGGCCGTAAAGGAAGCCAGATGAGAAATGAAACCTCAGATAACTGTACTTCTAGGAGAAGTTAATTGGTTTAGCTCTCATACTCCTGGGGATAGAGAGAGAGAGAGAGAGAGTCAATTAAAACACAGTTCACATTAGCAATACCTCCACTGGTCCCATCCAGAAACGCGTCTAAATGTCTCAGCTAAGAAATTGCAAGCGGTTAGGAGAGGATCAATGAGAGGTGCACACATCTGAAGTTTATTTCAGTGTTAAACTAATCCAGATAATGCTGTTACGACTTGATGATTTAGGGGTTGTGACCTGACGTGACACTCCAGCAAATGAATGAACCAGACCTGGTCCTTGTCCGGACATAAGTGGCCAGTTTGTGTCCACCAAGACAAAACAATTTGACAGATACCCCACAAAAGAGTGGTGAACTCTTAGCAAACTGTCAGTGATGTGTCAAATAACTGGCAAGTACCATATAAAAAAAATTACAATACTACAATATATAAAATAATTAAACATTCAAATAATTAAATAATCATTAATTTTATGACCTTTTTTTTTATAACCTAAGCTGTTCCATAGGCTACTGTTAGATTTAAAAAAGATATGTTTTCTTGCCCCGAAATACATTTTGAGATCTATTTTGGTATATCAACATTGAAACTAAATACATTTTCAGTTTCAAAAATAAATTTAATTGAGCTTCTCTGTTTGCTTGCCCCTTTAGACTTGCACTTTTAACTAGCTTCTCTAATCTTTTTGTATTCTATTTTACTCTTTTTATTTATTACACAAAATGCAAAAAAGGCCTCTAACACTAGCATGCTCTATTCTTTTTCTATTCTATCTGTTTTATTTTTACATGCTATGACTTGCTATGTGTACAACTGAGACTTGTTATAGCACTTGTATATCATTGCTCTCTTTTTGATTTTGATTGCTTCCATTGTCCTCATTTGTAAGTTGCTTTGGATAAAAGCATATGCTATATGGCTGAATGTAAATGTCATGTAATATATAAAATGTATGAGCAGGTAAAAAAAAAAGAAAGAAAGTTACTGAAAGTTATCAAATACAATTGCGAATACAACTGTGACGTGTGCAAGTAATTTTGGTGCCACTAATGGCATTTTGGGCCCCAATACATTGACTTAGTAGAGCTGTGCCCCTGTTTTGTCTTTAACAGTGTATGTGTATCCCTCAAATAAGAAAACCCGCAATATCTTTTCACCTTTTCAAAATAATTTTTCAGACATCAGAATTATGTTTCACTGGTAATTTATTTCCAGGGGTGACTAACTGTTGAGGGGGAAAAATATGAAAGAATGACTTCCACTCAATGTTGCAACGTAATTTGAAAAATAGAGCAACCCCCTTTCAGCGTTATCATTTTGCTGGCAGTCCAATGCTTTAGATCTCCTCCAGCTTGGACCATACATCTGCAACATTTGCCCACAGATTTTGTCTTATGTGGTTTTTGACAAATTTAACGCTAAATTCGTGTAATAAAAAAGGTACAAACAGACAGTGAAAAATAAACAAGTTGATAAGAACAGGCATGTCCTGAGAAGATATTTAGTTAATTGTACAGGAACGCTGCAGAACTGAGAGTGACAGAGTGAAGCAAACACTGTGATGTAGTGTTGCAAAAAAACAATTAATATATATATAGCATATGCATTTGTAGCATATACTCTAAATACTGCTGAATTTATTTATTTATTTTATTGTGCTGTAAAAGTGAACGCTTTAATGCAATTAACGCCGGGGCGGAGCTAGGGTTGGCCTCATCTAACACACCCGATTCAACTCATCAGCTCATTAGTAGAGACTTTAAGAAGTGGGTCAGAAAAGGCAATGAGTTGTGAGGAAAATATGATGTTCAACAGCGGCAGCCAAAATAACCTAATAACCCAGCGGCTGTGATGTCTGTTAATCAAAAAACAAAAGAAAAATTAGGAAATCAATAGCTTTTGTAGCTTTAAGGATTAATCCATACTTAATATATAATTGTGTTAGATAATTATTAAGTTTTGAATATTTCCTATTTGCAGAGTAGCTAAATATGAATTGTATTATAATGGGATTAAGTTAATTAAGTTAAATTCCATAAATATTCAAATTGATAGCTCTCAATTATACTGTAATGTTGATGGCTATAGTTAATGATTAGAGACATCAGTAGTATTGGTATCAGTTATACTCACCTTCAGTCATAAAAAAGATTATATTAAACAAATATACTGTCTTTGTTGTTTATACACTAATCTAAATATTGAATGTGAAAATATTGAAATATAAAAGTATATTTAAAAATTTAATGTGAAAGGTGGGATTAATCGCAATTAATTTCAGAAACAAAAATGGTTTAATTAGTTAATTTATTTTAAAAGGGTCATATGATGTGATTTAAATTTGTCCTTTCTCTTTGGATTGTTACAAGCTCTTGGTGCATAAAGAAGATCTGTATTTGTAAGAGTTCAGTTGCTGACCCCATAATGTGCTACATGTGGAGCTAAACTGTGACCTTGACACACTGAGTGCATCGCGAATGAACCATCTTGCCTCCCTGCAATTTAATGATCTTTTTAAATGACACAGAAGAAATATAATCCTGCACATACATCCCAACAAGAAGACAAGAAGATTTAAATTTGTCCTTTCTCTTTGGATTGTTACAAGCTCTTGGTGCATAAAGAAGATCTGTAAAGTTGCAAAGACTGAAGTCTCACATCCAAAGAGATATTCTTAATAAAAGTTAAGACTTATCCACGCCTTCCTAAAATGCCTCGTTTAAACACGCCCCCACATGTCTATATCACTTTGTGGGAAGATTTGCATAACACCACCCAAATGTTCACGCAAAGAAAACATAACTTTTATTCTTGCTGTAGTATTATTGTTGCCGCCATGTCGTGGAGATATCGTGTGTCTCGTTGTGAAAGCAAAACTACTTTCTTTGGCCTTCCAAAAAAGGACAATATCCGCTTCGTCATGCCTGGAGCTGATCCGTGCTGGTCGCTGAGGAAATACATCAACTTTGCGCTGTGGATCGCCAGGAGTCCAGCCCAGGGTCGTCACATGTGATGCCGCAAACCCTCAGTATGTGAACCTGTGTGATGCATATTATGGAGGACTGTCTCCTGAACCTGCAGACTAGCCTACAATGGGTCTTTGCTCAAAGGCTGTTCTATAAAGTGGGGCAGTTCCAACTTTGCAAGGACAGTCTATTTAAAGGATTTGCCACTGATGATTCAAATGTGATTTTTAAGCAGTGTAGATCAGCATTCGTTGTTTGTCATGTCTCCGATCACAAATGCTTACATGGTTTATGTTTAAGTAGCATGATTAGCAAAATGATGCATAGAAACAGTCAATAGATTCAACAAATGCCTCGTTTGTAATGGGTTTTATTGGTTTTGTCTGGAGAGGGCATCACAGTATGGTAAGGGGCATAACATTTCCATCACATGCTTGAGGCATTCAGCCAATCACAATGCACTGGATGGCTGGCCAATCAGAGCATGCCTTGCTTTTCAGAATGATGAGCTTTGTAAAAATCATGTGGAAAATAATGTTGTTGTTTTTTTGTTTAGTTTTTTTACCTTAAACCGCATAAAATACATTGCATTACACCAAATACATAATGTTATTTTTAGCAACACCATATGACCCCTTTAATAGAATGACAGCACTAATGTTTTACTTGACTGTGTTGTAAACATGACTGTTCTTTTTAAAAAGATTTGCATGAATTGGTACTGTACCTCTTTGACCAGCAAATAATCTGAATAATCTGAACAAATGTGAATACCGTGGTTATTGAATATGATTGTCACTCAATGGAACCTAGTAGCATTTTCTTTTACATTGTGCCTTAAGGTTGTCGCCCTCTTCCAAACAGTCATTTCATTCTTTTCCAGTATCATGGCTCTGTATTTCCACATTCAGTTTAAGATCCAAGAACAGCATCTTTTTAAATTTTAGATGTTTATGATGTGGACCCCATTCCTCAGCTGAGAGTTTTTTTCTAGAACAATCATCAATGCAATCATCCAGATCTAACCTTTAGAAAGTTGCTCCATCTCCACCCGTATATGTATATTTATGTGAGAACTCCACCTAAACCTCTTGCAAAACTCTTTGAATGTAACCATCATCCTGCTTTATACTGTACCTGCACAGGAAAAAGTGCTTATGGGAAAGACTTGAGTGTTAATTCCTTCTGGAATATCTAAGCAGTGTCAAACCTGAGTGTATTTTAGTCTCCAGCATGACCTTGCTGTGTCAATGAATCATGCTGTGAATTTTCAGTCATAATTCCCCAAAAAACTCTACCAGATTGGACAGACACATAGATTGCAGGCCATTCACTGGAAGGTCTGGACAAGCACACTCCAGAAAGGTCATTGTTCATAAACAACCCAGAATGAGTGTCTGAATACATTTATACACAGCCGCTCTCTGGTTCTGTCCACCAGATCCAGAGCACAAGGCTTTGTGAATTCAGACTGAAAATTAGAAAGGAAGATAATATGGTTTAGTTTAAAGAATCAAAAAACAAAACATGAAAGATTTAAACACAAGCATTAAAAGAAGACCCCTACTTCTTGACATGTGCTGATCTGAATTAAATTGTGATTTTCCAAACCACACCTGATTCAGCTGTCCCAAAGCAATAGTGATTCTCCTAAAGAAAGGTTGGAAGTGTACTTACCTTGGTCCAACCCCACCAAATGCCTGTTGTTTTGTGGGTTTTGGTTTGATTGTAGTTCTGTGTCCAAACATGGACAAAGCATGTCTTGTCATCACTCTATCCTGACTTCTCAGCGGAGAGTTTTAAACCCCAAATCAGCTTGTAGCCATTACCAGCAAATTGAAAACGTGTGTCACCGTGACTTTGTAACGATACACGTTGCTCCCACTGTTAGTGGACTTCTCTAGCAAGCCAGGGGTTGTTCCCATCAAAAATTTGATGCTAAACAACCACAAAAATGTAAGGGCATGAGCTCTCTTGCTGAGAAGAGAAGGACAGAATGAAAGAGAAACATTTGAAAATGAAGAAAAGGAGGGGGAAAATGAAGAAAATTAAGAAATCTTCTATTTTTAATGTTTGGCTATTGATGTAGTATATTGACAGACAGAAATGTAAAGGCATGAGTTCTCGGATCAACTGAACAGAAGGCTGAACAACTGAAGAAATCAATCTTTTGAAGAAATGTGTTTTAGCATGTACTCATTACTCATTACTCATGTCATTTGCAGAGGTCATTTTCATCATAGTAATTGTTCTGTCATCTGCAGTTAACAAAACGATCCGGCCGGCATCTGAAACCTAAATCTGCTATTCGTCTGTGTGAACATCAGACATGTCATTTTCCAAATGTCACAGCCTTTTGTTCCCAAATGCAGTCCAAATCTGCTTGTTGAAACTGTTTGCATGTCCTTGGATTTTTGAGTCCATGCAGCAAGACTTTTGTCTGTTTCATCGATGAAAAAGGGCAGCTGGAAACAGAAACATCAGTGCTCATTAAGAATGTTGTGGAGAAGAGCAATGGCTAGCTCAGGGCAGTCACAGCAGTGATCCTGGATGTCTCAGACTGTTCTCTACTGAAAATAATGAGAAAGCCCAAGAATCCTGAAAGCATCTCCATGTCCTCCAAATATCTGCTCCCAGGCGTACTCACAGCCATTGCTGTTAGAAATTAGGATTCCTGGGAGGGTTGAAAGGAATCCGTTGTTCTGCATCAGAGTAGATAAGACAAATAGATATTTGTGTATTTGTGTGTTTGTGTATGTATATATATATATATACATATATATATATATATATATATATATACATATATATATATATATATATATATATACATATATATATATATATATATATATATATATATATATATACATATATATATATACATATATATATATACATATATATATATATATATATATATATATATATACATATATATATATATATATATATATATATATAATTCACATTTTTTAAGGAGGGAAAAAATAAGAACTTATAGAAAGTTTTTCTATTGAAACTCTTAATGTCTCTGTAACTTCTATTGAACTTTTGACTTAGCTTTTTATATTTAATGGAATAATCAGCAACATACTTGATCAATGCTGAAATGTAGATCAAGGGAAGAGGAAGTGACCCCATTAGTGATCTCTAATGAGAAACCAGAAAGTGATAGCATAGATAAGCTTTCCTGTGGTCCAGGATGTTCCTCTCTTGAGTTATTCTGCTTTCACTTACACCATGGATCAATATCATTAAATATTTATTACGCTCTATTCAAAGAAAATCTGTGAAAGTCCATATGAAAGACATATTGAGATTAAGGCATTATCCTTTCATGCAAAGTATCACTAGTCACATCTACTTGACTTCAACTTCCAGAATGCTTTTAGGGCATACTTGGATGATTTTAATAACTAAACAGCATGCCATAATTATTGAAAAACAAAGAAAGCCATAAGTGAATAAGCAAGACTCCAAAGCAAAAATGAGAACATGCCTGATGAGGATGGTTGTTTGTGTGCTAAGGCAGCTCTTTGAAGTGAGTGCTGGTCAACACATCTGGTGTCTATTGAATAAAGCTGTTGTTTGTTGAATTCTCTCTAGTGTGCGTGTGTGTGTGTGTGTGCGTGTGTGTGTGTGTGTGTGTGTGTGTGTGTGTGTGTGTGTGTGTGTGTGTGTGTGTGTGTGTGTGTGTGTTTCCATATCACTACTGTAAGTACTGGTTGAAAACATAAAGTTGTATATTGTCAGTTTACAATGTGTATTGTTACTTCATTGTATATTTATTGTGCATATATATACAAACACAAAGGTCTGAACATCAAGAATCAACAAATCAAAACAATCAAACATCAAAGCGATCAGCTTTTTTTCGCAAAATGTAACTGCAAACCATCAAAGGGGTATCCTGTGGTTCCTAGGTGATGTAAAACAGACACACATGTGGCTAACAATTAAAATATTTAGCCATAATTAAAAAACATTATAATGTTCAAAATACATTCAGATACCCTTGAGTTATTTGGCAAAGGAAGCTGTTAATGTTGTTAAGCAGAATGAGGCAAGATCATAGCAAAGAATTAGGACTGAATTATTGATTTTCACATTATAGTTTATTACAAGGGTTTATAAAATTATCAAGTACATTTAAGAATCACTGTAACAAAAAGGAGGGGAAAACATTCATATTTGAACTAAGTGAAATGTGGATTTGTAAAAAGAATAAAATATATGTACAAACACAACAATCAACAAAAGAACAGAACATGTAGTCATATGGCACTCCAAAAAAAATAACATACCTCGCAAGTGCTTCTGTTTATTAATATTAACTAAATGCAATGATAATAATGATAACCAAGAATTATAATTATTAAAATAAAATAAAACCATATTAACATTTAAACACTGTGTACAATACAGTATAACTGAAATCCATATCATTCTAAATAGAACAGTATTTACCAACAGACTTATACTAGAACTATAATATAACAAAAATAGCACTTAAAATAAGATTTATTACAATAATAATAATAATAATAATAGCAGGAATATTAGGATATTAGACAATGCAAATATGCTTTACCCATGGCATTCTAATAGGTGAAATCCCTCCTGAACTCACAACATTTGCTTAGAAATAGCAAAACGTTAGCTGAAGGTATAGCAATCTACTCTCTGTTAGAAAATTGTACACTGAAAGCAGCAGATATTAATTTATCCATTCATTAAAACATTCCAAAAAAAGAAAAAAAAAAAAGATAAGTGGCATATTTTATCAAAGTAAAGTCCTTTGCGTGGCCTGTAGAGGAAGTGAAGGAACCAGAGTCCTAGTGCCTCTCACCCAACTGCCTCAAGAAAACTCTCCTGATTTGTGGTATATAGAGTTACTGATTGATGATTGTTCAATCAGTTCCACCATCATCTACTGTATGTTCAGTATTATTTTTTTACTTATATTGAAATGGAGCAGAAAAAGGAAAAAAACTCTTTACAGAGGTCAGGTGGCAACATATTAATAAAAAGCGACTCCCAAATCAGCATATACGACAGTTATGACTTGTTTTTTTTTTTGTTTGTTTGTTTTTGTTTTTAAATAAATGTCTTCAGATATAGGATTTGCAGCAGGAATGAGACCCTCATTCCCTCTATAGCTTGTTTTGAGAGCCTGCACAGGTTCATTTTCTCTTAAAGTCTCTGTCTAGTCAAATATCTCTGTTCATCGCTCGCCTCCTTTACACGCTCTCTTAAAAATAATATTATGAATTGTCACTTATGTACAGAGCATGTATAACAAGTACTGGGTTAGTCTGAAAGCTCCTTCTGTACTGCTAACGCACCTGAGTAAATTACACAATCCTCCCATTCATACTAGTTTGCACTGCCTACTTTAACTGCTAATACCTTAGCTGAAAAACAACCTGTCCACACGCAAACAGGCACAAACGTACATTCGCACAAGAAAACGTAATGTATTTACACACACAGAAACCACACACACATACTAATATTAATGAACTCAGCATCCACGAAAAACACTCACACAAAACTTTTCATCTCGAGACCCTGTGACATCTACATCGGCTTATATGACTGTCCCTTTCATCTCTTCTTTTCTGAAAACTTCCTCTTGTGCTGTCCTGATGCAGCAATACGTTCAGTTCAATTTATATATTTATGATATACTTCTTTACAAATGATAGACTATACATTTTTGGCAAATGAGAGTCTTTTGAACTTCAGGTGACAGCTCAGAATATGAAGTCTGTTCCTTCTTCTGCCCAGTCTGTCACACGGTGACATCCAACATCTCATTCGACTTGGCCATGATCTGATTCTGATTGGAGTCAAGGCCGAAGAATTTTACACGAAGGCCGTCGGTGGGGTGCACCACGGGGACCGAAATCAAGCGTGGGAATGTCCGCGTGGCCAGTTCGAAGCGGCTCCCTCCCGCGAGCTCCACGGCTAGGAGTTTGAGGAAGAGAGTGGCCAGCTGCTTGCCGAGGCAGGAGCGAACGCCACCGCCGAAGGGCAGATAGTGGAAGCGGCCCTCGCGATCCTCGCTCCGCTCTGGGCTAAACCGGTCCGGGTCAAAGGCCTCCACGTCCCTGAACACAGCTGAGGTGTCGTGGGTGTCACGGATGCTGTACATGACACTCCAACCTTTGGGTACCTGTACACCCTGAGAGACGGGCAAAAGGAAGTTAGAACTGTTGTTACTGTGTTAACTAAAACTTAACCTATTAAAAATAACATTTAATATGAATAACTATATAATATGAAAATAAAATATAAATTTTAGATGAGAAACTACTAACTGGAGGCTACTAACTGAAATAAAATGACAAAAGTGCAAAACAAAATCACAAAAATTAAAATGAAAACTGACAAGATAAAGATAAAAGCTAATTTAAATAATATAATAGTATTGAAAAAATACTAAATTAACACTGGTTATGAGGATAAAACAGGTGTACATTAACATTAACAACAATACAAGACATTTAAAGCATAATAATAAAAAAAAAGAAAAATAGCATAATTCCGACATCATTTACTCATCGTCAGGTATTTCCCAACCTGAATAACTTTCTTTTTTCTTTAATATTTTGAAGAACACTGTACAATAACACTGGAACCCGCTGACTTTACTATTTTGTCCTTAAAACATCTGAACACTATGTTTCCAACAATAAAAAAACATGAGGGTGAGTAAATGATGACAGAATTTTCATTTTTGGGTTAAAGTAGCTGAAATCTTCAACAACTCACATCCAGCTCAAAGGTCTGCGTGGCAATGCGGTAACCTCCAGACACAGGGGCAAACAGACGCAGGACCTCTTTGATCACGCAGTCCAGGTACTTGAGGCTAATAATGCTGTCCAGTCGCAGTTCACCCTGGCACAGACAGCCGTCATGCAGCAGGCCGCAACTCTGCAGCTCCTCACGCAGCTTCTCCAGCACTGCAGGGTGTCGCAACAGCTGCATGATCAGAGACGTGCTGGCACTGGCTGTCGTGGCAAAAGCAGCGAAGATCAGCTCAATAGTGGACTCCTGAAGGAGAAAGAAAGAGATTTGTGACTAAATGACATACAGATATTTGAAACTAATATTCTGGCACGTTGACATCTGTTACTGAAGACTTGTGGTTTGATTACCGTACATAATTTTCTTTTAAATATCATTGATACTTCTTGTGGAGTATACAATTTAAAATAACTTTTCTATTTTAAAATATTTTAAATGTCATTGTTCTTTAAATGTCAAATTCAAAGCTGAATTTTCAGCAGCAATTACTGAAGTCTTCAGTGTCACATGATCCTTCAGAAATCATTCTACAATGCTGATCTGGTGCTCAAAGAAACATTTATTATTATCAATGATCTGCCGTTTAATATTTTTGTGGAAACCATTTTCTTTTCCTTTGGATTCTTTGATGAATACAAAGTTCAAAAGGACATCATTTTTTATTAGAAATAGAAACATATTGCAAAATTATAAATGGCTTTACTGCATCTTTGCTGAATAATTTTATTAATTTCTTGAAAATAAATGACTGCTCCCAAACTTCTGAACAGTAGTGTATATTATATATTTTCTCTAGTCAGCTACTTCACTGCAATCTGACTTTTTCTGAATTCTTAGGATGGTGCTTCTTTATTTCTTTTCTTTCCTTCTCTCTTCTTTTTTCTTTAAGGTTTGGCAGCTATCTCACACAGATTTTTTTCTCTTTCCTTCACTTTTTTAAATGCTTGCCAGTGAGGTGTTGTTGACAGGCCTGGGATCCACCCTGCTTTCACTGTCTGAGAAGACTACACATGTACCTTACAAAAGAAAAAAGCTGAAACATCTGAGCGGAGTGAAATAACCAGGCAACAATAGCCCACGGGAAAGCATTTATTGACTATTATCTGTGTCATTAAATGTCTGTCATCCCGGATTGAATATGCGACTAGAGATGTGAGCAGTAGAGAGAGAAGAGAAATAAAGAGAGCAGTCAGTGGGTAAAGTGCGCTGCCAGAGAGTCGCTGCAAGCCTCTAAATATCACAGTGTTGACTTCCTGTTTAGCTTTAATATGTAATCACAATTTGACCTCACACTGAAAAGAGACTGCGATGATGACTGCGTGCTGAAAACCATGACCAGATTTACAGATGTGTAATGTACAGCATTAAAAACACATAAACAACTGATAAAATATCTCAGTTTCAGTAAGACATCACAAGTGGTTATTCATTTTTTTTAAACTGACTGCCTCGCTTTCTTTTAAGAAAGCATCCCAAAAGAAATGGAAACTCTCTTTATCACAGATTTTAAAGACTCTACATATGCTAGAACTGTCTAAACAGTCACTTACACACAACACAAATAGTGCTCAGTAGGCAAAGTGCACAAGAAGAGCTCACATTTGAATCCAGTACTACGGTGCCCGTAAGGTGACTTGTTCGGTTTACTTAGTTTTGTCGTGGCCACGAGACATTAATTTGTGGGAACGTCATATTAACTCGTGGGAATGTCATATTATGTCGTGGCCACGAGATCATTTTGTGGAGGTAATGACATCCTTATGTCGTGGCCTAGAGATGGTATGTTGAGGGAACAACATCCATTTCTCGTGGCCACGACTTCTTATGTTGAGGGAACGAAATGTTTTTCTCGTGGCCAGGAGTTTAATGCGTAAACAAACCTGCGTGACCATAGCAACCCGGGATTATCAGAGATGGATTCATTCATTATTTATCCACAAGTATCATTATGCTTACCATTTATAATCAACATTTCTCTTGCTTTATAGATTCATTATATGTTTTTCCACTGTTTTTACACATCATGATTATGAATCATTTTGCTTATTTCTGTTTGGAATAGCCTTCACTCAGGAAAGCGTGCCTATGAGGCCTTAAAATGTTGTCTACAGAGCCGTAGTGTATCAGTGGTGCTCTGCTCACCTTCAGCTCCTGCATTGTAAGCTCTGTGTTGTTCTCCTTGGCGCTCTCTAGAAGCACATCAAGAGCATCAGTGTAATCTTTCCCCTGTGTGTGGAGAGGTTTCTCTCTGATGGCTTTTTCTATGCTTTTCTGGAGTGAGTCTCTTGCACGAATGCCCTGCAAATGTACAAAAACGTTTATTAGTTTAAGTCTATTTGTTGATCTATCACTGTGTACATATTGTGCAGAGACAATCAATTCCCTTTCTCTGTTTTTTTATTATTTATGATTTAGACAACACATATAGACATTTTACCTTCCTGTAACCACTAAATGGCAGGTCAATGGGAAGGCTAAAAACATTCTCCACAAAATCCTGGAAAGTGCTGAAAAGACAGTGCATCTCCTCTTCAGAGACGCGGAAACCCAGGAGTACACGCACTGCCATGTGGAAGGAGAGCCGCTGGGACTCCTGATAAACATTGATGGGGTCAGGATTGGAGCTCCACACCCGCAGGGTCTCCTGAATGACCTGCTGGATTTTGGGCAGGTAGCTCTCCAGAGCCTCATGACTGAAGACTTTAGCAAAGATCTGAGAAACATAATTGAAAACGCGATCAGTCTGCTGTGATTGCATCAACAGAAAACAAATATGACATGATAAATAGATTTGCAATCAGATGAGGATTTTAAACATTTATAAGTCCCAAAACTACATCTTCTTATGGGAAGTCGTGGCCTAATGGTTAGAGAGATTGACTCCTAACCCTAAGGTTATGGGTTCGAGTCTTGGGCTGGCAATATCATGACTGGGGTGCCCTTGAGCAAGACACCGAACCCCCAACTGCTCCCCGGTTGCCGCAGCATAAACGGCTGCCCTCTGCTCCAGGTGTGTGTTCAGTGCTGTGTGTGTGCACTTTGGATGGGTTAAATGCAGCACATTTAGTATGGGTCACCATACTTGGCTGTATGTCACTTCTTCATGTGTTTTACCAAAGAGCCCAGGACATAATCTGATTAGCCCAAGAAAGCAGTGGAAGGGATCTGCTTCCAAAAACATGCAGGTTTATGAACCTGTCCAGAGTTTGTATCTACATGTATATTGCGTGAAAACAGAGTTGCACTGTTCCAAAAAATGACTTGTTTTTGACTCAGGCTTATGGACCTGCACTGCTGAACTACATGTCCCACAATGCTGCTGGCCCATGAATCACATCATCCATCACAATCCGGGGCGTCTGTGCTCTACAGTACAGGCAAGAAATGTTCCTTAAAATATTATCGTGAAGCCATAGTCAGCACCTAAAGGCTGCATGAAGTGCATGTTAAAGCATGGAACATTCTCATTAATTCTAAAAGTCCTCACTATTTACGACCTTCTCGTACTTTTAACTGCCACTCCTCTACCTCCACCTCACTCTCAGAATATCTGAGAGAGTTCCCTCTACATCAGCAGTGAGGGTAAGAGGCGAAGGTAAGATTTTCCTGGCCGCAGCAGCACATTTCTAATGTACCTCAGTTGTGCTGGTTTGTTTAGTGAAATAACATCCATGTTCCAGTGCCGATGACTAACAATAGCACTTTTTATATGCCATCTCATTCCAGATATCTTGTGTCCTCCCCACTTTTCTCCACAGTAGTAAAGGGAAGGGGGGGTGGAGACTTATGTGTCCTCCTCCTGTCTCTTCGTCTGACTTTCTCTCCAAGACGCATTTCTTTGCGTCTCATCTCTAACTCTAAACTAACTAGACTAAAAACGTATTTCACACTTATTTACATTTGGTTTTCAGTGTCCTTTTTCATGTATATGTTTGCGTCACACATCTCTCTTAGCTACTACCCATAATTTAATATGTGCAATACAACACCATATTTATGCTGCTTATTGGTTTGGGAATTTTTTTGAAGGTTACTATTTTCCTTTTACGAGTCTTTGCATACTAGACAGACGTCAGTCAAGCTCCACTAATGCCAGTCCCCATTATACAGGATTTGAACATTACTGGGAAAAAAACAGCCGCCTGTCTTCATTACAAAACGTGACTTCTTGTACTGCACTTTCCACACACAGCCTTTTAAAACTCCCCCACCCTAATAATTTCCATATGTCTTAAATTATATAAAACTGCTCAAAGCTGCTGGTTTGACCAGAATGTAAAGACCTCTTTATTCTCTCCCCCAAACCATTCACTTTCTTTACACTTCCCTCTACTTTTCCAATCGCTCTCTCGCCCCCAACCCCCCACCCCACCCGCTGACTAAAGCGAAATCCCTCATTCACAGCCAGAACACTTTGTGTAGGCAGGTGAGCGCAGAATTAAGATCCTGTGCCCTCTACTGGCCAACCTAATAGATTCAACACCTCACCAAATCCACAGTCTGATAGGCCTTCTGCTCTACAGCTTCATCGACAAGTTTGATTTAGTTGCTTCTTATATAACTCAGTGAGCTGTTGTGCATCCTGTTAGTGAGCAGCACAAAGATAAAGACATGGAAGATCTTTCCTTAAGAATCTCCATCAATTCAAAGCCAGTTAAATCAAATATGTATTGTTTGTTTTTTCTAGGAAATTATATAATTATAGCTACATCCCAAGCTCACAACGCCATTTGGATCTAACGCTTGCATTCAGCGTCTTTCCAGTACACATATATATGTGTAGTAATGGTCTTCAAAGAGACATTTACAGGAAATTATTTTCTTTCTCAAATGTCATGCCTTGAACAGGACGTCCCAGAGAGCTTAGAGGCTCTAATAGGTTGTGTTGATGAACATACATTTCCAGTATGTATGCCTCCAGAGAGGTTGAAGAACAAATGAAAATATATTTATGACATTTGTGTGCAGAGCAGGACACTGAAACCTGGCTGAAGGGGGTTCATAAGGCAGTCTTTGTCTCTTCTGAGGCTGGCTGACTAATTAGCAGTCATTAGGGGGTTTGCGTGAGGCCCTGGATCTGGAGGATTAACCAGACTGATTACACCCCGCTGACCCCTCAATGGAACAGGTGTGTGGGGTGAAACTCAAGCCTCCAAGGTACTGAAGAGAGCCAGGGTCCACAAAAAAGCTATTTTGTCCCTAAACAATGGGTTGGATTTGAGGGGAATCTAGTTATGAGCATAATCCTCCATTGTGAGCAGACTGTTATGTGTAACAATAATGAGCAGGGGAGCAATGCATTGTGGGTATCTGTCTCCAAATCTGAACCTGCACAGCCCTTTCTATTTGACCTACTATCTTGCTTCTTTCACTGCATCTCTCGTTCTTACTCTACTTTTCCTTTCACAAATTCAAAACATTTTTCATTGGCAAGGCAGGGAAAGAGTGCACACAAAAACCATCCATTAGGAGATAAGGATGGTTCCCACACATAACAAGACTACATATGAGTGCTAAACAACCGTATATGGATCTTACCTTTCTCCTTTTGCGATGGATGTCTCCTATAGAGTTTGCCAGGCTGTTGGGACCCAGTAGAGTGCTGGTGCTTTGGGGCCAGTCCACAGTGACCAGGCTGTGCTCTCCCATCAGAACCTTTCGCACATTCTCTGCCCCCGTGACCCGGATGAGCGGCCGTCCCAGCAGGTGAGTCTTGAATACGTTCCCATACTTCTGCCTCCTTGATGCATGGAAACCTGCACCCTAAAAAAGAGAAGAAGAAAAAACATTAGTTGCAGATTAAACAGTGGAACAGATTAATAAATCAAATTAGAAAACTGTTAAAAGGAAAAAATGGCAAACTGCTACAGTAAATAAAAATGTGTTGATTGGCTATCTGTGAGGAAAACATATATATATTATATTAAGATTATATATTTTAAAAAATTACATTTATCATAAAGTATAAAAATAATACTGTACAGTATTGTTAATATTATGATTTTAATAAGCAACCAACTTGACTGAAACATTGTCATTGCTTTTTTATGATACATTTTTGTCAACAACAAAATTTTTGTTGGTTTCAAACCATAAATTATACAGAATTATTACCTTTGTAGTTTCAGTGATATTATTAGTCTTTAGCCTAGCAATAACCCATAAAATTGTGTGTTGGGGGCCTCCTGCAAGTGGGGCCCCTTCAGTAGAAATTGTGTTCACAGCATTCTTTATGCAATTGGGTTAGCTTTAGCTAGAAAGGGCTCAGGCTTAGCCTTCGGGATCACGCTGAGAGAAGTGATCTAATGAGTATGAGCACAGCCATTAGCTCTAAGAAGTTGGTGTGTTGTGTGAAAGATTGGCTGAAAGTGCTAATCAGCAAGGAATCCAGTACATCCTGCAAATTTTCACCTTTAACCCCTTCACCTCTACAATTTAAGAACTAGCAGAGTGATTACCCCAAACATCTAAAAGGGATGTTAAAGGGTTACAGAAACACACTTCAGGCTTTCTCAGACCAGGAGACATGAACCTGAATCTGTCTGACTTTGTTAACACTGGTTATTTACACATATTTATTTAGAGCATAAACAAATACAGTGTAAATAAATGCATTATTTTGCACAATACTAAAGTAAAACAAATTTTTATTCATCATGCACATTCAAGTCTAGTTGAGTAAAATTATGAACATGAAAAAAGACTCTTAGCTCTGGAATGAGTTGCTCTGTATAACACATAGTAATTGCCTCTGGCCCTTGAGACTTCTGCTGAGCACATAAAGACAGCCTGTAACCTCTCAGCCTCACACACACATACTGACCCCATGGCAGGAAGTGGCATTAGAGCTGTTTGCTCCCCTTGCCACCCCCCCCCCCCCCCCCACCCCCCACACCAAAATTTGTGACCAGTTTCATCGAGCATACTCCAACTCTCATACTCTTATTTGCAAGGACAAATTTGGCAGCATGCAAGGCCCCCCCCCCCCCCCCCCCCCCACCCACCCACCCCCCCCGTTTGGCTAAGAGAAACTAGTCTGAATACACTTCTGCATGCATGCTTCAGCTCAGCATGCTAAATGAACATTGTATAGTCTCTTTATATATATATGTTTTAAAATATATGTTTATGGACAAAGTAGCTCTTGTCACATTCACTTTCCCACCATCTCCTGGTCTCAAATATGAGGGACATGTCCTGACCATATTGCTGCTTTAACTAATCGCAAGTACTTCCCAGTGCCCTTCCTGTCTGCTGTCCTGTCCAGCAACCAGTCTCTTTGGAAATGGGTAAATAAGTGTTCCACCCCTTTTTGTGTACTTGTGGCCAGAAGCTGGGTTTCTCACCTCTATATATAAACAAATGAACAGATTAGTTAATGAATGATGTCTTGCCATTGAAATTCGATAACATACAGTACGTCAGCAAACATTAAAGAGTGTAAATGTATGGGCATAATGGAACCTTTAGTTCTCTCTTAACTTCACTATTTTTTCTTCTTTTATTTTTTTTACTCTCTTCTGACCTTTGACCTTGGCTGACTGACACATCCAACACCTCCATAATATCAGAGACCATAAATGACAACCTTGGCTCACGACTGGCTGAGATGTCTGAAGACTTAGCTAATGTCTTATGACCCACATGGCACCTTGGCCCCTACAATCCTATAATAAATTATCGGCTTAGTTAAATTGTGAGATTATAAAATCAGCTCAACATCCAAAGTTTAACCAGAACTGGCTAAACATGTGGCAGAAAATATGGTTGTAAAATCTGCAGTGGTGGACAATTAAACCATATTTCACACTTTCACACTTTTCTTGCTCAGTTTTCACAATTTTTCCAGCAAAATCCTGTTTTGGGTTTTATAGTTTTGGGGGATTATGTAATATTCAAACATTTTTGGTTCTTCGTTGGAAGGAGGTGAAAGAATTCCTGATTCTAGATTCATAACCGACCAGTTCCTACTTCAGAAAAACAAGGTTTAGTCAGAAACACTTTCTAAGACTTTTTTTCTAAAACAGTATGACCAAAGATTCCCCCAGAGGAACGCTGTCCGTGGCCAAACAGACACATGACATCCCAGGACCTCGCCAGGTGTTAGACAGGGGGCACAGCCACTGCATGGACAGTGTGTGGGGTGAGAGAAATGTTCATTGGCCAGCTCACAGCCAGTTTATACTTAAAGACACTGAGGATTTCACATATCAGGTGAGTGTGAGGGCAAGAGGTAATGCTGACATGAACAACCACATGCACACACACACACATACATCCAAAAGCAATGCAGTGGAAGCAGGGGAAAATAAATGTAGTATCTTTCACCACATGGTGAGAGCTGAGTGTGTGTGATGATGGATGATTTTGTGTGTGCATGCTCACCTCCCAGCAGTGGGACCAGTCAGTATGAGAGAGAAAGGAGCCGTTTTTAACCTGACAGATCCAGAACAAGGCTGTCTTTCACACATGCCCGACATAAGGGCACTCTCTAACTTTCTCTCTGTTGATTTCAGTGTATAAACACATTTACGCAAAAGTGAACTTGTAATTTGTATTATATTATGTTTGTTTATGGTCTTCGATCTGTCATATTTCAGATGATTTCTATTTTGACATCAAGTGTAACCTGCGTGAACTTGGTGTGTTTGATAATTATGGGAACATGCTGTCATCCTTACAAGGCAGAGGCCTTTTTTCCACCTCTCCATGAGTAGTGAAAGAATGCAATGTATGGTCACACACTACATCACCAAAAACACATATGCATTTCTCACATCTGCATGTGTGTATTTACACATGTAGGGGCCATCCCTCTGAAACAAGTGTACACAGAAGGGCAGCCAGAGAGGATCCATTTCTGACCTGTGTAGTACAAAGGGGGAAAAAAGTGCAAAAGATGTGCTAGAGGATGGGAAAAGGTAATGATTTTCTTGCTTGGAAGTGATTGACATTGAGGTGAGCATAAGAAAATGTGATTAGGATGGTGATTGACAGTGAGGTGAGCATAAGAAAATGTGCTTAAGATGGTTTAATGATCACAGTCTGCTTCGTAGAAAAGTGACTCTGTGTTGGAAATAGCAGAACAGGTCGTAAGGCAAAATGGGGAGACAAACTCGCTGGGCTTGGCCAAGCAGATGTCATTTGGCTAGAAGGTGAGAAATGTCCTCCTTCATTTCACAAGGCCAGAGAAGCTCAGATGTGCAGAGAACGAAAATAAAACCAAAAAACCAAAAGGGTCACTGACGCACAAAAGCTCCACACACCCTGGAAAAGCTATGAGGTAATAATCTGCAGCTTACTCGCACTGTCAAACACACACACACACACACACATGTATGTGGCTGATGCATCCGTTCACTTCTGCACGCATGTATGGTCATAGTGACTTCGTTTGCTTCAAGCACGTTTTCTTAAAAACCAAGTGAAATCGGCTGTCAGTCAGACAGTTTATTTTGAGCGAAGGCAGACTGGGTTCAAGAACTCCGTTAGAGGTTGAGTTCAGATGATCTTCAGCGATAAGACCGAAAAGCTTTCCACATTCATTTGGACCGCAAAACACATGTCAGACAGCGCTTGAAGACAATAAACTGCGCAGGGCTCTCAGGAGAAGAACGTCTGTGTCAGAAGCTCGTGCAGCTGCATAGCTTTTGGAATTTTTCTCCTTGACGTATTTAAAGCCTTAAAATGAGAATGAAATAGTATGACGATAAATAGGCAAAACGAACTGTATGAAACGAAATGTATTTTAAAACAGCTGAACAGGTCAGATGTGTTTACATCCCATGTGTGTGTTCAGTTTTATGCTCTTCGACCTCACACAAAACACGCCTGTTCTCTACCTCTGGAGGTGAAAGGGTTAACTCGCCACATTCAATAGTTTCCTTTATTTTGAAAAGAAATTTATCAAATATTTTACAAGGGGGCGCAATAAAGAGGACCGCTTTTTTTCCACTGGCCCTATCCACACAGAGTGCACAGGACTAAAAATACAAATTTCTGTGTAAATTGGACACCAGGCGAGCCTCCCACTACATAAATGTAGCCTTTGTGTGCCAGTGGAAATGTTATACAAATGACCCCTTTATTAAGATCACAAAATAACCCTTTTAATTATATTTATTCAGATCAGCTACGGTTCACTTGAACACAGGGGTGCTACGTGGGGGACTGTGGGGGGGGGGGGGGGGGGGGTTGCAATTTCATATGCAGTTTCAGTATAAGACTGCCATGAAGAAAGGCAAGAAGAAAAGAAAGATGGATGGAGCGGAGGGAATTGAAAAGTGTACAGCAAGTTTTCCTTGGCACATCATTCTGCTCCGTGCTCTTTATTTGTATCACTCATTATTCTGACCCTTGTCTATATCCATGTGTGTTTATGTGTCTGCATGTCTTAGTCTGGGGGCTGCTGTGTTTATTGGTTCAGAGTGGCAGGTAATGGCACGGGAGGAGCTCTCCATATGCTGACCCACAGTCTCAGCGTAAATAAAGATAATATGTCCATTTACTGAAATAGCCCCTTGGAATCTCTCAGGATGTGTGCGTTGGCACGTCTCCATTTGGGGTATAGACAGAATTTCTGCAAGGAGAGAGGGGGAAAGCAAGCAGAGGCAGTAGGACTTGAGGTCCCATTATTTGGCCACCAGTCACCCTTGGGTGTACCTGCCAAAGAGGGTGTTCTCAGAGGCACATGGCTCTGCATAAATGAAATGAGATATGGGAATTTCGGGCAACGCAGTGAGAATCAGCAATCGCCATCAGAGAGAAATGGTTTCGCTTAATGCAGAGGGAACACCAATGCTCACGAGACAAGCGCAAGAGAAAAGGCTTCCCTTTGACCTGGAAACACTTTGTGGAGAGAGATTATGGTTGTTCAGTGCAGTGTGAGTGCTCACCCCGGGACCCCCTTTTCTTCTCTTTTCTATCCCTCTACCTTCCTCCTCCTCCCACTACTGCTGCCAAGCCCCCTTCGCTTTCACTCCCCGTCCCCTGTTCCTAAAGACAAGAGGCTGTTTGAGGGGTTGGTGGTGCGTTCCAGAGGTGAAAAAGGGGCCACACCACACTGGTGCCAGTCATGCCCGTTTCATGCTCACTAATCCTGACAAGCCCCAGGAGAAAGCCAGAAAGCAAGAGAGTGGGGTTGCTGGAAGACTGATCCTAAATCCTCCAGGTCTCTATAGGCCATGCTCTCTGGAATTCTGATCAGAGGCCCAAGCCATGTAGTCTTTGTCCCAGGGTGAGGGTGTGTTTTTGACCCCCTGGTGGGCAGCTTTATTGCCACCCAGACTGGAGCAATTTAGGTCAAGCTGGAGACTTGGGGTAGAGGTAAGGGAGGGTTGCCCACTGGGTGAACTGCAAAGGAATTTGTGCTTATATAAATGATCATTATTAATGTTAAGTCTGAACTCACCATAAGTGATCAGCACAAAATTAAACAGTAATAGCCCAGGCATAGTCACTGTTAATTTATGCTCCTTACGGTTATATCAGAAAAACTTGGAGCATCGTTAAGAGGACAAAAAAAAGTTATGGCCAGATATTTTTTGTGGTCAATTGAAAATTCATACACAGACAAATTCTACAATAATTTCATAATTCCAAACAACATAAACACCGCAAAATAGCACAAAAATAAATAAATTAATTAATTAATACACTCCTCTGAGTCCATACATCTTTGTCAATCACAGATTCAACCCAATTTTGGATTCAACTGCTGCTCTGCTGAGGCTAACAGAGAGAGATGTGGACCACAAAAGCAGCTACCTGACAAACTGAAGGGGTTGTCTTAAATGTATCAGAATACACAGATTGTTAGAAAGCAATGCATGTTTTCAGAAGCACAAAAAGGACAGAGATCAACATTTCAAACTGTAAGTTTGCATAGTAGCTCTTGGAGTCATGCCTTCCGCTATAGAAATGACACAAGTTTGGCACAAATGGACCAGACCAAATCCTATTGATTTTAAGTATATAACTCCGAGATGCAGACAAGCCTGTTTGTTTTTGTAGAGAGTCTGCCAGCTGCATGGAAATTCTCTCCTGGATTTCCATCTTTGGAGAATCTATTCCTGACCAGATAATTTGATCTGTACACCACTCAGACCAGGACATTCCTACTTATTGAACCTCAGCAAATCTCAGTTAAAAGCAACCCACTCCAGCTACTATAATCCAATGTCCAGGGACATCCTAATGCGCACCATGGATTTAATATGGAAATAATTCCCAAGACATTTATTTACGATTTTTACTGTATGGAAGTTTTTTTTTTACATCTTAGGTTCGCTACTAATGTTACTTTTAATTTTTTTATATTATTTTCTATGTTATAATACCAGCCATGTGAGCGTTGACAAACTTCCCTGGTGTATTAAAGAACATGTCACAGAGACTCCCAAAAGATTACTGTATGCGCACCATGCGCGGTCGTGTAAAGTAACCGACGCGCGTAATTACACAGAAGCTCAATGAGAGCGCGACACTACCTGCTCTCGCGATCAAGCCCAGCCTGCGCGTCAAGAGGAGTTTATGCGCGCTTTGACACGCGGTGCGCAGTGGCTGTGTTCTCGCGCGCATCGGAAGCCAAAGACTACAATATTTCTGGAATGGAGCGCGCCTTTCTTGACAGCCGCAAACAGGTTGTTCCACGTGGATTGAGAACTGGGTATATGAAACAAAAACTGTTGGCTATCTAAAACAGACAACTTATTAACACCATGGAAATATGACACGGATGAAATTGCACACGTGGGAACAACTAACCTGCAGGCAGTTCGCTTTTTAAGGCGCAATATTGCGTTCGAGCGCACACGTGCGAAAAGCATTAGTGGACGTTATCCTACTCTTGATATGTCTTTAATTGCCCAGGTAACTACAGGGAGAATATACATTCATGAGCGCACGAATCCGTGGTGCCTGGCGCGCACCGGGGCGGTGTGCGTGCGACAGCAAGGCGAATGGAAATTTGGAAAGACACATGGAGACGGAGCGCTTACCTGAAAGAACCAGTGGCATGTTTCTCCAATGATGGGGAACCCCATGGAGCCCTTGGGCATAGGCAGCTTGCAGCTCTTGTCCCGTGTTGCGGTCCATCTCAGCTGCCAGAGTTGCTGGGACACGGCCAGAAGAAGTGCCATGGACACTAAACACGCAGCAAGCGTCGCCAGCGCCGAGACGAGGTCAAAACTCTCAAAGAGCATGGCTGTAAATGTCCGGGGACTTATATCAAAAATATGGAGTGATGAGCACTACAGTGGTTAAGCCTTCTCTGGAATATTTGAGTGACTTAATGTGTTATATAGGATTTGCAACAATTATTCTGAACAGTAAAAATAGCTCAGAAGAATCTTTTACCAAAAAGCAGCGCAAAGTTTTCTAATGAAAAGTAAACGATTAATTAACACAATGATGGATATAACAAATCGATTTTAAATGTTTGTATATCATTTTAAATTATGCAAATCGCTTTCAAATATTGCCGCGATTTTTCAGTTGATTTTTTAAAATGTAAATTTGGCGTGAACCTGTTAAACTTCAAACTTGATTTAGAAATTTTGTTCTAAATTCCAAATTTGTTTAAAAGTTAGCTCTGGTTTTCTTTTTGAAAAAAAAATGAAAAAAAAAGTTTGTACTTATTATTTTAAAAAATATCTTACAGGAAAGCTCGATATAATCTCTTTAAATGCACTGAAATCAAGTAATGGTCATTAGGAAGAGGCAGAAATAAATGAGAAATAATCCTCCGAAGTCTGATGCCTATGAGCAGTAAAAATCTCCAGATGACTGGTCTCGCTAGCCCGTTTCACCCTCTAGCTCTCTCTTGCGCTCTAGCTCTCTCTCTCTCTCTCTCTCTCTCTCTCTCTTCACATACAGTTTCTCAATGTGAGTTTCTCAAAGTTGCGCAGCGAGCTTCCAATGTGTGTTTATATAGCGGAGGCAGTAAGGCGGCATTCGGCCAGGGTGCAAGCGGCTCCCCCCTTACCCCACCCCACCGAACTGAGGCGGGGTGAAAAGTGAACGGGCCGGGCGCTGGAGCGTGCGGGACCTGGAGATGAGCCCAAAGAGAGAGAGAAAGGGAGGAAGACTTTCAGTACTTTACGTCTCATACTTTGAAGAACTTCACCTGCCACTCGCAGAATATGCATATGGTTAAATCATATGGGATTAATGATGCTGTTACACTGAGCTACCTTGATTAGCCTACTCAGCATGCATTTAAACCCTTGGTTAAAAAAACGGGAAAAAAGAAGACAGTGTTACCTTGTCTTACATGGACTCAGTAACACACCAACCATAATAGACACGTTGGTCAGTATGTTCAACTATGTTCAAGTCTATGTTCAAGTCTTTTTAAACAAAACAGTAGGCTGAGGTTTATTGTGAAAATCTGTAATGAAGTCATAAATATCGGAGTACTTTTGTTAATTATATAAATAATGAACTTAAGGCAAAGTGCTGATGTAACCAAACTGACTGATACCTCAGTCGAGCGCGATTTCTTTTTTGAGTGACCGATTCGTGCTGGTGTCATCCGTTACAGATGGTACGTGGTTTCAATTACGATCACCTTACGATCACAATTACTCAACGACAGTTATGTAATTGTTCTCAGCATATGAGACGACCAATACGGAGCAAAACTCCAAAACTCCAGCTGTTTCGCGCACTCTCTTTAGCCTGCTACCCGAGGCGTAACGATGCGCAGGATGAGAGAGGAAGTGATGCGCGTCATTTTCTGTTTACTTGGGTGAAACCCAACAATCCTCATAATATTAGAAAGGATGCATTTAAATAATAGTTATTTGTCTTTTCGCTTAAAATGAATGCGAAGAACTCTCGAGCGCGTGCTTGTAAGTTTAAACTCTCCATTCATTTCTTGATTCTGTTTTAAATAGTGCGACTTCTGCAAGCTTACGCATTCTCTCCCCTATTAATTTGGCTTTTCTATCTGTTATAAGCCAAAGCTTAAACCTGCCCCGAATTTTCATTGTGAAATGCAAGGGATTTCTGTCTTTTTATGATATTTTTCTAAGACATTCTTTCGCTCACGCTGTCTGCCGCTGTCAACCTGGATGCGTCCCTCAACGTCATACTGCCGTCTAGCGGAGACCGACGGAACTTCTCAATCTCTCATTCCAGCGCAAACTGTCATGCATCTACATATTATTTAACGTTTTCCAGCGTTGGATAGAAGAATTATACTGAAATAATCCCTTATTGAATAGCACATTAGCACATAATATAAATTATGTTCATGTTACTGTAAAAAAAAAGAAGCTTAATCAATTTAATCAAAAAAAAAGTGGTGTAGTTGTTCTGAACAAAATGATTTTAATCTAAAACAAATCTAATGCCTAGTTCTTTTCTTTCTTTTTTCATATCGCTGTTTCCCCCAGCAAATGCACAGCTAAACTTACAGCTTGGAGAGTAAGCAAGTTCACATTTTAATGAGCTCTTGTTTGATGTGAGAGAATTAGCAGTGACTCAAGGTCCTGAGGGGCCTGGAATTAACAGATTTAATCCAGAAGCCTATTAAAGTGGATGAGTTGAAAGTGCTGGTTGATTCATAAAATGTTGCTATGGGGATTTGTAAACTGCATACATTTACACAATGCACACAGCTTCCAAATTCTGAACAGTTACTGAAAAGTAATTTCATAAGGTACAGCAAGCTACTATGTTTTGATTAAACTTTACAAAAACAACATATTTATTCCTGTGGAATAACATCCACCAATGAATCCTAATGAGTTTAAAATAAGATCAGGTGGGCTTTAACAAAGCAAATATAGAACATTTTAATTTCAAAGGCATAGTTAGCAAAAAATAAAAAATAAATCATAACAGACTTGGAGAAATTTTGCATTACATCACTTGCTCACCAGTGGATCTTCTGCAGTGAATGGGTGCTGTCAGAATAAGAGGTCAGACAGCTGAAAAAAACATCCCAGTAATCTACAAGTAATCCACAACATTCAAGTTCACCAATTAACATCCCGTGGAGTGTTTGTAATAAACAAATCTTTAAACCACCACTTCTAGACAAAGTTTAATCCATAATAATGCTTCCTCTAGTGAAAAAGACCATCAACTGTTGTCCCCTCACATCAAAATCTACCAACAAATTTGTTTATAACTGTTTTGAATTGTTTATGCTTATAAACAGTTCACTATGCACTTTTTTTCCTGATTCAGATGATACGACTTTTTACTGAAGAAGTCAAGTCACCTTTATTTATATAGCACTTTATACAATACAGATTGTGTCAAAGCAGCTTTATAGTATTCAAGCTGACATTCAGGACTGTAGAGCTCATCTCTTAGTGCTGATACACCATCTGGACTGGATTCGGAATAGATCTGGGTGATTGCAGTGACCATCTGATCTGGATACAGACTGGATCTGGGTGGCTATGGTGACCTCGGAAAGAAAATGAAACGGATTTATATTAGCATAGATGCTATTCTTCATATGATGTAACAAGCACATTGGGGGTTATGGGTGTTCCCAATTCCAGTTGCCCTAATTAATTAATACTTCCTGGTTCTAGTAAGAACTCTAGCTGCTGCATTTTGGACCAGCTGGAGTTTGTTTATTAAGCACACAGAACAACCACCCAATAAAGCATTTCAATAATCTAATTTTAAGGTCATGAATGCATGAATTAACATTTCTCCATTTGATATTGAGAGCATAGGTCATATTTTAGATATATTTTTAAGATGGAAATATATGGTTTTACAAATCCTAAAAACATGGCTTTCAAAGGAAAGATTGCTATCCAAAAGCACACTTAGGTTCCTAACTGATGACACTTAATGAACAGAGCAACCATCAAGTGTTAGACAGTGTTCCAGATTATTACATGTGGAGGTTTTTGGTCCGATAATAAATACCTCTGTTTGTTTGTTTTTTCAGAATTTAGCAGTAGGAAATTACTAGTCATCCAGTTTTTTTATATCAACTATGCATTCCATTAGTTTTGCAAATTGATATGCTGCTTCTGACTGTGAAGAAATATAGAGCTGAGTATATTCAGCATAACAGTGAAAGCTAAAATCATGTTTCTTGATATCTCCCAAAGGTAACATGTAAAGCATGAAAAGCAGCGGTCCTATTACTGAGCCTTGAGGTACTCTATACTGCAATTGTGATCGATATCATTCACTGCTACAAACTGATTTTGGTCAGATAAGAATGACTTGAACCATATCAATCCAATTCCGCTATTGCTAACTAAGTTTTCTGGAAAACAATGTTATGGACAAAGGACTCATATATAAGATGGAAGAAACTGTTTGAAGTTAAAACACTTTTTCACTTCACAAGCTGTTTACAAACTGGAGTCATGTGGATTACTTATGGATTGTTTTGATGCTTTTATCATCTATTATTATGATGGTACCCATTCACTGCAGAGAATCCATTGGTGGGCAAGTGATGTTAAGCTTAAATTCTCCAAATCTGTTCGGATGAAGAAACAAACTCACCTTAATCTCGGATGGCCTGACGCCAAGAACATCTTCAGCAAATTTTCGTTTTTGGCTAAACAGATTCTTTAAAGTTTGAAACTAAACTTTTCACAGTTGAGGTGTGAAGGCACACCTATAAAGTAATTGCTGTGATTTTTTTTATTTTTAGCTTGCGATTTAAACACTAGTCCAGCTTTATAACATGAATCTGATATGCAATGACCCTGCGACCTTATGACACAGCATCATGCCCTTGTATAAGCATTACATAATTCAAAGTAGACTTACGTATGGACATACACACCATCGCTAATGTCGGACCAAAGCTCTTAAATAAGACAATCAAGGCTAACACCTTTTCAAACTGAGGTCATGGGTAAAGAACGAGTGGTGAGACTGCATTAATACACACCTACGGCTTATAAGTGTGTTACCCTGTACTAACTAGAGATTCTATATTATGATACTTTCACATCATGTTGAGGACACACTAAGGATCACATTCTGTGAGTATACCATGACTCACCAGTGCTATTTAGACACAATGAATCCATTATAAGTTGGCTCACAGTAATGAAGCTGAAGGAAATGACAGTGGAAATAAGGTACAGTGACTAATCACTTTTAGAGCCACACTCACGGTTAAAGGGTAAATCAAATCATATATAAATAAAACCGTTAAAGGAAATGTTTCCACAGACACATATCCCAGAAATAATCACTAACGATCCACTTTTCCATAAAGTCTTTAACATTACTCACGTATTTACCAATATCAACAAGACTTTCATTCTCTAGAAAACAAGCTCTGATGAATCATTTGCTGTAATTTCTTTTGGACAATTCTAACTTTAGGCGCTGAGAAACACTGAGCATTATCAGATGTCACTGTGGCACTCATGCATCCGCAAACTGAGTTATATATGACAGATACTAGATATTAGGTACATTGTTTGTTATCTGAAAATCATCAGCATATCCCAATTCACTTTGATTACACAGAACACAGCCAGAATATAAGGGTCATCGGGAGGTCTGATGGTTTTCAGCTGCTAATCTGGTTTGCACTACAGCTAGTGGATGCAGTTTAGCCACAACCGTTTACAGTACTTTACATGACACAGAGCCTGAATCATTGTGTTTTGCCTATAAAAATCAAGCCAGGAAATTTCCGGTGTTTCCAAATGCCATTTTAAGACCTTGCAGTATGTATAAATGTAACCAAGCTTCATCAAACCGTCACCCTTCCAGTACGTTCCAATAGAACATTAGCACAGGCTTAAAGAGACCAGGTGTATCAGAGTGGAAGAACACCAGCAAGCTTCCCTGGTGTTGACACTCAGTGAAATCGTGTTAATCCTGTTCTTTCCCTTCCATTAGTAAGAAAAGACACATGGCATCTCTCCTTTAATGGAATGGACAGAGAGGTCCTCATCACTGACAAATATGCACAATAGTATTTGCATACTGAATTGCAGATTTAGTTCTGAATATATGTACTTCTGCTACTGATTTATGGCAGGAATCATTATTTACTGTCCACTAGTGGGTATCAGAAGTAAAGTGCCAACAAAAAGCCTCTAACTAAAGGTGGGAATACACTACATAAATTTTGTCCAGATTTTTGCCAACATTTGTAGTCTGGACAGAGTCAGCGTTATATGCCAAAAGTCAGAGCCAATCTGCAGATTTCCACCAGTTGGAGCTGACAGATTTCAAGAAAAGTCACAGTATACAGGTATGACGGACACAGACTACAGTGTTTTAGTATCAGACTATAATTCCATCTTGTCAGCGTATATTACATATGTTTGATATTCTTTGCAGTTTTTAAAACACAATTTGTTTTAATTTGTCATGCATCTTTAATAATTGTGTTCAGAATGAATTGAAAATGTGGTAGTGTGTGATCCTCACTTGTTTAATGAATGATGTCTGTTTTTTTCTCCCATGTAAACATTTACAAAGTTGGCAAGTGTATGTTGCCTATTGTTTCAAAACCTGACAAGATTTGAAAGTTTGCATTAATGCATGACTCATTATATTAGAAAACAAAAAAGGGAACAAACTAGCAAGATAATTCTTCTGATATTAAGGCCCAAAAACAGCATTATAAATATACTGTAGTTCACCAAAAATGAAAATACTGTCACCCAAAACCCAACCCTTTTTTTTTTTAAGATGAAGAAGAACATCTTAGTCACTCTCTACAAAATTATTTTAAAAGAATGAGAATTGGGTCTCAATCTCCATAAAAATAATACAAATACATAATATAAGGTATTTCAGAAATGTGGTCCATATAATTTGTGCTCTATATTACAAATTTTAAGCACTATAGATGTATATCATCAGTAAATAACACCTTGAAGTACAAATTACTTTTAGTGTCCTGGTGTCAACTGAATAAACACAAAATTAGGCACAAAAGCCAGACATGAAGACACACGGACCCAGAATTTTAAGCAACATAACAGGAACTACACACAAACATCTTAAAAATCAAAACTCGCTTGGGATAATAAAAAATAAAAAAACTATTGGAAGATGTTTGTAACACAACCGCAGCATCACAAGTCACAAGCACAGTTCAAAAGGACATGTGAGACCCATACTAACTCAAAACCAAGGCTGCCTCTAGGTCCATCTGGGGTCTATTTAACAACAAAATGCAGAATGTGTGTTTCATATTTACACTGTCAAGTTGTTTCTCATGTCCTCCTGTCACCCTGAGCCTGTTCTGGGGATATTGAATTACTTTGTTCTTTGCGTCTTAAAATGAATATTTGAATGTAAATGTATAATTTGAGGCTAGCTTATTTGCTATGGGAGTACCTGGTTAACTAAAAACATAAAAGTAAATCTGAAGTGCGTTGGTGGATGTGATTGAAGCTCAAATAAAAATTGGGGAAATGGTTTAAATATGTAAAATACCGTCAAACACAAAAAGATTCCAAAATATATTTCTGTTTATTTTATTATATCATTTATTTTTGTTTATTTTGTCTCTTATATGAGATCAAATCTAAAAGCAGAATACTGCATTATTTTCAGTGTAGGATCGGGTGTAGCAGAGTTTCCAGGCAGAAGCAGAAAACCCAGAGAGTAGAGATGCAACGATTCACTGGAAGAAAGTGTGGAAAGACAGGGTCAAATGAGGTGAGAGAGACAGACAAATGAAAGCAGGTGAGTATAACGTAGGCATACATGAGAAAGAGAAATTTACTATAAAAAAAACTGCCAGCTGTGTTTACCAGAAATTCACTGTAAAAAAAAAAACACTGTGACAATGTTTCTGGTATTAGAAGATGGCATGGTGGTACATTTTCAATTCAATTCAAGTGTATTTGTACAGCGCTTTATACAATACAAATCATTACAAAGCAACTTTTCAGAAAATTACGTTTCTACAATATTTAGTAGTAGCTTATAAGTGGTGACTGTCAGTTTATGTGCGTAAGACAGGATTTTTCTGAAAAATTAATACAAGACGTAGTCAATTAGATGATGAACATTATTAACAACAATTATTATATGATGCAATCACACTTGTAGCAATATTTGTTAGTTCTGTTTGTCGTTTCAGGGTTAGCATCATCTGGGGTCCTCTGAGGGGTCATTTTAAAAGTTATAATAACTATATTAAAGTTCTAGTATCCCAAGCTACTTTGACGACATAAAAAATAACAATAATAATGTTGTATAAGATAGCTTAAAGTTAACCCATAAAACCATTTTTACAGGGATTTTCTGGGATAGAGATGATACATTTGAAAAATAAATCAATGACACTTAAAATTGAAAGAGAAAGAGAACCGATAAATAACGAATGTTACAGTAGTTAATGATTCATTTCCATAAAGAAAATGAGAGGAATATCAAATATCAACTGGGTAATTTGAGAAAGATAAACAGACCTAAAAGTTTTTATTGAAAATCGTTTGACTGTTGATCACCAGCAGCAAACTATTTCAACATGTGAAGCCACAATACCTGCTAAACTTGAAAACCTTATCTTGAGAACTTTATCTCAATTCTGTAGTTTATAAGTTACTTATAAAAACATCAGTGAAGTGTGAATACATTTACAGTATTTGTATGTTCTCTCAGAGGGGAAACCCCTGCTCCAGACTGTTTATATATGTCCGTTCATCTGAATGCACACGTTTCAGCTTGTTTCCTGGTAAATGAGAATTACGCACTGATATCATTGTTATTTTTTTTTTTTTTATGTGGCGAAATCCAGAAATCTCCTCACTTCGGGAAACCAAGAACATTTGTGACCTGCTAATTAACGACAGACACATTCCTGTACCTCAAAACAGATGGAGGAGAGAAGAAACAGACGAGGGAAAAATGACTATATTCTTGTGGATCCCTTTCAGTTTTGCTGTAAGACTGAGTTTCAGTAGTACGATATCTAAGACAGGAACAAATGAACTAAAATCCTTCTCAGGGTTTATGCTAATCAAATTAGGATTAGTATTTTAGTATTATAGAAATGATTACTTATTATAACTTCTTTATTTATAATATACATTATTAGAAAACAACTAATATACATGTCCCAAACTCTACTGTCCAATAATAAAAGACCTCCAACAAACGAATAATAATAATAACATAAAATGAATAGATTAAATAATAACTGATAGCTGAGTAACGACACAAGTGAATATTTAATATTACCAGTATGTCAGAACACATCATATTTGAATGTATAATTTAGCCAGCATATGCTCTTGTTTAGTTCCCTGTCGGATCCCCTGCCTTACAAACATCTGTGAGAGAAATCGAAAGGTTGTAACTGAAGTGACTCTGACTCTGAAACATAAGGAGAGCACAATTCCACAGAAGAGTCAATGCCTCAGAAGACAAACAACACACACTCAGTGACTCAGTATCTCACAGCTATTTGTAGACTCACGACGCAAAACCTAATGCCCTTCTAAAAACCAAAGGGGATTGTTGCTGAAATTATGAGCCAAGACTGATCCAGGAACAATGTCCATTTGGGCAAATCATTTTTAAATGTTGTGTCTACACCAGCTGAGGCCATATTGTTAACCAAAGAGAACATTTCACCTCTTAAAAATATATTTTGTGCCAGACCTTCTCCTGGAGGGCCACTTTTCTGCAGACTTTAGCTCCAACCCAAATTAAACACATCTGAGCTAATCTCAGAAACATTGCTAGAAACATCTGGGCAAGTGTGTTGGAGCTACAATCTACAGGACGTCGGCCCTCTAGGAATAAACCTTTCTCTAAGAACTTCAACTTGAGGTAAAAAAAAAAAAATCCAACCTTAAACTTGATTCACTGATTTTGCAATAATTGTTTATTATGATTTAAAATATCTTTACTATTTTAATAGATTTTAAAATGTATACCTCTGATGGAAAAAAGCTGCATTCGGACATGTTTTACTATTGAAAACCTTTTTTTGAAGAAGAAGAAGAACGTGAGTATTTTTGGTATAAATAGCAGTTTAAATAGGAGACAATAAACCTATTTTGACATACCCATCAGCTTTGGCATGAAGTCTCTGATTCAAAATTGTTATTGAAACCCTAAATTACATTATTTTTAAGATGAGAGGTTTAGATTTCAGGTCAATCATCTAAAATAGAGATATCAGCATTTGGACAGTAACAGGACCCAAAAGAATCTGACAAGTAAAGGAGTCCAAATCTAATCTAACCTAAATTCCCAGCAACTGCATTCCAAAGCAGTCATTCAATCCAATTTAGTCTAAAAGAGGGAAGAATCCAAATGCCAGGTCCTTTGTCTCTAGCGTGAGACTGGTTCAACTGGATAATATGCACATTAGGTTTTCCAGTACATTTTTATTTTGGTCAGAACTAAACAGGTTGCTCATTTCCCCCCTGCTTAATGTCCTAAAAGTAACTCCTCTAGGCTAACTGTTAAACATGACAAGAGAAGTTTTTGAAGGAAATGAGCATCCCTGAACAAAATACAGCAGCACAAGCATCTTGATTCCTGGAGCACTAGCCATATGTGAAGATGCTGGAGAACAGACCTTGTGTGAGAGTAGACTTCTCAGAATCTTAAACAAAATGGTTTGGTCAATAAGTTGATGCTAAAGCAATTCAGAGTAGACAAGGTATTATTTACTGTATGACCATATTGTCTAAGACTGGTAGAGATTTACTACACAAACAGTGTTAACTAAGAGTAAAATGTGGAGTGATTGAGCGACTAGGTGGATGGAGATGGATGGCTCAATGATGACCCCGACTGTCCACTGGCTTTGTGGGTCCAGTGCTATCAACGTCCATGTAACAATAAATTGCCAATCCCACACATGCACACCCTCAGTGCTTCAAGGCAATGATAGATGGGCCCCTTCAGGCCTGTGGAACCTGGGTGTGTGTCGTTGTCAGTGTTCAAATTAAACCCGAGCCCCTCCCAAACGCATTGACTGAAGGAGAGGGCACACAAGCATGCACAGAGGAAGCCAGTTTTGTTTCTGTAACCTTTGGCTCCTGGAGCCCATCAATAACCTCCCAGCAGCACTGAGAGAGTAAGGGTGGGCTGCCATCCATCTTCATTGGAGGAGAGGAGAACGTGCACTCGCTGTCGCTGTCATCTTCTCCCACACTCTCACTTCACTTTCACCTTTTGTCTTGTAAGTTCTCTCTCTTTTAACAATCGGGCTGTCTCCTGTGAATCTTGATATTGATGTACAGGAAATCAAATATACAAATTGTCAGGTTGAGATTTTCCGCTCAACTAAAATTAACCGAAGCAACTGACAGTGGATCCAATTTTCATTAGCCATTATTCCATATTTCATTCTAATATGGCGATATACTTCATTAAAATATGATGCTCAAGATGATCAGTGTTAAAAACAGACTATGGCATTTTTCAGGATTATTTAATGAAAAGAAGGTTAAAAAGAACAGCATTTTTGAAATTGAAATTTTTGTAGCATTTTAAATGTCTTTAGTTTCAGTTTTGATTTAATGCATCCTTGCTGAATTAAAGTATTAATTTCTTTAAATAAATAAATAAATAAAAATAATAATTCTTACTGACCAAAACTTTTGTATGCTGTATATACACGTTACATGCAAATCGATACAACAATATATAAACATGTTTTTCTCCAATCTTGAATGTCATTACACCAAATCCAGGGGAACGGGCAACAATAGGTTTTGATGTGCCTCTTTACAACTCCCTAATTAAAAGTGTAGACATTTTTTTGACACATTGCTTATTTAATACACATTTTTCAGCAATCCCAATGCAAAAATAAGTATGCAGTCAACATCAAATACAGCTTTGATCAGTTTGCCAAGTGATTGTTGGTCACTGTTCTGCTAGTGAACAGATAAACTGTGGCATAAAGAGAAAGAGTCAGACTGAGATTAGTTCACAGATCTCCATATTTCCATAATCAGTCAGATACGAAGCCGTGGCAGACACTATGCAAATTGTTCTTCCCTCTTCTGCTTTTTCATCTGACCCATTTGCACACACTCACAGATTTTAACAATAACTTACATAATGGCATATAAACATGCAGGTTATTTTTAACTCTCTTCCGTAAGAGACATAGATCAATGGTTGACATACTATCAGTCTCCGCCATCGCTGGCAATCTGCTTTTATCTGTTTCATTTCTTTTTCTTTTCTGTTCTGGGCAAATGTTTATTCTATGCTCCTCTGCACGCAATGTTGTCTATCTGGATATTGAGACAGTAGTGAGATCGTGACCTCACTTGTCCTCTGCTTTTGGGGACACACGAAACACGGCCACTTGTAATAGATACATTCAATGTCTTTGCTAATGGAGGAGTTAGCAAAACTCTATAGTATCACTATCAGATAGCAAAAATGCTGAATGACATTGCACCTCCATTAATCTTTGGTTGACCATAAAGGTTTTAACATTTTGACCATATTCTAAGACAATACTGAAATGTCCAGAGTGATGCAAACACATGGTCTGCCTCATGAAATGTTTGGATACCTAACTGACACAAGCATATACAGTATGATATTCTTGACATGTCCCGAAAAAAAAAAAAAGCTAAAATTGCTGAAAATTTTTTATGTGGAAAATAAAATTATGGGCAACATTTCTAATTTATGGGAATTTTCTACTTTACATCAAACAAGCTACAAAACTGGACTTCTCAGAATCTAAATATAGCCTACTAGTTATATAGTTATACAGTGCTTACAACGCTCAATGTTATAATTAGTAAATGCACATTTAGTTCATTAGTTTTTCCCAGTACTTGCATATAAATGTAAAATGTGATTTAAAAAAAGATTTCTATTTCAAGAGGTATATCTGTTTTCTTTTTTGTAATGGCCTGTTAGAGGACAAAGGACAATTTTTTTATATTGCTAAAAACAACATGTACAGTAAATGTGAAGACTGATCTTGATCTTTGTCGTCACTTTCCTTCTCTCTAACACATGCAGAAAACTCTTCAACCAGACATTAGGTGTATGAAACAATGCACTGTAATAAAGTTAATGCAACCCCGTCGGGAAAAATTCTTACTGTCCATCAACTTTTTGAATGCAGGTACATGTACTGTAGTTTTGTACCATGCCTGTTATTTTTTTGTCAGGCTTGGTCAAGTCATCTTGAACTCACACTGGATGTGAAGTCACCATTGTCTGTAAACGTCTAGCATAAAATTACAGCCTAATGAAGTGTTACAGAAAACTTTCCAGGCGACTGCATCACCAAATTCCCTCACCATGGGTTATGTGACAAAAGTATAAATCATTCAAGCAAGTCTTTTATCTTGGGCCGTAAGAAAGAAACAATTAATCTTCAGTTTTACATTTGGCTCAAAAGGACCATAACGGCAAGAACTTCCGAATTTCGCCATCGGTCCTGGGGTGTGAGGGAGACGGGCAGTGAGATGGGCAGTAGGAGGCAGGATTCATCATCCGGTTATAAGCTGGCACTGCTCGGTTCCTCAACCCCAACAAAAAGCCTGTCGCGCTCAAGTGAGCCCCAAAAGATTTGTTTTGCCCATCTCTCCCAAAACATGTGGGAGACCAACAGACCCGGAGGGCCACGGTGTCTCGTCTGAGAGAATGAAGAAGCGGAAAAGGAAAATGTCTTTGTGGTGTGGTCCCAGCTCAGTAACGTTCTCCACACACAGACATAAATGGTGGTGGCAGGGGGCATCTCTCACTGCATGAGGGGACAGTGATTGCACAAACAGGTTTTGTGTCGCAATAAAAAGGCGGAAGATGGAGTAAGAGAAGTGTGCGAGGAAAGAGGAAAGTGTTGTGTACATCAAGTGGCTCTAGGACATCTAAGGTCTCATCAAAAAGTCACTGACCACCATAATGCTCAACCGCACTGCTTTTATATTTCATATATCAGGCATACAATGACACTATTTGACTGAGAATGAATTCATTCAATCACAGAAAAACTGGTAAGATGTATAAAGTATTAATCATTTAGTCTACAATGTATACATTCATACTGTACCTTTTTGCAAAAGTTCCATCTCTGTTAAGGCAAACTAACCGACCCAAACTTTTTAAGGCTATCAGAGCCACTGACCTGTGGTTAGTGCACATCTGGACAGGTGTCATTTTTAACTAAAAATAAAAAAATAAAATAAAAAAACAGCTTTTATATATGTCAAAATCACAAAGAAATATTACAAATAAAATGAAAACGTAAAAACATAATAAGAAAAATTTTAAATGTTAATGAATACAATAATAGCATCCGAATATTAAAATAAATAAATATAATGACCCTGTCCCCAAAACTGACAGTTAAATGCTGTTAAAATTACAATTCAGATGCAAAAAAAATAAATACATTTATTACTTATTTGTTGGCATTTGCTGAATTTATTAGTATTGTAATATTCATTCGTGGTTTAATATAACACTCTGTACAGTGCATCTCTCTCTGGAGTTATTATTGTGCTCTACAATCAGAGCTGTCTGCTAAGGCTGAATGTTCTCATGCGTGCTCGCTTTTACACGCTAACTCATGTCCATTCCCTAGTCATTCGTCCAAGACCAGGTGTTGTGCGGATGAAAAAACAAAAACAAAAAAAGTCAAGGCACAGACAGGAAGAGGTGAATCCAATGCATATTTTGACATGGTGCACATTCTGTCCCTAAAAATGAGGAATTCCCTTTATAGTTTAATGGTTTTGTATCCATTGTAAGGAACAGGCTTCAAACATACATCTTTTGTACCAGTAAAAATAGAAAAGAAATAGAAAACTCCCTTTACACACAACAATCTCCTTGTTCCTCCAAGTTCCTTAAAACTCTTTAGTTCAGTTTGAAAATAAATTTGTAATATTGCACCCTCATTCCAATCAGAGAAAATATGGGAAGATGACACTGCGTAAACACTAAAAGCAATTTATATTAGTTTTAATGTACAGTGGTGTACATAAACTCACATGACTGTAAATGAAAATAAATGTGCTGACATTAGCCTGCTCTTGTAATTCTCTTAATCTCTATGCCATTATAATAGGTTCCCCTTCCCTTACACATCCTCAAGTCAGTTTTGACATTGAATGCTGGCTGATATATTTGCAATTTAATGAATACAAGAGACCAAAGCCTCTATTTTGCATATTTGAAAGAAAAAAAAAACTTAATCTTAACCTAGTCATTTTCATGACAACAGTAAACTAATCTTCTCCAAAACTGCCACACAGATGTTGTTCTTTAAGGTATTAAGCTATAAGCTAAGTCTTAGCTGTAACAGACTAAAGCTGAAATATGTCTAGAATACAATTACTACACAAAAATTTTATAAGAGCAGTAACTAGATTCCCTGTATTGAGAACTCAGTAAAACTTCACTGATTATGATCAGCTCTCAAATGAACCCTTGACACATCTGTGAGAATATTCATTTGTGTTCTCAAACATATTAACGAGATTCATCAAATCATCATTGTCATCATTTATCCACATTGCAGCAAACCTGGATGACTTGTTCTTCTGTAAAACAAAATACATTTAAAAAAAAATGTTTTTGACAAAAGAAATAGAGACATTTCTTAAAATAACATCTTTTGTGTTATTTTAAAAAACATCAACTAATGAAGGTGTGCAAGCAAAGTTCACGCAGTCTGGTGGCAACTCATCAGGACGTGGGGCTGTGTGCCGATGCGATGGCTTTCTCAGGCCTGGTTGCTGGCGATGAGATTTCTCAGCTGCTTGACGACAGTGTCTATTAGCTTTTGCTTGTCCCGTTCATTTTTACGGAACTGAGCAAACATGTTGTTCTTGCGGCTGGTGTCCTTCATCCTGCACACAATGAATGAAGCATTTGAGATCATTAAAGAGATATGCAAGTATGAAACAAGGGGGGCACTTAATCTAATGTCATGACGGTCACAGGGTGCTGCACCACTAAAGAGCTTGAGGAAGCGCACATACTTTAACGGAGACTACCACTGTGTGGTTAAGAAATGAGCTCCATATGGTGTGCCATGCAGGGGTCTTGGAGCAGTCCTGCACAGAGGTTCTAATGAACTTGCTCACATCCCTGCCACTTGTGCCAAATGCTTCTTCTCAGTAGCCTGGAGATCACTGAGCCAATGCCTGCACATTCCTCTCATTCGCAACCAGACAAATCGTGGCCAAGCTCTTGGAGTGTGACAAAATACTGAAGTGACCCCTCATCAAGGCATTGAAAAAAAAAAAAAAACCCACATTAGTCTGTAGTCCTCAGCCTGAAAATTGAAATGGGGCATATTATAGAAAATAGTCTTTTCCTTGCTCATTTCAAACTGACAATTAGCGAGATTTTCTTCAGAAGTCTTCATTTATTTGATCACTGCAAAATGGTAATATTGCAAAACATTATTCTTTAATACTGCAAAATAAGTCTTTTGTAACATCTTTCGTAATATAAATCTTTATTTAACATTGTTCTACTATCTCTTTTGACCAAATTAATGTGTTCTTTCTGAATAAAAGTATTAATAAAGTATTAAAAACGTTCTGATCCTAAACTGTACATATATAATTTTTTAAAGGTACACTAGCAAAAAAATAAAAAAAAAAATTAAAAAAGGGTCAGGCATTAGGAAGAATGGGGCAAAACTAAACTTTTTTGCAAGAAAAAATTAGATGAACATTCACAAATTCAGGGAAATCATAAAATACTACAAAGTCTAGCATAAACACAATTCAAGTTACAAATATTGTAAAAGAGAGAGTCAATCTGTTACAGAAGCAATTTCATTATCACCACCAGGAACCAATCCACTCGCTCTACTTCTATCAACTCTTCCTGTGTGTCTTATTCGCTAGAAGTATTAGACAAGATAGGCATCGCCACGGATGCATGACTGTACTGCATTAGTGATATGCATCCCTGCTTTATTACAGAGAGCCGCATGTGATTACCATGGTGATAAGAACCACCACCACCTAGTGCAGAATTTGTGCTTTGAGCATAAGAGCTTGTGACTTGCTTCTGGAGTTCAACAAACAAGATGTGGAGATTGAGGTGGACAGAGTATTTGAAAAGTGATGCTCAACTGGTTCTGCTCCAGGCAAGGATTTTCATCGGAATTAGCTACCGACCCGAAACAGAAGCAAAATTGTTTACTGTAAACTAAAATTATGAACACAACACAGACCTGTCTTTATCGTTTGAGAGTATGTGTTTCTTGAATTTTGATGGTTTAATGCTCTTGGTTGGCTATAATTCATTGCACAAAACATACTGTGGTTGGCACAAACAATGTTTAATCTCGCTGCAAGTGGATTTTCCTATTTGCTTCTACCTTGTGAAGATGAGGACACAGGCCTAATGTGGACAGATGCTACTGGGAAACAGGAGTGCCACTTAAAAATAAAAGAAGGCAAACAATTATCAATGTATTAATGTAATCACTTTTGAAATTGACAAATAAACTGACACTCACAACAATCAAATTTTGGTTCAAAAATAATAAAAGCAGTTAAAACAAAATCAATCATCTTAAATGCAACAGTTCAATTGTATTTTTATTAAGAATTTAGAAAACTATATCCAAACCATATTCTGTATCCCTCACACCGAAGTTAAAGTGCATTTTGTTGTTATCATTTAGCATTTCTCTCCGACAACATGCATGTACATCTGAAAATGATTCAAAGATCTGTTATGACTGTTAGGAGTTTGGTGCATTTCTATACAATATTTTTCTCATTCTAAGTTTTATCTTGTTCTGAATGTTAAAAAATTGGATATGCAACAGTAGCCTTGAAATATTGGATATCCCTGCAATGAGGTTATACACAATCACATCACTGCTGGCCCAACTTCACTTTCTCAGTTTGGCTGCTTACTCCACTTAGAAACAATCAAGATTTTACTGGATGAGTTTTTTAATACAAACTAAAACTCATGTTCTTACAGTTAATCTTCCTTTCCCCCCTCTAAGCAACTAAAATCCCTGTCTTTTCAAGTACACTCCAATAAAGGAAAGCTTTTCTTCTCAACGAGCAAGTCGTGCTCTGATTCCAGACACACACACACACACACACAGTATTCATGTTTAGTGCTGTGCTAACCCTCGCCAGGCTTAATAATACAGATCAATTTTACTCAGACAGAGGGGCAAGAGGCTAAGGCTGGGGTAAGTGCAGCTCTAAAGGGATCAGATGTGGGGGGGGGGGGTGTTAGTGTGTGTGCTTGTGTAATGCCAATCCTCTGCTGCTTTATATCACAGATACATGAGGTCAGCAATAGAAGGGAAGGAGGGAGGGAAAGAAAGAAAAAGAGAGTGACGGAGGAAAGCAGAAGTGATCGAAGTCTAGCAAATGCACACATACACAACATTGAGGAATGCATACATTCTGCAAACACGGAAGGAGTTTTGATGACAGCATGCAAAACACTGACATTAACACACTCATGTATATAATGTACAGCAAAATTCATAATGTGAACCAAACCTTACAAACTTAACACACACTGAACATGTGAGTGAATATAAAAGATAAATGTTAAAGGAACACGCCCCTATTTTTGGAAATAGACTCATTTTCCAACTCCCTAGAGTTAAACAGTTGAGTTCAACTGATTTACTCTAGGGGAGTTGGAAAATGAGTCTATTTTCAAAAATAGGGGTGTGTTCCTTTAATAAATGTCCTGGTTGTATTTCACTACAAAAAAAACAAAACAGAAAAGATAAATAATATATTAATAATATTATTTTGTTTGTGTGTGTGTGTGTGTGTGTGTGTGTGTGTGTGTGTGTGTGTCGCATACACACACAAATATGATAACTGATAAATAAGTTATCATTAATATACACTGGGCAAAGATATAATTTGTTTTAAATGCAAAGTATATTATTAAAGAACATTGTACAGTATTTGTAAGTATCAGTATTGTTATATATAATATCATATAATATAATATATCATCATCATGGTTTCATTATTGTACTTAATTTTTTGTATAAAAATGACTTGGATTTTATATTTCATTTACAAAATTAGATCTGAATTCTATAAATATGAATCACTGTATCTGGACAGAATGTTTTTCATTACTGTATTGCAAGAGTGAGATTTTTTAGTTATAATAATGACAATTTAGGTATATGCTGCCATAAAAATGTCACAATACTAAAACCATAAAAAGGGTTAATTTCCTCTATTTAAAATATTGTTTCTTATCCTTTGTTTTCAGGGTGAAATACTACTTGGACATTTAATGAAATTACTCATGTAAAAGAGCATGCTCATCACATAAAAACCAAATGCAGAGTACTTACGACCGAGAAATCCTGCTCGTGAGTAACAGATGAGAGATGTGAGAAAACAAAAAATGGTTTGCATCTGATCTGATGTCTTAATGTAAGTGCAAGTGGTTTGATGAGTGGAGAGAAGAGCGAGAAACCAGTGTGATACTCACTTTTCTAGGAGAGCAAGAGCCGTGTGAGGATTGACTCTCAGGTACTTGCAGGTGGGTCGGCCGTAGTCAGCCAGATAAGTTGACCAGTCCCACTGAGTGAAGAGATCCAGTAACTAACCAGAGGACAGTGGTGGTGCAGGGAAGAAAAGACAAAGAGAGATCATCAAAGTTCATTAAACACCATCACTAGCCCTTATTAGATCAGGACAGTTCACTTCTCCCAATGTTACATAAGTGACCAGGGCCCCTTAAATCAGATTATAAAGGAGACACAGGGGGAAAGCAACATGACAAAGCAGGGGATTAGAGGAGAATGGAGGGAGGTTAAAAGAGAACAGCCATTTACACTCTTTCACTAGGACCTGACCCTGAAAATGGGCCGGTAATGACCTGTGATTGACCCGGCCAGCTACTGACCTTGCTGGAGCCTGGCCAAAAATGCACCCCTCAGCACGGGCTCAATAAACAACAGAGCACATTCCTCCCTCCCAAACAAACCTACTCACACAAACACACACATTTAGATCAGTGCTGGTAATGCAAACACAATCAATCATGTCACCAAACTTACAAGCAGAAAAAAGGGAAATGACTTCACAAAAGTCATAAAGACACATCAAGGGATGCCAAAAAAAAAATACATGCCAGTGTGTACATGGGGAAAATACATCCATGCCAGCAAGACATGGCTATAAATATGTGAAACTCACTGTTATAACTGAGCTACAGCAGGTTTTCTTCAGCTGTCTTTCCAAGTATATAATGAAAATACTAGTATTAAATACAAATCCCCTCGGTCTTTTAGCACAACCACACAAAGCTGAGGACAACTGAAGTTTGGCTGAATTTTATACTTCTAAGATGAAGCAAAGCTAAAATTGTATTATCTAGGTCTGTTAAGTGAACAGCAAAATTTCATGGCCTGCTAAACTTGGTCCATTACCAATATTGAATCAATGTATGAAGCACAGCTCAAAAAAGTCACTTCCTAACTAAGGAGCTTTCTGTTGGTCATTTTGAAATCAGTGGGAAATGCTTTCGCTTTAATGGGAAATTCCAGATCGCGTGGATTCCTATTGAAGAGCCCGGATTTCGCCCATGAAAACAACTGTGAATTTGACCAAATAAAAGTAAAAGTGAACTCAACTTTAGTTAATAATAATGGACTGGTACAATTTCAGACTAAAGCATTTAAACAAGCACTTACTATTTAGGTCCATTTGAAATCAAGCTTTTAACAAACAAGTTTAACCACCCACTCTTCAAACCACGTGCCCACACCCTGTGCGATGGCAGATAAACACCTGTGTAAGATAAGTGATTTTTGGATTTGCATTCATATCTTGTTTGTTCCTTTCTTCTCTCTTCTTCCCACTGGCATGGTCTGTACAGACCTACCAAGAGAGGAAGGCTGAAGAGGATAGAAATAAAGTCAGGTTTTGCCGCTGTCATTTGTAATATGAATGGACTTGCATTCCACATAGTGCGAGCTAGTGTGTCAAACTCGTCCATGACCCAGGTTTCACCTTTCCGCTTTGCCTCTCCACCCCGCCTTCACCTCCCAATGAACTTCCACTCGGTCTCGCTCTTTGACCTCAGCATGACCCATGATAATGTTATCGGCCCCTCTCTGAACAAACAGAGGGCCATGCTAGAGAGGAGCTGGGGCATAGGGGCAGGCGGGCGCTGGATTATCACTTCCTCTCATTCTTCTCAAAGAAAGAAGGATGGAGATAAAGGGAGGGGGGAAAAAACATGATGTTACACACTGATGTGTTGCTCTCGTTTCCCTCAAAGCCTCAGTGTCACCCCCGATTCTCTCTCCGCTTTAGGCCATTTGGATAAGGGTTTATAACAGTTATTCTGACGGTCGTAATTGGTTGTTTGGAATGCGGCAGGAATATCTATTCTCGTTAATAACCTTGAATCAATTAATTATTTTTTTACCCTTAGGCTTGTTGCTCTTTCTGACAGGGTTCTGGAAAAACAAGGTTTTGATTTGCCACTTAACTGTTGCAATAAATCTAAAAATGCTCTGGTGGGGAGCTTGTTATGTAATGATCACCTATGCCCTATTAACCTAGTAGCAACCTACAACGGCTTGTGAATAACCAGCCGATAAGGTACAATAATTAATTACGACTTCATGAGGTCAATGCAAATGAGCTGCTAGAAGGGAAACTAAGATCAGAGGATAAAGATCTTAACCTCAAAGTCAATTGGTTTTGTGTTCTGTAGTCACTAAGGCTAGTGTTTTGTTCTCTTTGTGCCATCACTGCAACTTATCACTTCATCCATGCCATCCCCTCTCACTCCTTTCTTGTTAGTTCTCCTCTCACCTCTGGCTGCCCTCTGGCTCTCTACATTCTAGAACTGGGCCGGCAGCCCCATAGGCTCACGCAGGCCAAAGTCAGTTGAGCTTGAGCCTGAATAATGATAACACTGATAATATCCAGCACAGAAAGAGAGCTCAGCTTAGTAAAGAAAGCAATAACAATAACCCTCACCTAAAACAACCAGAAAAAGAGGCCAAAGTAAAACTTGTCCTACAGTATATTCAGAAGGACCTACTCAGTTATCTGGCAGAGTAGCTTCAGGATACATCTAAATAAAACTCTACTAAACATGGGGTGAGTCACAATGGGCTGGTATGCAAGTTGTGATTTGAACCGGAGCAAATGGAGCTCAAGTGCATGGACGTAAATGTGAATGAAGAGCAAATCCGATACAGATAGAGCAGCAGTAAATGTCTGCTGGGAGCAAATATATGCATATGAGATCTGACAGAAAGAAAAAATAAAAGAAATCAAGACGATAATCAAAAAGGATAGCAAGTATCTTTGTTGGCCTCTTCTAGGGCTGGGACAACGCGTCGAGGTCATCAATGACGTCGACGCAAAAAATATGTCGACGCAAAATATGCGCATCGATTCGTCGACCTGTTTTTATTTCTCTAAAAAACGTTTGCAAAACGTTTACCTTATGTGCGCTGAATATACGCGATGGCCGGATCAACATTCTGTCCAACGTTATATAACCAATCGAGGGGTTTTTCTGCATTGATCTTTTTTTTTGGCGCCTGTCAAAGCCTTATTTGATCGGTGAGTGACAGTGACAGGGCGCGTACGAGAGAGAGCCCCTGCTGCGCGCGCACTCACAGTCTTCAAACAACACGAGCGCTTCTTGCTCTCTCTCTCCCTCCCTCGTGCATATTAACCAAAATCATTAGACACGATAGAAAAAGGGCGGAACGCCAAAGTTTCACATGGAGCATTCGGAGATTTTTTTCAGAGGCTCCCACTGTTACATTTTTTTTTTTTTTTTTGGAAAAGCACTCTCTGTTTTAGCTTAAAGCCCTCAAGTTTACATTGGTTACTGTATTCTTTTAATTGCTCTAAACAAGTATTTTGGGTGACCTTTTTTATTGAATGCTAGACATTAAGTTGTTGTTATTTTCATCTGAAAGAAGAACTTTTTTTCAGTAAGCTAGGCCCTATGTGTTCAGTAAGCTTGTTTCAGTAAGCTATGTGTTTTCAAGGCTTCAAGGTTTTATTGAATGCTATCTCTATACAAGTGCAAAGTAATGCATTCTTAGTCTTTTATTTTGTAATTTTAAGAGCAATAAACATATATTGCAATGTTAAGGAATTCATGTTTTTTTCATTCAGATATGTAAATCAACATGTATAAATTGTTAGTAGTCAATTAATGGGGAGATAATCGTAATCGAATCGGGCTGAAAAAATTAATCGTTAGATTAATCGATGCATCGAAAAAATAATCGCTAGATTAATCGTTTAAAAAATAATCGTTTATCCCAGCCCTAGCCTCTTCAAATGACATGTAAACAGTTTTCTCTGATGCACTCAGCAAAAAGAATAAGAATGATCCTAGTTTAAAGGCCTAGCTCAACCAAAAATGAAAATTCTGTCATCAAATACTTTGTCATGTTCTTCCTAACCCATAAAACTTTCATTCATCTTTGAAGCACAAATGAAATAATTTGAAATGAAACCTGCTGAGAGATTTATCCCTTAAATAGAAGTCAATTCCTCCAAAACATTGATGCTTAAAAAAACAAATATTTGATCAATGTACATACAGAGAGCAATTGGAAATGGAAGTGGAAATGGAACATTGCTTAATTCATATTTAATTCACAATAACAAACTTCATTGTTTCTTGTGGAAGCTCAAACGTGCTTATGTACCAGACAAGAACAAACCTAATTGGTTCTCACGTCATGCATGTTTGAGATTCTTTTTTATCACATTTGATGTTCTCCATGTATGTGCATTAATCAATTTATATGTGACTAAAAGCATACATTTTATCTGTTTCAAATAAACATTGTGTTTCAGCATTTTCAACAGAAGTAAAAAGAGATGCAAGAAAGAGGTGCAAAAAGTTTTGACGTGCAAATTTGTTGGGTCTACGGCTAATAACAATTGTGGAAAAAGTGGGCTGAGTAGCTTTATAGAATAAATAACAATCATGAAACTCAATCATCCTGTCCACCCCCAAGTCAATTAACTAAGGGGTTTCAAACACAAACATTTTAAGGTGCCTAGTTATCATCCATGTATTCTGATACGACCACCGCTTATGGTAATTTCTAGAGGTTTCTGTGGGAAATCTGCAAACGTTACTGAGAAAGGTCAGGAAAAGCATCTTATCTTAAAGCTGACCTGCACAGATAATGCACAGAGAAGTCTGAATCAAAAACACTTTGCTCAGCTATCTATGGTTGTGGATCATGTGAAAGCAGAGAGAGCAGCGGAAAGAAAAAAAAAAAGTGGAAGGAGCAGCAACTAAAGCATCATTCAACATCAGTCAAAGTCCACCGGGAGGAAAATGATAAGCGGTATCTGGGTACAAGAAAAGAAAGGAAAAGTGGATCCCTGTTTCTAAAGCCATATGTAAGTCCACACAGAAGTAGCATACAGAGGTCAGAGGTTATCCATAGAGGTTATCTTGGCTTAGGCTCCATCTACGCTAAAGCGTCCAGCAACACAGCAAGCATGAGACACTCAAACACAAATCTCAGTCTATACAAACATACATGCTCTTAACAGCTAAGAAAGGTTCCTCATGTCAATCATCAAGGATTAACAATGTTGAACATGTGCTTTCTTTTCTGTCAAAAACACTTCCAAATGACAAAGTCCTAGAAGCACCAGTGCTGGAGATAACAGCAACTGCCAATCAAAACGAGAAAGAGTATGGAGGAATAAAAGAAAAAAAAAAGAAAAATAAAAGTCTTGCCAACAATCTTAAGGGTACAGCTCACTCAAAAATGAAAATTCTGTTATCATGTCCTCATGTCACTCCAAAGTTATGACTGACTTTCTTCTGTGGAATGCAAATAAGATAATTGGAAAAATCTCTTCCTTTTTTTTTTTGTGACCGGACCATGAAATTCTTGTTTTGGCACCAATATTCTTCAGAAAATCTTGTGTTCTGCAGAAGCAAGCAAGTCATTTAAAAAACAACAAAAGGTTGAGCAAACCATGACAGAATTTCCATTTTTGGATTAGTTACCCTTTAAGTTTTATAAACATGAATTTTGTTGCATGTTATCATGTCGAAATAATGGCAGTGAAGTATGTCTACACAGAGGGTGTACCAAAAAAGAGACCGTATGATTCAGAGTGAGCAGGGCATAGTGATGCTCTCATTCAAACAGAATTCACCCGGCACTGAACTCTGAACAGAGGAAAATCTGAGTTTAAAAATGAACAATAACCGCTTACAATTGGTCCACTCTGCTAGGATGCTAGTGGGGCTGTGCCACAACTGAGTGGCTCATATAATTACATTAGAAGCAGAGACCTACATGATTAAGACTGGACAGAAATCTCAAGAAAGGCTTCAGAAGATTTCAGCAGAGCAGAATCTCCAGCCTGAAGTATTCTGACAGTCATAACTCAAACTTAAAACAAACACAGACCGCAAGATACAAAGAGTTCATGAGATTAAGGTTACACCTTTCAACTCAGTGACAATACTTAATTGATACAGAGTTTCTCTTACTGGGTGTGTATAAAACAAGTCACTACAAGACACTGCTAATCTCTAACTGCAAAGTGAACTTTTACTGAGGAAACTCTAAGCATGTCCAAAAAGCATGAGGGAGGTTGGGGTCAGTGGGTGGTCAAGATGGCGATGGTTGCAGTGGCCGATACACTCTGCCTCTAAGCTGAACCCCGCTCGGGTCATTGTTCTGTTATCAGTCCTTTTTGCTCTGTTAGCAATCCACATCAGGGACAAGTGAAAACAGCCCTCTTCCTGAGGCTGCAACGTCTGAGTGGCTGAAGTCTTGTGAAGACTTGGCCTCAAACTTGCCTTCCTGTCCTCTTCAGACAAGGAAGAGTTATCTCTGGGGTTATGGTGTGGTGAAGCGGTCACAGAGTTCTGAGGAAAGTGGCTAAATCCCAAAGAAATTTAAATCAGTCCCATTTCTGAAACATCTATAGATTGGCTGCGTTAGTGAACCTTAGAAAAGCCTGGTTCACTGAAATCTTAGTAAAATCGGATGACAAACAATGACACAATATATATATATATATATATATATATATATATATATATATATATATATATATATATATATATATATATATATATATATATAACACAAATAAATGAATAAATATATTTATTATTAACGTATTATGCTATTTATTTTACATAAAAAGGTGCTACATAGTCTTTGGGTCACAGAACAGATGATTTGGCACGTCCCTCTGTATACTCTCTGTGACCTTCCGGTTGACTTGTTTTGACAATTATTTTAATAGAGTTGCAAACTGTAATTCATGGACATTTGACAGCGTTTACGTTAGCCTAGGGGAAGAGGTGGCCTCACTTTCAACTTCCTGTCCATTCAGAAAAGAGAGTTATTGCCAGGTCAAAATGACAGCAAAACAGTCACAAGCCCTTTCGGTCCAATTCAGGACAGATCAGCTAAGAATGAGTGTTAATGAATGAGCAATATATATGGACAAACAATAATGTCTTGCAGGTGGAGGATGAGCTCATTCTAACTGTCCATTTCATCCACACAAACCGTTTAAAAGAGTTGCTGGTGGTAATTAATAACTGTTAGACTGAGAAACTTGGCACTGTCCTGGGGAAGACATGACCTCCCTTTTACCTTCCTGTGGATTCCGACAAGGTAGAAGTTATTGCTGGAGCAGCAGTGTGACAGAACGGTCAGAACTAAGAGCTAGTAGCAAGAATCTAAAACAGTCTGCAATGTGCAAGGAGAGCCAAGAGGAACAAAAAACAGAGAGAAAAAAAAGGCCTAATTATTTACTAGAGAGTTTTAACATTTTTAAATACACACAGTCATACATAATGTACTGTGTCTGATCTATGTACAGTATGCCATCTAATGTACTCACGCCAACATAAATAACAGTTATTCTGAGGTAAATATATAAGAAAAAGGAATCATGAAGATGTATACAAAAGATTTGTGTCTTGACATTACAGGAAAAATCTAATAATGGAACATTGATCAAAAGTGACAGTAAAGACATACATTCTTACCAAAGATTTGAATTCTAAATAAATACGTATTTTGTACTATTCGTGAAATAAAGTATCATGCTTTTCATTTCACACTTAAACTTAAAACGATAAGTGTATACTGTATGTATACACACACATAGTACACATTTTTCATTAGGAATTGGGATGAAAAAAAAAATTTTTTAAGTTGAAATAACTTTTTAAAGGTCTGTCTTCAAAGGTTTTGGTAGTCATTGTCTTATGGAGAAAGCATGGGATTTTTACTTCCGGAACTTGACTATTGTGCTCTATTCCAGAATGCGCTAAAACAGGATGAAATGCTGTGGTATATTTAAATATGAAATGGAAACTCAAAACAGCTTTATTACCAGCCTGACACACTGTGTCTTTTGTTGAGGCGTTTTCCAGAAATCATATTTGTGTCTCACATCTATAAGAAAAGATCCTTTTTGAGGCTTACAGGAAATGGACAAATCAGAAAGGCTCTTACAGCTGCTGTAAATGAAGATGGAATGTGGATCTGTGTGTGTTTGTGCATGTGGTGTGGTGACAGACAATAAACCAGCATTACAGAACTCCTACCCCTTTCACAGGGCATGAATAACGATAAAATCCGATAAAAGGCTTTTTTGGTGATGGCGTGGTGCTGTCTATATGGACATGAACTCTAACAGCCCTCATGATCAGGGTCACCAAAAGGCTACAGACGGAATACTGCTTACTCATGATCACCACAGCATGAAGACAAACTGATAAACAGCTGCCAAAAGAAAGGGAAAGAGAGAGTGAGATCGAGAAAAACAAAACAAAATGAAACAAAGGGTCAGGTCAGTGCTTGTTATCCCAATGGAATTCACCAAATCCTATTTACCTTATTTAATGACAAACAAATTGGCATTTGTAAATGGCCTATGACACATTGTGCTTTCCGGTAAGAAGGTGATGAAGGTTGAGATGGAGGTTATTAAAGAGGCACGACTGGTAAAACAGCATCTCTGTCAAGCCTTTAAGTAGAAATTCACAGAGGGAGGAGGAAAACAAGAAAATAAGGAAAGAAAAACAGAGGAAAAAGAAACAGGGGGTAGAGAGAGGTTTTATGTGAAAATAATACAAGGCTCTTTTTTCTGTACCCCGTGCTCTCCCGTAAGGGCATAGCCCCTGGCATGGGACTGATCTGAATTAAACGGTGAAGTGGTACGGGGTGAGGGGCTCAGAACTTAGATCCTCACTGACTCCCTTACTGGACCAAAGTCAAGGTTACCGGAGGGTCAGCTCCCCCAATTCTCTCTCTCTCCCACTTTCCAGCATGAATAACATGCATAACACACACAGACTTACTGCTTTACCATACAAACCTCCCTTGGCCTGCCAATACTAACTGAGCCTGTGAGAGACAGACAGGGAGAAAGAGCGAGACCGATAGCACATCAGGCTTATCGTCCACTGGCTCCGAGGGAATGTGTGCAGGGTCGGCCGGAGGCCACTCGACTGGCTCACCCCCTACTCGCTTACTCTCTCTCCCTTGGACAGAAAGACTGGCGGAAGGCTGGAGAAAGTGATTACACCTGGTCTGGTTCTGGCTGTTAACTAGAGGAAGGTCAGCCAGCGTGCACCAGGGACAGGATGAGTTCACTGTCCAAAACAACACATTCATGTATCTTCCCAATCACTCCCCCGTTCTCTTTCCTCATCACTTAGAGTTGTCAGCTGTGTGCTCTAAATAATACATTGCGTGCAGTTTGCAGATAGCATGAATTTACACCGCTATTTGTGCACATTAAAGAGATGAATATGCACAACAATGCTGCTATGTGCATGAAAGTACTGTTAAAAAAGATTCCAAGTGCATCTAAGAAAAGAAAATATTTTTTCCAGACATTTCTTGTAAAAGGTTAAGAAAGATGTTCTATAGATCAGTTATGTAGAAGTGATCCATCATGGACTGCTTGTATTTCTTCAGATGTTCCAAATGTGTAAGTTGCTTTCCAAGTTGTAATCTATCTATCTTTTGGAAAACACAACCTCTGAATAGCTGCAGGGTTTCACCAATTACTTAATATTTATTTTTTTAACAGTATGTATCAGTAATAATCAATAAAATATAATAATCACCAAAAAAACAAATCTACTCGTCTCCGCCTGCAGTTAATAATTAAATCTTGGTATGGCATTTGTTCTCCAATTATGGTCTCCTTTACAGCCAGATGTTCTACACACAGAAACATTGGGCACAGGAACATACAATCCAAACAGACTAAAATAGGGTTCCTACAGTGTAAGTTACCAGAACCAAGGGTCAGAACTGAGGGAAACCACAGATATGTGGGTCCCATAAATGACCCCTATTTCCACAAACACAAATACATTCTACTCTACACACATGGAAAGTGGTGGAGCTCCAGTCCAGCTGCTGGACAACAGTAAAGTCCGTTTTGATCTGAAGTAGTTTACAAGTATTTTTAGAAGCGGTGCAACTTAAAGGGATAGTCATTTACTCACTCTCATGCCATTCCAAACTGGTATGACTTTCCATGGAACACAATTGGAAGATATTTTGAAGAATTAAAACTTAAACTGTTTTTTGTCCATACAATGAAAGTCAATGGGGTCTAAAACATCCAGGCTTAAAAAAAAAAAAAAGTAAAAAAAAAAATGTTCCAGGAAACTATACCATACAACTCAATCACCGTTTGCTCCTGGATCAAATAAAAGCATTGATCAACACGCGTATCACAATCAAATATGCCAACACAAACATTAACCATCAACTATTGTCAAATCAATTGGTTACTGCAGGTCAAGTAGCCAAACATCTTGAAGTTTGTGTTGCCATATTAGATGTAGCCTACATATACATGTGTTGACTAGTGTTTTGTTTTGATTCGAGAGCAAAGAAGCATAAAACTTGTTCATCATACAAAGTGATCTTGTCACTTCAGATATACCAATCAGTTTTATGCATTGATTTCAAGTTACTTAAATGTCCTCTTTGAACCCATAGACTGTAAAAGTGAAAAAGCTTAAAGTAGGCGGAGCCGGCCATCGCCATCTTGACAGCCCATCGTCGTGCATCACTCTCGGATAATCGAAAATGGGCAAAGAGGGACGTGGGTGGAGCTGGTTGCTGAAACCACTCCCACCTAGTGTGACAGTGGTGACAGCAGTGTCAATCCACCTGTCACTCAAGTGGCCACGCCCTTAATTATGCAGAACTTTAAGGCTTAATATAATTTAAATGGACGAGTCCTAAAAAAATTCACCCCCCTCACAGTTGTCATGAAGGGTAAAATATATAGACTATATCCTAAGCTATATAGACCAAATCCACTTTTTGTACCAGGCTGTAAACATTATTTTTCTGCTGTAAACTTCTATGGAGGGTCTATGGAATTGACTCCCTTTTGGAGCCAGTCTCTAGCGACTAGTCAATGAATTGCAGTTTAAGTCACTTCAATGTTGGTTTCAAGAGAGAGACCGGAAGGTTTCCACTTGTTTGGACCTTGAAGAGTCTGTATCCTGTCAACTTTCCTAATATGCTGAAACACCCATGTTTTATACATGAGAGAGAAATTTAGAAAATGGTAAGCTGGAGAAGCAGGAATCAGTTGACAGTTCATGTTCATGCTGGAGTGAGAGAGAAATTGCATGTCAGTGCCATCCTCATAGGGCTGAATGGGACACTGCTGCAAAGAGAGATGTCAACCCCCTGCTCAGAGAATATCTGCTCCCACACTGACTCCATACAAGCAGGGCAGCTCATCTGTCTGACCCCTGGAGACCTGTGACAGTGCCTCAAACAGGCCTTTAACTGACACACACCAGCATGCCATTGAGAAGGAGCAGGGGGGATGGATTTAAGCGTGACACACTCACTGGGCATTGAGAGGAAGCAAATGGGGGACGATTAAACTGTGACACCTGTCACTGGCTTGTTTAGACAGACTATGGAGAAATGGTCTGAGGAGGGCACTGCGTGTCATTTCCTTTTCTTTCTCCTTCCTACATTTCCACTCCCCCTCATTAGTTTTTACTTATTTTCCATAAGCAAAGACAAGAAAATCTAGCAGAGTTGGTATGCTTGTATAATTGAAGTTCTGTGGCAGTCTTCGTTCTTTCAAACTTTCGATCTGTCCCTGAAAGAACCACACAAAGAGCTGATCTGTGTGAGGCTGTAGCTGAACAGGGTGAGGAAAAGAATATGGCCCATATGGTTTCATCCTCAATCTCTTTCCTGCGCACCTTCACTGCCGTGTGTCTGACCTTACCTACTGAAACAGGCAGGTTAGGGTTCAGGGAGATTGTGGTTGACAGAGAGGCTCCATTAAAAACACAAACACGCACTCAGGCTCTGGTTCATCCTAATGACTTCACCAAAAGAGAATGTGGGACAGAGGTGGTCTTAAAATCTACCACCACCCCACGAAGGTGGAAAATTACCTTGCAGATCAGTTCTATGGTTCACACAATCACAAGAAATTGATGGGAAATCTTATTAACTGTGAAATGGTAAGTATTTACTGAACAAATTAGTTAATTCTTATCTTAATTTGGGCCTTTCTGTCTCGGTTGTAGTGGAAAGACGACAGGAAATTGGATTTGCATCAGCTACATGAGCACCATAGCCTAATGTGTTTGATCACGTTTGCAAAATATTATGTCAGAGCTCACAATAGAAGCAACATTTAAAGGGAGAGTTCATATAATAAAATAAATTTCTGTCATCATTTATTTCACCACAATGTCGTTCCCAACCTGAATGACTTACTTTCTTCTGTGGATCATAAAATAATATATTTAAAAATGCCAGATAGCAGACTGACACTTTACTGCAGTGATTCATCTCCCAAACGCACATGCTTGACAGGGAAATACCAAACAGCAATTTTGGAAACAGCTGGAAATCCCACATCTAGCTAGATTTTGGTTTCATTTTCCAAAGCAACATGTTTGCTCTTTAAGCTCATTCATCTCTTAGCCAGTATTTCCACTTCTTCAATAATGATCACATTATGCCTTGACATTCATTAATCTATGTTCAGTAGTGTTTCGTTTTCGTTTTGACTTTTCAAGCTACGGGGTCACAACCTTTCGCTTTTACTTAACTAGAAACTGTTAGTTGAAAATCATGTCATGTATAGATACATTTTTCCCAAAAGCCTGCATGTTGGTACATGCTGAGCATCAACTGCCTGAAACTAAATGACACATTGATACTGTAAATTTTCCTTGAATGGGACAATCCCATTAATAATTTCTCTGAACCTGCTCTGAACTTCCTCTAATACCCCCAAAAATATGAGGAATACTTGGTCACAAATCAGAAAAAATAAAATAAAATTATGAGTTTACAAAAAATTATGTTACAAACTAAAACAGGGAAGATACACTACCATTAAAAATCTGGGGTCAGTATGTTTTTTTTTTAATTATTATTTGTATAAATTAATAGTTTTATTCAGCAAGTTTGCAATACATTGATCAAAAGTGACAGTAAAGGCTTACACATTGGTATAACAGATTTCTATTTAAAATAAAAGCATTTTATTTTTTATTTCTTTTAAACTTTCTATTCATCAAAGAATTCTGAGGAAATTATCACACTCAATATTAAGAAAAACAACTGCTTTCAACATTTGTAATAATAATACAAGTTTTATGAGCAGCAAACCAGCTTATAATGATCTTTAAAGGATAATGTGACACTGAACACTGGAGTAATGACTGTTAAAAAAATAGCTTTGTCATCACAGGAATAAATTAAATTTTAAAATACATTAAAAAAAGGATTGAATTGATTTAGATTTTTATTTATTTTTTACCCCAAACTTTTGAAGTGTATCTACTTCACACACACTCTGGGCAATATTCAAACCTCAACAATACTTTAGACCCCGCAATATTTAAATTTATATTATATATATTTTTATGTTCTTAAGAAAATTGATTATCAGCTACATAAATAAGGACTTCATCTTGACGTTTGAAAAGGAGAACAAAATTGCTCATTTTGTTAAGAGAAGTCTTTATAACTGAGGGAACATTCTCCAGATTCCCTGACTCTCCAGAGGAGGTTGCTGACTGAGAACTGGGAGCAAGCAGCAAATTTCCTGAAACCGCAGTGAACTCCTTTCAGAGGGTGGCTTTAACTTTCTGGCCTGCCAACATGTCCCCACCTTGCACCCTTTTGCTGGAACAACATATTTTCACTATGGGTCACTAGTTTGTTTAGCAATTACCAAACACACACACACAAATGAAGAAATATAAACGTACTCCAAAATAACCCTGAGAGTATTAAATCATTGGTATGTGCAAGGACATTATAAGGATCACTCTTCAATCATTCGTTTCTGTACGCGCATCAAACCAGGCTTAAACCTACATAACCAACCCTGACAGCAAAATTTCACCTCAGAGCACAGTGTTATCACAATCACAAGCGAAAAGTGATGACAGAGATAAAGAAAGGAGGAAATAAAGATAAAAATATATAAGAGACTGAAAGATGAGGAAATCAGACACAGTCGCAGCTGGACATCTAGAGATAGAATCATATGCTCACTTAGAAGTTGCCCAGAGAATTCAGAAGGACGCAAGCATAAGCCTCTAGGGGTGTCACTGGTGTTAGGCTTTCAACGCCAAAAACTAAGTGAAAGGAATGGAAGGGGTTAGAGAGGGGGAAAGCATTTTACATTGAATCCTTTTAACAACGTTCCAGGAATTCTAGGATAATGCCTGTGGACAGGCCACAGAAATGCTTAGCAGCCTCATGTTTCCCAAATTCACGGGACTAGGAAAAATGCCCCCCCCACCCTTCCTCACTCTTCTATGCAGTGCCCCAGAATGGGTCATGAAGGGTGGGGAGGACAGATATCACTCATTCCTTCAACCAACCCCCTTGGACAAGTGGATGCTGGAAACAAGGGCATAACATCTTAACCTCTGATATGCTCTGTGGCTTTTATGCACCTGTACCAGAGCACAAAATTGCTATGAGCCTTTGCAGGGTCACGAACCAATCAGAACCGACATGAGAATGCCTTTAAAAATTCCAATTCAGTTAAAGAATTCGTAATGAATATGAATGCAGAATTTTAATTTGAATCTAAGACAGCACAATTAGAATTGATCTAAATTCATATAACTAATTTAAATATCCTTTAAAGGGATAGTTCCCCCAAAAAGAAAATTCTGTCATTAATTACTCACCCTCAAGTCTTCAGAACACAAATTAAGATATTTTTGATGCATTCTGAGAGCTCTTTGACCCTCCCATAGAGAGCAAGGGTACTACCACGATCAAGGTCCAGAAACATAGTAAGGCTGAGTAAGACAGACAGACAGAATAACAGAACCATAGATAGAACAATATAATGATTAAAAAAATAGATAGATCCATCAAAACTCTCAAATCTAACAAAACTCTAGTTAAATCACCTCTTCATACCAAATAACACTCCGCATCAACCGAGGCCTGGCTGCTGGTTCTTTCCACCTCCATCCCTTGAAGCTGAGAGGAATTTGGGAAGGCAGAATATCTAGAGCAAGAGTTGAGGCATGCGGCAGCCCCGAGAACGTGCACTGCTGGGGTCCAGCCTCACCACAGAGGCCAGCAGGCCTCCCACACCAAGGCCAGCCAAGAGTTCCCTTCACCACAAACCTTTCCTAATATAATCTACTAATATAAGACTGCAGTATGCCATTTATAATACCTACTTCTGATTCCTCAGTCTATTAATTATCTGTTGTTTTTATCTTGTAAATTCACTCCACATTCTTCACATTTTGAAATTGCATGGTTTGGGAATGACACTCAGTCATGACTTAAAGGATGCCTTTTATATTATATAGTGCTTCTTACTTTTTCCTGTATGACATCTTGCTTCCTGACTACAAAATACCCCTACTTCCATTTGTATAATAATATGTATGAAGGTAGCCAGGCATTCTTCATGTGCTTATACTATGTTCATTTCGCTATGACAGATGAACCCACTCTTTCAAATCTCAGCCATGGCATCAGAAAATTTCAGGTAAGCATTTCGGTTGATGAATCAACTTTACTTGATAACCAAACTCAAACGTATTTAGCACTCTAAACAGCAGTATTCCCCGTACTCCATCCATCCTTTTACACTTCACCATGTAAAGAGCTTCGAAGCGGTGTCTAGACGTTCTTCTTTTCTTTTTGTATTCATGTCTTTTCAGATAGGAGAGTGAATCCAGGTTTCAGCCTCTCACCAAATCCCCTCCCAGAGCTTTCAGACCTTTTCGTTGTCTATCTCCATAAGGACTGACCCACGTCCCCATCCCAGGACTAGGTTGATTTATCAGGCGTATTCATGGCCAGGCACACAGGGGGACAGAACGGTTCTGATGTCTCTGATCACCCGAACAACTGCTTGAAAACCTCTTGAGTAAAGACTGCACTTCTACCAACTTCCATCGGATGCTATTGAAATTATAATAACAATAACAGTATTAACAATAAAAGATATCTTTGTAGAGAGTCATGCATCATGACAGCTCAAAAGCAAAACATGACATTAAAAAAAGCAAAATGGCTATTTTGTTCATTCTTTTCTTCAGCATCATCTTCCTCTCTTTAAAAAAAAAAAAAAAACCAAAGCAAAACCACAGAATCGCTTTCATGAAGTCTGGTTAAAAAAATATAAAACCAAATGGAAAACAAGTGGCACTGCATCATGATGGCAGGCGGGATTGTTTTAGTGGAAGAAAGAGCTATCCGTCACGGTCTGTCAGCTCACTCATCCAGTACTCCCTGAGCATCCAGCCCATCCGTCATCCCCTCTCAGTCTCTGACACCCGCCCAGGTTGGCCACTTCGGCAATGAAGGAGGGGGGTAACAAATATGGACCCTTATAACCTCGCTATTATTGTTTCCCATTCTCTCTTGATCCCGGAATTGACAAACACATGCTGCATTCTTCTTACTGGCCTTTTTTCAGACTTTCATTTGATGAAAGCCAAATTGTTGCAAAAGATCAACTGTTCAATAAAGAATATTCTAATATTTAGTTTGAAACTCGTTCATTCTGAATTTAAAGGGCCAAATAATGTGTTTTTAAAACAGTAACTAAACCAAACCATAAAAAGATGGTTTTAAGTGTGAGTTTTGTAGTTGCTGTTGTCTCTAAATCAAAGCATGGCTGATCCAAACCTAGGAGATCTTGTCATAACACCTGACAAAATGTCAAGTTGCTATGTTTTGCCTTTGTACGACAGAACAAATCCGATCTATAATTGTTTCTGGACAAAGATAATAATTTGCTGGAAAAAGACTCCCTGAAGCAGAATAGTATTGTGAAATGCTTACATATGCCCAAAACATTCATATTCTGTAGTACGCAGGTTAGGCTACAACAGATTGAATGGTCAAATGAACTGCAGCAACAGAATCTATTCTGTGCCACCAGTGCTATCAAAATGTCCTCTAAACATAAATAATGAGATGAGAGAATAATGTCTTTGGCTGTTGCCTTTCTGGTTGCAACATCACCTTGATGCTCTTCTCAGTGTGTTTCAGTTTCTGTTTTTCAAGCCAGAGCACAGGCCAACGATTCCTATAAAGGCTCCAGCTCTGCAGTGCTCAAGAGTGCAGAGGTGCAAATGGGATAAGATGACCCATGAAGAACCATCTAAAAAAATACTTTCCTTAAACCGAACAGGAGGAGGTCTTGAGGCCACCTCCGCACCACAATGGTAAATACAAAATCACCAACATGAATATCAGGTTTAGGCCTTGGGACCACCGATATGAATGCAAACACACACAGGCTCACACACTGAGGAAAAAAACCTTTAAAGAAAATGAAGGCAAGCGTGGAGGTTTAGGGGGTTGGGTTTGGCGGTAGAGGGGAAAATAAGAGAAAGAAGGGGGGATGTTAAGGGGTAAACAGGGGAAAACAGAAGAAAGCGGAAAGAAGAATGAAAGAAAAGAAAAAGGAGTGGAAAAAAACAAAGACCTACTTGTCTCAAATCGATGAAGGCGAGCAGCAGAGTGTCCCCCTGGAAGCCAGGCACCGGGCCGGCCCTGGCAAACCCTGTGGGAAAGAGAGAGGGATAAAGAGAGCAGGGAATTCGCCATGGAGCGGGAGATTGGCAGACGGGTGACAGCCGGGACAAGGGGAGGACAGGGGGAGGTTCAATGGGGGCGGGGGAGGTAAAATGGAAGGGGGCTTTGAAGGTTTTGAGGGTTTTAGAGGGTGGAGGGTTAGTTGGGTGGTTCAGGGCAGAGTCATGTCTCTTGGTCTGCCACCGGCTTTGTGCGGCCCATTCGAAAAAAAATCATCAGCAAACGCTCATTAATTCTCCCACAACGTTGATTTGACAAGCCAGATAGAGGTGATTTGTGGGGACTAGGGGGCTGCCTTTACACCGTAACCCAAAACTTGATGCCGTTTCCCATGAGGCCGCTCTCCAAGACCAGTGGCATGGTACTGAGCGAAGGGGCCGTCAAAACTTGTGAAAAGCCAATGGGCTGGGGTTGTGTGGAGAGTGCATGAGTTGTAGAGGTTTCTGAGGGCCATTGGACCTTTCTTTGCCTTTGGACGGGAACCCATAAACAAGCGGCTTCGGCATTCTGAAAAACGGAACATTTGACACGCAGGGACAAAAAAACAAGCCGGGGCCAGTGAAATCCCTTTCACCTCGAGATGCTGTGTGCCTTTCTTGCCTCTCACGCAAATTACACGCCTGCCATCTTTATTTCTGACCCCCACAAACGCTGAGCCAGCGACTGCTTACCCTTGCGCATTTGTTGCCACTTCTCGGTCAGAGACTGTTTCGATTTTGCAAAGTACCCTGCCTACCTCGCCTTTTTACAGGAGAGAAACCTGCAGCAAAAGAGGCATGGTTCACGTGACGCGTGTCAGAGCACATCTCATCAAGATTCAAGAACAGGAACCTCTAGGCTTTCACCTAACTGCTACATACCAGCATAAAGCCCTGTTAGTGACTACGCTAAGAAACCTCTCGAGAGATGAGCAGGAACGAGCTGTCGTGATCTTTATGCTCTCAAAACCAGCTGAACTGAACAGGAAGCAACTCATGATGCTCTCTCCCTTTGAATGTTCCATCGCCCGCTTGTGGTGGCGTACAGGTCAAAGAGGCACAGCCGACATGTAAAAGGCCAATCTCAGTATAACAGAGCCTCTTATGGGCTCAAGATAAAACTGTTGTGGTAAGATGACTGATAACCTTTAATTTAAAAAGAAAGTAATTAGAAAACATTCCAGTATATCACTGATAGTCCATTTATATGTATCCAATCTTAAACAAAGAGATTATGAATTGCGGTAGCACTTTACAAGAAAGTCAATTTCCTTAGTTGATGCACTGGGTATAATTAACACAATCATTAACAAGAGTTTAATTAAAACCTACTAAGACTGAAGTAATGCTTGTTGAACCACAAACTCTGTATATTCTTGTTAGACTCCTTGAGGGGTACAACAGCTTTTCACTTGGGCAGTACCCTCAAAGGGATATCTTTGTACTTATTCACCCCAAAAAATTCATAATTAAATGTACACCTTTTAGGGGTACAAAGTTGGGTACTGTCCCAGTGACAAACTGTTGCACCCATAAAGATAGAATTTTTGCACATTTACTTCCTGACATTGCTATCATCAAGATGCTTGTCCACACCTTCAACATTACAGTTGTAGACTCTTATGCCCTTCTTTTTTTCTAAAACAGTTTCCAGACTTAATTGCATTCAAAATGCAGCAATCAGAATATCTGCACTTCATGGTTTACCAATTAACATTGCTTGGGGCTGTTTATGATCAAGCTTTATACAAAGATCCTTAAAGTTTCTTGACGTCATTGGGTCTTCATATCCCCCCTCCCTCCCCACAGCACAGACACGTCCAAACTGTTGATCGATTTAACCACAGACACATCGTCTGTGCATTCAAGAGGTTATGTTATTTTAGTTCTGTAATATTTCCTAAAACCCAACCTTGAAACTGTTAACACTGTGACCTCATTCATTAAGACTGTGAATACGGAGTATGAAGAGAGGGGCCTTCTTTTTACTTGAGTGGCATTTTGATTAAAGCTCAGTTTTGTGGTTTGAGGCATACAAATACAGTACATGGGAGGACATCCAAATCAACAGGACATGGTCTCTAAAAATTAAAGAAATCACTGATATGGTACTTATCAGGCTGCTTGGTAAACCAAAGGAAACCACACCAAAAAGGTGGAATACGGTGTGACTGACGTGACAATCTCTCTCTGCCTGTGACCTCTGCGCTGGCAAAGGATCATGTTAAATCCATAATAGTGCCGGGGTTAGGCACTCAAAGGCAGATTTAGCTGTGGTCACATACAAAACTGTGAGGAGACATGATCCAAGCAGGGTTGCCAGGTTTTCACAATAAAACCTGCCCAATGGTAACTCAAAACCAGCCCAAAAATAGCCCAATCATGCTTCGTGGGGGTGGGGGGGGGGGGTGGCAGGGGAGAGGGTGTCCACCGGTACAAATTTTGTTTCAGGGGTAAAAAAATAAATAAATCAGGTTATTGGGGAAACCTACCCACGTGAAAAACAACCCGTAGCAACAGTGTTAGAGTAGCCCAATTCCGCGGGAAAACTGCAGACCTGACAACACTGGATCAAATAAATAAAAAATCACAAGCACTAGCCAAAGATGCATACTCTTCTCACTCCTCTAATTTTCACCTTAATCTCTATAAAAAGAGATGTCAAATGAAAAGCTGGTTACAGCAGACACATCATTGTGGCGTAATTAGTCTCCATTACAAATTGGGAATTTTTTAATTGGGCCACAACAGAAGGAAGCACAATAATGCAGGCAGGTTTAAGGAGGCTTATGAATGGTCATTCAGCTTTTGCTCCAGGTCAACTTACTCTCGCACTCTTTGACATCCACGTTGAACTGCTGCAGGGCTCCCATAGACACCTGCCTGACATCAGCCTCCAAAAGCAGCTCCAGCAGGGAGGTTGAAAGGTGTTTACAAGCTGACATACATGCCGTCTGAGCCACCTTCCCCTACAGAGAAATAAAGAAAGGGGAGGGAGAAAACAAGGTTCACATATGGGGTATCTTTCATAAACAGCATGACCCTCTACGGCAAGTGGTAAAACTTTGGACATTAATTTGAATTAAGTTTACATGTCAAACTGAAACCTCTGTGACGCTCCTTTTTTTTCAATCGACCGGCAGAATCTGCTGCATTCTGGTCTCTTATGTAGTCTCCATGAACACACACAAGACACTATTGATATTTTATTTATACCCAAACAAGTCCATCAACACATGCAATCTCACAAACATAAAAAGTGGAGCTTAGCAGCACTCTGGTGGACACTTAAACCGGGAGACCCGCAGTGCTGTTTAAACATCAACACACATTCACCATCACACATGCAGATACACACACAAATTTAAGCTCCAAGCCAAAAACCTCATATATGCCCTTGTCTGCCGTCCCGCACCTTCCTGACAATCAGGCTAATACTTCAGGGGAGATCCAAAGCTATTAATATGACACTAAACCTGAACGAAAACAGCAGACTAGAGGGCCAAGAGTCTATGTGAGATTTTTATCTTATGGAGTCAAAAAAATAAAACAAAACACCATTATACAAGAGGACTTCCTGCACATTGGAAACACTTGGGCAATAAATCTAGTGAAAGGAGAGAGGAATACACAGTAAATCCATAAGAGAGAGAGGGGCAAGTGTTTTTTTTATCCCTTTTTGTCCATGTGAGACGGGTAGAGAATGGAAGGAAAAACAAAACTCAAGACAGTGCCCACTTTGCTCCAAAGTCATCTCATCCTTTCATCGTCCTCCTTTGTCTCTCTCCATCTGCCATGGAAAATTTTAATACTTCTTAAATGGAAGCCACTAGCATTAACTAACTAACCAATGCTCAAATTCTCAACTGAGCCATGTTTTGGACTTGCTTCCATCTTTAAAATTAATTCCACTTGGCTATATATAAAGATATCTAATGCAATGAACTTCATACAGTTTTAAAAATGTTTACAAATACTTTTCAGGGTCACTTCACATTGTGAGAAAAGACATGAGGTTGTTCTTAAAGAATCAGAGGGTGAGAACTGGGGAGGATAGGCATCTCTACAACAGTTGGCCATATGGCTGTGAACTTCACTTAGCCAAAAGCTTTATTGTACGTCGTATAAAGTATACCGTACACACACCTGACTGACAAAAACCTGAATGGAGGTCAGATGGGGTTGAAAGGAAAAGCTCTCCCTTCCTCTCTCACTCCAAAAAGAGGAGGACGGAGGAGTGTGATTGAGTCCTGTGTGGGATCAGGTCCCATGTGTAATTGCTCTAATCCATCTCCATCAGCTTCTGATAAATCTACGGCCTGTGTTAATCTACAGATGACATGGATATAATGAGTAGAAAACGGTTTAGTGTGTTCGACATGACCGGTGCATAACATGGCTTAACAAATACCACATAATGCTCAGCACAGCTACACATATGTAAACACATCGCAGTAGTATTCAGCCAGCCACTAATCAGGATGAAGCACTAACTAGGCGATTACAGATGATTAAGAGTTCATGCTATGCACTGCAGTGATTAAAAAATAAACACACTTGTTTTCCGGTCTACCGTCTGTGTATGTGTAATAGCCATAATAAATCACAGAGGCCAAAGTAGTAAGGGGTTTGTTGTTTCTGGTTCTCATGGTGGAATGAAGACACACACGGATACCTGTCTCCTACTGGGACATTCTAATCAGCCATGAGTCATTTGGTCTGATTGGAGACGTTTGTAAACTCAATGTGGTAAGCTTTGATTTTTTTGCAACATATAAGAGTCATTACTGATTGCACATCTTGGAGGGGGTGAATAGATATTCTATTTCCTTGTATTGATCTGTAATTTAAATGTGCATATATGTGTGCATTTATATTTTCTGCTGTTCAATTAATGAAGAAACAAAAACCTTTCAAGAACTCTTACTGGACAAAAGGAAAGAAAATTACATGGCTGCCTTTAAAGAGGCTAAAATAAATTAGCAGCAATGACTACAGTTATTAAAATGCGGAAAATAAGATGTGTATAAACTCTTGAAGAGCAGTGCATGTATCACACTGTATCAGAATATGAAGAAGTTTGATATAAACTGAAAACTTGATCGAGAACCTAGATATCATTTCGGACATCACAGGCGAATCAACTAGTGATTAATCTCAGGTGCATCCATTTACTGGCTTCAACCAGCCATGTTTAAATCTGATCAGATTAGCTACTGTCAACACTAACACAGGTGCCTTCGTTCAAAGATATGGGTGTTTAGGCTCTGATTCAAACAGTTCTGCTTCGTATGGCACACCCCTCTCCCAGTAGTACATTTGTTTTACAGTTCAGGGCAGGGAGATTAACAATTAGCTCAGGGGCTTAAAAGAGGGAACGACATTTTAAAACAAAGGAAGAAAGTAGGAAAGGGTGAAATGAGTGAACAGTTAGAGGAAAGCTTGCACTCCTCCTCTCCTGCCCCTTAATTGAACAAAGGCTCAAAGCCCTCATTAAAAACTACTCAACAGCAATTGGCTGTCAAAATAAACAGAACACACAGTACAGTGAGACAGAAAGAGAAACAATAATAAAGCAAGAAAGAGTGATAAAAAGGAGGAGGAATACTAGAACAAAAGTTTCTGGAGAGTGGGCCAACAGTAGACTTCTTAATATGTTTGAAATTTCAACAATTCTACAAACAACCCCAACACACACCACACACGAGCATTGAAAAAAATCTGCAGAGACTGCAGAGGCACTCCCAACGCACTCCTATTTCAAACGCTCACTATTTATGCAACACACACCGATTCCTGTTTGTAAAAACAATGTATGTACACTCACGACATCCTAATGAGAAGCAGAGGCTATCCCTTGAGGATAACCGATGGCTTTCTGTGCTGATTACGCTCTGGTCGGAGGAAGGGTGATGATATGTGTTGAACTTCCCGACACCATGCTGTTACCGTTCCAGCATTTCACAAACACAAAGGGAAAACAGAGAGGGTGGCCAATGAGTATGGAGCTCAAATCAGATTTGAAGTAAATAATGACAAATAGTGTTTCTCTTACAAGGTGCTTGATGATATTGATATGGAAGGCCTCTCGGTTACCTCTGGGTTTCCACAGCTACAGAACAGTAGGCCAAGAAGCAAATCAGAAATCCAACACACATTTTGACACCTTGCTTTTGAAATGAATAAACGGTTTTAACAAAAGCCAGATGAAATTTTCAACCAGAAAAATGAATGATACTGTGTGGGATCAAAAGAGCCTCAACACTCGCTGAAAGACTTTTAAAGATTACCTGCCTGAATAAAATCACTGCTTCACACTAGTATTTTTGAGATACTGCATTAAAAATGATAGACGGGAACACCAAGGAAGAAAAAATACTTCATTTGATATGAGATTTTGTGAAGGCTGCTTAATAGTTCTTGCAATGTTTTAAATTAAATTAAATTCAGAATCAAACTCGGATGGATAAATAACTAATAAAAGTGATTTACAGGAACAAAGCAATCATGTTTTACTGTTCAGAAATTTGGGATCTGTAAGATTTTTTTATACTTTTGAAAGAAAAAAAGTATTTTATTCTCACCAAGGCTGTTTATTTGATCAATACATTTAAACAGTAATATTTTGAAATATTACAATTTAAAATAACTTTTAATTTTATATTGGTGTTATAAAACAACTGCATCTGATTTGCTGCTTGAAATACTGTACATGTATTATAATTAACAGCTGTCCTGCTAAATATTTTTGTGGAAACAATTTTTTTTTATTTTAGTATTCTTGGATGAAAAGTGTTTAAAAGAACAACCTTTGATTTGTAATCAAAATCTTTAGTAAAATTCAATATTTTTCATTTTGGCCACTTTAATGCATTTAACTTGCTCAGAAAAGTATTTATTTCTTTAAAAAAATAAATCTTACTGACCCTAAACATTTGAACGGTAGTGCAAGTTGTTGACATTAAATGTTCATGATTCAGGCAACCACAGAAATGACAATCATTGGTTATGCAATGAAGCTGAGCAGTTCAACTTCAGGCAAATGTATAGATGACGTAAATGCCAACTACAAATGGGAGAGCAGACAGGTGAGCTCACGTGATCCACCTCACACATTTGATAAGTAACAATCAGGATTTTGAAACAAACCACTTCCAAATTAAATCAGAAACACAAAGCTGAAAGCAGCCTGCTAGCAGACAGAGAGGACATCTATTTTGTGTCTAAGAAAATACAATATAAAGCTCCCCATATAAGCCGCCACATTCTCAGAGCATCTTGCCAGCATCAGCTCAGTAATGACAAGTTAATGCAACAAAAACACACTGCATGTTGAGATTGCACACAAACGTTTTTATGGATCAGACAGCAAAAACACTCACAAAATGTCTGCTGAAGCATGTCAGTCTATGAACAGACCACCACGTAGAAACAGTGTGTTATGGCACAAAAAAGGCTCCACAACCCTAAGTGCCCTGCCAATCATTCCGTTCTATCAAAAAAATATATATATATATTGTTTTTCCAATAAACTTCAGGAAAGGAGATGACATCATGAGATTTTTTCCCCCTCAAACCACAGTGAAGAGCCACAAATTCAAATCCTGACTGTTTTGAGAGAACCTGTCGTTCTCTCTGTTCTTAAGCATACATGAGTGGGCCTTGTGTGTTTATGTTTAATACGGGCCTTATCCATACTTCCCACAGTAAATAACCATCACATGATGCTTTATGTTGTCAGTAGTACATGGTTTTAAGCAAACAACCATAGTCACATTTTAAGAAGCTTGTTTACTCCGAATATAAGCTTATGCAAAGTAACATTATTGATGCAGGGCACACAAAAATTCACAACATTAGCTGAATTTTACAGTAAAGATTTACAAACAAATTCTAGAAACCTAAGGGACATAGCACGCAGCACTACTGTCACCTCATTTGTGTTCCATAGCAAGTATTTAAAATGTATTTAAAAATCTATGAGTGGGTCAGAGGAACACGAGGCAGCATGTGGAAGTACTGTGACGAGAAATGGCCAAAGTTATGCCTGAAGTTAGACCACACTACGACCATACTCACAGGTAGCATGGCGTGCTCTATAGCATTGCCCTATAGAAGATAGACAGAAACAAAAATGTAGGTCAAAAGGACACATTTATGACTCCCCCTGGGTTCAAATGAAGTCGGTCAACCGCACTTTCCCATATCAACTTGGTCAAACTGTTTATGAACGATACAGAAAGTCCCTCTGAGTGTCAAAGATGGTTTGTGGTCAGGTGGGAGAGGCCAAACAAGGGAGCGTGAGTGATGGGACTGTGGCTTTGGAGTCATTACCAGAGTTTTTGGCTGTGATCTTGACTGCAGGGTCGCTTTTACACACACAAACGGTCAGTTCTTGATCTTTCCTGAAAACCATCAGGAGTGTGAACTGGGGACATGGATGGGGCTGACTGAAGTAGGATGCAATAATGTTCACATGCAGAGCTGGAATGTGCTAACACAATAATATAAGCAGCATATCTGGAAGAGTACACAATCGTTTGACCGTACGTGTGTGGTTTGGTGTTTTGTGTATGTGTGTGTATGCGTCTACGGAGAAAGTGAGACATTCAGCCTGACCTCAACCCAACCTGGGGTCGTACAAACATTGCCCCCTGTTGGTCAAATCCAGCCAAGAATGTGAGGGCTGTTTTGCAGAGGGCTGAAAGGGTCATACTTCTCTGTTACTGAAAGCTTATAAAAAGAGCAGTCAGGATTTAAGAGATTACAGGAGCGCAGGAAGCAGCATTACTGCCAGCAGCCCTGGATCAGAGACAATTCCAGCCAGTCATGCAGACACGGGAGGGTCTTTGGTTGAGGCCCATAAGGCGGCAAACTCTTAAATTCTTTGATTATCAGAACTCCCTCGTGGCAGGGGTCAGGGCCGGGCTGTGAAAAGCTGAAACCTAAGGTCATGCAACACAATCTTTTTAACTCCATATCAGCTGAACCACACTAAGGCTTGCAAGCCCAGAACACTGCAATACTCTTACTTGAGTACAATTTCCTTTAAATCGATGGTGTCAAATAGGGGAGACCACAGGTTCAGGCAGAGCATGTTGGGTACAAGGATGGGTACAGAGCCTGAGCAGCAGGACCACGAGGTGAAAGACAAATAGCATGAAGAATAAAAAATGTAAATAATAATAATAATTTAATAACATACACAACTAATCGAAAGTTTGGAGTCGGTATGATCTTTTTTAATAAATTTAATAAAATATTTTATTAGACTAGGATGCATACACTATCAAAATTGACAAGTAATACACAAATTTACAAAGTTGTAAAAGATTTCTTTAAAATAAACGCTGTTCTTTTGAACCTCATATTCATCAAAAAAAACTTTTTCCATAATTTTTTTGTTAATACTGATACTAATGTAGATGTTTCATGTGAGCATGAAATCAGCATATAATAATGATTTCATGAAGGATCGTGTGACACTGAAGACTGGAGAAATTATGCTGAAAATGTTATTTATCAGTCATCACATTGATAAATTAGATTTTAAAATACATTAAAAAGTTATTTTAAATTGTATTACCATTTCACAATATTGCTGTTTTGATTAAATAAATTCAGCTTTAGTAAGCATTGGACATCTTACCAATCCCAAACTTTTGAATGGTAGTGTATAAAACTCATGTAAATGAGCAAAAGAGAAGCAAAGTGAGTGCCTCCCTAGATGGTTGCCTTTGTCGCTACTCCAAGATATTTTACTTTAGACCTACATCAGTACTATTTTTTAAGGACAATATATAAAAAGCTGCAATATCAGGAAGGATGGAAAGTCAAAATTCAATCTAAAGTGAAATTTAGAGTTGCACAGGACCATAACCTTTTCTTGGCTGTGTCCAAAAACTGTAATTATTTTAAGTAATCATATAATCAGATTGCAAAAATGGCTTTTACACAATGGGAGCAAAATGCATGTGTGGATGAAATACTCACGGGCAGGTGAGTGAACACTGCAAAAGTGCTACAGAGGAAAGCGATGAGGTCACTCAGGTAGTCACTGGCTTGCCCACCTCCCTGTGCTGCCATCCAATCATAATCAGCCAGCTGCAGAAACTGGTCAATCTTTTGATTCAGGTTAGTGTAGATCTCCTCTTCAGCGGCATGCCTTGCATCCTATACAGAAAGAAAGAAAAGAGAATCCTAAACAGGCACAAAATGTATTTTAAAAACACTGAATAGTAATCTACACAATTCGTAAATGTGTGTGTGAGGAGGATGGGGGGAGGGGGTTACTGACATCTTAGCTGCAGGCTCCTACCTTGAAGGTGGAGGTTCCATAGAGTTTGGTGGCATTAATGGTGTCAGGAGGCACGTTGGTTATGTTGGAGATGAACTCTTCTAGGTAGTGACAGGACTGCTCCAGGTGAGTAGTGTTGATGATGATCTGGACCAACTTTGGGAATCAAATGTGATTTCAAATGATGAATAATCCATTTTTGACCAAATCAGTTTTTACTGACAAAGCGCAATTACATACATGAAAAGGTGTAGATATGTAGGTTTGTGACATTGAAAACTGGAGTAATGGCTGTTTCAGCTTTGCCATTACAGGAATAAATTAAATGTTACAATACATTAAAATAGAAAACAATTATTTTGAATTGTAATAATATTTTACAATATTACTGTTTTACTGTATTTTTGTTCAAATAAATGCTGCCTTAGTGAGATTAAAACTTCTTTACATAAAATTACCAACCACAATTTTTTTTGTAGTAGCCTAGTGTATATTATTTTGCTAAACTTCATTTACAGTTATGTTGCTGGATCAGCATCTTTTACTGGTTACAAGTACACATCTAATAGAGCTTGTCTTTCAATAATAATGCAGAATATTTTCAACTGACCTTAGTAAAACTACATCGGTTGTACAGTCATCACAGAGAAAAACAGTGCTTTGGGGAAAAGGTTCTGGAGGTATGAGTAATAACGACCAGCAAAATCCCCAAGTGGGAGTAATTCCAAAGGGGAAAGGGCATAGAAAGGAAGTCAATGGTACATTTAAAGGGACAGAGAGAATCTGTCTGTGAGAAACAGACCAGGAGCTGCTCTATGTTCAGTTAGCTGTTCCGTGGTGTAGAGTTTGAGGTCCACAGGCAGGGCAAGGCTGTCAGCAGCAAGGTGCTGATGCACACTGGTACTAATTAAGCCCAGACATTTAACTTGGACCCGGTCTTCCCTCCCTCTCTCTCTCTCTCTCCAGTCATGGTGCACCATGCAGGGAGGGAAGCCCGATGTAGAGCCCGGGTCACACTTCCGCACCTCTGCCAAATCCGGGGCAAGCCAGGGGGAGAAAGGAGCTTGATATCTGATCTGGTGTGTGTGTTTGTGAGTGTGTTAGTGTGTGTGTGTGTGTGTGTGTGTGTGTGTGTGTGTGTGTGTGTGTGTGTGTGTAGGTAGAGGTAAGACTAGACTTTGCTGTGCAAACTACCTGAAACCAACAATAAAGCTTTTGCTTTTTTTAAATTCAATACTGAATGTCTTTCTTTCTTTCTCTGCAATTCTTTCATCATTTTCTCATCAGCGGCACCGGACTGAACCAAACACATCTGGATTTGAGGAGTTAGAAACAGGTCAGACTGAAGGCAAAATCAGCAGAGTGGAGAAGAAACTAACCACATTAGAGTGTGAAACACGGGCAGAGTAAAGCAGGGATGGAGAGAGAGCAGGGAGGGGAAAAATTACACATGCCACCAGCCAGTGGCATGTCAGTTTGCCATATCTGCCTGCCACTGTTGTGCACAGTCCATTTCAGATTGGCCTTTGACATTAAATGCTGGTGTTTGATACAGGAATGCACGTTTTTTGAAGAAACAAATTTTGAAAAGTCTGATCATTAGTTGACAAGATCAAAGGTCTTATTTGAGCAAATGTCTTAAGGCTGATTTATACTTCTGTGTCGGACCTACGCCGTAAGCTATGCATCAGTTTTCATTTATACTTCTGTGAGGTTGTCTTTCGTCGACATGTAATTACACATGCAGACCGCTAGAAAGCAATGTCCACGGGCATGTTGATGTTGAGTGATGGCGGCAAATAGAAAGTGACTTAAATATTAAATATTGAAAAACAGATAATTTATTTAAAACAAAAAAAAACAGGTGAAGCATATGAGGAAATGCGGCGCTATGGCAGATTTTTGTAGGGGTTGTTGCTAGAAGTCTGAAAGCCCGCCGGGTCCTGAGTCATGATTAAATCTAATCAAAAATGAATGAATCGAATCTAATTGAATCATGAGTTGAGTAAATCGTTACATCCCTAGTTGACCAATCACAGACTAGCAGACCAATCACAGCGTTTGTGGTCTGTGTAGAATTGACGCATTGTAACATTTCTGGAGAGGTACACGTCAGGCTGCACCATAGGCTATGCATGTTACACACAACCTACAACATGGTTATGGCATAGTTTCAACGCAGAAGTATAAATCAGCCTTTATTTGTGAGCACTTCAAAAGAAATTGCTTAGAAGCAAGCAAAAATATTTACTTGATTTTGAAATTTGCATGTAGTCAACACTACATAAGAGGATAACATGCTATAGTGTAGGTGTAATTGAACATGCATAGAGAGTTGTTCTATATATTTAAATAAAAAATTGCTGGTTATTAAAAAAATTATAATAAAAAAAGTGAGAAAGGTTACTAGAGTTTTAAAGTGGTCTATTTAAAAGATGTGGAGAGTAGTGGTGTCAACTTTAACGCGTTAATGCATGCAATTTACTTTACAATCCTTAACGTTAAAATAATTTAATGCAATTAACACAAAATTACTAAAGCACAATTTCTATTCTAACCCTTTAACCCAATTTTGCTTTTCTGCTTGCAATCAGATCATTTTAATCAGCTCCGGTAAAAGTATTCAGTCTAATGATCCAGTAAGCAAATGCATTCAAACAATCCGTCCAAAACAGCACTAATACAAAGGAAACCAGGCTGATTACTTCAGAGATTGCAGGGAGAACAGAGACTTGCATTGCGTTTTCAGTGAATTATTCTTTCCTGTGCGTTTCGCTTTAAAACATGAGCTCTGTCATATTCTGTGATTATCTCTGAAGAGCACGAGCCCACGATTGTCAACACATCCCACCGCTGTATGGCCAGATGAGACGCAAAATACTTTTTCTCAATTGGATAACCAGTCTCGCTAGTAAAGTTTTGATGGATGAGGACTGCAATCAAGGTAAAGATGATTGCGATGGCATACAGGAGTCGTACAGTAAGCACGCGTGAGTTACTTATAATGTGTGTATGAGTGCTCTTGACGCACTGATCGCACATTGTATTTATGCACAGGCACAGACATTTCCGTACATTCACGATAATGTTTTGATTTTCGTGTTCATGTTGCTTTGTTTAGTTATACTGAATGGATCCTGGTACTGTAGTAGAGTTTCTTTTTATCTCCATGTGGTCCTGTTTGGTATCACAACTTGACTTCTCTAAAATGTAAAAAAGCTTTACACTTTACACATACTATAAAATTCAGTTTTTTGTGTGTGTTTATGTGGGCTCCTTATATGTGATATAATTATATATATATATCATTTGGTTCTTTGGTGTCCTTTTGGAGTTTCTAAGTGTCCTTTTTTAGAAATACAATTTAAATTTATCTTGAAAAAGCTTGCAGAACATAAAAATTATTTTATTGTTTAAGACCAGGTTTCCAGTGCAGAAAACTAGAAGAGAGTGGACTGATACATCATCAATGAGGAGCAACATGGATGTGGTTATATAAACACAGAAACAGACAAAGATCCTCACCTCTGCCAGTCCTACGTTTTTCTTCTTTATGGCATACTGTAGGCAGTGGCTAAGGGTTCGTGTGAGCAGGAGGTTTGTAGATTTTCGGATCATGTCATCAATTTCTGTAGAGCTAAACATGAACATTAATCTAATCAGGAATATATTTATAAATATATATGTTTATATCTATAAAGCATACATAACCACATATTGAGGATTGGAAGGACATACTGTACCAGCAGGGGGCTGTGTCTTGCATTACATTGATTAAAAGTGATAGAAAAGATATTGTTACAAAAAAAACACTTATTATTTTGAACTTTCTATTCATCAAAGAATACAAAAAATAAAAATAAAATTATTTATATAGCACCTTAAAAGCAACGTCAGTGCTGCACAACAGACAAAACATCACATACCACTCTACAATAAAAAGTCTTTCTTCTATTCTAAATAAAAAGTCTCACGGTTGCTACAAAAATGCTAAGCAGCATAACAGTTTTCAACATTAATAAGAAGACAAATTTATCAAATAATTGAAGCACTGGTGAGCCTAAAAGACTCCTGGTCTTATTGAACACTTCTAGAAATACTTGTTGCAAATTATTTTCTTTCAGGACCAACTTTTGGAGAGCAGAATCGTGAGCGAGATGTTTTTGCTGTCCAGATTTACATAAGCATCGATTCTGACTCACAGATTGTCCAATGTGCTCTAACCACAGCCTTAATACTCCACCTCCTCTGAGAGAAAAAAGGCACAAACTGGAACCCAAAAGACTGTGAATAAGATGGAGAGGCCTACACACATGAACACTCACAGAACCAGACTATGGGTGGGATTTAAAACCACTCATCAGGGCCCAAAAATACCCTCTGGATTTCAATAACGCATGTTCCAAAAACCAGAGAACCACCACACACAGATACGCTGTTTAAATTAACATGAGGGAAAGAGGGGGATATCACTTTTCTTTACTCTTCTGTTTTATTGAAGACCGATGGGGGAAGGGAGGAGTAAAGAGAGTCAAAAGAAAGAAAGGGACAATATGTCTTATGCGTGTCTGTCAATGTGAGCCAAGGCTCAGGATGCAATAGTTTTCTCCCTCAATCTGGGCAACAAACACATTCCTCGCAAATGACTAAATCGTCTCTCATTGTGTTGAGAAAAGCAGAGGAGGAATTTGAAAAACGTTCCTCTCCTCAGCTGGGGGAAAAATCTCTGAGCTCCCTCCACTGACTTGGCAAGAGGAGAGCCAAAATGGATCACAGAGATGGAGGACATAAAGGGAGAAAAGGAGGTCCCAATCGATCACAAGATGATGGGAACTTGCTTACAGACCAATACTCAAGATTAATTGAATACTTCAACCACTAGTCAGCGCTGTCAGAAACAATCAACAACTCGAGCATGCATTAACCATAATGCATGCACAGAGTTTGCAAGTGTGATGTGAATTTTAGGATTACAATATTGCGTGTAGCTGTTACTTTCTATAACTTTATCTATGCATCTATGTCCCCGAAGCCGAATACCTTATTCGGAATGGCATTGATAATGGCTTCAAAAACGAATAACAGACAAGGAATAATTCTGCCTGAATATTCAGCTGAGTTCGACACGTTCTATTATTTGTATATATTTAAAAGGCAATGATTTAAACCTTAGGCTACGATATGATACAAATAAATGGAATAAGCACAGCGCGCTATGTTATGTAATGTCATATTTATAAAGTCTTGACGATTTACATATGTAATTGTTGCATTAGGCTATGAATTAACCAGCGTTCATTGATAAGAACTATTTAATGTCTTTTCAAGTACAGTAGAATGAACCACAAGTAGTCGATTAACTCAAGTATTTTCTAAATAAGAAATCGACTAGCAGAAATCAGTAGTCATGCAACCCCTAGTATCTACTGTCCTGCTGCAAACTCTAGGTGACAATGAGACATTTTCAGTTTGTTTCGTTTACATTAACATTTATGCATTTAGCAGACGCCTTTATCCAAAAGCGACTTAGTGCATTCACGTCTAAGCTTCGCTCAATTTTAGCAAATGTCATGTTGGGTTATGGTCATTGGCTTACAGATGTTCATTACCATAACATAGCCCTGATTTTGTACATTACAATTTGGAAATGTTCCCAGTATAGAACTAGGGTGAAAAACAAAGGCCTGGCTTTACATTGAGGACTTAAAGTGAGGCATTGCTCTTTTTGTGATTATCTGGAAATTGACTGTGTGTGGATGAATATAAAAGCCTCTGGTATTCCTCATCTAAAGAGGGAGGAAGCTGCAAAACAGAAAGAAACATTGTAGTCTAATTAAACACAGACGTTTTACATTTGATTGATTCATCCATTTAACTCTCTCACTTTTTCAGTGAAAATTAGGGTAGGGATGGGTCTGATAAACAATGATCTAAGAGAAACAGATGAGCAGGGAACCAACGGAGACTGAAAATGTCCAAATAACTTCATTGGAAAAAGAGAAACTAAACAGAAGAAGCAAACGAGACCGACTCTGCTCACATCAGTTAGCACAGAACGTATGTTCATTAGCTATTCAACCATCACAAAGATTAACGTTACAGCTAGCTTCAACTCAAGGGTAACTTCAGGTTAATATGGTAAATTCTCATTTATAAAGCAGCTCTCGTGAAGGAGGTCTAAAGTTCACTGGATATGCATTGGTTGAAGGGGGGAGTGGGGGGTCATATACATACCTAACGTCTGGGCTCCAGGCACCTGCACATGGGCTTGAGCCCCCTTCCTTCCCCCTCTGACCGCAACTCATCTCAATATTAGCGGAGAGAGACCACAAAGACTAATTGCCTCCGGTGGACTACTCTGGGTAGTATGCAGAGCTGTTCCTTTGCTCTTGGTTTCTGTTTCTAATATCAACAGGGTTTTTTTTCTGTGTGTATGGGGGATTTAAGCTAGATCTGGAGCCCTTGGACACCACACACTGAGGCAGCTCTGCCAAAAAAGGTCAAATGTTTATTGTTGAATTCAAACTTACATTTGAGCATGGGGACCGGCCACGTTCTAAAAACCACATAAGGACATGACTGGTGAATGTGAGGAGGCAGTGAGTAGCCAAAGACTTGGTAGGGGTCCCAACATACATACAGTATTATATATGGCATGGACACCTTTAAAACACAATACATATGTAAAATATTAAATGGCTTCTTTTTGAGTACTATTTCTACAGAGTTTAAGGGTTTCTCATTTATAATAGAGGATCAGACTGACCAAAATTGAAACCAAATAGAACTCTGAATGCCTGTAGATTAAATATTTATACAAAATTAGTAATTAGGGAGATTTAAACAAACAATTCACTTTGACAAGATAAAGAGAATACCACTGTTCTTGGCTGGATAACTTTAAACATATTCCTAATTATTAACACAAATCTGACATTTGAAAAAATGAAAAATAATATACAGTGCATTTTAGGCCCAGTTTTAATCAGGGTTCTGCTTCTCGGTTACACTTCAACAGCATCAAATCATTTTGTACTAATGTAGGTTTATTACATTTAATAATTATCGATTGGAGACATGAGAACAATTCACTTCTTACTCCTCATATTTTACTTGTACATGTCCATTTCACATAAACAGATTTAGACTACATTCAAACATCTGGCAGATGTGTGCAGCTCTGTGATGTTACACAAAATTAAAAGAAATGTTCTGCTTCTTTCAGATGCAAGCTATAATACAACAAAAATGAACTACAAATCAATAGAACAACATGAGATTAATAATCTTAATGAATAGTTGTAAATGTTTTTAGCATATTATTTGCTTAAATGATCTTGCAGGTGCGATTGGGCTCCAATACTTTGACACGTCTGATATAAACCAAGAATTTTCCCCTAAATGTCTAGAAGAATTTAGCATGCACAGACGCTGTCAGACAGGAAAAAGGTATTATTGCTCATTTAAAATCATTCTTGCAGTGATTGTAGAATGTATCTCCAAAAACAATACTTGTAGTGTACAGATAGTCTTTGGACAGGGCAATCATTGCTTGAAATTAAGCCAACGAACTTTTCTACTGTTATCATGGGCATCATCTTTCTGACTACTCTACAGGCGACAATGTTAAGAGTGTCTGGCTGGCTAGACAGTCCCTCAGACACTTATCACTAATGATGATGAAAATGGAGTAGTAATTTGGTAGGATGCAGGTTTTTACGTGTTCTCTGTCCTGAATCATGTTCCCTCATTTCCTCAGAAAACCTCTAAACTGCAACACAAACCCAAAAACTACACAAACATACACAACAAGGATTAGCATACCCAACCGGGACATCCGCTTCTAAGGTAACCAGACATGATGGGGCCAGAGACAGAGAACATCAAACATCAAATCACAATCGGGAGGACTCGTCTTAGTACATTGCTCAATCAGGAGGAGGCAGACAGAAATGCCACCTATAGTTCTACCGACAGTGACCTTTAGCCTCGACCCCATGACCTACCTACTGTCCCGTTTAGTAGATTAGGAGAAGCGGTGAGATATCAGATCACAACACAACATGACTGGGGTTAAGAGGTGTTTGGGAGATTAATGGTTAGAGGTTTTAATACAAAAGGGTGAAGGTTGGGCCCTAAACAGAGGTGACCCAGAATTTGAATCCTGCGTGAGTAAGGTTCTCATTTTACAGAAAAAAATCCTTGAAACTACTCTATTTTAAGGTGTACAATGGAAAAATGTACTGAATAACCATAAATGTCCAAATTAAACATGTCGAATTAGTGACTCAAGGCATATAGTAAGTGCCGAAACCAATAGATGATAATGTAAAGTTTATTCTAAGTGCGCACCATGTTCTGTAAACACATTCAAAAGTTCAAATATTTGGGGTCAATTAAGTTTATGCTTTTGATTTTTATATTTTTGAATTTTAAATAACTGTTCTCTATTCGAATAGATTTTAAACTAATTTATTTCTGTGAAGGAAAATGTGTAATTTTTACTGTCACAAGTGATCCATTAAATATGACCTTGCTGTAGAAAATGTATAAAGAAAAGGAAAAAGAAAAAAGAAAAGAAAAGAAAAGAAAAGGTAATGTAATTGTGGGCTATCAGATTGATTTTGATTGTTTTTGTCATATTTGGAGACTCCACTAATCTTGGAGTTAAAGCCATTTTTATGTATTGTATGTATTGGTTATGTGTATTGTTCATAGAGTGAACAGGCTTTAAACCAATGTATAAAACATGGACGTAGTGTCCGTGATGTCACCCATAGGTTTCCGAAGTGTTTTTGAAGCCAAAACTCGGTGGAGGCAGCCGTCGCCATCTTAGCAGCACGTTACTACGCATCACTCCTGGGTAATCGAAAACGGGCAAAAAGGCGGGAGCTGGTTGTGGAAACCACGCCCACCTAGCTCGACAGCAGTGGCAGCAGCAGCAATCCACCTGTCACTCAAGTGGCCACGCCCTTAATTATGCAGAACGTTAAGGCTTAATATAATTTCAAACGGATGAGTTCTAAAACATATTCACCCCCCTCACAGTTGTCATGAAGGGCAAAATTAGCTATATAGACCAAAATAATTTTTTGAACCAGGCTGTAAACATGTTTTTTTTCTGCTGTAAAGTTTGGCATTTTAACATGGAGTGTCTATGGGATTGACTCCCTTTTGCAGCCAGCCTCTAGTGGTTAGTTGATAAATGACAGGTTAAGTCACTTCCGTATGAGCTTCACAAGAGAGAGCAGGAGGTTGCCGCTTGCTTTAAACCAATAACTGAATAACTAGATTACAGTGGTGATAGTCTATTATCTAAGTCTGCTTCTTAACGGTCTAGATTTAAAATTAAATTTCGATCGGGATGAGAAAGTAACTTAAAAGTTAATTCGCAGACCATCCTAAGCATGAGCAATAGGAACAGCCATACTTGCCTAATTAAATTAAGTTCACTCTATATAACAGATTGTTAACAGGTCTTTAGTAATTCACTGAGAGAATTAAAAGTGTTGTTTTCACAACTGTTTGTTTTCTACATTTGTAAAATAGACTTCTCTTCTGAGAAATATTATAAAGGGAGATCATACTGAAGCACCATTTCACAAAGCCATTTATTCTGTCCAACAGTCTGCAGAATGGGAATTCAGGGTAGGCCACACTAAACAGCTCGGCGCATCTGGCAACCTCATCAGTAATTCTAAGAACTCAAACTGACCAGAGATCAGTCAACACTGGGAGAAATTCCTTGAAATAACACCACTAGCACCAAGCATGCAATTAATTAGGAAAACACACAGAAACTGTTTGGTGCCGATGGAACTTCCTCTCTGAAGTTCAGCGGCTACTCTTGGGGATAGCCAAAGACAATGGCGCGGGTTTAGTGATTTCATAACAAAAGAATGAAAGTAAAAAAAAATAAAGGCAGTTCAAAAATAGGTATGTAAACTGGCATTCAGGCAGCATGATTAGCTAATGAGAACATTTGGAGGAGAGGATTATATATGCAGGTGTGAAACAGTTTAAAGTGTGTTTGCACGCTCTTACCTAAGGTGCAAGTCCTCCGAATATTTCAGGCAGGCGTATATGAATTCTTTGAGTTGTGAGTATACTTTAGGCACAAATTCAGAAAATGGTAGCTTCTTTGGAAAAGGCATCTGTTTAGAAAAATGATAAGAGTAAATAAGTCAAGAAATACATTACAAGACAGTGTTGGGATTTTAAGGAGGGTTTCAAATAAGAAATGTGAATTTTATATTTTTGTTAAAGCACATTAATTATTCATTAAATGTTTTAGTGAGCTGTAAAGTTGTCTAAATTATTCTATTGGTGTGGGACTACCTGTCCAGTTGGACACTTCTGGTTCTGGGGTGTATTTTAACAGATGCCTTGCCATGTGTACTTCCATTGTAACTGCTTTAAATATAATAAAAATTTTTGCACAAATTGAAAAATAATGACAATCTGTAACAAATGCCGTTGATGGAGCACACTGGGAGAAAACAGAAAGGCAGCTTAACTGCATGAAAAAGAACAGCTGCCGTTATCACCAAGAAAGGTAGCTTTGCTTTGATTGCTATTACAGTATTGGGCAGTAGTTCTTGTTGACGTCAATGGGAGAATTCAAATGTATGGTTGGTTCACATATTTCAGGAGATGTGCATGTTAGTAATCAACTTTTTGGACAGCAGGAGGATATTAGTGTCTTTGTGGAGAATGGAGGGTGTGTAACTGAGGGAATCTGTGGGATAAAAGCTTTCTTATGTGCCTCATGTTCACCTTGTCAAGCTCTGGATCCTGGAAGGGGAATTGGCCTGCTATTCGTTTGTACTCTTCAGGGGATGTCACGGGAATGGGGCTGTAGTTGTCCTGATCCAAGATTTGCCTAAATCAACAGAATACGTGTGAGGGGGAAAAAGACCTGACTTCACAGATGAACGCATCATAACCCTGAGGTCAAGAGCAGGATATTAAAGAAGACTACATAATCTAAAAACCATTTACTGGACTCATAAGCCGTGTGTCTGTGTTTGTGTAACTCATCATAGCAAACACACATAACACGTTTCCTTGAATGCCTGTTCCCACAGTAATGACATTCTGGCCATTCAAAGAATCCAAAGCATCATTCTTTATCGAGTGAGTCTCTGACAGGGAAGGAAAAACGATTCCAGCAAGGTTACAACAACTTTTCCATGTCATCTGCTCTGAAGACTCAACCGAACAAAATGTAATCTCCCTCCAAGGAGCTTACATTTTTTTTCAACAACAAATTGACATTTTTTTCGATTAAATGCTCTTTAAAGGGATCCCAGCACAAAAAAAAGAAGAAGAAAACATTTGTCTTTCAAGCAATATGATTTAGTCATATTGGGGTAATTTGATCAGTTATTTTAGATGGTTTGGTCTGACAAAATGTCCCTGTCCTTCAACTGTCCTGCAATACACAACCTCTGCAAATATAAATCTCTGAGCAATTTCCTAAAATAGTAGTTTGATATAGGGCATTAAAAGTGGATATTTCATTAAAAAAATAGATGTGTGGTTACCAAGTATTGAAATAAAGAACACAACAAATGACTTACAGTAAACGCAATCCGATTTACGTTAAACACGCCTTACATTTGGACATAACCCAATGAGTCTAATTCCTTCAGTATGGATTTCTCAAGGGTCATAAGGTGATAACCAAGCCATCATTTTCCTTACTCAAACAATAAACTGAGGGATAGAGATGCAGAAAACAAGAAAAACTAAAAAGGGAGAGCGAAGGCAGAAAGCACCTGAAGGACTGGTTCCACTTTTTCAGCAGGATCTCCCCATATTGATCCCTCATCTCCAGCAACATGTCAAACAACTGGTTTACTGGAAAACCATAACCCTGCAGAGAGACGGAGGAGAAGAGGGGAGGTGAATAATGCCCATATCAGTTGAAAACAGACAGCAAATTAATGCAACTCTGAGCAGAAAACAGGATGAAATGGTTTTAATACATTTAAAACAAACAACATATTAACCCTTTTCATAATGTCTATTCAATGTTTTATTTGTCTGTCACAATACTGTTTTTAAATTATATTAACTTTTCTCAGAAAATATAGCAGTATGTGATTATTTACATCTATTTCAAGTAATTAACATATGTAATTTGAAAAATCCTATCCAATGACACCCCAAGTTCAGCTACCACTCCACTCACCTGCAGTGTGTCTGCAAACAGCACTATAAGATTCTTCAGATCTAAAATCAGGTCTGGATCAGTGCAATAAGACTATGAAGACATGAGAGAAAGAGTGAAGGGTTACAGCAGAAGTAGAGAAAGGACAGCACCGGGATTTAGATTACCTGGTATAAATACAAGAAAAGATATCTTTTATGCAGCATTAACTGTACTAAGGTTTCCTGATGAGTATCTGACAAAAGAGCTGTTCAGTTTGTAGTCCTAAAACCCAGAAAAGGATTAGGGTTCTCTCGGAAATTTAAGAATATTGTTTTTAGAATAGTGTTTTCAATTTATTAGTAAAATAATGTCTGCAGTTTGCTAACTACATAAGGACAAACACAACAAATATGTGTGTTTACTTACTCGGACAGTTGTTCCAGTCCTTTTGCAGGAACTTGCGAATGACATTTTTAAATCAGACAACTGTTTCCAACTTCACATGTGAGGTACATCTGTGTGAAATTTACACTAATATTCACAAATCTGGAGTCAGTTAATTTTTATTAAGTATTATTAAAACAGCTATTTTGAATTGTAATACTGTTTTACAAAATTACTGTTTTTACTGTATTGTTGATCAAATGCAGCCTTGTAAAATATAAGGGATTTCTTACAGAAACATTTTTTAAAATCTTACTGGCCAGCAACTTTTGAATGGTAGTGTATGTGGTAAATATAACACAAAATAACAAAGTGTGCAATATCTTCAAGTAAAGTTAACCAACAGTGTCTGATATTTCACATTTTATTTTATGTTTCATGTCTATTCTATTAGAAAACCACTATCCTAAAAATCCATCAGAAACTCAAGAGGGAAGCCATTAGCTGCCCAGGTTAGCCATACAAATAATGTCTGGTTGGACAACTCTACTGCTTGTCCTGCTCAGTGTGAATTAGTTGTGTAGTGTGCAAACATACTGAATGCGTACGCAAGGCTGCAATGGTCTTTGAAAGGGCCAGCTCCCACAATTCTTCCACGTAAGCCCTGTTAACCAGGCCCTGAGTGGTGTGCAAGATGTGGTCCTCCACTACAAAAAAACTACAGGACACATACAGGGAAATACAGAAACAACTTAAAGAATTTTGGAAAAGGTATGAAAGACAGACAGTGAGTACATTATAACATCATAGGAAAGAATTAAACTACATCAATAATATCCCAAATGAGCATAATGAGGCTTTCCAGCACACAAAGGCATTAGAGCCATCGAACATCCCAGACATCCAACTGTGTGATTGCCCTAAGCCTTTATAAAAGCCTCCGTACCAGACACCAGCCTTCGCGATATTCCCATTCAGACACTCAAAATAACACCAACCTGCCACTCCACATCCCCACAACCAGAAATTATAAAGCTACTGTAAGTGTGTTTTTCGGCAGCACTGGGATGGAGAATCAGGAAGGGACAGAGGAAGGACCGTTTGGCTAAAGGGAGGGTCGAACGTTGAGCCAAAAAAGCTTTGCTGTTTTAATTCTCTTCTATTTTAAAAGTGAACATTGCAAGCATGTATAATTGATTTTCAGTTAATTTGGCCATTCAAAAAAAAAAAAAGTGCACTGCACTCACCCGACAATTTGATTGAAGTAGTGCCTGTACCCCTCTAACGTTTCATGCTGGAGAGCACAGGGATGAGAAAGAAAATTTTATGAACATCAGTTAACTGAGCACTCCACTATTACAGTTCTTTTTTAAAGTCCCCCATTATGCCATTTTAAGGTTCCTGATATTGTTTTGGGGTCTCCTACAATAGGATTACATGCATGCAAAGTCAAAAAAACACTTTTGTTTTCTCAAAATATGCATTTAATATTATGTCATTTTCCAGCGATTCTCAAAACTACTCGTTTGAAGCAGTTCACAGATTCAGTCTCTCTAAACCCCTCCTTTCCGTGAGCCTGCTCTGATTGGTCAGATAGCCTTGTCTGTTGTGATTGCTCTACGGCGTACAGCACGTGGTGGAAACGTTACGCCTATTTCAATAATTCTGTATTCTGAATGCTTTATAGAAAATATAAACATCTATTCTTTATCATACTTACAGGTTGTGATTCAATAAAGACTCGTTTCAGCTGCACAGAGTCAATTCTTTATTTTGAGAGACAATTACTTTATCATACACTTTCAGATTTACAACTTTGCAGATCGTTTACATTCACATACAGTTACATTACAAACTGCATGAAAAGCACTATTGGAAATGGCATAATTGGGGCACTTTAAGGTTTTTCTAACTCATGGAATAAACTAGATTAACTCAAAACATTTTTACTTTTGTGTCAGAATTAATTATTTCATTGAAAGAATGTTACTTCTATTACCTCAATAATATGTCATATTATTGACCAAATAACAACATACCTGTACAATAACATTTTGCAAATGTCATTCAACAATTTTACATACACTACGGGTCAAAAGTTTAGGGCTGTAATGTTTTTAAAAAAATATTATTTAAAAGAAATCAGTCAAAAACTGTTTAAAACTGTAATTTTGTGAAATTTTATTATAATCTAAAATTTTATTATAATCTAGAATAACCTTTTTCTATTTTAATTCATTTTAAAATACATTTCTTATTATTATCAATATTGAAAACAGTCGTGCCACTTTATATACTAGTGGAAACTATTTGATATAGAAGACTTCTGTAAGATTGTAAATTATCTTTACTGTCACTTTTAATAATTTTATTATTTCCGTGCTGAAGTATGACTTTTTTTTTACTAATCTCAAACTTATGAATGGTACTGTATACATTAAGTATTTTGTAATGACATTAACTGCACAGATATTTAAAAAACTAACTAAAATGAAATTTAGAAAAATATGTACTTAACTCTGCTATAAGTAAAACTTAAGTGTTCAACAACTGAGCTATATTCTAACTGGAACTATGTTTCCAAATCCTTTTTCAATGGTTGTTCAAGTCAATGAAAACTATATATCAACACCACCACACTAAAAATCCACATATGAATTTTCAGGCCCTAAATTAACTATACATATCATGTTCTGTGTATGCATCCATCTCGAAAACTTAAGTAATTATAATGGCTTACCTCATAGTTCCTGATAATTTATGTGAGATGATGTTAGTGACTGGGGGTGGTGCAGTGAATATGATTGAAGGATGTTAAACAGACAGTCAGACTAAGCATGTGAGAGGGCTGTGAGAGGGCGTACCATGTTAGAGTGAGGCTGCAGCACTAGTCGGGCCTGTTTTCGCCGCTGTTTCCTGTAGTAGTTCTCAAATGTGTCCCGGGCACCCTGGGTAAAGCAAATACACATTCTAAACACCTGAGTGAGAATAAGGCTATTTACTAAAAGCCATGCCTCATTTTGCTCTGTGACCACTGAGGACTAGTCATCTAAGACTTGTAATTACCTTAGGTTGACTGGAGTCCATAAGAGGGGAAATGATGACTGAGAGAAGCAGTTAACACAGGAAAACAAATTCTCATGCTGAATTTCAAAGAGAGTATCAGGTACTCTCTCTCCTAATCTCATAGTATGATTAAGAATACAGCACAGCAGAGCTTTGCAGTCTAAAAACAAAGGCCCTCATTCACCACTTAGAGACTTGATCCTTTTTCCAAAGTCCCAGAGTGCAGTTCCTGTCCACCTCACACAGACTGCTATCAAAGTCTATAAGGACATGACACAAACACATGCACACAGGTCCTCCTCAGAACAGAGCGCAGAAACAAAACAGTGACACACAGAGGGACAGAGATAAAGACAGAAAACAGCGGAAGTACGGTAGGACTTATCACTACTTCCAGTCAAGGGCCTCTGAATTTATCTAGCCAGAGCGGGTGACTGTACCTCTTAAACAAACATAGTAAAACAAAACAAGACTTGACCACACAGAACCAGTTTATAAATAACAAAAGTGCATTACAAGCTCCGTTTCAGATCTAGTGAACCATTTGCTGGTGCGCAGCCTATACAGGTTGTTGCAACACTGTGTGACACACTAATAGAGCGCTTCATGTGAAGTCCAAAGGCCCACAGACTTAAATGTCAGTTGATTCCAATAGTGTTTTACATTGCTAATTTAATAACATGATTCACTAAGCAAGCAGATAAGACAGAAATAAAGCACTAGTAAATTTAAGAGAAAAAAGACTGTAAAAAATACCTTAACATACATGGTAAAATCTGTAAATGGCTCCACATTGTATGTCATTTTACTGTAAAATTGTCAGATTTATGTTTTTTGTAATTATATGACATATCATAATACCAGAGACATCGTCATTGAGTATTACAGTGAATCTTCGGCAACCACAGCTGCCAAGTCTTTTACTAAACATTTTATGTAATATTTTTTACTGACTTTACAATAGCATATTTTTTAATCAAATGTAACTTTTTAATATATATATATATTTTTTTTTTTTTTTTTTAATTGACACCGAACAAAATGTCAAAGCTTTGCATCAGACTATATATCGGTGAGTTTAAGAAAGCTAAAATACTGTCTACGGAGGAATCGCGCATATGGTTTTTGAATAGAGGTTTAGTCTATTACAACAGTCCTCACTAAGGGCACAACAGTAATACGGAGTATCTCAAGCGTTTAAACTAGTAATCATTTGGTTACCAAACCCAAATAGTTAATCAAGACCATCCAAATGTAATGATGTGTGGGGAAGAATAGGGTTTGAGAAAAAAGAATTGAAGGAGAAAGAAAGTGGGCACAGAATTGGAAAAGCATTATATATATATTGAATGACTTCAGAACAACCTTAAACCTTTAATATCAGCTAAAATCGAACTGATATTCTGCTATGACCACAGAGGCCTTCACAGCACAATGAAAGGCTGGAGGTGAAACAATTCAGAGAGGAACAGAAGAAAGAACTTGCTCAACACAAAATGCTGCATTTTCCTCAAACAAAAAGAGCTGGGAAGTCAGACTCATTTTAGCCAGTTGGTTCATTCATCAACTTGTTAAAAATGGACTCAATGATTCATAGCCATTCTATGGATGTTCAAGAATGCCATGTTATGTGCAAAGGGAATTTAACTGAGTGTGTCCATCCTGTTTGTTATTCAAACTCTTCTGCGGTTACTAAGACTGAAAAGAGCAGGTCTACCAACTGCAATCTTAAACCAGTTAATTGTGTCCAAACGCACCATCTCTTACAGATCTTCCTTAACCTAAACAGTCAAAATCAAAGGAGAACAGTTCCAGCAACAACTAAAAGAAAGATCCTCACTCAGCTGAACTTCCCTCCACAAAGGCCTAGTGCCTCAGATCACCAGAGTTTCACTAATAAAGAAAGTAACAGATATAGCAGTGTTGGACAGCTGAATTATAGGTGTGGTTCTCTGGGTCGGAGAAGTAGGATGGGGGCCTGTTCTGTGGTTCTCCTTCTCCAGGGCTTCCTGCTGTAACTGGTCTGTCACAACCAGCCTGTGTTTACACTGATCAGAACACAGACCAGAACTGTCAAAGAAACTGAGACACTGTTCAGACCTTATGTTCCATCAGAAGTAAAGAGGAGGAGTTTGAGCTGGAAGAGGGTACAGGAGAGTAACATGGAATGTAACAGAACGGAATCTATCTTAGAAGTACTGTACATGTCCAGAAAATGGACTTGTTTGCTGCCTTGAAAACATTGATGTAGAAATTAAATAAATGTATCATGTTGTTAAATCAACCATCAATTAATTCTAATAAAATAATCAAAAAAATGGACTATGTGGGGAAAAAAAAGAACAAAAAAAATACAGAGAGTAAGATACAGAGAGCAAACAGAGGTAAGAGAACAAACTGTGACCATCTCCATCACCTCTGATCTCTGATACAGTAGTGCCATTAAATCTCAGCGGCTGCACTTGAGGTCAGACTGGTTTAAAAGGAAAATGCCATTTCTGTTTGGCTGTTTTCTGGCAATGCAAAAACAATAAGCATTTATAGTAAGTGCAAGACCTTGTAACAGAGGGGTCACACTTTTAACAACTCATGCTTCCTCTTTTCTCTGTTTTTTATTCTAATCGCAATCCACTGTTCTCTAAATTCCACCACTCCAGAGGGATAATGTGTTTCCTCTGTCCGTTTGAACTTTATTATCTTCAGATTCATAAAAATGTCAAGTGTTTGACGGCAGGGTGAAGAAAAACATTGTCTTTAATTTAAGTTTTCCTAGCCAAACTTGACCAAAGAACAGGCTGTACCCTCTAACTGGAACCCTGACCTCTTCCTTGTCCTGTTCTCTTTCTCAGTCCTTATTCTTTCCATCCCTTGGCTTGACTTTAAAACCGGAGTTCAACTTCCTGTCCCTCCGCAGCAGCTCCACACTTACAGTTACAAGTGTACTCTCTCACACACATACACACACATGTACAAAAAAGGGCCAGGGACACCGTGGCAGGTTCACAACCCTCTGGTATGAAGGAAACCCAGGTAAACCCACTGAGTTTCTCCAGACGATTCCCAGCTCGGGCAATCTGGAGTGCAGCCAGTTCAGAAGTCAGAGCAGACCAAAAAAAAGGGCCATTGTACATGTACAGAACCAAGGTCATGAACAATTTCTGTATTTTAAGTTCATTGCGTATTGTCATTTCTCCCACAGGGAGAAACATAGTAACAAACAAACTAAACATAGCATCTCCGATAGCATCATATTTCAAGAAATAAGTACACATCTAGCAATAGTGACAGCGCAGTGCTATAGACAAATCTATGCAGCGTTCTGTCATAAGTTATACAAGAATAATGTGTCTGCAAATGTTGCAATGAGGTAAACAATGGAGTGCAATAATAAACATTACATATTTGTCCTTAAAGAAGAGCATTGTGATAACAAACATTAAATTGTAGTTCTTAGAGTAGAATAGTGCATAGTATGTTTGGAGGGAAAGTTAACATGGCATTCAGAGTCCTTTATTGGACCCACAAGAGACAAGCGATAAAAGATGAGGGCACTGGTCAACCACAGATGTTAAGTGAGGAAAGAAACGGTTTCTCAGTCTTGTAGTTCGTGTTCGAACATTTCAGAGTCTTCTTCCAGATAGGAGTAGGCAGAACAGTTCAGCAGTGGGGTGAGTCCTTCATAATGCTGGCTGCTCTCTTAAGGAGCTGCACCTTGTAAAGGTCCTCCATTGAGGGAGACTGGATGCAATGATGTTCTGAGCAGCCTTTACCACCCTCTGTAAAGCCTTCCTGTCAGCGGCTGAACAACTGCCAAACCAGACTGTGAGGTTACTGCTCAGGATGCTCTCCACTACACAGCTATAAAAGTTGATCATGATGATGCTGCTGCTCATGCCAGATTTTAATTCTTCTCAGGAAGTGTAATCATTGTTGGGCTTTCTTCACCAAGGAAGTAATGTTCTTGTTCCATGTGAAATCATCTGTTATATGAACACTGTGAAGCTTGAAGCTTCCAACTATTTCCACTTGACTAAGGACTCGTTTATCTATTTGACTCATTTCCCTCCCTTCCTTAAGTGTCACTCTGCCTTCTCACTCTTTACAGTAACAAGTAGCTGTGTTTAACTGAAGTTTGTTAACATTTTCAGGAGTGATGTCACACTAAGGCAGATCTCCATATAAACATACAACAGCCTCAACAACTTTTTTCCTGTGGAGGCATTCAGGACAATGAATATACAGTAAATGGGAAGAAGTATCTGCCATATGTGCATTCAAACACGGGCGTTCATGAGTGTGTGCTCACCGTTTAAACAAAAAAGTCCTTCGGGGACATACAAAGTGCAATTCTGATTGTTTTTGTATAAGTAAACAGTGTGATTTCCCAGGGTCTGAGGTGACTCAAGGGTCACCAAGGAAAGAAAACTTGAACATTCCTTCTTAAAAAGAAACATCAATTCGCTTATTTTATATTAAAGAAAGTTTGCTATCTTTCCTATAACCTCAAAAGTGTTATTTGTCCCTTCTATGACCCCCTGGTCACTTTTAAACACCTCTTGTCCTTTACTTGTACTTTCCTCTGCATTCTCAGATGTCTCCTAGATCTGGTCTCCAGAAATGCCCCAGCATGCCATCCTCATAAGTTTCTATTACAAAGTCTATTGTAGCAATGGCAGTCCGTCTGCTCACACTTGAAATTTACAGGCTGGAGGGTCATAAAAGTGATTTTCTACTCAAACCATTGAAGTCATCATGAGGAGCTGTCAGCACATGCACTCCAAAAACAAACATAAGCGTACCTGCATAAAAAAAAGGAAAGAAAAAAAACAGACATACCCCCCCGAGCACGTAGACCTAGAGCCAATTCTTGGTTGTATTTTGAGGCATACTACAAAAGCAAACAGTTTAAAGACTCTTGACTCCATTGCTGCAAGTTAATAGGTAATAAATTAACATTGATGCATTTAACAAATGTTTTTCATTACTTATGGCTGCGTCAAATGCAATAATTGTTTGTGTAGGAAACTTTCCAGGGTACTTTTGGGTGGAGAACATGCTAGTGGTAAACTATGGAGCAGTTTTTACTTTCAAATTTCAGTAACGTCATCGACAAACAACTAGTGCTAGCTGCTTAGATTTAAAGTAACCAGCCAGCACTGATTAACAGATGTACTTATCATGAAGAGATACAAATCAATTTAGGGCTGCATGGTTGGCACCAAATAATCATAAAGCGATTATTTTGTCAAATACTGCTATTTTATAATTTGAAATACAATATGAAAAATATCTAATATCAAAATACACATTCTCTGACACAAGCTCATATTTTCATAACAGATTTTGAAAACACACAAGACATTCTCTCTCTCTGAAAACCAGAAACAGAGTGCAGTTTATTCGTGTAAGTGTGAGGGCCAACACAGAGATCATATTCTGATCAGACAAGTCAAACCTGAAAAAAAAATAGATCGCAAACAAGACATACTCACCAATGCAGTGTAGATGTGTAAACAGCGATACACGGGAGAGAAGTCCACCAAGTCCTGCGCACCAGGAATCTGTAACACAATACAAGTCAATGAGAGAAACATCACTTGTATGAGCAGCACTAACAATGGAAATCACTAGAAACAATATTAAAAGTTATTTTTTACCTAGAATCTATTTTGAATTCAAATGTCATCCAATTAAATGAAGTGCATAATAGCTTTTACCAGAATTAACTGGTCACAAAATAAGTTTCCCATCTTTTAACATCTCTTTGACCTGAGCCACCCTTGAACTTACTGGTATGGAAAGAGTCTTTTTCTAAAAGTAAGCCAAACAAATGGACAACTAAACAATGCCAGCTTTGATCTGGTGCCTGCAAAACGGCAACCAGGGACATACAAAACCAACTATGTTGTGGCACCACCAACAATAACACAGAGAGAATGTGGAAAAAAACCATTCATTCTTCATGCACCACTGGGACAGCACTGAAAATGTCTGTCCGGTTCAGGGACGGCATGTTCACATTAACATGCTCCCCTAGAAACAATTTACAGACAGGACAAAGGGACGCAAGGGGACATGTTCAGGTGGCATGGGGTCATTAAACGGGCACCAATCGGCATCTCTAGATACAACCCATTTCTCAGTAAGCCCCTTAGCGCAGATATTCGAGCAGATTAAAGGCTGGCAAAAGCAGGAGCCAGAAGAGGAAAACACGATGACGCACAGGCTGTTTGAAGCTTGGAGGGAAGGGATGGGGTTAAGGTCAAACGAGAGGGCAAAAATCAATCAATGCAAAAAGAAAACAAAAGTCCATCACCAATGCTTTGGCACAAACAACTAGTGCCAATCTTGTGTTGCTTCGGTTTGACCAAATGAAAACACCATGTCAAAAAAGAGACGATGTCACAAAACACAAACACCACTTATCTGAGCACATCAAAATAAACTCATTGTAAACTAAACAATGAACACCGACTGAAAGAGTCTTGACTGCATCAATTTAATTTGTCTCTGAGGAGCTAAGAGAGACCAGGAATCACCCTTTCACTCTGTGCCAGTGCCAGGAGCTACAGATGGGGAGCACGTCTTGCATGCTTCACACGTCTCAAATTGCTGCCTCAGAGGTGCGGGGCAGCCCTAATGACACTAAACAACTGCAGAGCTGAGTCGCTCTATTAAGAAAGGGAAGGGATCCTGGACTGGGCAGGCAGCCCAACACCAAGTCCATGGGGGTCTTAGAGTAAAGGAGGAGAAAGGTACTGCTAGATAGAGACAGAAGCAGACACAGGGACTAGGATTGGGTATTCATCAATATTCACAAATAGTTCCATGTATATATAAAAAAAAATGATTTTCATGACTTGACTAATGTGGATGGACACTGTAATAAAATACTGTGAGTGTTTTGCAGATCTATGTCGATTCTTCAGAAGAGGACTGATGTATCAGACCTGTATAAATCTGATGTACTTTATGAGTGATTCATTCACATTTAACTCAAAATTAACCAGGGATGATTACTGTGTACTTTAGGATATTTGTTCATTTGACAGCATGTAGTTAAAGAAACATGTTATGAGTTTTGGATTTGTAGATATACAACGGTCATCTGGCCATCAATTGGAACTGGATAGTTTTTGCTCCAAACAAGTGATTGGCGACTGGCTAGTTTTTTTTATATAATATAATATTATATTATAATATTATAATATTATTATTAATATTATATTATAATAATATTTTTTTATTTTTTATTTTCTGATTTCATAAATTGCCTGTGCACAAAAATAGACTAAAAACTCAGATAAAACTCAAAAATCAGTTGAAATGCTTAATGGTTTTATTGTGACTGCAGAGATTAATCTTTCCTTTCTCACCTCATTTTCCTCTTCATCCTCCACATCCAGTATCCCAGAGTCCTTTTCTGAAAAGGGGTTGCTTTCCTTTCTGTCCACTTCTGTGCCTGAGCACACTTCCTTTCCTATCCTCCGTCCACTTGCTGACCGCTGTTGTGACGTCACCGCATTGTCACGAGCGATCTGCACCTGTGCCTGGAAAATGAGACAAAAATATATAGTTTGAAATGTATTTATTCTGGTTGTCCAATATGACATATCTGTGAGTGGCAAAATTATGTGAATCTCTAGGATTAGCAGTTAATTTGAAGGCAAAATCCAGAGTCCACCTGTTCAGAGGTGTTTTGTTTTTTTTATCAATGGGATGACTATCAGGTGTCAGTACGTGACCGGTTTTATTTGAAAGAACAGGCATCTATGAAAGTCTGATCATGTTTGTGGAAGTGAATCATGGCACAAACAAAGGAGATCCCTGAGGACTTCAGCAAAAGAGTTGTTGCTCATCAGGCTAGAAATTTTTACAAAACCATCTCTAAAGAGCTTGGACCGTCAGAGAGATTGTGTACAAATGAAGGAAAATTAAGACCATTGTTATCCTGCCCAGAAGTGGTTGACCAACAAAGATCACTCCAAAAGCAAGACATGTAAAAGTCTGCGAGGTTGCAATGGACTTCAGGGTCTATGTAAGTAACTTCTAAGTAACTAAAGGCCTTTCACACATTGACTGATGATGTGAGTCCATCATCAGGAGAACACTCAACAACCATGATGTCCATGGCAGAGTTCAAGGTGAAAGCCACAGCTCTCCAAAAAGAACATTGCAGCAAGTCTGCAGTTCGCTAAAGATTATTTGGACAAGCCAGAGGAGAAATGTTTTGCGGATGCATGAAACCAAAATATAACTTTTTGGTTTAAATAAGAAAATATATGTTTGGAGAAAGGAAAACACTGCATTCCAGCAATAGAACCCTGTAACGCAGTTTGTAAAATGGGAAGTAGGAGGCGGGAACCGGCGGACATTTAAATAAAACTTTAATGATAAAATAAAACAGCGTGACAGCCCCTCACGGACGACTGCCGCACACAAACAAAAACCAAAACACAAAATAAAATCCAGGCCTGGTCCTCTCTCATCCTTCACTGTCATGAATCCTCCTCTTTGCCCTTCCGGAGCTCCTTTCGTGGGACTCGAGACCGGTGAGTGGAGCAGGTGTCGCTCATTTCCAATCACTCCACCGACCTCGCTCCGTTCCCATGGCTCTCGGCCCCGCCCCCACACGTCACAAACCCATCTGTGAAACATGGTGGTGCTAGCATCGTGATTTGGGCTTGTTTTGTTGCATCTGGGCTGGGACGGCTTGCCATCATTGATGGAACAATGAATTCTGAATTATACGAGCAAATTCTAAAATGAAAATGTCAGGATATCTGTCTGAGAACTGAATCTCAAGAGAAATGGGTCATGCAACAAGACAACGGCCCCAAGAACACAAGTCGTTTTTCCAAAGAATGGTTAAAGAAGAACAAAGTGAATGTACTGGAATGGCCAAGTCAAAGTCTGGACCTTAATCCAATTGAAATGTTGTAGAAGGACCTGAAGCAAACAGTTCATAGGAAGAAACCCAGCACAGAGTTGAAGTGGTTCTGAGGAATGGGCTAGAATTCCTACAAGCAGTTGTGCATGACTGATCAAAAGTTACAAGAAAAAATGTCTAGCTCCATTTATTGTTGCAAAAGTGGGTCAGACCAATTACTGAAAGCAAAGATTTGCATGCTTTGACACATGTAACACTGGATCATTTATCTCAATAAGTAAATGACAAAGTATATATTTTTTGTCTCATTTTTTAAATGGATTCTCTGTCAACTTAGAGTGTCAAGGATCTGCAAGAAATGGGACCCAAATGCAGAATGAGCAGTCAAGGGTATTTTATTAACAAAACATAGACTGGAACAGCTGGGGGAATCTGCAGTGAAACGGATCGAACAGATGGGCAGGGCAGACAATACGGGCAGGAGGGATGACCACAGAGAGAGTCCAAAATGACCACGGGCTTGAGCACAGAGGAGGCAGCTCCAGAGGAAGGGCCAGGCAGACACAGGAAACCCGTAGCTTCAAGAGAAACTCAAATGTCACCAGTCTAGTCGCCAGGTAGAGACTCACGAGACTTGACACGTGAGAGAGTTGAGCTGCTTCCAGGCAGTGGGGTTCAGTGGCCAGGAAATCTGAGTGGGGGCAAGACAGGACAATACACAAAACAAGACTAGACTCAAAATGACACACAGACAATAGAAAACAAAGAGTGAACAAAAGGCAAAATAACCAAAACTATCCAAAGAAATCAACCAGTTTAAAACAAAAAAGCCAGGATCCAAAAAGGAACTGCACTCTCAAACTGAGTAAATGAAACCCTAAACCAAAAAGAGAAAAACAAAAACTAGATTAGGATGTGCACAATCAAAAAACAAGAACTAGATAAAACTAAAAAAGCCCAAAAAGGAACCAAGGATATAGACTAACTAGACAAGAGATCAAAAACAACTTGAGCAAGATCAAAAGGATAAATTCTGGCCCAAGAAGCAGGTAAACACCAAAAACGAACCAGCAGAGACACAAGGAAAGAGGACCCGATATATAGAGCAGTACACATGAGGATCAGGTGAAAACGATCAAGCAGACAAGGGCTAAACAAGGGGGCATGACCAGGGGTAACAAGGGGGTGGGACAAGGGGAGCACGTGGCAGACACGAACAAAGACAGAACCATGTGCTTAGACACAAAACAAACAAAGAAACATGGAACAGAGACAAGATGGACAGGACTGTCAGGGCAGGATCCTGACATAGAGGGCTTGCATGAAAATCTGATGATCTTTTGGGTCATATTTATGCAGGAATAAAGAAAATTCTGAAGGGTTCACAAACTTTCAAGCAGCACTAAATATAAAAAACACAATTCCTCATTATAACACTCATTCCTGTAAACAACTTTAAAGTGGAAACAATACTTTCACAATTACACAAGAATGAAATATTATATAATATCAATCCAATAAACCATGGGAAAAAAGAACTTTACCTTTTACTTTTCACTACCTGCACAATCCCACATGGACTCAAGAAGAACAAAGTCTGAGTTTATGTAAATCATTTTCCCTAGTACAACATTCCAAGTCAATAGCGATATTGTGCTACATACTTACAAAGCACGTCTTTCCCATTAGTGGCAACAAAGGGAGAGGCACCTGTGAATAAGGAATTCCCATATGCAAAACGTGAGAGTTCAAATGAGTTTTCCTCAATAGAAAACTTACGTCTGACGTCATGACTAAGGTCAATGCTCACACAACTTTCTCCTTACAAACCCCTCAAATTATTTGGTGAGGAGCAAGATTCGGGGTTGGAGGGCTCTTCAATCAAAAAAGGGCCTCTTTATAGAAAAAGTGAATGGAGAGGAAACTTCAGCACCATGAGAACAAGCATCGACAATAGGATGCAAAAAGGAGTCAAGACAATACTGTTTATTCCGATTATTCTTCTTGAGACCGAGAAGGTCTTAATGCACTAATTGGACTACATAAAGATTGAGTATTGTCATTGTATAAATTGTGTTCCATTTATTTCTTTAGACATGTCTGAAGTTGTAGTCCTCTTCTAATCTCGAGTAGAGGCATGTGCGTCATAGCGAGGGTGTAACGGATGGTGGCACATGAAGAGACCTTTGCAACTCAGAATTCCTTCCTGTTAAGAGCATCAGAATTAAAGGGCTTCATTACAGGAAGAGTTGTGAACATTTCAACTGAACGTTCATGTCCATTATTGTTCATACATGTCACGTATTTCAATGTTTTGGTTTGTAAGGTGTTGTCCAGAGGTGGTCCTGATCTTCTCGTGAAAGAACATCACTTTTTTCCCAATAATTCTACATTCTATTTTTAAACCATGAATGCAGCATGTTCCAGTGGTGTGTTGTCTATTGTGTGTCACTGCCTGTTGTGTTCCACTCGTCTGCTTTGGTACCCTCATCTTAATTAGAAGCATTTGCGTCAGAGCAATGAGGTATGGGATTGCAAACAAAAAGAAAGAAACAAACACTGCAAATAGTCTTTCCCTTCAGAACTTATGAATTTCAAAATGAAAGACATATTAGTTAGTCACAGCTGCAATTGCAGGATTTAAACAAAAACGTAACTTAGTAAATGCAGTGATGGAAAATTCCAAATGAGAGAAGACTGTTACTTCTGAAAAGTTGAATGTGCATCAAGAAAAAAAAATCATTATTTGTTAAGATGTTATGTGATCTGTTGCACAGAACTTACTGTATGATAACAACCAATGTATTTTCCTATGAACAATGATAACAACCGATGTATTTTTCCATGAGTCCACTAATTAGTACAGTCCTTTAGAGAAAAACCATGTGAACTACTGCTAAATGGGTTAGTTTTTGCTTGAGGTGACGATTTCCAAATAAGCAGATATAACCAACCTCTGACCAACAAAAAGCAGAAGACAAAGTGAGTATTTTAGGAGTCAAGGAGTTAGTGGAAACATTTGTTATTTAAATGTTCAGATGTGTTCCTACAGATGTAACACACAGAGTAAAACAAAACAAAACTGGAACAGAAATGGGCTGCAAGTGACTAAAAAAAACAAAAGGGACGTGGGGGAAAAGATTCAAAAGAAAATGAATATTCTATAAAAAAAATTGACTAACCACATCTACATTCGTGGCCAAAAGTTTTAAGAAATACATAAATATTAGTTTTCAAAAAGTTTGCTGCTAAACTGCTTTTAGATCTTTGTTTCAGTTGTTTCTGTGATGTACTGAAATATAATTACAAGCACTTCATACGTTTCAAAGGCTTTTATCGACAGTTACATGACATTTATGCAAAGAGTCAGTATTTACAGTGTTGGCCCTTCTTTTTCAGGACCTCTGCAATTTGACTGGGCATGCTCTCAATCAACTTCTGGGCCAAATCCTGACTGATAGCAACCCATTCTTTCATAATCACTTCTTAGAGTTTGTCAGAATTAGTGGGTTTTTGTTTGTCCACCCGCCTCTTGAGGATTGACCACAAGTTCTCAATGGGATTAAGATCTGGGGAGTTTCCAGGCCATGGACCCAAAATTTCAACATTCTGGTCCCGAGTCACTTAGTTATCACTTTTGCCTTATGGCACAGTGCTCCATCGTGCTGGAAAATGCATTGTTCTTCACCAAACTGTTGTTGGATTGTTGGAAGAAGTTGCTGTTGGAGGGTGTTTTGGAACTATTCTTTATTCATGGCTGTGTTTTTGGGCAGAATTGTGAGTGAGCCCACTCCCTTGGATGAGAAGCAACCCCACACATGAATGGTGTCAGGATGCTTTACTGTTGGCATGACACAGGACTGATGGTAGCGCTCACCTTTTCTTCTCCGGACAAGCCTTTTTCCAGATGCCCCAAACAATCGTAAAGGGGCTTCATCGAAGAATATGACTTTGCCCCAGTCCTCAGCAGTCCATTCACTATACTTTCTGCAGAAGATCAATCCGTCCCGGATGTTTTTTTGGAGAGAAGTGGCTTCTTTGCTGCCCTTCCTGACACCAGGCCATCTTCCAGAAGTCTTGGCCTCACTGTGCGTGCAGATGCGCTCACACCTGCCTGCTGCCATTCCTGAGCAAGCTCTGCACTGGTGGCATTCCGATCCCGCAGATCCTGGCGCTTGCTGGACTTTCTTGGACGCCCTGAACCTTTCCTTACAAGAATTGAACCTCTTTCCTTGAAGTTCTTGATGATCCTATAAATTGTTGATTTAGGTGCAATCTTAGTAGCCACAATATCCTTGCCTGTGAAGCCATTTTTTGCAACGCAATGATGGCTGCACGCGTTTCTTTGCAGGTCACTATGGTTAACAATGGAAGAACAATGATTTCAAGCATCACCCTCCTTTTAACATGTCAAGTCTGCCATTCTAACCCAATCAGCCTGACATAATGATCTCCAGCCTTGTGCTCGTCAACATTCTCACCTGAGTTAACAAGACGATTACTGAAATGATCTCAGCAGGTCCTTTAATGACAGCAATGAAATGCAGTGGAAAGGTTTTTTGGGGATTAAGTTAATTTTCATGGCAAAGAAGGACTATGAAATTCATCTGATCACTTTTCATAACATTCTGGAGTATATGCAAATTGCTATTATAAAAACTTAAGCAGCAACTTTTCCAATTTCCAATATTTATGTAATTCTCAAAACTTTTGGCTACGACTGTATATACTCACATAGTCCACACACATACTCAAGACACTCAACAGCTTACAATAGAGCCATTATTAAAGCACTGGATCTCCCAATATATTTATTTTCAGATCATTTGTTAGTGGAATTAAAACAAAACACAGGCTCAGAGACTGGGCCTAATTTCCAGTGGAATAGGAACCAGTCTGCAAGTCTGGATCACAGAGCCCCTTGAAAAACAGCATTCTGTTATTAGTGGTTTGCTTGCGCTTACTCGCTCCTCTGGAGTTGAGGATGGAAGAATAGAGCAGGGAGAAGGGAAGGAGAGAGATCCAAAGAAGGGAAGGAGAGAGCCAAAGAGAAGCCATCTCTGCTGTGGAAAGGGAAGTGGATACACCTGAGGTTAAGGGTTTTACCCTGGAATAACCGATTTATTGCCCAAAGGTATTTGGTGGTAGTAGTGATTCCATCGATCTTGTGACATCAGCCTAAAGAACGTGGAAACTTCAAGTATTTCTCCACAGTACACTAACAATGTGTGACCATAATATGTGGTGATGGATGGCCAAAAATGACTAAGAAGTGGACAAACACAAAGAGTCCAAAAAGAAAAAGTAAAACCCCTGAACAGATGAGAAATATAAATGATGGGAGGAAAAGGCGCTCTGTTCTTCATCAGTCAGCAAAGAGCAACAGATCCATTCTTCTCCAGCTTTTAGTCAGAATGTCTCCTAACGTCACTTCACCACAAATCCACTGGAGCAGAAACCCACAAAAAAGGAAAAAGAGCGACGGCACCCTCCTGTATTTAAAAGGAGAAACCACTACTAAAGCTGCAAATAGGCCACAATGAGTCCCAACATGTAAGCAGAGCAGTCACATCTGTTTGCGAGGAGAAGTCACAGGTCAGAACCAGGAGCCAGCGTCTGTGTCAGCAATCAAGCATAAGAGAGCGTTACAGATTGATTCTTAGGAGTTAACAGAAAGCTTGTGCAAGGTGACATTAGAGCTTGATTTATCGTTCACTTGGTTTACTTTTGAGGAACAACTCCATAGCTTTGCTCTAATCAGCACGTGCCGGGTTACAGCCAAAACACACACACACACACACACACACACGAATGCGCGCCAAGGCGGCAAATCTTACAGGACTAAAAGACATGCAAGAAAACAAACTTTAATAGGAGGAATGTGAGGCATTGGCAAGTGCCATTTTGTTCAAAGGTTACTGGAGTCTGAATTTTGGTTTAGCTCTACACCAACATTCCACTTCTGCGGGAGATATTACAGAGCAGCAGACACATCTGGAATGACCTCTGCTGCCGCCTACTGGATGCAAATGGAACTACTAAATTGAGAGCCTTGGCTGCTGGGGGTAAAAAAAGATGAGTTGATATCAAATAAAGAGTGTTCTGCTTGTTTACATGCCAAGAAGTGAGAGTAAAAAATGTTTACATTTTCTGAAGAATAGAAAGTGATGGAAACTCCTTGACACATTGCTATGCTGTTGTTACAGTCTTTTAGGCAGGTTACTTATTGCTCAAAGTAAAAACAATCTCAAAGTCACTATAATATGCTTATACCTAAAATAGAATTTAGTTAAAGATTCAAATAAATATTGTTCTTTTGAACTTTTTTATTCAAAGAAACCTGAAATCTCAAATGTCAGAAATAACTAGAAATGTTACTTGAGCACCAAATGATGGATTATGTGGCAATCAAGACTGGAGTTATATATTAATCTATATTAAAATAGAAATTATTTTAAGTTGTAAAAATGTTTTTACTATTTTTCATCAAATAAATGCAGCCTTGGTCAGCATAAGAATTTTTATTTTATTTTTTTCAAAAACAAAAAAAAATTCTTACCAACTTTTTACTAACCTCAAACCTTTGAACTGGAAAATCAACCTAATTTCATATTTGGGAATGATAAGAAATTTATAAGCACTACTAAACTAATAGCTGCCTAATAGGTGTCAATCAACATGCAGACTGAAACTGGAAGTTTTCAACTAAAGCAGATAATTGAATTCCCACCGAGTTTCCACCAAAACACACATCCCTTTTCTCTTTTGTTAGAAGATAAACCTGGGAATACAAAATCAGGCTCCAATGGAGAATGTTTAATTCAAAATGTATGTTCCCAAAAGTGAGTCGCTGAAGACCACCTCCAGCTGTGCCCTGAATAAAGGATTATCTCAGAGACTCAAGCAGTAGCTGAAGCCCAAGTCAGACATGGATCATATCAGCGTGAGCAGAATTTGGGTCAAATGGAAGTCCATGAGGAGATATGATGACGAACACTGCGGTGGGAGGAAGAGCAGTTAACCACATAAACCACATTTAAACCCGAACAGCCGTGCATGGTTAGGAGTATGATGTTGACAAGTATGGGTGCGCATTTGCCTGTGTGGTTGCGCACGCTGCAAATAACGTGGTTCAAGAGTTTGAACACCGTTCAGTGGAATTAGCTGTTCTACGCCAGAGGCAACTGGAAGGGTAGAACGGGCACCTAAGAAAAATAGATAACCAAAATCACATGGACAACTGCGTTTCATTATCTGTTTGGCAATCTCATCCACTTTACATCCAACCAATATCACACTCTGGGATTAATCCTTACAGATTATGTGAAAGTTTAAAATGCCACAAGAATTTATTTGCGCATCTGCACAGCTCTCTGTGGGGCTGTGTTGCGGTCAATAGAAAATGTATAAAAATAAAAAAATACTCCATCTAGTGCAATCTACCCTTCACCCCATTACATGATTCCCTTCTTTCTACTTCCTTAATCCCTTCAATAAATCCCAATACAGATGAGCCACTACACCAGGAGGTCTCAAACTCCAGTCTCTTAAGAGGCCAATGTGGTGGGCAGGTTGAAACATTGCAATAAATACAAGAGTTTTTACTATCTAAACCTGAACTTCATTCACTAAAGTTTAAAAGCCTGGGGTCAGTAAGATTTTATTCAGCATGGGTGCATTAAACTGATGAGAAGTGACAGTAACAGTGACAGTACTGCTACAAAATATGTATTTTCCCATAGTGAGACGTGTTTCTTGAGCACCAAATCGGCATATCAAAATAATTCCTGGAGCCTGCTGAAAATTCAGCTTTGCTGGAATTAAATCAAATGACTAAACGTATTTAAAACATATCAAAATAGAAAACATTTATTTTAGGGTCAATCACTGTGTGGTATTCACTAGACCGAAGATATACTGTAGGAGTAAATTAGCCAACAACAGGGTGAATTGAGAAACGCTACTTTTGATGAATACGAGCATGCGATCCCGCTTGTCGTCTTCAAAAAGAGTACAACTTCTTTTATATTCCTGTTTTAGGCCTGTAATAAGGCATGTTGAAATAATATAAATTCAGCTACCATCCAGATTGGACCAGGGTGCAGGCTAATGAGGAGAGAGGAAAAAGGGACAAAGTGGAACGAAAGGCTGGCCCGGGGCGATTGGAAGCAGACCAGCAACAGAACAAACGAGTATCTCTCATTACAACTCATGGTGTCCACATGCATTTGCTCATGAACGCGAATGCATTAAAACATCTACCTCAGTCCTGCCTACCTGGATGAATACACCTATTGTTTTATTCTCCAACTTGCCCTCTTCTTCAACATCATCAGAGACAAAATTTACTTTCCAGAAACCGGTCTTGGGGAAGCTACTCTGAAACTCTAGCTTTCCAAGCTACACACCACTCATAATTTAAAGTGATTAAAGTACAGTGAAGCTTCTACTGAGGGGGAAAAAAAAGTAAGTTACAAAACTAGTGTCAAAAAGCAGCAAACTACATAGGGATAACATCTGTTTTTAAATATAAAACTACATGGTTATATAATTACCTGTTTCACTGAAGCAGTATATATATATGTCACAACAATAATGAGGATTCAAACTTGAACAGGAGACTTAATTCAACAGAACAAAATAGAGTACAACTTATAGTATTTAGCTGGAAACGTAGGCAGAATTCAACTAAAAAATTTTTGTTAATTTACTATTCTGCACAGGGACTCACATGGGAGAATCATTTCATTTAAACAAACTGTCTGAACATACAGGAGAATGGGTTGAATTTGCAATGCTTCATATAAGACAGAAGACCGTTTAGGAGAGCTTCTCAGTTTGCTTGTCTGAAAAGCTGCATGCACAATAAAATGTGAAATAAAAACCAGCCATGTAGTTTTTCATTGCGTTACACCTGGAAAAGCTACGCTGTTTGGGGGGAATAAAGAAGCCCCAACTTCAACTACTGACAAATGTAATTTATAAGCATCACTACTTTTGTGTTCTTGGAAATACTGGGGTGTAACCAAGTAACTAACTTACTCCCCAGTGTTTCATAATTAGATTTAGCAACTGATCCATACTGAGAGGAACTGGTAGCGATTAGAAGAGCAGAGATCGTGCTGAAGAAGATGTGACCGTGGCGACTGTCTGTGCAAAATTAGCATTGATAATGCTCAAGTGTTGCCAAGGTGTTTCTGAGTGGTTTTAACAAAGTGCCTATAGCAGTGCTTCTGTACTATCAATATTCAAAAGCTTCATGACTTTTGTTTCTATTTTTACTTACAATTTCTACCTGACAAAATAGAAATTAGTTAAAAATTTAAATGTATAAAAATGCCCATGGAATAAAAACATTTTCTTAGTTTATATCACTTTTCTAGGTCTAGAAATCAAGAAATCAATTTTTATAGGTTTTTCTAGACAGTTAGAATCCTGGATCTTCAATGAAAAAGTTAATTAAAATATCTTGATTTTTACGTGGTTTCGCTTATTTTATTGCTTGTTTTGTCTTATTTTAAATCATTTTTAAGTTATTTCAAGGAACCTGTTGGAAACGGCTGAGGCCCACTTCTCTAATATTTTGGTACTAAGATATGCCCTACAGTGTAACCCTGAGTTTTTGCCCATTTTAACCACCTGCAAAAAAAAATGCTATTGCTTAAAAAAAATTTAGTTCACCTCCTCTCAGTAAGCTACAAGATTTCAAGTATGAGTCATGTCTGTAAGACAAACAGCACAGGATGAGTTACAATTTAAATACTTATAGATACGGAAATGCCCCTAACTTGTGCAATAGTGACACCTGCCTTGGAAACCACCACCAATGGAGCGTTCACACAATAACATCTATCATGATTAGTTTTATTCCTCTGTGAAAACGGACTAGGAAGAAAGTAAAGAAAGATATGTTAAAGAGAGTGGGAAAGGTGAGGCCAGACTTTTTATGATGCTTGGGAGATCTTGATGTCTATTTGGCGTTTCATATTCTAATGCAGTCCTCACCCCATCTTGGTCTAATAACTGTTAAAGAAAGCAGAGAACTTTTCTGCATTCCAATGAACAATCCACTCAATTTCTCTTATATGTGCTCCCTGGGTCTTCTCCGTGTCTCCGTGCACTGTCCTTGAAGTAGTGTCCATACACTGTTCCACGATTCCTCTGGCATGAACTAAATCGACCTGAAACGATGTTTGATTCAGAACAGATTGGTAGCTTTTTTTCCTCCAGACTAGATGATTAGATGGTCAGAAATAAGATGAAAGGAAAAATGGGGGAAACCGATGAACTCCTGAAGAACAAGGACAGAGTCCTCAAGTTGAAACCCAGCTGATCCAGATGTGAGCATACGAGGCAGCTGTCAAAGAATAGTTCTGATACACCTCAAGGCATTACTCCAACATGAGCACTCACTCTTTCTAATACAAACAAGCACACACACACCTGTTTCATGGCAGTCTCTCCGATTTTATCCGAATGTTTGCGGATGCTCTCCAGGAAGTCTTTGAGGTCAGACATGGAGACGTCTCTGATGATTGTGCGCAGGCGTGAGATATTCTCTGCCATGATGGCGCTGAAACGATACGATCCCGCTTGAGGCAAACAACTCTCCTCCAGCTGTTCCAGGGTTCGTAGTGCTGGGTAGTATCTGGGGTAGAACACAGCAGGCTTAGAAATGATTGAATATATCTGCTACTTCAAAAACCTTCCCACTATTAATTTCACAATTTTTTTTCAGTCATTTATAGATCATTTTAACTTTGTGACACTAAAAATCCACAAGAAACCAAGTAAATTACATTACAATAATCCAATACACATACTATACATGACCAATAAATATAAGACTGCACTGGAGGGCAAATGACAGTCATGTAAACTGACCCAAAACTCTCTCCAGGCCATCATTATTGTGGAGTCTTGCACATGCACTACATGTTTTTAACCTTTGGTTAAAGACTTAGATCTCAGCATGATAACAATTTAAGCTAATCAAGATGATCTCAGAGATGAGCTATTCTCATCTCACACATGCACACACACACTCAATACAGCATCACAGTCACACAACATTACACAGCAGACCCGACACTGGGGAGAGAGTCTCTCTTGGCCGACCCAGCCGCTACCTCCAGGCTACTGGCAAAACCAAGCACACGAGAGAGACAGAGAAACACGGAGCGCAGAGATAAATAAAAACCAAAATGGATGGAAAAGTTGCAGGCCAATGCTGATGCTCAGGTCACACGGAGGACACAAGACAGTAAAATTAATGCAGTGGCACTTTCAAACACAACTTTGGTACACTAGCTTCTACAGAAATTTTTACAATTTTGATTTACGAGGGACCCCTTTTTTAAAACATAAAACAAACAATATATTATTTTTATGTATTAAAACACCTACTTCTATTTTCTAAGAAAAATGCTAAATTTGAATTAATTTAGCATCGAGTTCATTAAAAATTTATGTATTGTAGCCATTTCATTTTATCTGGAAAAGAGAGTGAATAGTGAGTGAAGTGACATTCAGCCAAGTATGGTGACCCATACTCAGAATTTGTGCTCTGCATTTAACCCATCCGAAATGCACACACACAGAGCAGTGAACACACACACACACTGTGAGCACAGACCCGGAGCAGTGGGCAGCCATTTATGTTGCGGCGCCCGGGGAGCATTTTGTAATACAGATACAGATTCTGTATTACATGTATCTTTTTTGACCCACTACTAAAGTGATTTAAATTTATTCTTACAGTTAACTTTAAACATTCCTATTACATAGTGTAAAATGTTTTTTTCTCTCTCACACATTCACAGATGACTTGTATATGAATACTTGTATATGAGAGCTGAGTGCTCATGAGGATGTAGGTTAAAATCCTGTATCATCTCCACCCAGTTCCCCATTTCACTCCCTCCACCCTCCTGTCAGATGTCTACTGTCCTTAAAAAAAACAAAAAAAAAAAAACATATATAAGAAAGTGAAAATGACGTGACATTCAGCCAAGTATGGTGACCCATACTCAGAATTCGTGCTCTGCATTTAACCCATCCAAAGTGCACACACACAGCAGTGAACACACACACACACACACACACCATGAACACATACATAGCAGTGGGCAGTTATTTTTTATGCTGCAGCACCTGGGGGGCAGATGGGGGTTCGGTGCCACCTCAGTCTAGTATTGAAGGTGGAGAGAGTGCTGTACATTCACTCCCCAAACCTAAGATTCCTGCCGGCCCGAGACTCAAACTCACAACCTTTGGATTACACCCTTCCCCAAGGGTGCCTGTAAATGATAAGATTTGGGACAGTTCAATGTTTGCAGCTGCTACAGATAAGACTACAGCCTCTGACTCCACAGCTGCCACGCTGCTTTAGACTGATCAGTCACTTCAGACTGGATGAGATACTCCAGTGGTCCAGTGATCTACGGTCTGTTTAAATCATCAACACCTCGCTCTCTCTTTCCCAGCTGGGAATGTCCTGCTCTCAAAAATACTTTAAGTAAAAGGTGTTAAAATATTTGGGCCCTGTTCTGCACTTGTGTGTTCAAGTTCAACCTAGATAAGTTTATCTCTAGTGCCACCTAGTGCTCATCTGCAGCATACACAAAAAAGGCAATTGCACAGATGTCATACCGTTTGGCCTTCATCTGCTCCTGCAGTTTGCTGTACATCTCCAGCACTGCAAGAAACAAAAATACATGTGGAATTATGGAAAAACACTCAAGAGCACAGCATGAGACAGTTCAAAAGTCAGTAGGATGTTTTAAAGTCTCTTTTGCTCACCAAGGCTTTACATTGGATCATTTTTTAATATTTATTAATTTGTTCTTGTGATGGCAAAGCTGAATTTTCAGCAGCCATTAATCCAGTCTTAGTGTCACATGATCCTTCAGAAATCATTCTAATATGTTGCTTTGGTGTTTAACAAACATTTCTTCTTAAAGGGGTCATATGATGCCATTTAAATTTGTCCTTTCTCTTTGAGTGTTACAAGCTCTTGGTGCATGAAGATCTGTAAAGTTGCAAAGACTAAAGTCTCAATTCCAAAGAGATATTCTTTATGACAGTTAAGAGTCAACCACTCCTACCTAAAACGGCTCGTTCTAACACACCCCCACATCTACTTCACGATGTGGGAAGATTTGCACAATGCCGCCCAAATGTTCATGCAAAGAAAGGCAGCGTAACTTTTATTCTCGCTGTAGTACTGTTGTTGCCGTGCCACCATGTCATGGAGATGCTGTGCGTTTCGTTTTGAAAGTGAAACTACTTTGTTTGGCCTTCCAAAAGCCATCCGCTTCGTCATGCCTAGAGCTGATCCGTGCTGGTCGCTGAGGAAATACATCAGCTTCACGCAGTGGATCGCCGGATTGGCTTTCAACATGGACGAAGAGTAGACTAGAATGCCGGTTGTTCTGACTCAGTCTGTAAGTACGTTTTTTTTATATATTCAAAGAATTTAACACTGATGATTCAAACTCGAGTTTTAAGCAGTGTAGAGTAGAGCTTGTTGTTTGTTGTTTCTCCGATCATTAATGCAGACATGGATTTATGTTTATTTATATATCGATTCGGATGGGACTAACATCTCCGTGTTCACTACATCTGGGTGTTGCAGAGACCAGGTGCTCTGTATGCGTGCATTGGATATGGTCACGCAGATAGTACTACGTTTGAAGTTAATTTACTTTTCTGCTTAGAAAGTACATCGAAAGATAAAATTGCAAGAAAAAACTAATACAAAATACTCACAAAAAATATTCAAAACATATTCAATAACTGATCCAAATAATAATATGAGATATACATATGCACACGTATACATCCATCCACACATACATCCATTCATATGCTCACATACAAAAAAATTGAAAGTTATGAAACATACAAGTGCAATTACAAAAAGGAACCTAAACATCCACATTATATTCACTGAACAATCAAATAATAATGCCAACCAGTTTTTTCACCCTGGTTGGTGGAAAAAGATCAGGAAGAGGATGTCATTCTGAGCCATCCCTTGTATTATTTTGATGGTGTCTTGCTCTGTCCGACCTTGTAAATCAGGTAAATGTATTGATATGTTAGTAAATCTCTCAGTAATTCGTTGTGCTCTTTTTTTGCACTTGAATTGATTACAATAAGTATAACCATAGTTTTACTCTAAATACAATAGTTAAGCTTTGTTTAGTATAGCAAAACCATGGTTAATTTGTAGTTGCCTTAGTTCAACTATTAAAACCAGTTTTTTTTATATTATTTGTAGTAAAACCACATGTAAAAAGAACATTTAATTAAAACGTTATGTAATTGATTGCAGAAATAAAGGTGACTAATCTTACCTGACTGATATTACAGTAGCTAATCTTAAAAGCTTACACGATCTGGCTTTTCGATTTAATTTTTTTTTTTATGACGCACAGTAATAGGAGTCATTCACACCAGCCAAAACACAAGGAAATGTGTTGTGAATAAAACACTGTTGTCAATCACAGACGTTCGCATTCAAACAGGCTTTGATTTCTCAGAGGATCACGGAGTTTGGCAAAAAACAGCAATTGATCTGGAATAATTACAGAGGTTGTGTGAGGGAAAACTCAGGCTGGATTAAAATCGCAAAGTATGATTTTTGTACCTGGTAAGCAGTGTGTGAGTTTGTCAATGGTGGTGGCGATATTCCTCTGCTGCAGACGGCACTGTCTCAGCTCATCCATTGATGTCAGGAGCTACAGGAGAGGAATCCACCAATTTTAATGTTTTTGATATGTTCAAATATTTGCTTTTAAATGTTACAAGTTCTGAATCAAAGGCTGAATTTAGCAAACAGGACACACACCTCCTTGCCATCATTTTGGAGCTTCTGATTGGTCTCAGTCACCTGACACTGAGGAAGACAAAATGAACAATTATCCAGGATTGATCAAAACAGAAATAATAGAAGTCAAAACTTTTTTTTGTTTGATATCGATGCTTCTTTTTTTCTTCTCTCTGGTTTTATAGGCTTTTCTCAAACCCTCATTTCCTCTTTCTGCACCTTGAGTTTCTGGGCTTCTCCGCGCACTTTGAGCAGCTCAGTGATGGAGTCCACAAAGCCCTGGAAGTGATGGTTGCACATCTTCTCAATTTCACGGTCATGATTGCGGATCCGCCCCTCCAGTTTATCCATGAAGAGTCCATGTTCCTGTCCATCATAAACAGACCTTCCAGGAAAAAAAGGAGAACATAAAAGAACAATGTCAAAATTACTATATATAAAAATAAAAAAAAATACATGTAGTCTACATTACATGTATGCTACACACAGCATAATATACTATTACTGATTGTTTACACACATAAACGGACAACGGAAAAGATTAGCAACAGATATATGAAGAACCTTGTTGCTTCTTTAATTGTTTTGAAATTATCTAATATAAGTGACTTTATAAATGAGATGAAAGAGTGAGTGAATGCAAATTAAGTCTTCTGTCATTCACACTTGCTGTTTACCACTAGATGGCAGTAGAAGATATTAAATAACCACTCCTCAAGAAGCTCAGAACTTTAAATGAATTCAAGAATTCATATATTTTCCTTTTCAGACCAAACACAGCAAAATACATTCAGAATATGTCAAAATATTACCCCAGCTTTTGGTGCATAGCAACCAGTTTCCAGAACAAGTGACAACAGAACAAAGCAGTTTTACAGACATTTTACTACATCCAGTGAGCAAACCAATGGTGAAAATGGACTTAAAAAAAAATAATAATAAATAAATAAATGCAGGTTTGAGGTGAATCAGGACTTTTGAGGGGGAGTCCGTCCCTCTAAGAGATATTAAAGAGATATTAAAACCTCTTGATAGAGGTTGTCATATGAAAACTAACCATGATTAACATACGGTGTCATAGGAGGAAGAGGACTGTCAAGGAAGCATGTTATGTCACATTCAGTAAAATACAGACTAATTCAGGACACAAACACACCAGCACATGGCTTCACAGCTTTCCTGTGGCTTAGGAAATGTCCTCCTTCCATTAGCACAGTCTTGATGACACTGATGGCTTCCTCCACAAACATACACACAGTAAACATACATCCAATCTAGGGCTGCAAGCACTTCCCAACTTGAATTTCGCGTTTTTATCAAGAGGAAGATGCTGGAAAGAAATAGGAGTCCTCTACGGGGGGTGGGGGGTGCACAGGAATAGACAAATGAGCAGACATGCTCAAATTAGTCATGAAATGCCTAAAATAGTCTATACTGACCAAAACAACTATTAAAAGTTGGCATAAAACAGAAACTACGTTCTCAAATGAGGAAACAAAAAAATCTCTGGCATGACTATTTTTCCCATCGTTTGAATTCTTGGATTGTTGTCAATTGCTAATTGAACAACATTATCAATGGCAAAAAACACAAAAATTAATAAATAATGCCGGTTAATAAACATTTTTATAAAAGATAACAACTAAACATTTGGGAAGTAAGGGTCATCTTCAATAATCTGTGTTGCACAAGTCCCCAAGAAATCATAAAGAGCCCAGCTGCAGCGGTCCAGCTGTGTGAGATCTGGCTCAAGAACATTTCTCAGGCCAGTTATTTAAAAAAAATAATAATAAGCATGAGGCATCATTGTCCAGACTCTTCCTTAAAGATAATCAAATTTAAAAAGTCAAAACAGTTTCTTTGCATTAAGAATATCTCCCTATTGACGGTATTAATGTAATGATTTTACCCGTTTCACAGCACGGGTAAACCGTAAAACAACCTTACAACTACTATTGGGAAACAGGGTGACATTCCAAAAAAAACTGAAATATGATACCCTCCTTGAGGAAAAACTGGAGCCTGTTATTTTCCCAACACTGGTAGAGAAATAATGGACACATGACAGAGAGAGAGAGAGAGAGAGAGACGTTTCCACTTGAACATGTCACACACATTCTTTAACATTTAAAAAATGTCACTTTTTTAATTGCATATGAGAACATTCAAACATGCCTGTCACCAAACTGAAAGAAAAGCTATCATGTCCAGAAATGTGTCGTACCAAACCAAATCAATGGATCATTACTCTGCAATTACTGTGCTTTTCTGCTCTAAAACGAACATCAAGAGTGTCATAAAATGACCATCTGTGTCTCCATTCCTACAAAAACAGAGCTGAAAAACTCAGCTTTGCCACCACAGGCATAACATTAATTATAAATAAAAACAGCTATTTACATTTTGTATGATATTATCCAATATTACCGTTAGATTATATACTGGATCTATCTGAACAAATGCAGCGTAATTCATTCGGTCTAGAAATGCAAACATTGTTCTGAGCTGTGTGTGTGTCTTATTCACAACATTTCCTATATCCTGTTGGCTGACTGAAATCTAGAGAGAGCTCAATGGCAGCTGGGAAACAGAATGGATCGGAAATAGAGCAGAGGATCTATTTCACTGACTGCGGGTGTCGCTGTTGGACAGTGTTTTCTCTACTTCCTGTTGGCCTTCTGTAGCTAATCGTAGCTCCGTGTAGCTGTTTTTATTTTTTTTATTTTTTCCTCTAGAATCTTTATCTTACTATCACTCTCTGTTTTTTAAAGTGATACTTAATTCACACCATATTTCTGATATTATCGATCAATCTTATCAGATTAATTTTGATCTTTCACTTTTATTTTATATCCGTGAGTGCAGTACACCTGCAAAGCGTTAGCACTCGTTAGCTTGTCATTAGCGTTTTCATTCGAACCTATCGCTGTTTTCTTTTCTCCTCTCCTCTCTCTTGCTCCAGTTTTTCACAAGTTCATCAAACAACCGCAGTAAGAATATTTCATCAAGCACGGTGAGTAATGGCTTCTCCTGCTATTGTTATTTTCACCTCTTGCCACATGTACAGTTTATCTATCTCTGTTGCAGATGAGGGATTCACATGTGATAAATGCAGGGAAATAGTTAGGCTGACAGAGAAGATTTCAGAATTAGAGACACGCATCAAAACTTTAATTGAGGTCAGTAAGAATGTTACATTAAACATTAAACAGGTTCTCCCCACTCAGTGATGCACCCACTGAGAAACCTGATGAAAGTGCTCTAGTTATTGGTGATTCTATCGTACGGAACGTGAATATAGAGACACCAGCCACCATAGTCAAATGTTTACCGGGAGCCAGAGCGCCTGACATCTTGGCAAATTTAAAAGTGCTGGCTAATGCTAAACGTAAATACAGTAAGATTGTTATTCATGCCGGCGCTAATGATGTTCGACTTCGCCAGTCGGAGATCACTAAAAATAACATTAAAGAGGTGTGTGAACTTGCAAACACGATGTCAGACACTGTAATATGCTCTGGTCCCCTCCCTGCTTACCGTGGTGATGAGATGCATAGCAGATTGTCATCAATCAATGGCTGGATGTCTAAGTGGTGCCCACAGAATAACATAGGTTTCATAGACAACTGGACAAGCTTTTGGGGCAGACCTGACCTGCTTAAAAGAGATGGTCTTCATCCCTCCTGGGGTGGCGCCACTCTTCTCTCTAGAAATATGGCAAATAGTCTTCGTGTTTATACTTGACTAACTGGGGCCCAGGTCAGGAAGCAGACAGACTGGCTAAACCGACCGTCTGCTAGCCGCCTCCCATCACAGAGGTCAGCTAATTCTCAGCACATAGAGACTCTTTCACCTAGATATCACACTATAGAGACTGTGTCTGTTCCCCGAACTAGAAAATACAAAAAACGTCCAAACCAAGATTAACAATTTAATTGAGGTTCAACAAATAAAAAACAGATGCAATATGGATAAACAAATGATAAAGCTTGGCTTATTGAATATCAGATCCCTTTCTACGAAAACACTTTTTGTAAATAATATGATCACTGATCATAACATGGATGTGCTCTGTTTGACAGAAACCTGGCTAAAACCTGAGTATAACTCGTTTAAAGTAATGGTGATTCATATAACATTATCCAGAGAAACAAATGTTAATGATAAATCCCCTGTTATGTTTGTACTGGCTACTGTATACAGGCCACCAGGGCACCATACAGACTTTATTAAAGAATTTGGTGATTTTACATCCGAGTTAGTTCTGGCTGCAGATAATGTTTTAATAGTTGGTGATTTTAATATCCATGTTGATAATGAAAAAGATGCATTGGGATCAGCATTTATAGACATTCTGAACTCTATTGGGGTAAGACAACACGTTTCAGGACCTACTCATTGTCGAAATCATAGTCTAGATTTAATACTGTCACATGGAATTGATGTTGATAGTGTTGAAATTATGCAGCCAAGTGATGATATCTCAGATCATTATTTAGTTTTGTGCAAACTTCATATAGCCAAAATTGTAAATTCTCCTTTTTGTTACAAGTATGGAAGAACCATCACTTCTACCACAAAAGACTGCTTTTTAAGTTATCTTCCTGATGTATCCAAATTCCTTAGCATATCCAAAACCTCAGAAAAACTTGATGATGTAACAAACTATGGACTCTCTCTTTTCTAGCACTTTAAATACAGTTGCTCCTCTACACTTAAGGAAGGTCAAGGAAAACAGTTTGACACCATGGTATAATGAGCATACTCGCACCCTAAAGAGAGCAGCTCGAAAAATGGAGCACAGCTAGAGGAAAACAAAACTAGAGGTATTTCGTATTGCTTGGCAGGAAAGTAACCTATCCTACAGAAAAGCATTAAAAACTGCTAGATCCGATTACTTTTCTTCTCTTTTAGAAGAAAACAAACATAACCCCAGGTATTTATTCAATACAGTGGCTAAATTAACGAAAAATAAAGCCTCAACAAGTGTTGACATTTCCCAACACCACAGCAGTAATGACTTTATGAACTACTTTACTTCTAAAATCGATACTATTAGAGATAAAATTGCAACCATTCAGCTGTCAGCTACAGTATCGCATCAGACAGTGCACTATAGACCCCCTGAGGAACAGTTCCACTCATTCTCTACTATAGGAGAGGAAGAATTGTATAAATCATCTAAACCAACAACATGTATGTTAGACCCTATACCATCTAAGCTCCTAAAAGAGGTGCTTCCAGAAGTCATAGATCCTCTTCTGACTATTATTAATTCCTCATTGTCATTAGGATATGTCTCCAAAACCTTCAAACTGGCTGTTATAAAGCCTCTCATCAAAAAACCACAACTTGACCCCAAAGAACTAGTTAATTATATACCAATCTCGAATCTCCCTTTTTTTGTCCAAGATACTAGAAAAGGTGGTATCCTCACAATTATATTCCTTCTTAAAGAAAAATGGTATATGTGAGGATTTCCAGTCAGGATTTAGACTGTATCATAGTACTGAGACTGCTCTCCTTAGAGTTACAAATGATCTGCTCTTTTCATCTGATTGTGCGTGTATTTCTCTATTAGTTTTATTGGATCTTAATGCTGCGTTTGACACAATTGACCACAACATTCTTTTGCATTGACTTGAACACTTTGTTGGCATAAATGGAAGTGCATTAGCATGGTTTAAATCGTACTTATATGACCGCCATTAGTTCGTAGCAGTGAATGAAGATGTATCATATCGATCACAAGTGCAGTATGGAGTACCTCAAGGCTCAGTACTAGGGCCGGTACTCTTCACGCTTTATATGTTACCCTTGGGAGATATCATCAGGAAACATGGTGTTAGCTTTCACTGTTATGCTGATGATACTCAGCTCTATATTTCTTCACGGCCCGGTGAAACACACCAATTTGAAAAAACTAATGGAATGCATAGTCGATATAAAAAAACTGGATGACGAGTAATTTCTTACTACTTAATTCTGAAAAAACAGAGGTGTTAATTATAGGACCTAAAAACTCTGCTTGTAATAACCTAGAACACTGTCTAAGACTTGATGGTTGCTCTGTCAATTCTTTGTCATCAGTTAGGAACCTAGGTGTGCTATTTGATCGCAATCTTTCCTTAGAAAGCCACGTTTCTAGCATTTGTAAAACTGCATTTTTCCATTTCAAAAATATATCTAAATTACGGCCTATGCTCTCAATGTCAAATGCAGAAATGTTAATCCATGCATTTATGACCTCAAGGTTAGATTATTGTAATGCTTTATTGGGTGCAATTACAGCTAGTCCAAAATGCAGCAGCAAGAGTTCTTACTAGAACCAGGAAGTATGACCATAATTGCCCGGTCCTGTCAACACTGCACTGGCTCCCTATCAAACATCGTAATGACTTTAAATTATTGCTTATTACTTATAAAGCCCTGAATGGTTTAGCACCTCGGTATTTGAATGAGCTCCTTTTACATTATAATCCTCTACATTCGCTACGTTCTCAAAACTCAGGCAATTTGATAATACCTAGAATATCAAAATCAACTGCGGGCGGCAGATCCTTTTCCTATTTGGAGACTAAACTCTGGAATAACCTACCTAACATTGTTCGGGAGGCAGACACACTCTTGCAGTTTAAATCTAGATTAAAGACCCATCTCTTTAACCTGGCTTACACATAACATACTAATATGCTTTTAATATCCAAATCCATTAAAGGATTTTTAGGCTGCATTAATTAGGTAAACCGGAACCGGGAACACTTCACATAACACCCTATGTGCTTGCTACATCATTAGAAGAATGGCATCTACGCTAATATTTGTCTGTTTCTCTCTTATTCCAAGGTCACCGTAGCCACCAGATCCAGTCTGTATCCAGATCATAGTGTCACTGCAGTCCCCCGGATGCAGTACGTATCCAGACCAGATGGTGGATCAGCACCTAGCAAGGACCTCTACTGCCCTGAAAGACAGCGGAGACCAGGACGACTAGAGCCTCAGATACAGATCCCCTGTAAAGACCTAGTCTCAGAGGACCACCAGGACAAGACCACAGGAAAACAGATGATTCTTCTGCACAATCTGACTTTGCTGCAGCCTGGAATTGAACTACTGGTTTCGTCTGGTCAGAGGAGAACTGGCCCCCCAACTGAGCCTGGTTTCTCCCAAGGTTTTTTCTCCATTCTGCCATCGATGGAGTTTCGATTCCTTGCCGCTGTCACCTCTGGCTTGCTTAGTTGGGGTCACTTCATCTACAGCGATATCGTTGACCTAATTGCAAATAAATGCACAGACACTATTTAACTGAACAGAGATGACATCACTGAATTCAATGATGAACTGCCTTTATCACTTTGCATTATTGACACACTGTTTTCCTAATGAATGTTGTTCAGTTGCTTTGACGCAATCTATTTTGTTTAAAGCGCTATATAAATAAAGGTGACTTGACTAAACTTAGAAGCCCCACAAACACACATCAGCACGTCATACTGACAAAAGCATTGCACTTTTCTGTCTATGATGTAATAGCACACCCGATCTGTACTTTTATCTCTTCAAACTTACTGTACCAGGTACAGTGGGGCTCGAAAGTTTGGGCACCCCTTGCAGAATCTTTGAAAATGTGAGAAAAAGTAAGAGAGATGTTTCCTTCTGGAGCATCTGTGGATGTTTGAACCTTTTTTAATAATGGTGTTTGAGTGCCTCAATTGTCCTCGGTGTGAAAATATGTATCTCAAAATCATAGTCACTGCTGGAAAGGGTTCAAATATGCAAAGATGCTGGAAAACTGAAGAATCTGCAGGACCTTAAAGATTTTTCTTAAGAACAGTTCTCAGTTTATCTGTTCAAAACAAACAAGGGACTCATGCACAACCATCACAAAACAGAAAGACAGTCGTGGATCATCCAGGTAACAGCACACAGTATTAAGAACCAAGGGCTCCCAAACTTTTGAATGGGGTTATTTTAAGAATTTCAGCAATTTTTTTGTCTTGTGGACTAAATGTAAACATATTTTATGTACAATATCTTACTCAGGACAGTACTAAATAAAAAATAACATGCATTTAGTATAATCTCTTTTTTTTCACATTTTCTGCAAGGAGTGCCCCACTGTAGTTCAACAGAGGTAAATATTTACAAATAAACTACTGCCTACTCTTCGCTGTATGAATTAAATATAAATTAAAGCTAATACAGATGGCTGCACCTGAAGTCGAAGAGTAGTGATCTTTTCACCAAAAAAAGCCCCATCACAATAACATTGTGCTTTTACTTACAATTACTAAAGGAATTAATAACTAACTAATTGTAGTAATCTTATTAGGATAAATAAACCTGAAATAACTGTTACAATAGTTTTTGATATGGTACCAAATCAGGTACTGAACCGTGGAATTTTACTGGTATCGGTACCAGTCACTGAAACTTTGGTACTGTGACTACATTAACCACAATAGAAATTATAATCCAAAAAGGGCAAAAAATGCAGATAATAAAAAAATATAGCCATATACTATAAATAGGAACAAATGCTGAATTGATTTTGAAATCATATCAATTTGGCAGAACATTCTGTGAGCTAAGCCCCCTGACTACATCTGCAACAACTTATCAATAGAATTGATAGTCATTGGTAAAACTATAGGTATAAAGGAAGTCAATGTGCAGTTATTGTGTAAATTGTGGATATACTGCAGCACAATATTGCTTTTTACAATATATTTGCTTTAGAGATAAGCTGCATTTCATGAGGTTTCTGCATGCTGAGGCATCACAGGCAGTGAAAGCAAACACTGTCCTGAACAAAGTTTGGCCCCCAGGTTCTGCTTTATTGACCCTGGATTAGATCCTTCTCTGATGGCGAGGGCTGAACTCCATCTGGAGGTTCTGAGGTAACGTTAGAAGCTCTAAGAGAGGAAATAATCTTACGCAGTACGCTGGCTAAACACTGAAATCTGATCACGGTCTAATACAGGGAAAAGTTCATAACTCTCAGCACACAGTCTCATCTCTGAGTACTCAAATAACCTTTATAAATATATAATCAAGTTAATCAACAAAGCACCTAATAATAAAATTCCGGCATGACCATTTCTATTATACTAACACTGTTGAGTTGTTCAAATAGGAGGGCAATGATCGTGTTCACGTGATTATTAGCTGTAAGAAAACAGCAAGGCACAAAATCCTCAACTTCTTTTCTGAATCACTAGAATCAGCACAAAACAAGTTGATGGTGCTACTCAGCCAAGACAAATGCTATTGCAGTGTGATCATAGCAAATGGTAATTTTGTTGAGTTGTCACCAAGATAATAAGATTGATTGATCTCGAACTGTCACCAAGATAGCTGGTTCTGGCTGACAGATGAGGTTCTGTGCATTGGCAAAAATGACTTTCGACAGTAAGAGCATCAGTAAGAATGTGTTCAATCAGTAATGATCTGCATAACATTAGAATTCTGCATAAGAGAATGCTTTCATAAATATCTACTGACCCCAAAATTGTGACTGGTAGTGTATGAAACTATATTGCTAAATACTCTTTGGTTCTAGCAACAGCACAGATAAGACAGAACACAGACACATTGGAAACATACTAAAACAGAGGCATGTACCAGGAACGGCATGGCACAGAAAAACCTGAGGTCTTGTGGGAGGTGGCAGGGTCAGAGTAAAAAAAAAAAAAAAAGAAGACCGAGGTAGCAGAAGTCACCCTAAAAACTGTAAATTCCTCTGAGGGCCTAAATGCAGAAATAGTGAGGGCAGAGACAGGCCATGGTGTAACAGCTGGAGAGTAAGAAACAAATAAACCTTCATACTAAAACAGACTGATACATGTAGCAGTGCAATGCCAGAAGTAAAGAACTGAGCAACACAGAATGTTGCCCAACTTCTAATTCAAACAATACAGATTTTCCAAGTACTTCTTGCAGCAGAGCACAAAATTTCAATCTTAAAAAAAAAAATTAGAGCTCAGTACTATTTAAAGGGTTCTTGAACTGAGAAATCAAAAATCCCTTGATGTTTTGACACATAAGAGGTCATTGTACGTTAAGCCCGATATTGTAATTTATTCCCGATATTCCCCTCCCGAGAGTTGGAAAAAAAAATCTGCAAAGATTCTCCTTATGCCTGTGCTGCAACCAGATTTCATAACAGGTTAGGATTTCAATGGAGATGCACCGATTGCAATTTTCTTGGCCGATTCCAATTTTAAATTTTTTTAGTTAGTGTGATCTGCCGATACCGATTTTTGTCGATTCTGATTTTTTTTTTCTAACTGTTATAATTAACAGCATATACAAACAAAAATCTATTTTTATTCAAAGCAAAGTTTTCAGGTTAAGTAAATTTTTAATTCAGGTAAAAAATACTACAGATATTCAAGCAATGAAATGTTAATTTGTATTATATTTAATTTCTGTAGTCTTCATTGTAAAAATTAAATACAAATTAATGCTTACCCTTAAAGTTATAAAACATATTCTGTCATGAGCAGAAAGTGGTTTTCATTGTCTTTTGTTCTAACAGCAGAAGCGATATTGTACTGCGGTCCTTTTAAAGGTCCCCTGAAGCGCCTTGAAACAAGTAGCGTTATTCTATGTGGTGACGAAATTTCAACTGAAACAGGAAGAGAGGGCGGGACATAGAGCACCATTTTGATTATGTCTGTAGGGATGGGATGGTATGAAAATTTTATATCACGATTATAGTGACTAAAATTATCACGATTATCAATATTATCACGGTTTTGTTGAAACGAGATGAAAGTGTTCAAAAATAGTTGATGCTCACACTGAAACATTTCAGCAAGTTTTATATTTAATAATCAACAAACAACTAATAAAACAAGCAACTCTATGCACTTAATTTAAAGAAAGATTAAATTCTGTGGCATTTCCTTCCTTACAATGAAAAGTGTAGAAGCATAGAAAAGTCACTGACTTTCGCCATTCCTTCTCGAAAAAAAACATTGTGCGCTGCGCTTGCGTCAGACTGTTGCTGGCTGGACATGATTTAATAGCGAGTTATTAAAACCGCGATAATCAAACACTGTTTTAATGATAATTCATTTTTAAACGATATTACTAACCTTCAGCACATTTTAGCACGGTTATCGATAAAACCGGTTATCGTCCCATCCCTAGTCTGCTCGCGCCAGAGAAGTTGAGCACTGTAAAGCCATATTTGACAGGCAGTCTAATAGATTACCCCCAGCCACAGTCTAATAGATTACCACATGAAACCAGATCTCATTTGCACCAATAGAAAGCATATTTACACTGTCTGAATCGTTCCCTATCATCTACACGGTGCACTACAAGACATTCACTGTACAGGAAATACTACAGTGAACGATATGATATCAGCCAGAGCTTCAGTGACTATAGTAGGGGTGGCGAATGTCGGTCCTGAAGAGCCGCAGCCCTGCATAATTTTGCTTCAACCCTTTCAAAAATTTGTTGAGCCGTTTTGCCAGAAGAGATGAACGGCAAGCTTTAAATACTTATATCTTCCAAATGCGAAATTTGTCACTGTTTTTGTGAACATTGCCTTATAGATAACCTTAAGACTTTCATATTGATGCTAACACCCAAAAACTTTAATTTTGATTTCATGGGGACTTTAAGAGTATAATCACGGACACAATATGCTGTTACACAACACACATTCTCTCTCTCAACTATTTTAATGTTCCAAAACTGACTGTGTTTAACTGGATACTTGCCAAGACGGGAATTGACATAATTGTGTATGTATTTGAACATTTTAGTACAGTTTGCCACTCATTTTGGTATTTGTGGTTCAACTTTTTTTCAACAGTTCAACTTTTTCACGGTTCGGTTTGTTTCACGGTTTTAGAGTCACGGTTTCGGTACAGTTCGGTATGTGCTATGTTTTCTAATAAAAAAAGACGAATATTCCATCCAACTACAAGCAACAGCACAAATAAATACAATAGAGTAAAGATACAAACAATAAACCGGAAAATTCAGGGTTTTTTTGGCAGGTCTAGCATAAGTTTTTAGGTACAGAAATTGAATAGAGTAATCAAATGTAAAACAGCATTGCATATTGGAGTGTATAAATTAAAGATTATTATTTATTAAAGTTAAAAGCTTTTTAAATCAAGAGCGGTGAGTGAGTGAGTGAGTCTTTGTTGTTGCTCATATCCCAGAATACGGGATTCGCGTTGAACAAAAGTGAATGATTTGTCCAGGGTTGTGTTTTTTTTTTTTTTTTTTTTGTCGTTTTGTTTTTCTCATCGCTGTTGTTGTAATGTCTGGGAAGCCAGAATGCGCATCTATTAACAGAAACATATATTAGCTGAACCCTGTTTGTTTTAGGCCTACATGTTATTTATAGCAAACCATATTACAGATGCTTTGTCAGATTTAAGTTGAACCACGGTCCCAGCGCGTGCCGAACCGTGTGTGGTGAACCGAACGGTTCGTTTTTTTTTTTTTTCAGCGAACCATTCCACCCCTACAATCCACCACACCTAAAGTATTTAAACAAAGCGTGCCCATAAGGGAACAGGAGATAAAATAGCCGATTACTTCTAAATTCTGATGTTTTTTAACAGTATACAAAATAATTAAAAAGGCAGTTCATGACCGCTTTAAACCAATACAAAGGCACATTTCAAGTAACAAGAATGAAAGATCACAAAGATTTAAATTAAAGGTGCACCAAGAAACTTGTGTTTAAAAATGTGGCAAATATATATATGTATAAAATGTTTTACACTTAAATGAAATAAAGTCCCCAGTCATATCAACTGCATGGAAAGGGATGTATTATCGGGACCTCTTCATGTGCTCACATGACAAGTTAATATTAGCAGCAGTCACAGATATGCCTTTGAATAAGATATTTCTAAGGGAAAAAAAACTTTCACCATAATGCTCCATCCATGCCAACAGGAGCGGCAGGATGGACCAAGCAAAACAAACAAAATATTACTTGGTGCAAGTAAAGTCAAATCAACTAAAAGAACAAGAGGCGTTTTCTTTAAAAGCAATTAAGGAAGCAATTAAGAGCTAAGCAAAGTCCTAATCTAGTAAACCACCAAGTCCACTGTGGAGAGAAAAGGAAAAAATAATTTTGAACACTTCCCTGGTAATACCAAACAGACAAGTTAAAGCAGCCAATAGCCCGCTGAAGATCCTTCAACCAAAATCATCTCAGCATTTTACAGCGGGGCCTGTAAGTAATCTTGTGTGAGCTTTTGCAGTGACTCAGCTGGGTTTAGACCTGGTTGCACCTTTGTGGTAAATTGGTCTCTGCTTCTCTGCTGAGGTTTGTGGCTGCAAAAAACATTACACACATGAAACCATAACCCAAAACTCTGCTCTGTTTAGCTGTACCTGATTGTTGCTGCGGTCACTAAAACTGAACTGAATAAAGCAATACATTTAGAATTCTATTAAGAAATGTGTCTTCCTAGGCTGCTTACTGATCAGGGGCCAATTGCAAAAAATGTCTAAAGCTGAGAAAACTGTTATAATAAAAAGAATACCGGGGGGGGGACATAACCAAAACTATGTATTGTTAAAAAGGGTTTTTATAACTAAAGGGGTTTCTTGCAACTAGCTGCAGACTCCTGTTCCAGTCTTGGCACCCTGAATCCATGATCCATAAGTGATTTCCGTCATCATCAAGGGTATTGTTTGCAGGTTAAATGTGTGTGTGATTGCAGCTCTGTTGTAAAGGTCATAAGTTGCTGGTCTGAAGATTCCCCACTGTGTCAGCAGGTAAATGGAATGAAATGAAGATAAAAGATAATTGATTGGTGACTTGTGGAATGAATTCCCATTCCCAACTGTGCTCATCGTGTGTGCGCTCTATGATGCTTCCAGACAGATTAAAATTATAACTTTAGTTGCCACATCACTATTAATATTACTTACATCTAGGGTTCTGAGTTTTTTCTAAAACTCAAGCCAGAATATAATGCAGACATAGACCTAAAATAGCCTAAACAACCTAATAATGTATAAAATATGAAAATGTAGCTCATCACATTGTTTTATAACCAAACATTTTACAGAATATTTTTTTCAATTTTTTTAATGCAAGCCATGGAAGTCCTATGAAACTTTGATATAGTTCTCCGCCTCTGTTCTTTAAATAAGCAGTCCTTGAGAAATGTTCCTACAAAGTAATTAGCTGTGAAGTGTTTGTTCGAAATTCCTCAGGTGGATGCAGGAAAGAGTGCAAAATATTTACAACATTCTTCTTGCCATAATTGGAACGAAGAACCGTGTTTCCAAAGCTTCAGTCCTCTCTTCCTTTTTGAAGTGGTTAATCACCCTACAGGGGTCAAGACAACAACTGCCCACACAAAGTCCAGGTAATCAAGGACACTGAAGATAGACAGAACTTTAAAACATAAACAAGAGAAATTGGATGAGAGAGAGAGTTTGTCACAGCTGAGAAGGTATATGCAGAACAAACAGTCAAGTGTCCAGCATGCAAGCCACTGTGGTCCAACATGTGACAAGAAACTGATCCCTGGTTCTCCGAGATGCACACATACACACACTGAATAAACTCACGGCTGAGAGTCAAGAAAGACTACATTTTATTCTTTCAGATGTTCTTACATTTGAGATCTAAGGGCCACATACTCATTGCAGTTTAATATGGTTGTCACTCCTCTTCTAAGTGCTTAATGTTATATACAGGTCCTTCTCAAAAAATTTGCATATTGTGATAAAGTTCATTATTTTCCATAATGTAATGATAAAAATTAAACTTTATTTTAGATTCATTGCACACCAACTGAAATATTTCAGGTCTTTTATTGTTTTAATACTGATGATTTTGGCATACAGCTCATGAAAACCCAAAATTCCTATCTCAAAAAATTAGCATATCATGAAAAGGTTCTCTAAACAAGCTATTAACCTAATCATCTGAATCAACTAATTAACTCTAAACACCTGCAAAAGATTCCTGAGGCTTTTAAAAACTCCCAGCCTGGTTCATTACTTAAGACCGCAATCATGGGTAAGACTGCTGACCAGAAGGCCATCATTGACACCCTCAAGCAAGAGGGTAAGACACAGAAAGAAATTTCTGAACAAACAGGCTGTTCCCAGAGTGCTGTATCAAGGCACCTCAGTGGGAAGTCTGTGGGAAGGAAAAAGTGTGGCAAAAAACGCTGCACAACGAGAAGAGGTGACCGGACCCTGAGGAAGACTGTGGAGAAGGACCGATTCCAGACCTTGGGGGACCTGCGGAAGCAGTGGACTGAGTCTGGAATAGAAACATCCAGAGCCACCGTGCACAGGCGTGAGCAGGAAATGGTCTACAGGTGCCGCATTCCCCAGGTCAAGCCACTTTTGAACCAGAAACAGCGGCAGAAGCGCCTGACCTGGGCTACAGAGAAGCAGCACTGGACTTTTAAACAAATTTTGCATGTCATTCGGAAATCAAGGTGCCAGAGTCTGGAGGAAGACTGGGGAGAAGGAAATGCCAAAATACCTAAAGTCCAGTGTCAAGTACCCACAGTCAGTGATGGTCTGGGGTGCCATGTCAGCTGCTGGTGTTGGTCCACTGTGTTTTATCAAGGGCAGGGTCAATGCAGCTAGTTATCAGGAGATTTTGGAGCACTTCATGCTTCCATCTGCTGAAAAGCTTTATGGAGATGAAGATTTCGTTTTTCAGCACGACCTGGCACCTGCTCACAGTGCCAAAACCACTGGTAAATGGTTTACTGACCATGGTATTACTGTGCTCAATTGGCCTGCCAACTCTCCTGACCTGAACCCCATAGAGAATCTGTGGGATATTGTGAAGAGAAAGTTGAGAGACGCAAGACCCAACACTCTGGATGAGCTTAAGGCCGCTATCGAAGCATCCTGGGCCTCCATAACACCTCAGCAGTGTCACAGGATGATTGCCTCCATGCCACGCCACATTGAAGCAGTCATTTCTGTAAAAGGATTCCCGACCAAGTATTGAGTGCATAACTGAACATAATTATTTGAAGGTTAACTTTTTTGTATTAAAAACACTTTTCTTTTATTGGTCAGATGAAATATGCTAATTATTTGAGACAGGCATTTTGGGTTTCCATGAGCTGTATGCCAAAATCATCATTATTAAAACAATAAAAGACCTGAAATATTTCAGTTGGTGTGCAATGAATCTAAAAATATATGAAAGGTTAATTTTTATCATTACATTATGGAAAATAATGAACTTTATAACAATATGCTAATTTTTTAGAAGGACCTGTACTTCTGAGAACAGAGTCACATTACTGAAATATGAACATTCAGTAACAACTATACACAAACGTGTACAAAAAGGATAAATCAGACACTGCACAGCAACAGATTGGATTAAAAAAACTAAAGTTGCTAAAAATTAGCTACATAGTAACTAAATTGGTTGTCCATTTCACCAGGTATATAAACAAACATACTTGGGGCAGTAGTAGTTTTTATGATTTCACTCAAAATTCTGATAATATGAAGACATATATAAAAGGCCAGGCTCTGTAACTGCAGAAGATTTATCTTTATAACTAAATAGTTGTTCACTTTTAACCAGGCAGACTGAAATGGGTTTAAGTATGCAGGACTCTCCCTAAACTTCTGTGCCATCTTAAAGTAGAGGTATAATCAACCGATCATTTCTTCTGTATTCTGATAACAGTTAAACAGGTTACTGAAAAAATAAAAAAATAATGCAGGTTGGGACTTGGTTCTATCCATCAGTTGTTGACTGGATGAAGGCAGATCTGAATGTGAGCTAGCAGTCGATTGAAAGGGGTGGGTTTAGCATACGTCAGCAGCAACAAGTCTGACATTTCACCAGAACATCAAATTACGACATTTTGATTAAAATTTATGATAAAAAAAAAATGCATGAATAAAACAGTTCACAATTTGATTAAAAATGCGCCTTTAGAAAACGGATATGGTGAATTTCCATTTCATGATACATTTTAATACTTCCAGATACCTTGGAAAGAATGAGTGGACCAGGGAATGGCAGACTTCTTTCTTCTGCTTGCATTATGCTACACGTCTTAACCATAGGAATGTAAATCACAAGTCCTGACGTGTGTGAACATTATGAAACAGCCACTCACTTCTTCTACAGAGTGATAAAAATGACTACAGAATGCATAAAGCAATTTCTAATACTAGCCATAACCAGTCCATTTATATGAGATGAACAAAATAATCAAATAATTATAGACAGAGTTGAGCGGGAGTTGAGGCAGCACAGTCTGGAGAAACTGACTCACAAAGGCAGACCAGCCCAGGCTTTCTCAGAGTTCTCTCTCTCTCTCTCTCTCTCTCTCTCATACACACACACACATATACACACACACAATTCAGACCTAAAGTCCCAAAAGTCTTGTTAGATGTGTCTTCACATGAGGCCAAATATAGTTCTCAAACATTTAAGAGTCTCCTTTAAATACTGTTATTTAAAAAATGGCAACAACAAAAAGTTCAAACAGACATCTCAATTAAGGCGATAAGAAAAAAGACAGGGGAAAGCCAACCACTTAAAAAAACTAAATGCTGATATCAATGAGCTTGTTTTCAGTTTATTGAGCCTTGTCTGGCAATGTGTTGTACTAGTGTTGTCAAAAGACCCGGTACTTCGGTACCAAGTCGGTATTAAAAAAATGTAAATGTGACGGTACCAGGTTTCTTTAAGTACCGGTCGTACCGAGGTCCCGTTCAAATCCGGTTCAGCGCTATGATTTGAAAATGAAACTTATATTTTAATATGGACAGTCATAGAATTTGTCAAAGTTAGCATACATTAATCAAATCTCCATATGGACCAGTATCTGTAAATGTTAAGCCGCAAATGTTGCTTGAAATATGAACCGTGTTATGCGCGTCTCTGTGTGAATTAATGAATGGCAGAGACGTGCGAGTTCTCTCTCCATCAAGCGATCTTTTCAGTTTATCACATATGTAAAAGAGAGAGAGAGCGAGAGTCTTACCACGCTGAATCGACACGCTATATGTAAACTATTCTTTATTGTCTTTTCCTGTAATGGAGTTCATTTAGAATTATTCATATTCATTTTTGAACAAGCAGAAGACATACCGGTTTCTCCGGTAGTGGGCGGAGCTAATGCGCAAATGGCAATTTCATTGGCTGGCGCTGATTTAGTACCGTCCCTGTTTTGATTTCAGCAAATCAGTTTGACCGAACGCAGACAACGTGATTAATATTCATGAACCCAGCAGCTCATCAATTCATAGTGCATTGGATATACATTAGTATGATAGTAGAATTAGTAGTAGTATTATCTTTTAATAATAATTAATATGATCTATTACAATTTTTTTACAGAAACCCTCAATGACCAAAAATATCTTAAGCATCACCACCAGTCTTAAGTTCAGTTAAAATGACAAATATGCATTCATTAGGCCTAAGTTAATTTTTACATAAAGGCATTGTGCTAGAAATATTACTATTATTTAGTAAAATGTATGTGATACTGCTACTACTGTTGAAAAAAATTATAAAACTATATTTTTTAATGAAATAAATCACAATATTTCTTACATGTTTTAATTTTAAGAGAAATCCCCTTTATTTACCAGAAATAAAATGTGTTTAAATTTCATAAATTAAAAGACAAATTAAATTTGGGTGAAACTTGTTTACTGTTTTTCATAATTATATAACTTGTAGAAAAACTTTAAACACAATTGTAAATAAGTATAAATAATGGCATTGGTTTTATTTTTAGTGCTAAAAAGTTTTTTTTTTTAATTAGCATATTTTTGTGTTTTGCTTTGGTACCGAAATTGGTACCGAGAACCGTGGATTTTCACTGGTATTGGTACCGAATACTGAAATTTTGGTACCGTGACAACACTATGTTGTACCATCCATTACAAGTCATCTAAAAGCACATCACAATGTGAGAGGCCCTCCACTGTCCTTGTATTAGTACTTCAAAGAAAACACAGAGAGAACACACAGGCAATTAGCTAACAAAAGTGATGTACCTTTGCTTTACTACACAACCTGAACTTACAGAATGATACATGGGAAGTCTCTGCATTACTTGAGGTCCTTCTAATGTGCAGCAATGGTAACAGTGCAGGAGAGATATATGTGCTGTATATGTCAAGTAAAAAAAAAAAAAAGACCTGGGGTAGTTTGAAATGATACATGGGTCATTATGTACATGCTTAACTCATTCTTTATTTATTTATGCTTGTAATTTTTTAGCATAAAGTTCTCTTCAATTATTTAGTCCACTTAAATGCCTCCCCTCTCTTACAAGTGACTACAATCTTGCATTCAGATCTGCCCGCCATCCAACTGATGACCAATGGATAGAACCTTTTTTGGGGGGGGGGGGGGTTTGCTGGGTTGTGTATTTCAAATATGAAAGAAAACATCTTTTGAAACTTTCATTGACTAAACATGCACACATTACCAAGGCTAGGAAGCCAGGCTGTGCTTGCAATGTCAGCTCATTCTGTCAATGAAAGTCCCATTAGAGGGTGTGAGAATATGAAGCCGTTATCAATGCGCCCCACACACCCTGCTAGCACCAAAATTAGCATCACACAGTTTCACTTTCCGAACAACATGTAAAACAAACTAGTCACCAAGAACTGGATTAAATTAGTGATTGTAGTAGTATCCAAACAACAGAGCTGAGATACAGGTCAACTATGTGGAAAGGGCACATTATGCTTTCTAAGTTCTGTGTACTTGCTCAAGATATTGGGAATCTTATGATTGTTAAGCAGCTAATCGTCACAGGTCAAATTCCCTGCAAATCTTCACTGTAAACAGCTTTAGTTGAGTCATGATGTCCTGACACAGATGTTGCTATCATATGGGAAGGTGACTTTAAAAATAACTGAATGACAATAAATAATAAACACGGGCAATGAAAGATAAACTAAAGCTGAACCAACTAACCCCCTTAAAAAAAACAACTGGCTTGTTGTTTTCCTCTCATAACATCCTTTTTAGAATGTCAACCATTTATGACAGACTTTCTGACATTTAACTGAAATCTGTGGTTTGCAAATGTAGCTCAATGTGGTTAAAAAGTTAAAATGTTAATTTGGTGACAGCTGAATTTGGTTTTCATTAAATAATAAATACATAAATAAAATAAATTTTTCTCCCATCACGATCATGTCCAATAAGAAACGAATGTGTCATCGAGCTCTGACGCAGAAATACATTTTAGGAAAAAGCAAAATCCCAAATGTTTTGAGAAGTTAAAAGCCTGGGTTACTTCCTTAAATACAATGGACAGCAACAAAAGAGCACAGTAGTGATCACGTTTCTTTTGGTTTGTTTTCAAATAAAGAGCGTTTTTCATAATCCCAAAACATCCGCCCGCTCTCCGGGAGCAGTGCAGGGGGACAAGTGAGAGGAATACTAACTAAAACTTTCTCTAAACCGCCACCGAGCACCTACATTACCAGAACGACAACTTGAATGGAAGATTTCCTGGCAAGTCTCTTAAGTGAGAAGTTGAGGGAACAAGAAACAGCTTCTCCGGGAACCTTTGAACCAAAATGTCACGTCACAGCCCGAGCCCGGTAGCTTCTGGTACGGTTAATGAAGACTTACCGGAGTGTTGGCCCGATGCAGTTAGTGTCTGTGCTCTCAATCTCACGCAAGATTCGCTCGTGCTCTGCTGCTGTCTCGGCGCTCGCCATCTTCCATAACCACGCGACGCGCTCTTGAGAACCATAGACTGAGAGTGACTGAGCGAGAGAGAGAGAGAGAGAGAGAGAGAGAAAGAGAGAGAGAGAGAGAGATACTGGAGCTTTTACTTCCGGTATTACTGTTGAACGATTTCTTGATTAATTACGGCTAAATAAGTTTTAGAGTGAACAACACAACATTGTATTTAACTGTAATACTTTAATGAATAAAATTGTAGGAGGAGTTTTATTTAAAATTACCTTTTAATTATACAATTTGAACATTTTATACTAGCAAAGTATAAAATGACAAAAAAAGTAAGGCGATTGAATGTAGAAAAAAATGCGTTTATATTAATGATTGAATATGTTATACTACATGAGAATATTTATGTTAATTATTACAACCTCATAAAAATCAACTCAAAACACAAATCTTATATTGCAAGACAGCGACATCTTGTGCTTCATGTACCAAACACATTGTGTTAGAGCAGATGGTATTGCAGGTGGGCCGCCAAATAATAATATTGTTCATATATGTAAAAATGTCTAAGTCATAACATAATAACATCATTTCACATATATAATTAAATAAGAAAAAAAATATTAAACTGTAACTATGCTTCTACTATTCAAGCTCGCTTATTGGTTTAAGAATAAACCGCCAATTTATCTTAGATATTTTTGCTGCATACAGAACAACAGCAGTTGTGCAAACTGCCAAGCGGTGCCAGCCCGAGTTATTTTCTGTTAATTGCTACTTCATTCAATAAAGACAGTTAACAATCTAGCTTCTGAGTACGAAGTTATTAACCCAACAATAGCGGGATCAGTTAATTAGTTAATTTTTTTGCAGTGGGCCGCGCAAACATATGTGTTTGGTTGTGTGAGTTGAAAAAGGTTGGGAACCACTGTGTTAGAGGATATTAAAAGTAAACATCAGAGATGTAAAGAGTGGCTGGAAACCATACTTGAAAAAAGTACAGGTACCTTACAGTGAACATTACTCCACTACAAGTCACCAATTTCAAAACATAATAGTAAAAGTCTTATCTGATTTTTACTGCACTTAAGTATTTATACTAAATATAGGCTCAAAGATGCATTGGTCAAGGAGACATGGGTTGATTTGTGAGAAGATGTTGAAATAAAACTCAACACCTCAATATGGAAAAAATAAAAATACGAAATGTCTCTTCAGCATAAAAGCTAAATAAATTATTGTTGATATATATATATATATATATATATATATATATATATATATATATATATATACTAAAGCGATCATTTTCGAATCCGCCATTTGATAATTAAATCTCTAATATCTAAATATCTCTAAAATCTCGAATTGTTATTAGTCATGACTCGCGCGCTCTCCGCGCCTCCGCCAAACGGTTTGACCAAGTCGGTCAGACTTCGAGTAATCAATGCGAGAGAGAGAGACTACAGAGAGAGAGAGAGAGAGAGAGACTACAGTGGACTGCTGGAGCAGAGAAGCAGAACTACTGTTCAGGGTTTCAGGTCAGTGTCATCTGTAAAGATGTTTTTTTGTCTTTGTTTTTTTTATTTATTTAATCAAGCAGCAGCACGTTGCTCATCAGTCATCACTCAAAATACTATATAAAGGACATCATTATTATCAGTTGTAATGTTACAGTAGTAATTTATCTGAAAAAAATTCCGATTTTTTTATAGGTTTAGGTGGAGCTACGACAGACAACAACACAACCCCTTACGAAAATTTACATTTTAATATTTAACTATAAATCCACTTGGTTACTATTTTTTAAATGTGGTAACCAAAAATGTAAAATTATTTTACAAATGTATTTATTTAAAAATAAATACAAATCCATTTGCAAAAAAACAAAAACAAAACAAGGTTATTTTACTTTTATATAGGCTAATAGAAGCATGGTTAATTTTTGTAAGGGAAAAACATGACTCGTGTACAGTATTAGGATTTTTCTATTAAGATATTGTAGTATTGTAGAGTATTGTATTGTAAAGTATAGTTTTGTTCAATCTTGAGTATTAAAGTCATGAGAGAGATGGATAACAGGGCAAAATAAAGAGACTGAAGAGAAAAAAGGAAGTGAAGGTGCAGTTCAGGAGAGAACATTTAATTATTTTGCATGTCCCCAAATTAAAGATTAAAACCTTTTTTTATGTCAGGTCCATACAAAAAAATAGTTTTGTCCATGAATTTGTTTGTATGAGTTTGAATTTTTCAGAATTTTTTTCCCAGTCCGCCCCTCCTGTAAATTAATGGCAAAGACATGGTTTCATTTTCTACACATAGGCCTACATTTTACATTTACATTTATTCATTTAGCTGACGCTTTTATCCAAAGCGACTTACAATTGCTATATATGTCAGAGGTCGCACGCCTCTGGAGCAACTAGGGGTTAAGAGTCTTGCTCAAGGACACATTGGTGTCACACAGTGGATTCAAACCCGGGTCATTCACACCAAGTGCAACCAAAACCCTACTGAACCTTGCAGTGTTTTCAACCTCTGCCATCTCAATATAGGAGTACACGAGCACATAAACATAATTTCTAGAACTGCTCTGTCACTTCATGTGCATTTTACTTATTTTGAGAAAACTATCATCATATACAAAGAGACAGCAGTTTAAAAAAACACCAATGTTTTAGGAGTTTAGTACACAGAATACGTCACATGCTTATTAGATAACTGTATTGAAGTTGATGCATATGCTTTCATTTATTATTCTTTAATTTTCACAAATTTAGAAAAGTAATCAAAAAGTACTCAAAAGTAATTAGTTACATTACTTTAATAAAGTCATTGAAAAAGTTTTACTATTATACACTACTATCAGTGTTGGGGAGTAACTAGTTACATGTAACGGCGTTACGTAATTTAATTACAAAATAAATGTAACAGTAATCAGTTACAGTTACTAAGAAAAAATGAGTAATTAAATTACAGTTACTTATGAAAATTGTAACGATTACAAAGAGGATTACATTTGAATATTTACACACATCCACATACAGCTTATTTCTTTCCCAAATTGCACTAAAACATATGGGCCATAATATCCGAGACGCGGAAAACACATTCGTAGAATCCAGTCATAAAAATGGAATTCAGCCTATAACGCGGACGCAATATGCCACATTTTGGACGAATAAATCAAAATTAGGTTAGTACACTTGAATCAAAACCCGATATGGACTGATGTCTGTGAACATTAATCCGCAAAAAGACTGAATATGAATCCTGCACATTCTGCGTGTCTGTGGAAATCAGGCGCTGACTGGACATCGGGAGAACCGGGACTATTCCCGGTGGCCTGGCAGACGATTTGGCCTTCTACTTTAATATTGTTATTGTATAATTGCAGGCTGAATATACTAAAGCGATTATTTCCGAATCCGCCATTCGATAATTAAATCTCTAATAAATCATGAATCGGTTAGTCGTGACTGGCAATGGTTGGGCTCGCGCGCTCTCCGCGCCTCCGCCGAACGGTTTGGATCAGACTCCGAGTAATCAATGCGAGAGAGAGAGACCGGAGTGAACTGTGTAAGCGCACAGCTGGAGCAGAGAAGCGACTCTTCTGTTCAGGGTTTCAGGTGCAGGTCAGTTTCATCTGTAAATATGCTAATGTAGTTTTGTCTTTGTTTACTTAGTCAAGCAGAAGCAGCACATTGCTCGCAATCACTCAAAATACTGTATAAACGACGTCATTATTATCTTTTGTAATGTTACAGTAGTAAGTTAGCAGACAAATCATCATATTTTATCATAGGTTTAGGGGGAGCTAGTGCATACAAAAACACAACCCTTAGGAAAATTAATGTAGCCTATGGTATGGCACTAACCGTGGTTTAACTACGGAATTTGTAGTAAAAATAAATACAAGTGGTAATTCATTTGCCAAAAAAACAAAATTGCACTTACAAAACATGGTAAAAGTCAAATAAAAATCTTCAGTATTAAAGTCATGAGAGAGATGGATGGATAATGGAAGTGAAGGTGCAGTTCAGGAGAGAACTCTTAATTACGTTGCAAGTCCCCCAACCTAAGGATTCAAATCTTTTTCATGTCAGGTCCAAAAAAAAAAATAGGGTTGTCCATGTTTCAGAATGGGTTGTGGGTGTATGAGTGTGAGATTTCCCAGCCTATTTTTTTCCCAGTCCGCCCCTCATGGAAATTAATCTCTAGAATAGTCACTTCTTGAGCATTTTTTACTTATTTTGAGAAACTATCATCATATCATATCATATACAAAGAGACAGCGGTGTTTCAGAAAGACACCAATGTTTCAGGAGTTTAGTACACAAAATAGGACACATGCTTATTAGATAACCGTATTTGAGTTGATGTATATGCTTTTATTTTTTTTATTAACTATTTTTCCCCAAACCATTGTTAGATGCAGTTAGATGCCTGTAGTTATGCAAAGATTTGGTTTCAAAAACAGTATCTATAAACTATTTCTTTTGATTTTAAATCTGCTTTGAACTTCAGATCAATCTCAAAGTTAAAGGCTGTACTAAAGTCTGATTGTGTGGTGGATGTGTTCAAATGTGATCATCTTAATTCAGGTGATGAAGGATGGTGAAAGTCTGACAGTATTGAGCACTACTGTAAGGTTAAACCTGCATGGTGTAAAATGGTTGAAGATGATTAACAGTTGCAAATTAACATTCATTAGAAATTTATAAAAGTAATCAAAATGTACTCAAAAGTAATTAGTTACATTACTTTATTAAAGTAATTAAAAAAGTTACACTACTATTACATTTTAAATAGGGTAACTTGTAATCTGTAACCTATTACATTTCCAAAGTAACCTTCCCAACACTGACTACTATTACATTTTAAACAGGGTAACTTGTAATCTGTAACCTATTACATTTCCAAAGTAACCTTCCCAACACTGGCTACAATCACAGAGTATCCAAAAAAGATACTCATGTACAGTAATTAATTACATTTACTCAAATACTTTCTGTTAAACCTCTGGTAGACATGGAAAAAAAAGTTACATCATTATCATAAAAACAAACTTTGTATAATTTTATTTATTTCAATTTCACAATGCGCTATAAGTGTCATTAATTGCTGACCATTGTCCATAGCAACACTCTGTAACTGACCATTCACCCATAAAGCAAAAATAAAAAGAATACAATTATTTCAGCTCATCTGTATTTAATGTATTCATTTATTTGGTCAAATAAATGAGGTTGCGTGAGTTTAAACGAGTTTTCTATTAATTTTATTAAAAACAACAGTAATATCTTTGTTTATTTTTACGTAGTTTTTACTTTCTTTCTAGATGTGTTATTTATGTAATTATTCTTTCGTTCCATTGTTGTGTGTGTGTGTGAGAGAGAGAGAGACAGAGAGAGAGAGAGAGAGAGAGAGAGAGAGAGCTGGTCTGGAGTGAATTGCAGTTGCGCTGCTACTCCGCACAGCACGGGTGCGTCAGGACAGCAGCAGTCCTAACAGAGCCTGTCCAAAACAAACACCCGGAAGACGTGTACGTAGGACGCCGACAGACTCAAGAAATCGGTAGGTAACTCGATATCTGACTCTATGGTTGCAATATTAGCAATTAAATAATGAACGAAGCGATGTTGAAAACACTACAAGGTAGGACTGAAACTTTTAAATGTTAGTAACCCGCGGTCGTCGGAAGATGTAACCACTTTTTAAGGGTTTGGGGTGGCGCTGAGCTTCAAAGTCGTAAAAAGAAGTTTCCCGTTGATCCCCGTTTTTATTTGTGACCGTATGAGATTACAACATTATCGTAAAGTGTAATAATTATAAACTCGACAAACACCTACGTAGTTGAGCATTCGCAGAACTAAATTTAAAAAGCCCGGTATTGGTTACACTGTTATTGTTATGTTTATTGTTGGATAATGCATTTTATTTCTTTGAAATTAGCTCTGAGAAATATGTCTGTGTCAGTTTACACTATATATCGTTACAGTATTATCGCTTCGGGAAAGTCTGAGTTCAGACCATAACACTGTGTTTTCTTCTTTTGTTGTTGTTGTGGTTGTTGTTTCTGCCGGTGTCTCAAGAGTGAAATGCTGCGCAACAGTGTTGCCAGAAGTATTGTACTGTTTGCTTCATCTTCACTAGTAGCTTATATGGTTGATCCTGACTCTGTTCTTAGTTGATGTATTTGAGAATAAGCTATAAATAGAACATACAGCCATGCCTTTAGTACAGTAGTCAGTGTTTCCATTTTCTTAAACAGCAAATGTATAAGTGTGCATAAATGAAAATGTAATTCACCTATTTTTTTTCCTTTACTTGCAGTTTAATCATGGCAAATATGTTCAGTATCTCTGACAATGAATCGGAGATGGAGACAGAGACATCAGAAGACAGTGAGGACCCGGGCCCGAGAAAAAATAACAGTGGATCACTGCAGACAACAAACCAGCATATCACTTTGCCTGAAAATCTGAAAGGTGATTTAGTCTCAAGGGTCTATAGAATAATTACAAGAGCATACGTCATTTCTGTTGTATCCTGAATACACAGCACAGGAGACCACAATTACAAGCATATACAAATTTCACATTTCTCTGTGTTGGCATTGGTTTTAGCTTTTAAAGTCAATAATGAAACTAATTTATTTCACATGAAGAAATACTCTAAATGTATTCTGTATCTATATGTAAGGTATGATCAGATCAGTCAAGTGTCATTCAATATCATGTTTCTGTAGGAGAACAGCTGTGGAGACACATGAATCTTTCGATGGATGATGAGGACCTGCTGGAGACTGGGGCAGCAGATGAAGGCGATTTGGTTGGTGGTGATCTTTTCAGGCGGAGATCTCGCTCGGCTCCTCCTGCTTTTTGGGCAGCTAAGAAATATGGCCGACAGCTAAGGAGAATGAGTGATGAGTTTGACATCCTCCTTGATAAAGGGGTAAGGAAACAATTATTTGGCATAATAGGAACAAAGGAGGGTTTCAACTGTCAATGAAATATTCACTGTAAACTAAAAAATCAGTTTAAGCTACTTACTAAACAATGAAAATTGAAAGTGTTTTTCTTATCTTAAATGACTTACAGATGAAGAAGGTGAAGAGTGAAGGAACGACATGTCAGATGCGGCAATCCCCCAGCTGGTTCGCTTTCCTTTGGAGTCACAAAGAGTCTGATGCTGAGTCGCGCCACACGGAGTGATTAACAGTGAATGAATGATGGAAGAAGAGAGAAAAGAGGATTACTGTACATAACAACTGGTGGAGGAATAAAAGGATGCACTGCTGTGAAGAGAGTGATTTTAAACCCTTTTCATGAACTACACTGAGACCCGTGAATGTTGAAAAGCACGATTGGTTTCTCACTGGCATGTGCTATCCCACAAAGATGACAAAAAATGGAGAATCTCCTTAAACTCTGGGAATATTATGCAGTAAATCTCACGAATATGAAAAGCTGAATATCAGCTTGCTCAAAGCGCAGACTTTCTGTAACTCTGCCACATCAGTTTTCATATTCAGATGAAATAGTTTTTAACAAAAGCACATCGAAAGAAGTTAAAGGTTTTTTACTGTACGTCATCTGTTAAATGAATTTTTAACTACATTTTTAGACCATCAGGTGTACATAATCTGTTTTTACGGTAAAGGGACTTTGGCCATTTTGAAGAGTCATCTTGCTTTATTACCATCTCTGAGTCATAAAAAAACTCTTGGAATTGTCTACAACCAATAAGCAAAAGAGTCCAAAAACCAATAATGTGTCTACATACCCAAGAGAGCAGGAGACATAATCATTACTGGTATTACTTGAAAATTACAGATTGTAAATGCCTTTAATTGTTTTTATTAATTAAAAACAACATTTTATTGTGATGTTACTTGTTGTTGTTTATAACCAATATAGATAAATAAAAAAAAAATAAACCACTTTTAACATAGGCTGTTCTTCTTTCAAAAGCCTAAAATGTAAGTACTATTCCTCATTAAATATAATTTGGTAATATATATGAAACTGCAGTTGTTTTATTGTGCATGAGTCATACTCTACTCCTTTTTTCTATCTGAGGTGCATCATTGTAAACAGTTTGGATATAAAGCTTAAAAAACACTCCTGGCAGTATCCAATAATAAACTTTAAAACTATCAAAATGAAAGACATAATATCAAGCTAACCATGAAATAAAGAGCCATGAATTTTATAAAGCTGAATAACCTTGGAACTTCTGCAAGTGAAAAATTAGCTATAATAAAAAATTGTATCAATGAGTTGTCTTTAAGACACAAAAAGAGGTAATGTCTCTAGAATTGTTTGATTTGGATATTGTCTTTTATAGCGTTATGTGGAAGACATGCTGTATGGGGCGGTAGTCAGTGAGGAGCTGGAGTTTTTTTAAGATCAGCATTATCATTTTGGAGTCGATTTAGTAAACCTTGGGAAGATTTCATTCCTAATCTGATATTTGTTTTGCGGAATGCTGTGCATGCAGTACTTGCAAACCTGGATGGCCTTGGTCTTCACCCCTTCACTACCCAGCATTTCAACATTTTTCCCTGTATGCTTCTCTGAATATAACTTTAAAGGGGTAGTTTACCTAAAAATAAAATTGTAGAGCTGTTATCTTTCTTCTGAAGAAACACAGAAGACGTCAGGACCCAAGCACAAAGAAGGGACCCAAACTGGACCCAAAGACATTTTTTTGTGTTCCACAGAAGAAAAAATTCTTACGTGAGGTAAAGTTATTGATGATCAAAGTTTCATTTTTGACTATCCCTTTAAACATATTAAAGAGTTTTGACGAGTTTTTTTTTTTATACATATTTGTCACTTTAATAAAAACTGAACTGCTGTTAATAAAATGTTGCATTCAGAGTTAGTCAAACTAAAAAGGGATAACTATAATTTATACAAATACCATTACTTTTCTTGACAACACACCATACTTACAGACAAAAGTAAATGGGAACAAGTGTCAAAAATTAAGTTCATGAAGGAGGGTGTAAAACTCTCCGTACCCCTTCCTTAACACACTATGTGGAGTATCGTGAACCAGCCTTTCCATATGCAGGTGGGAGTCCTCTAAATATCACCCTTTCGCTATGACATATGCTTTAAGTAAACTTTGTGAATGAATAAATGAGGCATTAATTTCACTCTTGTTCAACAGTGAAAAATACCAATGCCTGAAACACACTGGTGAGTGTCTCACTTGAAATTATTTTGTGGTTCATTTCTCATTTTCAGAGGTGGGTAGAGTACCCAAAAACTGTACTCAAGTAAAAGTAAAAGTACTTCTAGAAATATTTACTCAAGTAAAAGTAAAAGTACTAGTCTTGAATAGTTACTTGAGTAAGAGTAAAAGAGTATCGGATAAAAAATCTACTCAAGTAGTTAGTTACTAGTTACTTTGGGTCATATATACTGTACTGAGCCTATTTTTATTTAGATATATAGATAAAATGTATGTAATGTATGTGTGCGTGTATAAATGTATATATTTCATCAGCCTTTACTCCAATTTATGTAATTTATTATAAAACCCTGTGAATTTAACATTGAAAGTTAATTTGATATAATTATTGCTACTAATCTTTCATTGTTCAGAAAGAGAGCAAATAACATTTACATTATTAAAGATCATTTTCACTGACAGTCTAGATTTCAATCACTCTCAGAAACTCTCATTAAAATCAATGAAACTGTTAACACTGTGAAATCAATATCTTAATTAAAGATTCGTACACACATCTGCACTTTGTTGTTCCTGCGAGAGAATTCGCCAGAAAGAGGTATTCAGTCAGTGAGTGAGTGAAGGAAGCACCGGCATTTTAGCGATGACTCATCGGAACACCTCTGATTGGCCAATGCTTTAATAAGCTCAAAAGAATCATGTGTGATTGGTTATAATGCGCAGCGCTGTAAACGCATCTATCTCTGGCTAAGCGCCAGCAAGCAATCACAGATCTGAATTTAGCAGCTGATGACATGTATTAGAATTAATAAAATCTTAATCGGCTATTTTTTGTCTTTTGGAAGCTGCATTCAACTTGACTCCCCTCTAAGCCACACACGTACAACAAACTAATGTCACAGTGGTATCGTGTACTGTAATCGAATGTAGCCCAAGTTATTACCTGTTAAACAGTAGACAGCACACGCGGTGTTCATCTAATAAGGATCTCCATCGCTAGCAAATAATAACCTTTGCAGATTTCAATTCAGTGCAGTTCCAGCCACGTTTTCAACGCTCTTTCTGTTCTTAAACGTTACAACTCCGAGTGAACCACTTCAGACGCTCAGCGCGTGCGGCAGGGAACTGAACGACTCATTCAAACTGATTCATGAACCAATTCACTCGTTTGCCAATTGGTTTGATCAAGGCTTTGAACAGAATTGACTCAAAAGAATGAATCATTCGCGAATGGGCATCGCTCATTGCCCAGAGAAAAGTAGACGGCGCGTTTGGAATAAACTGAAGCATTTATAACATTTATTGGATTAAGATAAAGTAACGAGAGGAGCGTCGCCCACAGTAACGAAGTAAAAGTACAGATTTTTCCCCAAAAATTTACTCAAGTAAGAGTATAAAGTACCCATCTTTAAATATACCCCAAAAATTACTCAAGTAAATGTAACGAAGTAAATGTAACTCGTAACTACCCACCTCTGCTCATTTTGACCTGCAAGACTTCCATACCTAATGTTTTGCTTTGGTGCTCGTTCCTGATTCATGTCATTGTAAATGCCCACAGGAGAAACTGTCTGTATCGAAAGGTCCACAGTGTGCTAGTGAGCCAACGAGGACAGTCCAGACCACTGCAATGGATCATCCAGAAGAGGGCACTATGAACCAACACAAGCATAATAAACAAACCAAAGAGTGTTTTCAGTAAGTGTGTTTGTTGGTGTGCTGCGTTTTAATATGCTGCATGAGGTAATAAAAAATCAATGTCAAGTCTTGTCCTTCACATATATGCAAAACTGTCTTTCCCTCAAAGTGTACATAGTTATTTTTATTTTAACACTTCTAGTCTCATATGTCACAATAAGACATAAATGGAAATAAAACAGGCCCAAACTTCATCTCATGACTCATATACAGTAAACAGATGCCAATCATTTAAAAGGCCATTCGGAGTGATGATGCCAAACCAAGCCATACAATTACAAGATGGTGTTTATAAATTCTTTTCATGGGACCTTGCTGTCAGACAAACACTAGGAGACATTTGTGGGATTTTCCACTTTGTTTTTAGTGATGGTTAATAAGCTGATATAAGATTGCTGACCTGAGTGATGAGGTGTTGTGGCAGTTATAGACAGCAGAGCACAGGAGCCTGAGCATGGGGCGCCATCTCAATGAAACTGTCACCCAATCAGCAGGCAGGACATAATAATTTAACTGTTAAAATAACATCCCATCTCATCCAATTCCTCCGCTTAGAAAGAGATGCACAAATCAATAAACCAGCGGAGAACAGAACTTGACATGTACTTTTAATTCTGTCATGTCCTCATTTTGTTTGTGGTGGGCGATTAGAAAATTAAGATGTTGGTTCATTCTGGCGAGGACTCCAGTAATTCGGTGGAGTTAACACAACTCACCTACTGCAGCATCGAAAATAGATGTCTTTTCACAGGGAATTTGTGTGTATGTGTGCAAGCCCTCAGGCTCATACGCTTGCAGACTTGCTTAAGACAGGTCTTTTGTTTTTATGTTAAATGTCCTGGAAAAGGGAACAGGAATTAGATATGTCAAAAAAAGAGAACAAATAAATCTTTCTCTTTCAGGAGAGTGCAGAAGCGATGGTTTGTGGCAGTGAGGTTGGTGTATGAACCTTTGTTTTGGGGAGCCAGTTTTATCTCTCTATCACTCACACACACACTGTCTCAATTGTTAATCACTTTTAATTGCCCCTGCAGGGTGCACAATCTGACATATAAGTTCATTCAGGTGGCATAACTACTCCATTATGTTAATTATAGCAGCTGATAAAAATAAAAAACCTGTTTCATGTATTTTTCATTTGTGAGCACATCCATCATTGGTATGTTCTTCATTTCTCTCTTGTGTTTCTATTCTGTTGTAGATTCATGCTGACTCACATGTGACTTGTTTACCAGTACCAGATGTGCATGATGGTAAATTGCATATTCAACATATTAGTGTCTTTCCTATTATTCATTTTTCTTTACTCATTTTTAGTGATCCAACCCAAGTAATGTTAGGAGAAATAAGCCTTTAGAACCCCACAATTCTGCTCACATTTTTTTTTTCTGTAATTTGTCATCAAAGCATTATTCTTTTTGAGGTTTAAAAGGGTTCATTCACACAGAAATGAAAATACTGTCATAGCACAAAATAAGATATTTCTGAGGAATGTTGGTTAGCAAACAGTTGACGGTAACCATTGACTTCTGTAGTATGTAAAAATAAATAAATATAGAAGTCAAGGGCTACCGTCAACTGTGATGGGTGAGTAAATGATGTAAATGATGACAGAATTTTAGTTTTTGAATGAACTATCCCTTTAACCATCAAATAATCAGATATTTAGTTGTCAACCGATACGGGCTTTCAATGGCCGATGCTTATACCAGTAGAAGAATCCAGTGCTAGCAAATGAGATGTACTCACTAGCTGAAATGAAGCTGAAATTTACTCAAATTTCACAAACAAATGAAAATCAAGTTCATTATTCATTGGCAAAGTCATCAGTAGAATCTGTAAGTAACTAAGTGGTGGGCAAACATTTAACAAAGTTACTGGGTAATTTCAAAATGATGAAATATCATCCAATATCAGTCTATCAGTTGAAAATAATAATAAAATAAAATAATGAAACTTGTGGGCTTTTTAACACATTGTTTAGCTCCCCCTGAAAGTCTTGACCTAAATTCAACAACTGTAAAGGACACTGGGATCATTACTAGAATTGCCAGGTGAGAAATCTCTTGTGAGATATTAAATATGAAGTTAAATAATTTTAAATGTGTCATTTTTACACTATGTAGAATGGAATTGGAACAAATTACAGACCAAAAAACAACAACTCTGCCAAGTGTTTGAATCTCCATAAAGTTCTGAGATTGAAAACTAAAAATAGACATATTTTCTGCATGTTCTTCATACTGTTTTCACAACTTGCTGTTTCCCCTTTCTCTGTTCTTCCATAAGAGTCCTGCATATTAAAATGAAAAAATCCCAACCATCATTCCTAGACACATAAAGAGAAGAATAAAAAAGCTGCTTCAGTTTTAAGCTTCAAAGTTTTGAATAGCACCTGGTCCATTATTTCATTGCATTTGTGCCATTTGTGCATTCTGATTATGTAAATTCTTCAAAACTTGTCTATAACTGTTCTAACTGTGTTCATTTAGTGTTTTAAATTCATAATATTTCAAATGGTTGCTTCCTTTAGTTGCATGTCACTCTCAGTAAGCCTGAAATTACATTGTATGTTCTATTATGTGTGTTCAACTGAATAGTCGTTAGAACAGCGAGTTTTGTTTGCTTTTTTGTGTTTCTGTGTATCTGAGTGTGTGCATGTTGTTACAGCGTTCACTAAATTGAGTGTGTGTGGGGCAGACCACTCTCAAGAAGGTGAGGTCATCGGCCAAGGCTATACACGCCCGATCCTCTTGTCTCAAAATCCACACCTGTTTCTGACTGCATTTGCTAATTATTACAGGATCAAAGAAGAATTAGTTGAAGCTCTCCTGTATCTGTCAAAGACTTCTAAGTTTGGGTTCATGACTCAAGAAAATGCCCAGATTTATCTCTGTGGTTTTTATTTTCAGAGATTACGTATCACTGTAACCTGGAAACCAGTAGAGTCATGAAGAATTCGATTATTAGTACATCCGCTCGCGCTTTATAGTAGCTGCCAAAACAACAGGAAAGGGCATGGCCTCACGTTTTCACTCGATGAGCTGATTATATCAATATCTCGACCTTTAAACCTCCGTGTCAATCAAGCTCTGAAGGTTTTTTTGAGAAGCTGCCCCTGCATAAATCTTAATATCTTTTTATAATTACACTCCATTCTGTGATAAAAAGCCTGGGGACCTTGAAGTATGAATCATGCTGAGTGTGTGTGTTGTGGGGAGGTGGGTTTAGAGGATGTTGAATTATGTCATCCATTCCTTTTCCAATGACATAATGAATTGTGCGTGTTAGAAAGTGAATGGATTAATATTAGTTTGCTAGTATAGTCAGCACCCAGGAATGCATTGTAAAGGACTTCAGTTTAGCTTTTGCACTGAAATAGCATCAGGATCAAGGACCATATCAGCATCAACAACAACATTTACATGCACATCCTTTTTTAATGAATACTTTTATTCAGCAACGATTAATTCAGTTGATCAGAATTAACAGTAAAGACTGACATTGTTTCAAAAAAATTATTAAAGTAAATTATTCTTTCTATCCATAAAAAAAGGATCATGATTTCTGCAGCATAACACTATTAAACTGATAAAAATAAATGTTTCTTGAGCACTAAATCAGCTTATCAGAATGATTTCTTAAGGATCATATAACACTGCTTGCTGAAAATTTTGCTTTGCCATTACAGTAATAAAGTACATTTTAAAATAAAACCTTTTTTTTTCAACTGTAATAATATTTCACAATATTACTGTTTTGTTGAATTTTGTTAAAATAGATGCAGCCTTTGTGAGCATAAAAGACCCCAAACTTCTGAACAGTATATACCATTTAAAGTCCTGACATGTTCACTAATTCTCATTTATGTATTTAATAATACAGAAGAATGCAATGAAATGAGAATGAAAATGAACAGGGGTTCGGGCTATAAATAAGAGTAAGTGACTTACAGTTTAGACATAATATTAACTGATGATATTGTCTGTTTATGCTCTATGAAAAAATTTCCAAACAAAGGCACAACAGAACCTTTGCACATCTTTGAGGAACATGTTGTTTCGTTACTGACTGAATCTGCATTTTTGAAAGAATTGGTTGAGCAAACATTAAGTATCCCAATTAATAAAGACAGTAACTTGTTTTGTTCCTGAATAAATACATTTTTAATGATTCAGTTGAATGTATGATTCAAAGACAGTGATTTGCTGCCGAATAAGTTAAACCTAACATAATTAAAAGGATCATTCAGTCAGTTCATTCAGTTAATTTCCCAACATTTTATATTTAAAACTCTATTTTATATTTAAAACTATTTAAAACTAGTATTATTTTTACAGCTGTAATGCAGTGTAAATGCATTTATGTAACCTCCGAGTTGCATGAAACAAATGCAGCTTCTGCAATGCAAAGATCATTGGAATGGTAACAGACCTGTAGTTTATTATTGTTATTGAATTGATTTAAAGAATGTAAGAATCTGACATAAAAATGGAACATTAAGGATAGAAAATTGATAAAGTAAAAAAAAAATATTCCTAGGAATCAGTTTAAGGAAGAAAATGTAATATCTTAATGAAAAGGTTCATTTCAGTCACAGTAGCTTATAAAAAATATATATATATATTTCTTAACCAAAAATGTGTTTCTTTAGTATTTTGACTTCTCATAACAGTGTTTAATACAACCCATGATTACTTTTGTTTAAACGTGCAAATATAAATAACTGTTTAGGTTGATGTCTTGAATAAGATGTTTACATGACCAAAACTCCACTGTAATACAGATACAGTATATGCCAGCTCTGCCAACACAATATCTGCAGTGTTAGTCACTGCAATTAATGGGCATGATTCATAACTTTCGAATTAAAAGTGATCTAAGAATCCATTTGATCACTGAAATTTCTAGATATTTCAAAACATTAAACGTTTACATTTGTTGTTTATATTGTTTGTCATGCAGTGTGCATATTCACATATGAATTGTACAGATATTGTGCATGGATTTACAGACCAAAAGCAGTTTATTTTGAGATGATTTGGCCCTATCGTGAATGACAAAGACCAGAGCATGAGAGATGAAATCACATGCAAACGGTTTTAAAGTTTGGCAACATAAAAATAAATGGATTTGAAAGGGAACAACAGCAAGTGCATTAAAAGAGTGGTATAATGGCAATGGGGAGGGTCCCGTTCTCCACATCCACATGCACGAGGACACATTGGTGAGTGGGTGTGACCATGCTGGAAGCTGAGCTCAGTTCTACCTGCACTACATATATGTGCTCTGTCAGAGAGAACCGCACACCTGCACACCTGTCCGAGGTCAAGATCTTATCTGAACACACTTTGTCTTTGAAGCAGGATCCACATCTACAGGTAAACTTTGCTTGTTTCCCTTTAAGTCTGGTTATTAAATAATGTAATGTGGATGTCTTGGTGTGAGTTTAATATTAATGTAAGACTGTAATGCTGATTTCTCTGTTACCTATTGTTTATGCTGTGGACTAAAGTTATTTCTGAAACTTTTTCCCGAGAGAAAAGTAATTCATTTAATGTATCTATCCATCCATCCGTCCAATCAGCAGCTAAGGCAACTTCGCATTTTTGCTCTAAACAATTAATTATATTTAGATCTGTGTGTACATTCATGCATGTAGCCTACTTACTCAAGATTGGTGGATAGATATTTAAAATAGAGATATATTTTGCTCATGTAAGTTTACTATGTGCGTGTGTATTTATATAATAAAGGCAAAGAAAGAAAATAAAGGATAATCTATCAAAATAGAATTCTAATTAATAAAGAAACTCTAAATAATAAAGAAGTCTAATTATGAGTTTGAGTGAAAAAATAACTTTTTAAAAAATCTTTTCAACACAAACTCGAAACTTGAAAAAACGATAGGTGTGTGGTAAAAAAAGGACAAACGAAACTGCCAAGTCCAAAATATAAAGATGCAATCCACCAAACTATCAATTATTGCTAAATATTGAAGTTTATTTTTTTTAAAAAGCAACGTATGCTTTTGTTAATAAACTGTAATATATTTAGCAAAAATTGATAGTGTGCGGGATTGCATTTTCAAAAAAATCTTTTCAAAATAGAAAATGAAAGAAAGAAATTCTAGCGTAGGCTATATTGTAATTATATTATATTGGACAAAAAAAAACATATATAATTGTTCTGAATTGTTTCACATACAGGCTAAATCATACATGATGAACCAGACACATCCGTTTATAATAAAATGTAGTTTCTAATCGTAAACAAATACAAACCCGTTTACGGCATGGAAACCTTCACACACATTGTGATTGGGAAAGTGGCAGATTTTATTTTCAGATTATTTTGACAACTCTCAATAATGAACTCCCGAGACAATAGTCAGGAAAGTCTGGTCCGTTCTCACAGTTAGAGAAATTATTATTGTAAAGAGCAAAATGACTTAAATGTTTATGTAAACGGTATGAAATCATGCAGCACTAAAATATTAAAATATGTGTCATTTACCAAGAATGTATGAAAGCAAAATTTCTGCATTGGTGTTATATTCTACTACATAGTGGAATTTGAGTGAATTCTGATTGAATTGTCTATTGAACTCTCGCAGGTGAACATCACTATGCTCCGCTGCGTCTCATCTGATCTGGCAGTGCTGCTGTTGCCTATGCTTCTGGTGGGGTTGCTAATGCCTATTGGCTGGAGTTTCCCAGCCCTGACTCCTGGCTGCCACCTTTACCGTGAGTTTAGACCTCATTTTTATGAATCAGTCAAAGTCATTCTTAAGAAAAAAGTACTAATTTACCGCTCTGTCTACACACAGCAATCAACGTGACCATACGGACGGACAAGCGAGGGACCTGTCGAGGAACTCAGCTGGTGTACGCGTGCGTGGGCTACTGTGAGTCCAGCGCGTTCCCCTCGCGCTACTCTGTGCTGCTGGCCTCCAACTTCACCCGCAACATGACGTCTGCTTCCCGCTGCTGCACCATTAGCAAGGATGCCAAGGTACAGCACTGTCACCATGGTCAAACCATTTCCACCAGTTCAGTCATGCAATAATAATCTAGTCTGTTTTATTCTATTAGGTAAATCATTTCAAATGCATTGACAAATATATCGTCAACATGTTTTATTAAGAAATCTGAAATCGTTTATTGATGATAATATTCTTCCATCGGTCTTTTCTCAGATCAAAGTTCGTCTGCACTGTCCTCAAGGCCGTCATCATGATGATATCGAGATCTTGACTGCGCGTGCCTGTCGGTGCAACATGTGCCACAAATCCCGTTACTGAGAACCCACGTAAAAGAACGCGTCACTCATGCTGTACTAGACAACTAAGACTAGTGTGTCATTTTTAAAATATGCTTTTTGTTTTTTTTATTAAATACTTGAATTCAGCAAGGATACATTGAATTGATCAAAAGTGACAGTAAAATCTTTAGTATTTTTAAGTATTTTTAAGTAAGTCCATTTCAAATAAATCATATTCTTGTGAACTTTCTATTTATAAAATAAAACTGGAAAAAAAATTTTTTATCACAATTTCCACAAAAATATTAGGCAGCACAACTGTTTTCCATTGATAATACTCAATATGAGCACCAAATCAGCATATTAGAGTGATTTCTGGAGGATCATGTGACACTGAAGTCTGCTGAAAATTCAGCTTTCTCATCACATAAATATATGACATTTTAAAACAAACCAAAACAAAAAATGTAAAATGGTAAATTGTAATATTTTACAGCACTAATGTTTCTACTTAATGCTGCCCTGGTGACCTTAAGTCAAGAGATTTTCTTTCAAAAACATAAAAAAAATAAAAACCTATTATAATAAAATAATATAATCTTCTTTTCTTTTTATCTTGTATCTAATGTTCTAAGATAACACAGTTGGAAATAGCATGAGTGAATCGTTCTCGAATGTGGTGTAAAGACAGAAAGTTAAAAGACTACATAAAACAATTCAATATAAACCAATAGCAGATAGCATCAGATACTCTATAATAAAATAAAATCACTTTTCTAATATCGATGCCACCTAATGACATAAAGAATGTATCTTACGTACTTTATTTGGTGATGTTTGCATAAAATGTGTCTAATCTTTCAAAATAAAGGAGTACATGATGGTTTCTGTGTATGGTTTATTTTTAAATCATGTTTAAGTATATTACATCTAATGCATAACAATATTCATATTTTTTTTAATATAATAAGCATAGAAGAGAATGTGTACGAATGAGTTGTGTGTATGTGCCCTTAAAAGGTTTCATACTCTGTGGTTTGAGGAGCAGTAGGTACAGTCACACTGTAAGGCCTGAGGGTAATAATAGATTGGGGAGACACCCGGGTGACAGCCTGGTTAACGTGCTGTCAGGTGTAGGTACAGACATGGTGGTGCCTCTGGATATATGGCGGCTCCAGAACTGGCCTCTGTGATATAAAACACAATGCAAGAACACGTCACGCAGAAATAAATACACAAACATATACACCACTTGTTCTCTTTTTTAAAAAACAGTTCTATAAATAAGTTGAATAAAGCAGGTTTTGGTCACCTCCCAGGTGTGGCAGCGGCCCCAGCATGCCTCAGTGTTTATTTGCAGACTCCTGCATCCTTGCCTCTTTGCCACAAAAGCAAAATCACATACCGCAAAGCAACGAAAACTCTGCAAGGTCGTCACAGCCATGGTGGAGTAAAACCCAGGAAACAGGAGCAGAAATTTCATAGTGGTCAATTAGAAGTGGTCAGAGTACATTCTGAAAGAAATCATTAGTAACAATAATGAATTTCATGAAGTATCATAAAAAATAAGCCTTTGAATTTACAGTTAAAGCATTGCTAAAAATATTTTTTTTTCTTAATCTATTAATTAATGGAGAATCTTTGATGGACATGATTATGAAAGATTAATTGCCCTTTTTTGGCTACTATTTTCCCTCACCTACTCCGTTAACACATACACACACGTGTGTTAATTGAATATGTTTAGAATATCTTTTCTTTATATATATATATATATATATATATATATATATATATATATATATATATGTATGTATATGATTATACATAATAAAACATATTCCAAATATTGCAGTGTTCTTGGAATTGGCTTCTGATTGCATTTACACACGTGTGACCAGCAGGCGTCGCCAGCGTCTGGTTTACGCATAGACAGTAAAAGAAAGGTTTAAGGGAGTTTGAAACTGTGAATCATATCTGTAGAAGTTTAGTTAAAAAGCTTTAGAATTCTCGATTTCTACACACCAGTCCCGTTAAATATATAAATCATAAACAAGACATCAAACTTATATGTGCTAATGATTACTTTTTTTCCTTTTTTAGTATCAGGCAGTTATGGAGGAGAGGGGGGAAATCCAAGAATGCTTTAAATTTTTGTTTCATTTAATGTAACAATATTTGTAAATGTACAGTTTTATACTTTATACTGTCAGACAGAACAGCCTTATTCATTCTAGACATTTTAAATATGACCCTGTATGTATAAAATACGGTCGTTCTTTCTGAAGGACAACAGAGGGGCAAACTGCAACAGCTTTGGTCATGTGACTGTTTACACCAGCCATGAAAAAATGTTAACTTGAAATCACGATCTAGCCTACACTTCTGTTGACACGACTGTTAAATATATAATCTGAATTAACTGAATTGTAAGCACGAAACAGCAATAAAACAAGAAACTGGAGGAGATTAACTCACCTGTATGACTCCACAAGCAGATGCCAGAAGCTTTTAGGAAAAAAATTAGCAAACCATGTCTTTTCACCGAATGCCTTGTTGTTTTAAAGCTGTTGCTTTTTTAATAGGACAATCTGACATCACTGTAATTATAATTACCATTACAAAACACTATGCAAACTTAACCACCCACGTTTTAAACATCTGCTCATGTTTTAGGAATGAACCGAATGACTTCAGTTTCATGTCAATAGCCATGTTTCCATCAACTTGTCAATCGAATTATCTGAAGTTCGGTAAAAAAAAAAAATCATGCGAATAAAGCTGCTGAAAGTGTGTTTCCATCAAACGGCTTTAAAGCGAATAAAACCCTGTGCGTAATGACGTCACATGCTGTTTCGCGATCAAATTGGTATATCGAATTGATTTGAGACATTTTAAGGTGTTTCCATTCATTTTCGCATTGAATCGCACAACATTCAAGCAAACATTTGCGAACAAAGTTTTGCTAAACAAAATGGAGCTCACGTCCCGATTAGACCCCCTGCTGAAGGCTACAGGGATTTTGTGAATAGAAAGGGCTGGCCATCAATCGTACTGTGGTAGACGATCGTTGCATCATAAGGGACATTTGTGTCGGCACTCCCGGTAGTGCGCATGACGCGGCAGTCTTCACCACTTCTGACCTGAACAGGTGCGTCTGTTTACCTTGGTAGATGGTACACTTAAGCAATCTCAGATTGAATGAAAATGGAGTTCATATATATTCATATATGTTTCATTTCCACACTGATGTACAGTACAGGCTAAAAGTTTGGAAACATTACTATTTTTAATGTTTTTGAAAGAAGTTTCTTCTGCTCATCAAGCCTGCATTTATTTGATCAAGAAAAAAAATATTAATATTGTGATATATTATTACAATTTAAAATAATTGGTTTTCAATTTATTATACTTTAAATTATCATTTATTTATGTAGTGCAAACCTGAATTTTCAGGATCATTACTCCAGTATCACATGATCCTTTAGAAATCATTCTAATATTCTGATTTATTATGAGTGCTGGAAACAGTTCTGCTGCCTAATATATTTGATGAATAAAAGGTTGCTGCGAGACAACTCTCTTTTTTTATCCATTTATCGCTGTTTGAGCGCTTTCCATTTACTCCGGAGGACGTCCCACGGCTTGTCGTAACCTTTGTTGGCCATTTCCTTCGCGAGTTCCTGATAAATTATGGCATTTCTTAGATTTTTGCTATCTAAAATAGCCGTTATATTTTTCTCATAAATTAAATTCAAAAAGCATCTCGTCTCCTCGTTTGACCACTTACATCTGTCTTTGATACCCGCCATGTGTGCAAACATAGGAGGCGCAAACAGAGCGGAAATAAACTAAAACTTCTTCCGGGTTGCAACCATAAAATGACCTAAAACTTAATCGCAAATCATTATTTATTCGGCAAATAACGTTTCCATCAGCGTTTATCGCATAAGCCGTATATCGATCAAGATAAATCCGATGAGACCGACCGTATTTCATTTGAGTCGATATTCACGAAATTCAATCGAATTTTACTGTTTCCATAAGGCATTTTTCATTCGATATCACATAATTCGGATAAAAACGTGTTGATGGAAACATAGCTAATGATGTGATTGTGAACAACGTTTTCAGCCTGACTAAAACTAAATGGTCAGCTTTGAATCAACAACAACTTTCAGAAGTAAAAGATAATGTATAAATACGGTAGGCTACTAAAGTGAACTAAAAACCCAAGATGTTTCAAAGGTTTTGAGTGAGAATAATGACAAATGTGTTCATGATGCTGAGTTATTCAACACAAGTTTTCATGTTTGCATCCCACTTTTATACATTCAGATCCCAAAGCCGCTTGTCTCCCCAAAATACAATGCTCTGTTTAAACACAAGACTTTGATCAAAAGGACAGTGCAACTCTAGTTTTAGTGATGCTACGTATGCATACAATATCAGTCCATATTTATTGCCGTTTCTATTCTATTTCATTTTTCTGTTCCATTTTGTTCCCATGAAATGTGGTGTTTCTGCAGATACCAGTTTCCTCAGAGCTCAAACAAAAGGAAGTCAATCCAGGTGCTTTCTTTTGAACAAGAACAAGAGTGTATGCTTTTCTCACCCTTTTCTCAATAAGACAGACTACTGTAAAGCAATAATCAACAATGGCAGTTCATTTGAGCGTTGACACACTCGAAGTGAATGGTACATTCTGATCTAATCCCTGTTGTCTTCTAAACTGTAATAAACTTCTCTACAACATCCACACACACTCACACACTCGCGCATCAGATTCTTCTTAAGCTTTCTCAATATGCCTACACACGCAGTTCCTTCTCATCAGAAATCATCTACATCAATAAATATAAGCAACTAAAATCAAGACAAAAAGAAGAGTCTGTCCTCTCTTGAAACTGTACTGAAATACAAAGAGAATGTTTGCAAGCAATTTGATTTAAAATAAATAAATAATAATAAAATAAAATAAAAATTGCGGGACACACATTATTCAAAACAGATGAGAATATTGCTAAATTAAAATATTCTGAATGAGAGAAAAAAAAACATAAGAACAGACTAAAGTGTTGTATCTTCAGAGCAAGTTTAGTTTTACCTAGCAGCATACTTCAGTCATGTTTATGAGGTGCTACACTAGAATACCCCCACCAACACTATAATCAGACATAGATATCATATTTTTATATATATATATAAAAACATCAGTTATATTAGCATAGAAGTAGTACTTCGATAATAAGCTGTAGAAGTAGGAACATTAGAATCTGTACTTTTAAAGAAATTTGATCTTCAGGATCATCATAATTCATTCCTCTTCAGTGTTTGACAGTTATGCAGAGTCTGTTGGGTCGATTGACGGGGGGCTCGGATCGGGCCCGAGAGAAACGGAGCCAGTTCTGGAATGACAGTAATGAAGGATGTGTTTGATTGCGAGTGTGTGCATGAGTGTCACCCCATGCAGGTATGTTTCGCATGGTAAGGTTGATGATCCCGGTTGGTGTAGGAATAGAAAGAAAAGATGCAGAGAAGCAGGTGTGTGAAAAGCATGTATGAAGCATATGAAATAGTAGGATGCATGTGAGAGGTACACATTTTTTTTCTCTTTTATATCTCACTCGTTGTGTGTGATGTGTGCTTCAGTGTTTTTCAGATATCTACATATGGACAGGCGGTCGTTCATGTGCTTGTGACTTATGGTGTCTGCATGGTGTGCGTTTGTTTTCAGATGGAGATTGAGGCATTGATTGGTTCCCAAGTCAGGTAATTACTGTGTTTTACAGTGCTGTGATATTTTGTGTGTGCGTGTGTGTGTGGTTTCTAGGTGGTGTTGCCAGCGCTGGTCTCTGACTGGCTCTTGGTTGTGTTCTCTCTATCCTGCAGGTTCTTCTGGTTTCTGCTAGCCTCAGCCAAACTCTGCAGCCGTCTCTCGTGCTGATCCTCCAAATTCCTCCACAGCTCAGCTCGCTCCTTCTCCTTCTTTAGCTCTCTGCAGAGAGGAAAAGGGTAAGGGGAGGAGTGTAAAACAGAGCATTATAATAAGTTCAAAATAAGTGCTTTGTTCACATTTAACTTTTAAATACACGTCCAGCCTAATTGGTCTGTATAATTACAAAAATAAAGATATAAAATAAAAATAAAAATGTTAAATAAATATAGAATAAAAATATATATTTTTTATAACTTATTATAAAATTAAATAAAAATTTATTTATTTATTTAGTATTTACAATATTTTCACCCTGGAATTAGTTTTCAGTGGCTTTTTACCTTTACCTATATTGTTTTTCTAACCATAAACAGACATCAGTGACTTTAGTGCAACTTATAGAACATTATAGTAATTTGTAGCTTAAATGTTTATATTTTATTTTATTTTTATAATTTGACAATTTATATTAAATTTATTTAAAGTATTTTTATTTGTGCATTTTTGTCATTTTGTTGTCAACGTTTTTCTGTTTTATTCTAAATTTATTTTTATTTCAGTTTTAGTTCTAGTCATTTTAGTACGTCAACTTATCAGGTTTAAGTTATATAATAACATATATTACTTAAATTAATTGTTTTAGTTATTTATGGTATATTTAAATAGGATATTATATTATGCATTAATATTTATTCTATATGTATTATATATTATAGATGTATTAACATCTATATAAATATTTCATACACACACACACACAAACGTGTGCGACCTCGTACCGTGGAACAATAGAGGGGGAAGAACGACTCCAGGGAGCCGACCGACGGCAGGGGAGCAGGTGGGGGAGAAGCCAGAGGTGGAGCGGAGAGCCGATGAGCCAGGGCAACACCGGAGGAATGAGGGAACCCAGGGGAGTTGGTGGACTGACTGGCCACGGTGGAGAGGAGGGAGCTAGGAGCCATGGTGGAGCTGCTGGGTCAAAGGGACGATGCGGAGTCCGGGACTCAGAGGCTGGAGGCGGACACAAGGGATCCTCTAGCCATGTCGCCGATAGAAAGTGGCAGACCCACGGCGAATCCAGTGAACAGATGTTGGGCTGAGGTTGAGCAAAGGGGCTAACGGGACAGCGGTGGCAATGGAAAACCAGTGATGGCAGGAGAAGGCAGGAGAGGGAGAGTGGGTGGGAAATCCAGATGGACATCTAGTTTCAGGCAGACAGACCGTTCAGGGCTGACAGAGAGTTCATATGAAGGCAGGAGACGAAGGGGTATGTCTGCATATATTTCCAGATGAATTAGATCCTTATTACTCTCCATAGAGCGCTGCTCACCTTGACCTCAGTCATGGTGCAGTGGGCAGAGCTTCCCTCCACGCGCTCTCTGTCCATGACACTCTCCACCGTGGCGAGCTCTGTTGCCGTCTCTTGCACCTGGTCTGACGTTGTGGCCTCCGGCTCTGCAGTGATCCTCAGCTCTGTCGCCGTCCATGGCATTGGCTCGTCGGTCACAATGGGCTCTGGCTCTCCAACAGCGGTGGGCTCAGACTTCAGCTCCACGCAGCGGGGAGATGGTGGGCTGGGCCACAAAGGCGGCAAAAATTCCCCTGAGGAGCATCTCCAGAGCGCTGCGCTCTGCACTCGCCGTTCAGGCTGGTTTTGTAGAAAGTGCAGAGGCAGAAGTCCGGGTAGTGGGTATGGTTGGCGATTTCCACAAATAGTTTCATAATTTTTGAGTTTTACGTACTTGACATACATCAAAGTGACTTAATTCTCTATATTATATTATTTCCATATATTATATATATCAATTATTATTTGTTTAAATTATATTTTAACTCCTTTAATCCAACAACCCGGCTTCATTCTGGTGTATAATTAACACGTTGTAGGATGCAACCTATGAAGTTTTGTCCTAAATTTTTACAAGCAAAAGGAGTTGCAATACTGTTCATGTTGACTTCAGCACTGTCATGTACTCACTTCTGTTTCTCCACTTTGTAGGAGGCAGTGAGATCATCAAAAAGCTTGCTGTTCATCTCCATGAACGTCTTCAGCACATTGTAAATAAGAGAGATGATCGTCCTAAAAAGACAAAAAATAAATGTCTAACAGGCCTATGCAAAAACAGTCTTAATTGATGTCAATAGCATTAACGTTACTGAAGAGGTTCTAGACACATGTTAGAATGACACTGACTGGTTCCAGTGCTCTTTGGAAACTCTGTACAGCGTGCCAAAGACCAGAGGCAGGATGACCTGGCAGTTCTCCTCTATTAGACTCAGAATGTACTCATTATTCCAGAAATACAGAGCCCGCTCTGCAACCTGAGACAGAATAAAGAGACAGAATGAGGGACCTGTACACAGGGGCGATTCTAGGAGATTTATTTTAGGGGGCTCAGCCCCCAATGAGGGTATAATAATGAAAAATTATAATAAATAAATAAATAAAATATAAACAAATTTTGACTGAAAGGCTAGGGTGGTATACTAAACCTATTGCAGTATTCCACTGTATTGGATAAGTTAGATGTGTGTATATAGTGTATAACATTTGAATAATGAACAAGCCAAATACAAATCTTCCTAATCACACACACAATTTTACTGTTTGCTTTTCTAGTACAAAGCTCTTTCATTAGCTCAAGTATATATACCTCTTTCTATGCTCAAATACTGTCTTTAATCATTTCTGCGCATGACTGTATGGTCGTTAAAGCCACATGCACTGTTATATGTTTTATATGTAAAGCTAACTTTTCAAATAAAAATAGCAACATTTTATAAAGTATGAGTTCATATGTGTTAAGGGCTAACGTAACATTTTTGGAGGAAACTGTGGAGTGATGAGGGGTGAACACAGCAAAAACTTCACAGTAGATGGGAAAGCGATTGCTCCCCCATGAAATTTTGTAAACTGTATTTATGGCAAAGAACTGCACAGATGCAGATATTATAACAATCTATCGATAAACACACACCTCGTCCTCTGTTTCTCGCTCTGCAGATTGAAGAACGCGCTGAAAGACGGGGAGGAGCCGAAGTCTGCCAGCGTTTTCATATGAAATTAAAAGGGGACTGAGGCGATCACAAATTCATGTACAGTTATGGAGCTAATCGCAAAATTTTTAGGGGGGCTAAAGCCCTCCTAAAAATGGCCTAGCGACGCCCATGCCTGTACACAAACAGGTGCATACATCACCTCCATGTGTTCACAAGTACTACAGGAAGACGTCTGACGAGCAGCACTGGTGAACGACACGGTGTGGGAGGAATGCTCGAGTGTGAAAGAGGGAGCTGACCTGGAAATGAGGGCTGGAGATACATGCAGCAATCTGTTTGAATAGAGGCTCCTGCACACGGATAAACTGAGATGGTTCAATCACGTCCAGAATCTCCTCGATCTCCCCCAGGAACATCACCTGAGATCACATGACACACTTGGAGTGAAGTCCATTTTCAATCATATATACGTGAGTGGATTTAAAAAATGTGACCTTCAGCATCTGCTTAAAATTTCTGTCACTGGCAATTATCACTAGCCTGGTTTCTATTCACACATTTATGTTTTTGTTTTTTTTAATGTGCAACTTGGAAGAAAACAGTCATTATCTGAGACAGGGCTTCCCAAATAGGTGTTCTATAATGATACAGAATGTAAACTTATAATAAATAAATGGAGCTGCAATAATTAGTGTGATTATCAGTTCAAAGGCTGCATAACTGGTCTGATGCACTGCGTGTTTCAAAATGATTGATTATTATAATTAGCAAAGAATATATATATATATATATATATATATATATATATATATATATATATATATATATATATATATATATATATATATAAATGTATATTTAACAGTACAAATTAATTTACTAGAGTTAAAACAAAAAATATATTTCTTACTTAATAATTTTTTTATCAGCATCGGAGAACTGTGAACATGCAAATGTGTCATAAATTAATGAAATATTTTCTTAAAATCTCAGGGGATACTTCAAGTGAACCTTTTTTGTCTAAAAGTCTGGGAACCCTTGTCTGAGAGGTAAAACTTTATGTATGCAATGCTTTTCTCACCTCTTTCTGAGTGCATGTCTTGGGCCAGTATCTCAGCAGCCCCCTGATGATCTAATGAAGGAGAGAAAACAGACAAATGAATGAGACTACTTTTTTGGTGTGACAGCACAGATATATTGGTATTAGTAGCAATTCTGGTATGTGTATGAAGTTGCATGACATAATTATATTAGGCTTACATGTTCTGTAACTGTGGCATCCTTCTCCATGAATTGCACCACACAGTAAGCCAGCTATATGAATAGAGCATAAAAAAGATTTTAATAAAGTCCCTTACAGGATTTTTACACACTGTAGATGTCACTTCAAAGGCTTACTGATTTTGGCTTTAAGGAAACTGTTCATTGATTATAGTGAAATCACACTCTTTCACTGTGAAAAAAATATTACAGCCCTTATCTGACGTTCATGGTTTGATCTGAATAACTGAGCTAACTTCACAAATAAACCATTCTTCTATTAAGATCTCAAATGCCACCACATGGCTTTATCATCACCAGAGTTTCTGCAGCAGTCAATGCAATGTCTGTGTGGCATGTGTACTGCGCAGATAATGCAATAGTAAACCTGCAGCATAAGCTAAGGATCGTCATATTTGTCCTTGGGATCAAAATTCTTACCCTAGGCCAGACACACTTCATGTCAGATATATAAACTGAATGAATGAATGTATTGTGTTTAAAGTAACTCAAAATCTGGTCTTTAATACAATATGTTAATGAACCTACTCAAGCATAATAAATTATAGACTCGCAGTTTTAAGAAAGCAATGTTTCAAGAAGAACCACTGAGACGCTACATAACTAAATGATGACATCCTAGTCTGCACACATATGCTGCATTTATTTCCAGATTAATATTATATATTTCCTGAAGAGGAGAGACACATAAAGCACCTGAGCCTCAGAGATTACAGGCAAAAGGGCGAGAAAAGGATGTTTTGTGTGTGTGTGTGTGTGTGTGTGTGTGTGTGTGTGTGTGTGTGTGTGTGTGTGTGTGTCTGCACATTTGATATGGCCACGAGTGAGTGTGTGCTTTTTGTTACCACAGAAGCCCTTCTGCACCGTTGCCTTGGTGAGCGGTTAGTGTGGTGATGGTGTGTCTACTTTAGGAGGGCTGATGTCACATAAAACCCATCTTTCCCCAGGGGGTAATAGCACTGTTAACTCCCTTTTCTATCTTTCTTTCTTATTCTTTCCCAATGAGAACATCATAATTATCCTCTTAGTTCTCAGTCTATGTAGTGCTTTACAAAAAGGTTCAGATGTTTATCTTGTGAGGTTGTGTTTATGTGCATGTGTCTGAATTTTTGTAGAAGGTAATGGAAGCCTGTTGTGGCTTCAGAAAAAAAAATTAAGAAAAAAATAATAATACATGTTCATTTATTTTGCATTATTCCTCCTTACATCTCACAGATGCCACTTCATATCTCACAATAACAACTTTATATTTTACATCTGCAACCTTCTCAATCATGGTTGCATCTGACTATTGTAGCTTTATTTCTTCTTAATTGTGAAATCATATCTATATCTCACAATTCTTTATAGCTCACATTTGTGACTGTACAATTTTGACTTTATATATCTCACAGTTCTGAAAGTACCTTCTTATTTTTTTAAAGTAAAACTAAGATTTGGTATCTTTTAGCACAAGATAAAAAATTCCATACCCAAGAGACACCTGAGTGAAAATATATGCCCTGGTGTCATGCAGTAGTTAGAGGCTCAATGGGAACTAAGCTCTAATCATCCAGTATAAGTCCCCCAGACTTAACCACTCACCATTAGTTCCTGAGCAAACAAATAAAATAGTAACCATATCACAACAGCCACAGGTTACATGGAGGTCAAAAGAGTCACCAAAATGCACTTTTAATGCTGGTGACAAAACAATTTATAAAAATAGAGTTCAGGATTTAGCCTTTCATCTCACTGAGAGCTCTCCAGAAACGTGTGATGTTCTGAAGAAACCTTGAGGCAAGTGTGATTAAGGATTTGGCTGCACTGCACTTCTGTTTCTGTGGAAGCTACATAAAATAAGTCTGGCCACCCGAAGACATTCCCTGGAAGAGCTCTATAGACCATTGTGGCAAGTTGGAAGTATAAACAGCCCGGAGTGGGGCCACTGAATTATGGATGGGGTGATATTGACAAGGGAAAGGGGAAGTGTAAGAATGTAGGACAAGCACTTACAGAATACACACACACACACACACACTTATAGACATACACAAACAGGCAGCACTAATACTACAAAAGCACTTTTCAGAAAAAACATGCTGTTTATATATATATATATATAAATCTACTGAAAGAATGCATACAATACAGTTCAAAGGTTTGGGGTTTGTAAGATCTTATTGCTTACCAAGGCTGCATTTATTTGATCAAAAATACAGTTAAAACAGTGATATTTTGTATTGTATTTGCAATTATTATTGTGCTGGCTAATATGTTTGTGGAAACAAGCGGCAATATTCCAGTCTCTCTCTTGAAACCAACACGGAAGTGACTTAAACTATAATTCATAGTGGCTAGAGACCGGATGCAAAAGGGAGTCAATTCCATAGACGCTCCATGTTAAAATGCCCAACTTTACAGCAGAAAAAACAAGTTTACAGCCTGGTACAAAAAGTGGATTTGGTCTATATAGCTCATTTTGCCCTTCATGACAACTGTGAGGGGGGTGAATTAGTTTTTTAACTCATCCGTTTGAATTATATTAAGCCTTAAAGTTCTACATAATTAAGGGCGTGGCCACTTGAGTGACAGGTGGATTGCCACTGCTGTCACCATCCAGCTAGGTGGGTGTGGTTTCAGCAACCAGCTCCACCCGCATCCCACTTCTTTGACATTTTCGATTATCCAGGAGTGACGTGCAGTCACATGCTGCCAAGATGGCGACAGGCATTTCCACCCAATTTTAGGCTTCAAAAATGCTCTTCAGAAACCTATGGGTGACGTCACGTCCATGTTTTTCTACAGTCTATGGTGGAAACCATTATTCTTTTTTCAGTATTGTTTGATGAATAGAAAGTTAAAAATAACAGAATTTATAATTTTTTTTAAAATACAAATTTCAAAAGTGACCAATGTGTCCTTTATGAATAAAAGTCTTAGTTTTCAAACAAATAAATATTACATTTTTACTGACCCCAATCTTTTGAAAAGAGTATATGTGTAAACAGTCAGCCATACACACACATTTATACACACAAAGGCAGGTTAGTTCCGACTTTAAATGTCCAAAATTGTTTCTGGTCACTAAAAATGAATTAATGTTATTGCACAGAATTATCAAACCAAGTGGAATCAGCAAAGAACAAAAAAATTCTTTGCAAAGAACAAAATAACGTTCAGCAGAGTTTAGAACGACATGACTGTGAGTTAATGATATTTGTAAGTGTAAACCACTGGGCCACTGGATTAAGCGTTAGTATTTAGCCCCCTTGTGGTATGATAGCCCATTACAGGCCATTAATTAACAGCATCGATCTGTATGTGAATCCAAGTGTGAGTGTCTGGGCGTCTGACTCATACCTGTGCATGAAAAATGGAGAGAGACTTGGCAGTGTGCAGGGGGATCAGGACCCTCACCAGGAACTGCTTGTGCTCTGATTTGAGAGGCAGAGCAAAGCCATTTATGATACTGGAAAAAAGGAGAGGAGAGGAGAGGAGAGGAGAGGAGAGGAGAGGAGAGGAGAGGGGAGGGGAGGAGAGGAGAGGAGAGGAGAGGAGAGGAGTAGGTGGAAAAGAGAAAAGGGAGAATAAACAGGATTAGTATCAGTCATTCTGATGATGCTCTCTACACTCATTCGCCACATTATTGTTCATCAGCTAATCCCCCGCTAAACCCCCCTCATCCGTCCTCTCTTTTCGACTCGATATAGTAAAGTACATAAAATGCATATTTTTTCTGCATGGGAACCTTTGTTTTTCGCTCTAATTCCACAGCTCTCTCTCTCTCTCTCTCTCTTCAGTAGTGATCAGAGAGATGTGTGGGTGGTAGGCACTATAAATACTACCGACATCAACCTGAATTTAGACCTCCATCCCCAACACTCTGACTCATGCCTCCCCCTGGTTGTCTCCCTCTTCCCCTGTTTCTCTCTGTCAAAGGTTTGCTTTGTTTATGCTATTAAACACTTCGAGAAACAGACTCCATTTTGTGTGCATTGAACCCAATATGTAAAGCAGCACTGGTTTGACTGAGATCATGGCTGTAAATTATATGTTTGGACACGCTGAGGATGGGAACATGACTGCAGGTACATGCAGCGAGCGCTGATGTCAGAGGTCTCTGCTAAGTGTCTGAATCACCAGCTCACACACACCATAAAGCATCTCTCCAGTAATCTGCTGCTACATTAAGTTATGTAACACTATAATTTACTCATTTAAGATTATAGTACAAATATCATAAGATGCTATATGTACCTCCTAACTCTGGAAACAATGAATAAACCACAGGCATCTACCTTATAATCTTCTCATTTACATTGGGTTGCTTTATAAACATCATCTGATCTGATCTTTAACACACACTTATTGTGCTTTCTATTTGGCAGTTTGAAAGTGTATCTACCTTCCCAAAATTTCCAGAAGTTCAGCAACTCCATTGAAACGCTCAGTTTCATAGATGAACCTGCAGATTTTAAAAATAGATATAATGGCAGACATAAAGACTAACAAAAAGCAGTCACTGGCTGTGTAATATCAATGCTGCTCATGCATTTTGTCAGTATGACTGACCTGAGGAAGATGTTGTTGATCTGTTTACGGATGTAGGCCCTCAAGCCCAGAAGTTTACCATAGACACGGTGCAGGATAGTCTTCAGATATTCTCTCTCTCTGGGGTCCTCGCTGTCAAATAACTCCAGCAGCTAAACACACACACACACACACACAGTCAGCCCTTTTGCACTTTATTTAAAGCACTACTCATGAATATTTATAATTAAGTGTGAGTGTAATCAGAAATACTAACAGTCCAACATGGAGGCTAGACTGCCTGTTGGGTATCTGAGAAATACTGACTATGATACAATACACATTTAAAATTTCATATTGCTGCTTGAAGATATCAAGACTAAAAGAAAAAAGAAACATAAAAATCACACTGAAAATGTTTAAAAGGGTGTGCCAAAACTACAAATCAGCATTGTTTGTCTCTAAAGACTGGACTTGAAAATGGGCTAGGATCACTTAATTGCCTTGAGTCCACTTTACCTGTCCATATTCATTCATGTGAATTCATTATGTATTTATTTTATTATATTTTAGTGCAAAGAAAAATGCAGAACAACACATATAGTATTTTTTAAATTACATTGCAGCCTTATTATATCTACAAATGATAATTGTTAAAAGTCACACATGGCCTCTATACCTATATCTCTACATCTATACAAGCTCTGTACCTGTAGAACAAACTTCTGATCCACGTAGCGCTTGGCAAGAGAAGGCTGGAAATCTGGACTCTCAAGAAAGCGTAAAAAGAATTCATACACCAACTAGATAAAAAGAAAACGATAGGATAGGAGAGAAACAGAGAGGAAATGGAATCAGAGCTGGGACACAAGCTATAGCTATATCAGTGTGTTTTTGTGTATATAAGAACCTGAGAATGTATGTGTACCTGTAAGTGAGGCCAGGAGGCTTCCAGAGCTGGTTCATCCTCCTCCGGATCAAACTCAGGGTTTTCACTCGGTGGGAGAGTTCGAAAAATGTTCACTGAGATCTACAGGAAGAAGAGCGGTTGAAAGGTTGTGTTTTACAACAAATGATGAAAAACAAATGATAATGAAAGACTCAAATTTTATTTTGAAAAAAGGAAAAGGAAAGTGATCCTCAAGGGCCATTTTTAATTTATTCACCTTTTTGAGCTTTCTTGCTCCGAAATGGTAAGATGGTAATAATCAGATTGATGAAATCAGAATATAAAACATTATACTAATCTATGACCACATTCATATGCAAATTCACTTAACAGCTATTTCAAATTAAAAAAATATATAATTATTCACAAACCAATTGAAATCCAGTGCAATGCTGTGAATATTTCAATTAAAGGGATAGTTGCCCAAGAAATTAAAATTCTGTAAATATTGTTGTAAACCAAACAATTTTGGTTACAATTGACATTCATAGTACATAGTGAAAAACACTTTTCAAAAGATCCTTCATGTTTCACAGAAGAAATTAAGTTATAAAGTAATTTCTATGTAAACTAAGCCACTGTAATTCTTTTCAGCATTGCATCTCTTTGCGACTTAGTCTCATTATTGATTTCACCAGAACTCATTGCTATTTGCTTTGCTCAGTATCAGTTGAATGGAATTTCAGGTAAATGGAATTTCATTTTAAAAGATGTCGATGTACATTTCTACTGATCAGAGCAACAGGCATTCATTGTTACCTGATTTGCAGAACTCCTCTAGTAAACGAGGGGTTAAAAACAATGCAACAGCAAATGCAAATAAACTGTATTATCAGAGGGCACAATTTCATTCTTAGTGAATTCTCCCCTTTGTCATTCACATCAAAACATAAAAGGACCAGTTAACAAAAATCAGTTGCTTCCCAATTAAGGTGTTATTGTATTTCAGCTACATACTGTACAGAACTAATGAAGCTGAACACAAGGAAACGTAAATGAGTCTTTAAGTGCACTTGGAGCATTGGAGATCCTGAGATCTTCCCCATGCGTCCTCTGCTCTTTTATCAAATCCCATCCTACTCCATCACTTTTTCTCTCTTTCGCGATTCATCTCACCATCTTAATAGCCTCTGGGTACAGGGGTTCGATGAGGACTCCGCGACTGGTGGCCACGCTCTCCACAAGCTCGTTCAGCGCAGCACGTTTGATCTCTTTCCCCTTCAGGTCGGCCACACAGTCCAGAAAGTCAAAAAGCACACAACACTGCTGCAGCTTCTTACAAAACAAGTCATGAAGTTCTGCCACTGGAGCATCTGTGGGACAGGAAGGTGAAAAGATGAAATCTAGTACACAAATATACTTATACAATATACTCCATTACACTGCACATTTACTATTTACCGTTTTTCCTAGTTTAGCTTGCTAATAAACCTGGCATTGTACACATATAACGGTTCTATCTATCATTTAGGTCATCGCAAGAAATGTGTGATTTTCTTTCTTTTGCAGAACACAAAATAATCTCTTTTGCCGAACAGTTTTGCTGACCAGTGACTTACATTTTAAGGAGGAACAATTATAAAATACCTTCTTTTATGCTCCACAGTGCTTACACATTGTCATTCTTTTCAGCATATTTTTTGTTTTCAGCACTTTTTGTAATGCTACACTCTTAAGTTCCAAAAGAGGGTTTTCATAGCGATGCAACCATTTCTGATTCCTCAAAGGATCTTACAGTGAACTTCAAAGAACCATTCGTGCAATGGAAAGTTTCCATGGATTTGAAAGGTTCTTCATGTCAATAAAGAACTGTTATTTTTAAAAGTGTATGCACTCACACAGCACAATTACATTAAAGATTGCTGGAGTTACACAGACACTTGGATCTATAGAATGTATTAATGCAGATTTCTTGAAGTGGATGGATGGGATGCTAATGAGGAATGAGTGGAGGCGTGTGGTGCTAACAGGATTAGCGGGTGCTGTCTCACTCGTCTGTGGACGTAGCACCTCAAGCCACAATAACCATGAAAATCCCCTCCATTCATCCAAAAACTCAACACAAAATACATACCCTTCCATACCTGTATACGACTTATGAATCGCTCTCTTTTTCTTTAGCCTCAGCATGGCACTTTTCAACAACAACTCTCCATTAAAAGTGTATTAGTCTTAACAGCCTGCAACAGCTAGACCCAAACCAAGTGGGTCGGCATGCAGGAAGCTAGGTCAAAGGAGACAGACAGAATAAATAATAAACAGATGCAAATAAAGAGAGGGATGTGATGAAAAGGGGTGGTTTTGTAGTGGTTTATGTGTGTGTTTGTCAGAGGGAAGGATGGGGTGCAAAAGAGCATGACACTGCCACAGCAGTCAGAACAGAAAAAAAAACTAAATTGTCTAGGGAAAAGTGTGAGAGGGAAAGAAGGTGGAGACACACTACTGGAAACGCACAGCGCATGAGGGTAAGAGCAAAGATGAGTGTGTGAATGAAATATGAATTTGAAATGAACTGAAATCATGGAAAGAATGTGAAAACTATAATTACTTATGTGAAGAAATAGCAACTATTTTACGTCTGAAGTTAAATATCACTCGTCATCTCACTAATAAACATGCTGTAATGTTGTACATGCAAAGCTACTAAATATAGAGTGGCCAATAAGCAACAGTGGAGCATAGAGAGAGAGAGAGAGATGCATGCTAGGGCAAGAAAACATTGCAGAGAGAGCAGGAGAGATGATGTCATCCCTCTGCCCTGTTCCTCTCCTCATGATCTCCTATTTCCCCTCTTCTCCATCCTTCTCTCACTCTCATTCACTCTGTGGGTCTATGTGGCAGTGTGATTTTATTGAGGAAACTCTTTATGGTTAAAGAGATATAACTGTGTTTGGTTGGCTGTTGAGATCCTGTATTTTTTAACCACCAAAACCCATAAACAGAGCAGAGCAAAAATACTGCACAACAAAACAGGAACCTTGAATTCACAAATTTCAAATGCGATTTTTTTGATGATGTGGAGTGATGTAGGCAAATTAGGAGTTTCAGGAAAAGTGAACTTCAACGCCGGTGTGGGAAGCTATATTATAAAATTAATAAATACATACAATACTATATTATAATAACTTTTAAACTAAAGCTATTACTTAAGCTCTAAGGTTAAAGCAGGACTTAATATTTTAAATCACGTATATTTATTGAAAGAAAATGGTTTACTATAAAGTATATAATAATATAATCAAATATTATCATTAATATGAATATAGAAATAATGTAATAATATATTCATATGAATTACCACAATTCAAAAATTTCAGAAATAAATATATTTTAAAGTAATTCAAATCTGACCAAAACAGACAGTAAAAACTTTTACAATATACAAAAAATGCTGTTCTTTTGAACTTCCTATTCATCAAAGAAACAAAAATGTATCACTGTTTCCACAAAAACATAAAGTAGCACATGTTTTCATTGATAACTGATAATAATAAAAAATCTGCATATTAGAATAAATTATGGAGGATCATGCGACACTGAAGACTAAAGTAACGGCTGCTGAAAATTCAACTTTGCCATTACAATAAATTACATTTTAAAATATAAAAAAACATATATATTTATATGTGTATGTGTGTGTGTGTGTGTGTGTGTGTATTTTTTTTTCTTCTTCTTCACTTTCTATGGACAGGGACCAATCTGGCTCAACAAATCTTGTTCTCAATAATAGCTCTCTCTCAGTTCAGTGTTCTTCCACTTACAGCCTCACGTGCTTATCCACTTCACTCTCTCTCTCTTTCTCTAATGCTCTTTTTCTCTTCCCTGTCTCTATTATCACTCACTCCCTCTTTTATTCTCTCCCTTTTCCTCTCTTGCCCTTTTTATTGATCGGAGGAGGCCAAAGTGGGAGCAGGCCTTCTGTGTACTGTAACCTAACACCAGTCCTGACCAGCTGAACCCTGCAGGAAGAAGCAGGCAGATATGCACCCACCCCAGGAAAAAAAATTGCTTTCTTAAACACAGACATATTTGTTATCCTGTAAGATTCCTTGGAGTATGATGATTACAGTACACAAGTACAGTGATCATCATACTCGGAGGTGATTGCTAATAGATTTGAGATGCTGTCCTCGCTCAAAACATGCATTTCTGTTTCACTTATGGATTTGGGAGTTTTGAGAGCTCTGAGCTGCCCATTGTCTATGTGAAGACACTCTCCCTCCAGCAGTGGCAGCTATTTACAGAGACAAACTCAAATAACCTTTATAATGACCTAAATACAAATCAAATAAATAAACATGAAGAGTAGAATTCAAAGGTCTACAAATGAGAATAAGCACTACCAGTTGCTCAGACCATTAATACATCGACAGTCTTTTTTATTTTTATTTTTTCAGTAACCAATAACCCAGACTAGCAAACCTGGCAGTGTTGGCCATGGTTTTGGCCATTCCACCAATTAAAGATTCTGGTCATGTTTTGGACTGATAAGCGTCTTTTCCTCACTTTCTCTCTATTGCACACATGCACAGTTAATTTTTAAGTTAATCTTGTGTTAAAAAGGAATTATATATATCACATCTAAATATGCTGTTCCATTAATGGATCTTAAAAGTGTAGCAGGTACAAGGTGCAAACAAAAAATGTACGACTAATTGCCATTCTAATAGGTGTTATTTTGGTGTTGTGATCATTAAAAAAGAGACAAAAAATGTTGTTATAAGGCATAATAATCATTACCTATTATTATAAGGGATATAAAATCGTTATTTTGCTTGAGTTCAGTTATAGAATTAAGAAAAAGATCCCAAAATTGAGACTGATCAAAACCTTCCTTAAGTTTCATTAACGGCCTACTTTTACATGGCTAGTATTTGTCTATGGTTTGATGATATTATTTTAAATTAAACTAACGCTTTATTAATCAAACATAATATCACATGCAAAAGAACTGTGCATTTTTATACAATTATGGGTTATGAAATACCAGAGCTAAATTAAACTATAGCCAGTCATTGGGGTGAAATTTAATACAGTGTGCTTAATAAGACGAAATGAGATGTTGATTAACACTGGAAATGTGTCTCTGTGACATGTGAATGACTAAAAGCAGGTCAGCTGGATGGTTAAACAGGACAGGGGCTCAGTCTGGACCCGCTGTGACACCAACTGGCAACACACCCTCAGCTGGAGTGTCTCATGAAAAACTGGTACCACTAAATCCAACTTCACTGGAAATGTCGCTCAGATGATTCCCCTATTAGAATAAGTGAATCATGCTAAAGTGTGAATCATGAAATTGTTTATGAACTTGAAAAACCTATGAAGCCGAGAGCCACAAATGTGGGGATGACACTGCAACTGTGTATTCTTTGTGAAAAATATCACAGATCAGCTACTCTGAAAATTAGGTGCTATGCATCTCATATGTTTTATTTAGGACTCTAAGACTCTCTATTAATAGCTGTTTAATCCTTGAGCTTTCTAAGATTCTAACCAAATTGTATCACTCCTATACTTGAATAAATTAATGGATTATCTCAAACTACCCCCACATTCAACACAGTAACTTCCTGGCCACTTCCCAGTCTGTGGCTTACAGTTTCTTCATGACTTCTGGTTGATGGCCAAAATGAGCTCATGGAAGTGGAACTATTATGATGTCCTGACTGAGGATGATTTTAACCACAAAGCTTTCTAAACTAACAAAGTAATTGGCACTGACTATGACAAGCCTTCGGATGCCACTGGGGAAAACATTGAGTTTAAAAAATTATTTCTGCTGCTAATTCAATTAAGTTATTTAAAATGAGGCAATGCAACACAATTGCTACTTAATTTCATGCCATGAAAAACACATTTGTAAAACAAAAATTTACTCAGTGCATTTGGACTACATGAATAATTTTGTTGCCATTAACTAAACCGGATAATGAGTTTCTGATTCCCAGCAAACTTTGGACTAGGTTGTTGACTAGGAAGTCATATGGTTTATGTTGCTTCACTTAATGAACAGTTATGCAAACCCCACTGCAATGAGCAATCTCTTCTTCTTTCCTGCACTTGCCAACATCCTACATTATACATCATAAGAAAAGTGACATTGCTATGCTAGCCAGTACAGCAAAGGGTTCACTGGACTTACTTTGATACATCTAATCTTATAGGGGTCACTCAGTTAAGTTAGGTTTCTGCTACACAACACAAGCTATTTGAGTTGAGTTGAATTTAATGTTACAAAAACGGCTTTCCATTACAGTATATATAACCAATAAAAATTAAATCAAAACACTGGATCTTTCAGATTATATATCCTTGGATGATGGTATCATTAAAGGGAATTCTGCTAGGGAGTCTAGCTGTGTTCCTCAAAAGATTTAGTTACTGTACATTTGGAGTCCTTACGGAAGTTCAATGACATCTCTCAAGGCTGCTCAAGAAGACATTGAGTTCACAATCACCAAAGCTATTTCATTATCAGGGGATTTATTTTTATTCTCCTACTCCTAACTAACATCCCATTAAAAACAAACCACCTCACGTCCCAGTTAAAGGAACCTACCTTTAAGCAAAGGCAGCGGGGTGAGCTCCACCTGGGAGCTCTGATAGCGGAACTGTGAGGAGCTATGGGACCGTCGCTGCCGGGCACGGCGCATCGAGCGGCGGGGGAAGCCGTCTACCTTCTCCGCGCTCGGTACAGAGAAGCCTGTGGTCGGCGATGATGGGCTCGACGGAGGTAGCTTCGTAGGGGTCTCCATCGCTTCAAAGGTGGTGCTCGGCAGAAGACTGTTCGAGGAAGGAAGCCAACGGCGAGAGCAGGCTCCTAAGTCAATTGTTTATTTCTTCTTGGATTTAAAAAGTAAAATCAAAAAGCAGGGATCGACTAAAAAGAGAAATCATCTAACCTGGTTAAAAATGTAGACAGAGGGATGGTGGAGTAAAATCTATTGGTCTTCAATTTGACGCGTCTCTCGCCCGTGTTACATTAAAAAACGAGATTAGACTCGGAAATAAGCACAGGGATGGATGTAATTGTCTATTTCTTCATCAAGAGATATTGAAGTGAACATACATTTCTACAATAAAGACACCGCTGCCGTAGCCTACTGTCGTCATCAGAAAGTCATCGGCCTAAATTTGGTCTTTATTTAAATATTTATAGGCTAGAGGCATAAATCGGTACCGTATTAAAACTCGGGTGTAGTAAATATAATATTCAGAGATCATAGGTAAATCAATCCATGTTAGAGAAACAAACGAGCAATTAAATCATTTATCTCCTCCACACAGGTACAAATGCACCACTTATTAGGCTAATTAAAGGTTTTCGTCATATTACCAGTCACCAGTTCTGCGCCTCAAGTCCTTTTCAGAGCCCTCCGGCGTCCCCCTACTAAAATCCGTTACCGTACAGTCGGTTCGGTTCGGTCAGATCCACACAGGGCGGGGATGAACTGCTTCAAACGTGCCTACATGTGTAGAGCATCACGGTGGCCGCTGCAGCACTGAGACCCCCTTCTACCTCCTCGCCTCAAATACTACAAGAAACCGCTGTTCAATTACTTCTGTATCACAAGGACGTTGACAGTCTCGCTGATTTTCCCCGTCGCCCTTCCTCTCCGCTGATTGCTCGTGTTTTTCCCGTTTCTTTATTTCCCAGCAGTCAGTGTCGGTCGTTGTCTTCAGGTGGTGCAAGTGGATGTAGATGCTACACACTGCGGATGACGCTCACGCGCTCTTATTTATTTATTTATTCTTCCTAGTACATTTGCGCGACCCTCTTCTAGACGTCGCGGCGTTATGGCTATATCGTTGACTCTCTTCACCGTTTAAGTGACTATTTCTTTTTATTGCATCTTTATCAGTCAGCTGTTTTCTACCTCAGCCCCTTACCCTTCTCCTCCCTCTGTCCCTCCCTCACCGTCTGCCTCAGTCTGTGTTAGCCGCTGTGTTTTGGGACTGTCAGGTTAGCCATTGTTCTTGCTTCATTCGTTCATTATTCCGCGCGTTCACCCGTCGATATATCCGCTGATTTTTGTTCAGTCCGTCACTAACTACGGGTTCTGTGATATCAGTCGAACGACGGCGTGCCGCTGACCCAACTACAGACTACTAAATGTGATGCTGAACGTTATGGGCGTTTTGGCAATCGAGAGACCATCCTCCACTGCTGTGGGCTACCATCGAGAAAGACAGAGTGCTATTGATATGGCTCGTTTCACAGAAATTTTCTTCAGGGTTTCATGCATTGACCTATTCTTAGGTGTAGCTATTCGAGTCAATGACAAAAACAAAAAATTATTTCAAAAATCAAGTTCTTAAATTTTTTTATACAACTACATTTATATTTTAATGACTTAAAAAAATGTCCAGCTGGATTACCATCAAGTAGGCTACAGCACACACACACAAATAACGTTTTTTAAAAAGGCTAAATATTAACTTTTACAAGAAAAACATTTTTTTTCTTTTTTCTTTTTACAAATACCATAAAAACACCAACTTCTTGACCAGAAAAAAATATAAAAACATGTGTCAATAAAATGGCCACCTGCATAGGTCACACCAAATTTTTTTATTAACAATAAAATTAAGAATTAAAAAAATATGTCAAGTTGTTTATTCCATTATTTCCTTTTATTTCCTTTCAATGGCACTTCGGAAGTCTACAGTTACACTTTCTTTTCTTTTTTTTCTTTTTTTTACTAAACCCCACTAAAATATTACTTTTAATTCAGGCTAATAAAAAAAGAAGTTTTGAACCATAAACAAAACTAGGATGTATTATTATTCGCACGACACACCTAACACCAGTTCACATTAATAAAATATTCCTCAGTGTTTCCCAGTTATATTTTAAATGTGAGGTTTACATTGGTACAGTGATGCATGTTTTGGGACTGCTACAGGATCAAAGCACACTAGAGGGAGTTTCACAAAACTGTACAGAAGATTATTGGTAAATCCTCTGCATTGTCTTCAAATGTATATCTACAGGTACAGAATGTGTTAATTTATTTTACATATTTGACAAAAAAAACAAAACCTTCTGTTATGGTCAGCCCCAGAGATCAGGCTGAGTCAGGCTGCTTCTCTTAAACCATTAGAAATGCTAACCTATGACTTACATTTCACTTACAAGTTGTGTCCTAATGGTTAGAGAGTATGACTCCTAACTCTAAGGTTGTGGGTTTGATTCTTGGGCTGGCAATACCACAATTGAGGTGCCCTTGAGCAAGGCACTGAATCCCAAATTGCTCCCTGGGCACTGCAGCATAAATGGCTGCCCACTGCTCCATGTGTGTGTTCACTGCTGTTTGTGCACTTTGGATGGGTTAATGCAGTGCAAAAATACTGAGTATGGGTCACCAAACTTGGCTGTATATCATGTCACTTTCACTTTTTTTTTTTTTTCACATCAGAGGCCTACTGACTTTTGCCATACTTCTTTGGTCTCCTCTTCGGGCTGAGTGTTACATTCCTCTGAACTGAGTACATATTTTGCTTCTACATATGTTCAACTACTATGGATTGTTGTTCATTATTTTTATCTTTCACTCTTCTTCCTGCTTCACTATATGTGTTTGGATGTGTTATTGCCATATATATATATATATATATATATATATATATATATATATATATATATATATATATATACATAATCATAGAAGTTGTGTAGTTCATCTTGTAAGACATTAATGCAACTATATGTACCGTTTTTACCTTAAAATATAATGTTGATGGTGCACTGACTTTTTATAAAGTGAATAGCTTCTGGTTTTACCCCACATTGCTTCGCAAATGTTTGCTCTGGGAATATGCAAGTTCAGGGAGTATGAAATTTCACAAAAAGAGCGGACTGATTTACAGCAGCAACAAATGCATGTGTAGCTTACAGCTAGCCAATGTAATTTCAACAGTGATATATTTACAACAAGGAAATTCCACTTACTTAATTGTAGCTAGGTCAAAAGTCACCAAAATACACAAAACTACACACACTTGCTTTAATCTTGAAACTATTTTTGAATATATTCATATATCTAGAGGAAAATGAGTGTCACTGGCCATATTTAAAAAAATAATAATTCTTGAAATACTTAAAATATAATTTATGAAATAACTGAACATTTTCATATTACAACTCAAAATGGATTAAAGTATGCAATCACTAAGCCCAACATTTAGGCTGTGGTCTTACATATAAACAAAAATAATGTCCGTATCTAAAATATAGCTACTTGTAAACTAACTCTTGCCATCTGTAAGTATTGTTTAAATAAACTAAACGACATATTCACACCTTAATGGATCAGAGATTTTAGCACCATTAGCATCTGAACACAATAAAAAGAGCTGTTTGCAGGATACAGTAGTGTGTAAGCCTTGTCATCAAATAAAAACATAACTGACTGTACAGAACCTCAAAATTGCTGCAGGCACCCGTTCCCATTCACTGAGTCCCAAGGACCCCAGTCGCTACTGTCGAGGAGGTCTGTCAGAGATATGTCCACTGAATTACTTTCTGGTAAGAATGCCAGGTCAGGCAAGAGGTTGGGGTTAGGGCTGGGCGATATGGGGCAAAAAATATATCTCGATATATTTTGCTATATCTCGATATACGATATATATCTCGATATCTTTACAGGAAAAATAACCCCCCAAAAACTACTGCAAAAACAAATTATGCCAAATACAAGTCTTTTTTTATTAAAGTGCAAAGAGGTTCATGTAAGAACAAAGTGCTTCTGCAACATAAAAAAATAAATCTCTGCATACAAAATAATAATTTAACTGTAAAATAAAGGAAGAAATATAACTTATTGCCTTTTCATTCAAAAATATAACAACTAACTTGAGGTAGGCCGTGCATACAGGAATAAAGTGCAGGGATTTAAAAAAAATCCCTGGTAACATAAATAATAATAATTTAAATATAAAATAAAATAAATACATATTGCCTTTTCGTTCAAAAATAAAACAACTCAACCTCATCTTTGCATTAACTGTTGTAGCTATCAACAAATAGCCAAAAAACTAGTTTGTGTAACTCTTTTACATTTTAATATTTTGAGCAAGGAATACCAATCTGTCTACTGTGTCAGGATTCAGTGCAGCCCTTTGACAAGTAACTATATTTCCACTGCAGCTGAAGATCCTTTCAGACGGACTGCTAGTGGCAGGCACACAGAGGTACTTTTTTGCAAGGGTGCTCAGTGCTGGATAGGCAACCTCATGTTCCTGCCACCATTGTAGTGGATCTGCCTCACTCTCCAAACATGCAGACTGTAAATAGCTTGACAGCTCATTCTCAATGGACTCGCGAGGTGTGAATGAAGAGTAAGGGGTTGCATCTTGGACAAAGAAGCTGGCTAGTGTTTTTTTCTTTTTAGCAATGGGGGGCACAGGATCTGCTATGGCACTCACTTGTGCGGACTGAGGCACAGCTTTGTCAACACCTGCAGAGGCAGAGCTCTCCTGATCACCCAGCAAACTCTGTGCTTCGCAGATGACCCTCTCTTTCAATGCAACCAGTTTCCCACTGCTGACATATTTCCCCCGAAACCGTGGGTCTATAAAGGAAGCAATGTCCAGCAAGTCACTGGTAGAGGGCTCTGAATACTTCTCATTTAAGTAAGTCAGGATGGTGTGTTTGATGGACTTTGTTAGCTCACTGTCACCTTCCTCAGGAGCAAGGAGGCTGCTGTTAAAGAGCTGGAGCACAGGTCTTACATAGGAGAGTGTCACATACTCCTCGCCTGACAAAGCGTCAGTGAAGTCATGCAGGGGCTTCAGTGCTCTTTGGATGGCCTCTAGCACCTCTATGTCTTGCCAGGTAAGAACCAGAGGTCTTGTTTTCTTGTCAGCAGACAGGACTTTGGCAAGAGCCCTTTCCTGCTCAAGGACGCGTTCTATCATTTGTAGACGTGATCCCCACCGTGTGGTGGACTCCGTACTGAGCTGATGAGCTGGTAAATTCATCTGTGCCTGCACTTCGGCCAGCTCCCTCCGCTTTTTCCAGCTGTAGGAGAATGCGCTCACAGTTTTCTTGCAGAGAGAAATGGCCCGTGTGATACGAGGGTCTTGCATTCCATGACCTGTAACACAGTAAAAGCAAAAATGAAATATTGTTTTAAAATGTAGTTTAATAGCTCAAGACATGAATTATCTCTTAATTTTGTGACTGTATAAGTATAGTTTCTTTTTAATTTGTAATAAAGTTATTATTTTGACATTTACCTTTTTAATTATTTTGCAATACACTGTTTTTTTTAAAAAAGACCAGATTATTTGCCAGTCCCTTCAACCCAACCAAACATTTCACACCGAAAACACTGAAAAAAAATATTCATTGAATTTAATAAAAACATTATGGTAAGTGATTGCACACAATTGATTTTAGCTTAATTTAAACAAATGTTATAAGTTGAACTGTTAAACGTTAACGTAATGCATTTGTTAAAATGTAGCTTAAATCAATTGTGCAACCACTTACCATAAAGAAATTGATTACAAAAACATTTTCAGTGTACATGTGTACTGTGCGCGCGCACACACACACAGACACATGCACGCACGCACGCACGCACGCCCATGTAAGACCAGGTATATTCCACTCACCAATCGCCAAATGTAGTCTGTGACCAAAACATTGCATCCTCTGCCAGTTGTTGTTTTGGACTGCGCAGACGATATTCGCTCCGTTGTCAGTGGTGATGGCCACGGGTCCATTTGGATTTAACATCCAGGTTGTTGTTACGTCTCTGAGGGCCTCTGCGATATTTTCCCCTGTGTGATCTTGTGGGAAATATGTGGTTTGAAGGCATGCACTTTTAATCTTCCAGTCCAAAATATAATGTATGGTGACGCACATGTAAGGCTCGCATGTCCTGCTGCTCCACATGTCTGTAGTCAGGGCATAGTCAGTAACCTTCTCTAATTCGGAAGCAAGACGCTCTCTCTCCGTAGTGTACAGTCGTGGGAGTTCTTGTCTCGCAAAGTAATGCCGACTAGGTAAACTGTATCTCGGATCAAGTGTTTTTAGCATGCTTATAAAGCCACGTTGTTCAACGATGGAAATGGGTGCCATGTCCACCGCTATATGAAATGCCACGGACTTTGTGATGCTACACCACCTTGCGCTCTTTCTTTCATATTCTACACTCCGCGTTAGAGCATTGTGTAGTGTTATCTGTGTAGTGTGTGGAGTGTTGCCAGTGGGTTTAGTGGCCGGGATCCTTAATCTGTTGCACTCCTCGTAAGCGAGTTTGTGTCTTGTCTGCAGATGGTGGAACAGGTTTGTGGTGCTAGAAGCTTTGGTTGGAACCAACTTGCGGCATTCACGGCAGTATACCTCGGTTTGCTGTTCGTCCGACGCCTTAAACCCGAAGTATCTCCATATAATGGAGCCATTTGTCCTTTTTTTTGAGACGAATTCTGGATCTGTAGCCTGCGGGCTGATTGTGGGCGCCGCCATGTTAAATCAAATGAGACAACACGCGAGGGGAGGGGGAACAAAAGCAAGGGAGCGGGGGGCGAGCGGGAGCGAGCGAGCACAGCACAGAGAATGCAAACAAGCAAAGTGGCGTAATCAAAATTAAATATAAACAATATATCGATATATACGATATGTCAAAATCCATATCGAGTTAAAAAAATATCTCGATATATCGTAAATATCGAGATATCGCCCACCCCTAGTTGGGGTCAATGCTGAATTTGATATCTGAGGTAGAGGGTGTACTGGACGGACCTCCAGTAACAGTAACTGATGGTTCAAATGGACATAGTTTAGTGCAGTGAGGTATATGTTGTTCCAAAGCTGTGGTGTAGAGTTGAAGCTCCTTCTTCAGCTCAGCTATTTCTTTTACGAATGTGGCATTGGAATGCTCTAGAGTTTGGAGTTCCTAAGTAAAAAATAAATAACCAAGTTTATAAACAGTCCAAAACTGAGATGAATTCAGCTGAAAAGCAGAAGTTACAAAGTGAAAGAAATCTGACATGGTTGAATATAGAGTAGTTGTGAGTGGAATTAAATAAAAAGTAATTTAAAATAGATTTGACCTGAAGTGCACTCCCCACATAATAAGTTCATAGCTCGTTACACACTTTATTTATTTATTTATTTCAGACTTCCTCATGTTTTGTTAGTTTTGGAAAGGATCTCAGATGCGATTAGTTGTCTGAATAAAAAGGGAAAGTTCAAGATTTGTACATTATCTGAAGAGAAAGTGAAAGTGAAGGTATATGACATGTCAGATGTAAAACTGAAATAACTAATCTGGCACTAGCGCAGCTAATCTGTAAATTGTCCCAGTCATGCACTTTGTTTCCCAGAAATGCCTCCACTGTACTGAAAGGTTGTGCAATACTAATGCTCCTCCACACACAAACAGACTACAAAGCAATCATTAACAAACACAAACTAAAAATATCCTCCACAGAAACATACACATTCTGTGGAAGGTTATCAGAATTACACGTTAAATAATAATTCCAAAGAATTATAAGGGTACAGGTTATGCAGCTGACAAAAACAATAATAAAGAGGGAAAAGTATAAATATATTTGCATGAGTAATGTGAATGAAAGATACATATAGGTACACAACCAAGTAAGGCTTTGAGGAGATAACATATATAGGGACAGAGCAAACCAAACCCATTCATTCATTCAAGAGAGAGAGAGAGAGAGTATCAAAGGTTTTAATTTGCTACTGACCTTGTGCAGCAAGTCTGCCTTTTCTGTCTGTTTTCTGCGACTCTTTCGAGCTGCATCTCTGTTTTTTTCTCTCCGATGGTGCCTGTGGTCCTCCGACTGAGTGCTCTAAGATATTCATCAGATCATATATGTGAATTACAATATATAATATAAATATAGATTTATTTATATATAAACAAATAATATTTTTAATTTAATTGTTATATATATATATATATATATATATATATATATATATATATATATATATATATATATATATATATATATATATATATATATATATATGCTCAAATAATAGCAAATGATAAAAATATATAATATTAAATATAACAAATAATAATTAATTATATATATATATATATATATATATATATATAAATTTTTTATTTTATTTTTTTTGGTTGTAATAACGGCACTATATTTACATGAAAAATAAACATTAATTGTAAATGACATTAAAATGTAAAATGATTTTAAGTTAATGAATTCACTTCATACCCAATCATGAGGACTTTGAGAATCACTTTGTGAGAAAGGACTTCCCTGGTCAAAGTTGTCCATGATGGCAGCTGGCATCTCCAAGTAGCCTACACGAATGCTTTTCGACAGTTAAATCAGAACAAAATGCTTGCACGTATACTTTCAATATAAAGTGGCCTTTGATAGTATTTCCGTATTGAACCAAATTCCTCGAATTGAGAAGTAAGCGCGTTAAGAGAATCCTGAAGCAGCAGCTGTCAGTGGTCATGATTTAAACTGCTCTGAGGTCTTTGTAATGTTGTCTGTGGGCGGCAGAATGAGCCAATAGCTTTGTGAATCGACTGACGCAACAGAGGGCTGGACTCGACTGTTTTCGGTTTCGAATTATTTTAAATGGTCCGGTTAGCGGAGCCGGGAGATCGCAGTTTATTTAGGTAGTTCATTTCCCGCTCTTCATTGACAAATAGCTTACTGGAAATTCCTACCAGGAAGTCCCGACGGGTGTAACTGTGTGGTATATGTAGGCTAAATTATGGCATTATTACTTAGATTAATATAACAAATAAAGTGAATCCAGCATTTTAAAAATATTTTCTATATTTAGCCGCATCAAGGTTCTGCTGGGAGCAATGGCAATGTTTACAGCCAATTACATGCATTTACAGCTGATGGATAAGGATCTACTGAGGACATACGGTCTGCAGGTTCAAGTCGGGGAAAACACAAACTGAGACAGGCTAAATAAACAAATAATTTACCGTAAAGGTTTCTTTTTTTAGGGGCTGTCCTACAATTAGTGAAGCTAAACTTTTCTTTCGATGAAGGACAACTGACAGTCTGTTCAATTAGCCTACATGCTTTAGAATAGATCACAGTATTTGTGATTCATCATTTTATTGTTTATGAGAGCTAAACAATAAAATGATGACTGTACCACATAACATGTTTTAATTATTGTTAAAACCAGACTTTACTATGCTGCAATACACTTCTTCACTGAAATCTTCAACATCCTCATCATCACCAATACAATGGTTCTCTGTATTAATGTCACTGTGGTTGTTCTTGTTATTATCTTTAATGTAAAAGTCTATCCTTAAATTAGGGAACACAATATTTGGCAGCTAACATTACATGTTAAATAGGGATAGGGTACAAAGGGGCAAGATAATACCTACCTTACCCCCCCCCCCCCAAAAAAATAGAGGGTATACTATCTAATTGTGTGTCTCTGAAGTGACCTATAACATTGTATCATGTTGAATATCGAAGTGTTTGTGCCTATTTGTTAATGAGTGTACACATACTTAGTGTACTTACATTTTTGCACATAATATACCTGTACATACATAACTGATATTGTAATATACCTGCACATACAATTGTCAATTTGTATATTGTCATTCCTTACCTACTTATTTGTATTTTTTATTCTTTTATTATGTGTTTTTTGTTCTGTCGTCTGTTGCACTGCTGAGCTTCTGTCACGAAAACAAATTCCTCGTATGTGTAAACATACCTGCAATAAAGCTCATTCTGATTCTGATGAGGGATTTGTGGACACATTAGTGTTTTTAGATTTGTGGAGTAAAATTTATAGTTTTTACTTTGATGTAAAAAGATTAAAAAAAAAAAAAAGATCACTGGGATAAAATGACTTTCCCCCAGAACTGGCTCCCCCAAGGCTCCAAGTGGCACGTTGTTAGGCTACTAGTTGTTATTATTTTTAAACATCATACTTATTGTATTTAATGTGGTTATTATACATTTTCCAGTACATTTCAGACATCTTTGCTTTCATTTATAGTTTTAGTTTATAGTTATAGTTTATGTTAATAGTTTAGCAGTTTGAATTTATAGTGTTTCTTTTATGACATCTCTTCAAGTTAAAATACGGGCAATTAAATATGTAAATATTCATACCATATAAATCATAGAAAAATTTTACCTTTCAGAATAACCACTCTTACTGTGATGGCTCTTTGTCATCGGTTATTCAATTATTCACAACCTGTCAAATTAAAATTTTAAATAGAATAGGCCTAGTTGATTTAGTATTTTACATTAATGAGAATTATCAAAAGTCATTTATACAATATGTAAATGTTTATCTGGTAGGGGGGCCATCTTACCCCTCATTTAAGATTTTACATTTTGTGCTATAACAACTAAATTAGCAACTGTTTATTTTTGTATAGTAACACATTGGCTGATCCATCATCATCCTGCTAAACTTATATCTAAATATGTTACAGTTTAAAAGTAAATCCACATGGTTCTTAAGAGGGCATCTTCCCCCATCTTACACAACTAACAAGAGGATAAAAGTAGCATAGCTGACCAACCGATAATATAACCACACAGACAAAACTGAGTGAGATCAACTTACTTTACAATAAGTCTTTTTGGTGTAGTTTAGCTCACAAGTTTGGAAAGTGCACAAAAGGGGGCGCTGCTATAGAAACGACTGGTGTTGATACGTTCTTCACCCATCGGAAAGAAAGACACGCCCCTGCCGCGGTTCTCCGTAGCCAATAGAAAAAAGTCCAAGTATGAATGACAGTTGAAAGAACCAATCATATGAGATGGAGTCAACTCCATCTCTACGCACTTTCAAACCAAACCAATCATAGTTCAATGTGTTGTGTCATCTCACAGTAACACTTCCTTTTTTCCAGTATCACGCATGTGATTTTTATTTAGCAAATTATTTTACGTGCCTCAATAGTTAACGTTTGATTTCTAGTTAAAGTCAGTTTAGGGTTTTACACTGAAACGTTCGCGATGGGTTTACTGACGATCTTAAAGAAGATGAAGCACAAGGAGCGTGAAATGCGTCTACTAATGCTGTAAGTTATCTTTCCACAGAACTGAATTCAAATGCATTAATAAAATAACTTTGAAAACAATATTCTTTTTAAGCTGCTGTTGTTGTTGTTTTTTAATAATGTGCATACTCGCTCTACTAACGAACGTCGATGACTCAAACAAGGCTCGTTAAGTGTAATGTTTTTTATTCCTTGTAATGCTAAAGACTTGTGGGTCCCTATCCTTTCTGTTATAGGGGTCTTGACAATGCTGGAAAAACAACCATCCTAAAGAAATTCAACGGCGAGGATGTCAGCACGATCTCTCCAACATTAGGCTTCAACATAAAGACACTCGAGCACAGAGGGTAAGCCTGGTTGTGTTAGAGATGAGTTCATCCATGATGCATCCATAAGTTAAGGGCATGATAAGATGCTAACTCTTAATTAAACTAATTGTTAAAATGGGTATACAGGTGCTTGTCATATAATTAGAATATCATCAAAAAGTAGATTTCATTAATTCCATTCAGAAAGTTAAACTTGTATATTATATTCATTCATTACACACAGACTGATAGATTTCAAATGTTTATTTCTTTTAATTTTGATGATTATAGCTGACAACTAAGGAAAATCCCAAATTCAGTATCTCAGAAAATTTGAATATTATTTAAGACCAATACAAAGAAAAGATTTTTAGAAATCTTAGCCTACTGAAAAGTAGGAACATGAAAAGTATGAGCGTGTACAGCACTCAATACTTAGTTGGGGCTCCTTTTGCCTGAATTACTGCAGCAATGCAGCGTGGCATGGAGTTGAGAAGTCTGTGGCACTGCTCAGGTGTTATGAGAGCCCAGATTGCGCTGATAGTGGCCTTCAGCTCTTCTGCATTGTTGGGTCTGGCATATCCCATCTTCCTCTTCACAATACCCCATAGAGTTTGCTGGCCAATTAAAAACAGGGATACCATGGTCCTTAAACCAGGTACTGGTAGCTTTGGCACTGTGTGCATGAGCCAAGTCCTGTTGGAAAATTAAATCTGCATCTCCATAAAGTTGGTCAGCAGCAGGAAGCATGAAGTGCTCTAAAACTTCCTGGTATACGGCTGCGTTGACCAACACCAGCAGATGACATGACACCGCAAACCATCACTTACTGCGGAAACTTTACACTGGACCTCAAGCAACGTGGATTGTGTGCCTCTCCTCCATACTCTGGGACCCTGATTTCCAAAAGAAATGCAAAATTTACTTTCATCAGAGAACATAACTTTGGACCACTCAGCAGCAGTCCTGTCCTTTTTGTCTTTAGCCCAGGCGAGACGCTTCTGCCTCTGTCTGTTGTTCAAGAGTGGCTTGACACAAGGAATGCGACAGCTGAAACCCATGTCTTGCATACGTCTGTGTGTAGTGGTTCTTGAAGCACTGACTCCAGCTGCAGTCCATTCTTTGTGAATCTACCCCACATTTTTGAATGGGTTTTGTTTCACAATCATCTTCAGGGTGCGGTTATCCCTATTGCTTGCACACTTTTTTTCAACCACATCTTTTCCTTCCCTTTGCCTCTCTATTAATGCGCTTGGACACAGAGCTCTGTGAACAGCCAGCCTCTTTTGCAATGACCTTTTGTGTCTTGCCCTCCTTGTGCAAGGTGTCAGTGGTCGTCTTTTGGACAACTGTCAAGTCAGCAGTCTTCCCCATGATTTAGCAGCCTAAAGAACTAGACTGAGAGACCATTTAGAGGCCTTTGCAGGTGTTTTGAGTTAATTAGCTGATTAGAGTATTCAGTAGTACAATATTCAAATTTTCTGAGATACTAAATTTGGGGTTTTCCTTAGTTGTCAGTTATAATCATCAAAATTAAAATAAATAAATATATGAATGTAATGAATGTAATGAATAAATATACAAGTTTCACTTTTTGAATGGAATTAGTGAAATACATTTTTGATGATATTCTAATTATACGACTGGCACCTGTATATGTGTTTAAAGAAAATGTACAAATATACATGCTTTTTATCAATATTGCTGTGATAAATTTCAAATAATTCTTTTTCTCGTTTTCACTTGGAAACTAGGTTTAAGCTGAATATCTGGGATGTGGGTGGTCAAAAGTCCTTGAGATCTTACTGGAGGAATTATTTTGAGAGTACAGATGGACTGGTGTGGGTAGTGGACAGCGCTGACAGATTGAGACTGGAGGACTGCAGGAAAGAGCTGAGTACTTTATTACTAGAGGAGGTGAGAGGACCAATATTTTTACTTTGACCTGTTAGTTTAAATAAATGAAATGGTTAGATTTTGACATTTGTTTACTAAGCATCTTTTATTAAACAAATGACAATAGGCAAGTTTCCAATCGAGCATGTGTTGTTGAATAAAATGTTCATTATGCTGCATTTCTCTTAAATAGCGATTAGGAGGAGCCACTCTGTTAGTTTTTGCGAACAAGCAGGACCTACCAGGTGCTTTATCAAAAGATGGAATTCGAGAGGTGAGTCTTATCTTAAACAAGGACATTTGAATGAAACTGCCTTATGGTTAGAGGAATATGTGACTGCTTTTTTCTTAATTTTGTCCAGGTTTTAGCCCTTGATGACATTAAGACCCATCACTGGTGCATTGTGGGATGCAGTGCCGTGACTGGGGAGAACCTGCTAACGGGTGTGGACTGGCTACTTGATGATATAGCAGCTCGGATCTTCACATCTGACTGATGGACAATGTTATAACATTTGAGATGGACAGAATTTGTTCCTGTTGGACTGAAAGTGCATTTCAAATGTTTGAGGATGTCAAAGTAGCTGTACTACCAACTGTGTTTTTGAGAGCTCCGAAAATAAATCCCGTTTGCTTGATGGAAGCCATTTTGAAGTTTTCCTTGTGTATGGTTCAACACCACTTGTAACTAGCTAGGAGTGTGCAGCTATTAAATTTACTTCACACCTATCAATAGTTAATTCTGCCTCAAATCTGGTCCTTCATTCGGTTTTAAATAATAGGTCTGGCTCAAGCCTTCTTGCCTTTAATCTTACCTTAAAACACTTCTATATTAAGTGCGTCGAATGTTGCACTTCACCTACTGACAGTTAAGCTGTATAAATTCTTGTAGGAGCACACAATGCACAGTTACATAGCATTTGTTTTTATGATGCCCAAAGCATTACAAACTGAATTTTACTGCAAAGGGTGCCTTTCCATTTAGAAAAGTTGAGTCTGTACAAATGTGGATGTAAAAGGCGAGACCGACACAACTGCATTTGAAACCACAAATTCCATAAAGCCATTTATTTTACAAGCATCTTTGGAAGAGAATACAAAAGAGGAAAAACACTGAATTTATAGTGTCAGTCAAGAACACCATTCATTCAATCTGCTTCGGTTCAGCAGATGCACGGTACAAGGACATGCATCGGTTTCAGCCAGTTCAACTTCTCAGACACAGTTTACATGACCTAAAGGGGATAAAGAAAGCGTAAGTAAAAGTCTCTTAAATCAGTACCTTTAAAAACTTCTACATTTATCAGAAATATCAGTCAGTCATAACACATCAGACTGGGGCGATAAATGTCATCATTAAAAGCTACTAATAAACTAACAACTGTCAAAAGTGGATATAAAAATGCAAACCTTCAAGATCACCAGCAAACCAAGTGACAATGGGGCAACCTGGATGGACCATAGCAACAGCTAAAAAAAAAAAAAAAAATGATAAGTATAGACATGTATTATGGATCAGCGAGGTATCAAGCCGTCCTGACTTTTCAGCCTGGGGCAGTTGTCAACTCTTATAGATACTTTTCAAATCAACAGTGCAAAGGGTAGGGTCAGAGGGTACCATTCAGTCAGATTGATCAGACTGGGGCGGTAAATCAGTCATCACACCTACTAGGCTAGCTCATATGTAACAACCTGAAAATACAAAATACATACCAGCTTCAGTACACTCTGGGGGAAAAATTTAAGGGAAGACATTGTAGTCCTGCAAGGAAACAAGAAAAATAAGGAACTCTTTAATTTATGCTAAAGCTAGTCCTTATTAGACGGTTGGTAAATAAGTCATTCCCTTATTGTCCATCCCCATAATTCACTAATGAAAAGCTACTACCAAGTAGTGTAGAAACTTAACTTACTGTAAAGTTGCTTTACAATGATTTGTAATTAACTTTAAACTGCATAAACATTACAACAAATACAATTTAAAATAAAAAGTTTAGCAAGCAGAAATTTCAACTGAAAGCCATTACAGAGGTCAGAGAGTACCATTCAGTCAGATTGATCAGACTGGGGCGGTAAATCAGTCATCACACCTACTAGGCTAGCTCATATGTAACAACCTGAAAATACATACCAGCTTCAGTACACTCAAGGGGGAAGAACTTCAAGAATCCACTGTAGTCCTGCAAGGAATCAATGAGAAACAAATTTAGGAAACCATTGAAAAAGGAAAACTAATCCATACTAAAGCTAGTTCTTCTCAGACTATTGGTAACCCCAACAAGTCATCCCCTTGTTACCCAGGCAACACCAGTGGGTTCACCTTTTCAGGTTCTGGTATTGACACAGGGCATAAGACATGTGCAAGTTACATCATAAAAGAACAAGCTGCAATAGGTTTGTCACTTAGTACATTAGGAACACAATTCTCACCTGTGAAGGTTTCATATCAGATGTGCCACCTATAGGTCAAAAAAAAAATTAAGATGGGAGAGCTACACAAATGCAGAGACACAGATGCCAAATCTGTAACATCAGTAATCTTAATTTGTCAGCAGGGCTTCAGACGAACGAGATTCCAAAAAGATAATCATCATCCGTTACAGATGGACTAGAGCACTGAGTGGCGCAAGTTAACTAAAAGGGACCATTCCAATGGAATGTGTCAAGAGAAATGCATTTTCTTACCTGCTGAGTACTTCAGGTAAGCAACCTTTCAGGACAGAAAACCAATCAGTGTCACTTCAGATACAAAAAGCATTCAAAATGTAGGGGAATCATGTATTGTAACTTCAGTAATAAAGATTTATCAACAGGATTTCAGACGAACGAGATTCCAAAATGATAAATCATCATCAGTTACAGAGAGTTAATCAGCAGACAGGAGCAAGTAACCTTACCTAGTACAACCAAAAGGACTTGATCCTCTTAGTTTTGGACAAATGACAATCCTGTCAAGAAAAGAGGAACAATGTCTGACACGGGCATGTGTCAAATCAGAATGATAAACATCCAATAAATCTCTCAGATGTTCGTAACTTTTCACATCGGGTCAAAGTGAGCTAAGTATCTTCATCACGGAGACGGAGCAAAACACGGCATTTAAGTTGAACCAAAGTACCTAGGAGAGTTGCAGGTCCTTGGTGAAAGTCATTGTTCCATCACTACCTAAAAAAAACAAGACAACCTTTAAGACTTAAACTACAGCGAAACAAGATCATCAGGTTTATGACTGTCTGATCAGGGCTTTTGTAGCTATGGTCTAATGGGACAATAATGCGGTCCAGATATTAACAGTAAACCAGTCAAAGTAAAACTCACAAGAATCTTTATAGCCGCACCGTGGTCACCAAGACATAGCGGGATGATCTAGAAAAATTATAGGAATTATAAGCACATAAAGCAGCCAGCAGTTCAAAAACAAGCACTATACAGTCATACAGTCTGATCATACTTTGGTGACTAGAATGCCATAAGACAAATGTCGTCCAGTTAAGTTATGAAAGGTTAATCATTTCAGATCAGTTGAATTATTATTTATGAAAATACACTTACCAATACAATATCTATGGTCACCATGCCCTCCAAGTTCATGTGAAGGATCCCTTAAAGTAGAACAAAACAATTAAATACCATAATAAGGAGGCGACTATACTGGAGGCAACTATACTGGACTCGTCATCTGGATCAGGTCAGAATAAAAAGGCAAACATCAATGGAATTCAGACATATGCTTGTCTTTGAAATCATCATCTAAATGTTCGGTCTTAAATGGAGGACCTCAACACTTGAAGTGATTACCGTACCTTGAATTTAACAGATTTCGGTCTACTCATCCCAGCATCCTGCACAGAAACTGCAAAACAAATGTTTTTTTTATATTTATTATTTTTATATAAGTGCCTGCATTCACAAACATGACTAGAACTAACAACATAAATGCTTGTCAGTGTGTGCTAGATGTCCAAAGCTACTCAGGTTAGAACGGTTACATCGAAGCAATTCAGGAAGAGAGAATTCAAGAGTCATCACAGTAGCACTGGATGTCTATCTATTCACACACTCCGCAAACAAATGCTGCAGATACTTCTTGGGCGTGGTGGACCATAATTCAGGACTAAATCACAGGTGGAAGATTAGGGGTGTGCCATATCAGGATTTTTGATGGTGAATGATTAAAATCTCACCACAATGTGGGGGGTGTGCATGTACAGTTCTCCCTCCACCTTCAATACCACAACTTAGGTGCCCTTGAGCAAGGCACTGAACCCCCAACTGCTCCTCGGGCGCCACAGCATAAATGGCTGCCCACTGCTCTGGGTGTGTGTGTGTGTTATCACTGCTCTGTGTGTGCGCACACTTTGGATGGGTTAAAAGCAGACCACGAATTCAGAGTATGGGTCACCATACTTGGCTGTACGTCACTTTTTTTATATTTGTTCATTCCTTTTCTAGAATGCGATTGCTAAATGCACCTACTGAACCTGAAAAGCACTGCTTGTTTTATTTGTATATTATGTGTATTCATAACGTGTAATGGGTTTTTATTATAACAAATTCGAAAAGATTATCACTTTGGCTAAAATGTCTGCCATAGGGCTGGGTGATATGGCCAAAAATTCTCATCAGAAGTCAAAATTCTCAAGTTTAAAGCCAGATTTTTTTCTCCAAACTGCAAGCTGTAGAAACCGGACCATTCATTGTTTATTTAAAAAAAAAGGGAGATGGAATTGATAAAATGATGATTGCTGAATTTTTTTTTTTATTTACATTTTTGCCATAAATAAGTAAAGAACTCACCTTCTTCCCATGAGCCCATGCTCGGAGTCGCCATGTCTGCAAAAAGAAAAACCTCTAGTTAAAAGACACGTGTTTGCATTGAAGCTTCAAAAACACGGTGAACGCATAGAAAAGACATTCACGTCCGTCTCTCCTCAGATAAATAAAGTGCAATCACAGTATTTCAGTACAGGTCTGTAAAAGTTGACATCATTGAGAGATCTCGACGAAGTCTTGAGAGCAAACTAGTAGTAAATATGACTTGATTCTGAAATAGTAACCAGTCAACTTTGATAATAATGGGACCGTTTTAATGTGAGCAGAACGTAAGCCAGGATGGTTTCAGATAAACACCAGAGGCGCATGGGCCAACGGAACAGAAACACCCAGAAGTTTGCTTCACGAACTGAAAAAAACCTTTAAATGCATATTAAGACAGAAAAGGAGTAAATATATTTATAACGTAGGTCTCCTTTTGAAGAAGAAGAAGAAATAAAACGCTGACCAACCACAGGACATGTAACGCAATGACAATATAATCAAACACCTTACCAATTGAGAAGCTGCACCAAAATGGACGACAGGAAGGTCTCGGCGCCTTTTATTCTTCTCACGTCATGTCCACGCCCTTTTTTAAAAACAACCAATGAGGTTACTGGATTACACTAAAAGCGCTAGAAAAAAAGTAGATTAATAAATTATAGCCGCACAAAATGTATGTAAAAAAATGTTATTCTAGTGCATAGAATACATATTCTACAGCAAAATAAAATAAAAGCAGCAGATTAATCACAGTCATGGAGTGGCAGAACAATAGGGTGGGGGACTGTAATCTTTTCTGTGAAACAAAGTTCATCGTGTCTAATAGTTATTCAAGGTTTCAGTGACAATGACATTAATTATAATTTATGCTTTAAATTTAGAATTAAATTTATGCTAAGATTTGAACGTATGACAATGTTTAACACACGTATATGAGTATCACACATAAGAACTTGCGCGTTTTGTTGCTTGACAAAGCAGATGAATATTATAATTGTTTTTTAAGCTTCATGTTTACCACTAGATGGCATCATATCTGCACCGATCCAAGATTACAAGTAGGAATCGGAACAGCAAAGTTACTCACTCTAGTCTACATCTATGTAGTATGTATACTGTCCATAATATGCTAATTTTCTGAATGCATGGTTACCCAGACAACCCACCCTATTTGTAGACCTGTCCAGCATTAATTAGAGCACACTACATCCTACAACATATATATATAATACATACATACATACATAGGCTACACAAAAATATACATCAAATATCAAAATATACACACAAAAAATATATTTTCTAAAATATGCTTCAAAATATGTATTTTTGTAAATATATTTTCTACCAATATATTCTTTGGCCATTTTTTTTATATCATTTAAAATATATTTTAAAAATAAAAATAGGTTTTAAAAAAAATTCAAATATATATTTTGCACTATATATTTTCAATCTGAGAGAACACATTCACGTGTCACATTCTGAAATATATTTTTGTAATTTTTGTATATGAGGGTTGAAACTAAATATATTTAAAAATATAAAAAATATGAAAAAATATGTTTCATTGAGCTTCTCTGTTTACAACATATATTTGGCATACATTTATATATTTTGGTCACAAAAGATATATTTTTTGCTGTATGGGAAACAATACTTTTGTACAGCAGAAAAGAATCAAGCAACACAGGTTGATTTTGTCTCACTTTTCCTTTTAATTATTAGCATTGCTTTGATATCATGATGCTGTTAAAACAAAACAAAACCAAACAAATACATGACATTAGCAAATTGGGTTCAGCAAGTACGTTTTAGAAGATAAATAAGTCCCAAAAACATTAAAGCCATATTCACTTCATCTCTTGGCTCAGTTATTTATACACTTCACTGCCAGTGATGTTACCTGTTGATTACCTTTTTTTTTTTTAATCCATGAGCTCCCAAATTTTTTTTATTTTAACCCTTTGGTACATAAACTGTAATACATGCCCATGTCCAAAGTACAGGAACTCTGCTACTGTTCACAGCTCAAAAACTTTATCACATCAAATAAAAAAGATCTTTCCATGTCAGATCATAATTGCATATAGGCCTCATGTTTCCTTACTAAGGGAACAAAGATCAAGTAGACGCCTCTTTAGCACTGTGATAACAAATATATATTGATAAAAAGTTCAAATATTGACCTTTCATGTCAAGTTACATAATGATCAGTGGGTATCAGTTGTATGCAAGAACAACCATGCATTCTTAAATATTTGAGCACATTTAAATGAATAATTGGAATTACTCATCAAGTTGAAAATACAAGTCAGCCTGTTCTACTATTATCTGAATTCTGCTAAAACACCATTCCTGTTCAATTCACTTTTGTCGGATGGTGTGGATGAAGAAGAGGTTGATGATATAGGTGTCAGTGTCACACTATACAGATTGGCAACGAAAGTCTCCCATCCTCGACGGAAAGCTCTGTCCACAGCCTTAAAGTAGAAAAATGACAATAAATGATGGAGCCAGTTTATCACAGAAAACAACACCCTTTATATATGAACATACATCAGACGTTTGTTCAGTTCTACAGGGTCATTGCTCTAACAGAGAAAGAATGTGCCCTTATTAGTTGAACTAGAGGACATAGAATGGAGGTGACAGGGTGGTTTGGTTATTTGCAGTCATTCCTTTAACCAAGGTCACCTTGTGTGCGACTGAAAAGAGTTGTGCCTGTATCACTTGCGTTTGTCTCTGACCATAAGTGCAAACATAAGTGCATAAGTACAAACAGAAAACTGACAGTGACTTAACAGATGGACCAAAAAATTACTAATAGCACAAGGGGGTGGGATTAAAGATATAAGCGATTACTGTTTAGGTAGGGTGGAGAGATGGAGAGGAGAGGCAACCATGGTATATTGCAGCAAATGTAAACAGTTAAGGGCTGATAAAAGACCTCTTATTTCTGCACAATGCAGAAAAAGGAACTTTACCCCAGAAGTCTCTATATATCTCTAAAATATCATCCTCCTCCAAGCCATAACGGGTTACAGAGTAACCATAGCCCTGCCTGCTCAAGTGATCTTCCAAATAATATTAAGGCCTTAGGACAAGGGTGTCCAGATTCGGTCCTGGAGGGCCACTGTTCTGCAGAGTTTAACTCCAACCCTAATTAAACACACCTGTGTGTTGAGGCAAGTTAGTTAAACTCTGCAGGACACCAGCCCTCCAGGACTGAGTTTGGACACCCCTAGGAGTTAAATATTGTAATTAGATACTGGGATGATGCATGAGCATTGAAGTTATCAGAACTAACTTCGGATTAATTCACAAATAAATTATTACCAGGCGAAATTCGAAAAATGTTTTTTAGACTTTTTTTTTTAAGGTGACATAAATGCTAACTATTTTGCATGAACTATGACCTACATAGGCAATTAAACACCGATTAGCTAAGCAAACACAAATATGGGAACATGTTTAATTTTTCTAAAATGTATAAAATACAACTGCCAAACGCTTAATTTGTATCTTTATCTACACGTTAGTACAGTTATTAACTACATAATCTAATCGTACGTTGTTATAAGCAGTTTGTGTTTGATTCACTAAAAAGAACCGACTCATTAGAGTCATTCGTTTTCACGGGCATGTTTTTATTCACCAAAGAGCACAGTTGCAGTCAGGGTATTTCAGTACAGAGGAAGAATTTCGGCGGCGGAATGACTGTTGGAACCACCAACAAAACCTTACGTCATTCTATTCCGGTTCCGAAATTTTTCAAAATGAATTAGACCAGCACTTCTTAGCAACTAAATCTTACCTTGCGATAATTCTTGAAAGTGTTTCTCTTTACAACTTCCAGTGACTCTCCGTTATGTTTGCCTTCTGGCTTCTTCTCTTTTTCTGTGTCTTCCATTTCCCCTTCTCCTTCCTTCTTCCCTGAGATCAGAATCTGGTCGTCAGAATGCTCCCTCGCGGAGAAATGGACAAGTGTTGGTTCTGGTTCTCTGCTGTTTTCCAGGGTTTGGGTTGCTGGTGGCACCTCTGGGTTTAGATGAACAGAGGTGGGCTTATTGGTCTCCTTACCCAGTTCTTTCTCTGAGGAAAATGTATCATATTTTGCCTTCCTGGAGCTCATCCTGCTCCAGCGGCGACTCAGTCTGCTGGGCTTTCTCTTCAGTAAAGTGGTCCCATCGTCATCCATCATGCCCTGGTTAAAATCAACCACATGATCATCCTCTTCTATCCAGCTCGGAGCTGTCCTATTGTCTTGGCTGTTCCAGTTCAAGGTTCCTATCTGCTCTTCTGTGGTCTCTCTCTGTACATCGTCTCCACACACTTCATCCAAGCGCCCATAGAATCCACTAGCCTTGTCCAGGAAAGGAGGAGAACGAGGGGCGATGTTCTTTTTGGAGCTCCTGCCGATAGTCATGGTCTTGTGAACTCAGGAGCAATCTTTATCCAGTCTTGGTAATCTAAAGAGGAAGGAAGGAAGAAGGAAACATTACATTGACGTGTGCTGGTGGCCATCTGTTAAAAATGTCAGTATTGATGGTGTAGTTCTCTCATATTACAAGATGTAGTTCTGGTTGGAAAGTGTTATAAAATTCAAACAGTTTTCTGTTAAGTTTTGTGGTAAAAAAAAAAGAAAGAAAGAAAAGAATTGACTAACTTCAGTTGTTTAGAGTTAATCATGGGAGTATATATAATTTGGTGTTGTAAATGATAATTTACACACAAAAAAGCTATGTTTCTAATATTACTATATAAACAAAGGCCCGGTTTCATAGACAGTGCTTAGCCTAAACCAGGATAAAGCCATAGTTCAATTAAGACATTAAAGAAATTTTTATACCTTAGAAAAAAGCATTACTGGTGTGCATCTTAAGACAAAACAAAGGCAGTGAGATGTTTTAAAGATCAGCCAGTGCAAGTTTCTTTCAGTTGAAACCGCTCAGATTTACATTTTAATTCCAGGACTAGGCTTAAACCTATTCTGTGAAACTGGGGGAAAGTGTCTTATTTTATATTATGTGTGAACTATCATTTCCGAATGTCAAGTTTGCTTCATAATAAACTTAAAAATATTCATACATTTAAAGAAAAAAAGAACATGCAAAGCAAAAAATATAAATTACAGAAAAATGGATTATAAAAAAACAGAAATATAAGACATAAAAACAAACCCAAGAGCAGTGTAGGCTGACTTACCTGGCTGTTTTCATGTGACTCTGCTCTTACTCGCTCGCTGTGTTCTGGGCCCTACTCACCTTACTCTGACACACACAATCGTCACACTGTCTGAACCTGTCGTCATTCAAGCACACTAATACCTCCCCCTCTCTCTCTTGGTTTCTGTGTAATTAACTGAAGAAGAGAACCAGACAACTCAGACCTACTCAACAAACCGTATCAAAGTTTTACTGCACAAGTTGTTGTAAGTGTTACTAAATGACTCACCTGAGCAGGACTCTTAAATGTGTTTTGGGGATTATTCACTGGGTGGAAACATGATGCACTGGGAGGGATTCCACTTCCAAAAAGGAATACTGCTTCAAATATTTTTCCCCCTCAAACTGATGTTGGAATACATAAAGAGGGTAAAATAGGGGTCTCAAAATACCAAAGTGACAGTGATGGAAAGAGAAAGATTGCAATAAACACCTGGAAGCATTAGGTGTGGCCTTTAAGACTAAGTGTCTGCTATACAGGGTAATACTTAAGAAAGTGCATGTAATTGTATGTCGGAGTGATCCGTATTTGGTTCTCATGTGTTGTTCAAAATGGTTTAAACATCAGTAGTCACTTGAAGAATTTTCTAACCTTATGAAACAACTTCTAGATTTAAAACAATAAAAAGCTACAGGAAGATGTTGGTTATTTAAAAAATGTACATATAATACACAAATATTTAAGTAGTTTGAAATCATAGGCAGGCTGACTCTATTATGTAGGCAATATTAGCATTTTGCGATTCTCTGATTGATTGAGATTTCTTTGCAGAATCATGGTAATGTAGTTTTTACCAGACATTCCATCGTCGAACATGATTATTTAAAAAATACGTATAAATAATGCTGATGGCGTCAACAAAAGCATATAAAAACTTCATCTGTCTTTAATAGTTTACAAGTTATTGTTAAAAATCTACATTTTCTGACCTGACTTTTGCACTTTGCATAAACAACTTCTGAGTTGTGGCCACCTCACTTCACTTGAACTGGCACAGAGCCAACTCTTCCTGCTTGATATCTTTATATCCTTATATTCTTAACATTTTGGATTCAGTAAAACATGTAGATTTCTAAAGCAATAAAATAGAAAACTTTCCCAGCACATGGAATCTGACAAACTGTGATAAAAACCGAACTTGTCCGCTACGTTCTTGTGCTTTCTACATTTTTACATCACCACCAGTATGATGATGTGCATAAGAATTCTGTAAGTTTTCACCCTTCGCTTCAAAGGGTCAGGAAACATAATCTGCACTTTACACTCTGTCACCTGAAGCTTTACCAGTGCCACGTACACAACATGCAACTGGATTAAAGATAAGCACACCATTGTGATTCAACAAAGATTGTTAATGGCATAAATAGACACCATATCTGACCTATTTTATTTTCTCCATGTATCAATGAAGAAAAAAACAAAACACAACTAATTGTCTAAGACTTTAAGACTTTATGTGAAGACATAAGACAAGTACACCAGAATGAAGGTAACAGAGAGATGGGACAGCATAGACATAATGAGTTAGAAATATATTCCAAGCAAACCTATACAATTACATTTCTAATCTATATATACATATACATATAAATATATATCTATAAATACAACTTACTGATTGATACCATATGTAAAATTCTCTTTAAATACTATTCAAGTGTACCAATGATAAGGATTGTTTATAGGACGTATGATGAATTATAGAAATCCATTTTTTTATGCTGCAGGATCCTTTACTTCTGTCTCTTGCAATTTTTTTATCTCTTCTTTCATCACTTCCTTTCCTCATTCCTCATGTCTTTGTTATATGGCCCAGAAATCACACTTTCAGGGTGTCGATTGTACATTAAAAATCCACCTCTTGCCATATAAATGAGAGAATCTGTTTTGCCAATGGAAGTATGGATGTTTGGTGAAGTTCAGGCATGTTCTGAGGGGGTGGTGCTCACACCTCCACATCCGGATCTGAACCCAACCCTTGCTTCTGCAAAGCGTCTTCCCTTTTCATCTTTGGCTTCTCAGTTCGGGTGTGCCACACCAGCACCTGAGCAAGAGAAAAATCATTTCAATAGTAAATAAAGAAATAAATGACCCAAAGAAAGGTCATCGTTTACTCACCCTCGTGTCATTCCAAAAAAGGTTAGGCAAAATTAAGAATTTCACAATTGGCTCCCTTTCAGTTCATGAAGTGGAATATAAAATAAATTGTCCACACAGGAATTTGAAATGGAATTTACTAAATAACAATTCAGAGAAATAGAACATGGCATTCAGAAATCGAATTGGAATTTAAAAAGCATTGTGTATTTGATTATGTTAAAGGGTTAGTTCAAATGTAAATTCTGTCATTAATTACTCACCCTCATGTTGTTCCAAACTCTTTGTTCATCTTCAGAACACAAATTAAGATATTTTTGATGAAATCGGAGAGCTTTCTGACCCTGCATAGGCAGCAATTAACTGAAATGTTCCCAGGTCCAGAAACTTAGTAAATACATCGGTAAAACAGTCCATGTGACATCAGTGGCATCAACTTCAGGTTTGCGATGCTATGAGAAAAGGTTTTTATTTTTAAGTGCAAAGAAAACAAAAATAGCACTCAACAATTCTTCTCCCCCGAGTTACGTCTTCCGCCATTTTAGAGAGTTTCACGCACGCTTTACCCCAAGCGTAAACATCTCTTATTATGCAGATTACAATCATGCATGCGATTCCCACCCCACCCCACCGAACGTAAAACAACGCTGATTACGTCCAATCCGTTCTTGGGTACTCTCGAAAATGGTGGAAGATGTAACTTGGGGGAAAAGAATCGTTGAGTAAATTGTTACTTTTGTTTTCTTTTTGCAAAAAAAAAAGTATTCTCGTAGCATTGCAAAACTGAAGTTAAGCCACTTTTTTTTCCGCATGGACTGTTTACCGATGTATTTACTATGTTTCTGGACCTGTGAACATATTAGTTGCATTGCTGCCTATGCAGGGTCAGAAAGCTCTCCGATTTAATCAAAAATATCTTAATTTGTGTTCCGAAGATGAAGGAAGGTCTTATGGGTTTGGAACGACATGAGGGTGAGTAATTAATGACAGAATTTTCATTTTCGGGTGAACTAACCCTTTGATACACACAACCCTGTTTCCAACAAAAGTGGATTTTCTCCTATCTGCCATAGCTCTCAGATGTCACATGACTGATCATGATGTGGTAAGCAGTGTTGTTGTTAACTAAAACTGTAAAAAAAAACATTTTTGTTGATTGCAATAAAAAAATACGAATCTAAATATTATATATTTTCACTGAGTGAACATTTTAAATGTTGTCATGCCAACTAACTGAAATATGTTTAAATTGAAATTACTAACTGAATTAAAACTAAAACGGAAATAAAAACTAAGACTGAAATAAAAGTAAATGTAAACTATTTATAATTATATAAAGAAAAATATTGAACTTACAATTAAACTAGGCCTATATCATTCTAAATTAATAATCAAAATAATATAATGACATTTATGGAGAACTGTTCAATCTCAAACAGTTCAATCTCAAAATGTTCAAAAATGTTGTTGAACAAAAGTATTTCTAGTTCCTACATGACAACGCAAACAAATGTATTTTTATAAGGCTTATTAAACTGAAATCTCACAAAAATATGATGTTCAAGGTCATGTTGAATTATCTTAATATGCAGAACAGCTGGTTAATCACCAAACACTAGGAACAGAACAAAGGAGCTACCTTAGTGCACAGGTCTGCTTTGGGTTCAAGGTCATCCATAGTAACCAGGTGCTGAAGGAAGCTACTTTCCAGGAAGCCCATCTGAGCATCACCGTCAAATCGTGCTTGGGGTGTGGTCAGTATAAACCTCAGGGACACTGCAAAACCAGCCATGTCCATGGGGAACGGGCGGTTGGGACGCCAGCCAGTGTGGAAACGCACAACCTTCCCATCCTCCACCACGGGCCGCTCAAACTTCATCCCGCCCACCAGACCCACAGGCCACACAGAAACACGGTATGTGTACCGCATCTGAGAGTGACGGAAGGAGAATGTCAATGAAAATGATAATGACAAAAAAACATATCATGAGACCTTCTGTTCATATGTCCATTTACAAAGACTACTCACAGACTCAACACAGTTTTGAGAAGGGTTAGTTTGACACATCTGTTACACCTCAACACACCTGAAGCACAGCTCCACCTGGAGGTTTAACCAGTAAACTCTGGTTTACACTGAATTACTCGAAATGATCTCGTTCAGTTTTCACTGCAGTTCTCCAAAACAATGTGTGACCCTTTGCTACAAACTTTTACATCTGTGTAAGTTTAGCATTTAAATCTAGCAATAAACATTTTATTAGTACCATTTTATACATATCAGAAAAACAGAAGTAGAAAAAAATACCACACTGAGGTATAGAAATTATTTAGTGATAGTTTTAGTAAATTATTAAGTTAATAAATTTTTTTAAAGTTTACATTGTAAAGGAAATAATTTGTAGAAACAGTTTTCACAGATACAAACAGATTTTCCCACAAAACAAATTTTATACATTAAAGCAAAACAATTAAGCCTTTTGAGCAAGAAAATCAGGAGAAACATGAATTCATTCAACTGTGTCCAAACATTTGACTAATACACAAGCATTCAAAAGTTTGGGCTCAGAAAGTTTTTTTTTTTAATGAATACTTTTATTCATCAAAGATGCATCAGATAAATAAAAAGTGTCAGTAAAGATCTTTATAATGTTACAAAAGTTTAATATTTCAAATAAATGGTGTTCTTTTGTACTTTATATTCAGCAAAGAATCCTGAAAAATGGTTTACACAAAAATAGCAGACAGCACAACTGTTTTCAACATTGATAATAATAATAAGAAATCAGTATATTAGAATGTTTCCCGAAGGGTCATGTGACACTGAAGACTTGAATAATAGCTGCTGAAAACATCAAAGGAATAAATTACATTTTAAAACATATTCACAATTTCACAAACAATAAAACAATATTTCAATATTACTGTATTTTTGATCAATTAAATGCAGCCTTGTTGAGCAAGAGACCCTTTTTTTTTTTTTTACAGTACGAACGAAAGAGTATATTTAACTACACCTTACCTCTTCAAAAAGCTGAAGGCTATATGTATTGTCATCATCAGCAAAGTACACCACAGCCTCTTCAAGTGCAGCCGCTTCCTTTCCCTCAGCAGCAGCGCCCATCTCCCTGAGCCAGCGCAGACCCTCGTTCCTCTGCTCAGCCCCGCGGGGCTTCAGCCAGCTGGGATCACCCTCCTGCAGCTTCCTGTCTTTGGGGGTCAGCTGGTGGAGATGGGTGTAGGTCAAGCCAGATGCAGCCAGGAAATCTGTGAGGAGCAGAGTTGGCTTAGGAGCGTCCTCCACCACGATCCAGTGAAGATGGGGAACATGGAGGAAGGTGTGGGACAAACGAGTGAGCTCGGCCTTCTGCACCAGTCTGAAGAGAAGATGAGTTTGGGTTGACTTTTTTATTGTTATCCCCAAAACATGCAAAAATTCTGCCTCATTATGGAGATATTTTAATGTCTAAGGGTAAAAAAAATTTTGCACAAAAAAAAAAAAAGCTATGAGATTCAGGGCAGTGAAACAGAAAAATACGAGCCTTAGATGCATTTTTAAGTTTAACTTATTTTTACTTGAGCTCCAGCTTCTATAGAACAGCATGTCATGCGCAAGAGACACAATACTCAAAGTCTGTCTAATACATGTTTGCATAAAAAAACTATGGAAAAGCTAAGGACCCCAGCACATGACATGCAGATAAAATATATTTATTTAAACACATATAATTAAAAAGTGTCCCCACATTGTCACTGAATCATGGCCATGCATCTCTCAAACTCATTTGTCTAGCACATGCTTAAAACAATGCAGAAGCAGCACAGTGAAATGCAAAAATATGTTTGCTTTGGTACATTTAGAAACACACACCTGCACACTAAAGAGACATGAGCAGATAGATCATATTAATGACAAAATCTGACACATTTTCATAATTTACTTCTTTTGAACAGTACGTTGCACAGAATCGTTTCAAAATAATTCAGTGATTCTTTAATGTCATTGCATAATTACATCATCATAATTCCTGGCATCCCAGTGTGCGTATGTTTTAAAACATTCCAATAAAGTAGATTGCTATTTAGCACCTAAATCATTAACACTAGTAAACTGCTGGCTCGCAAGCATTTATATTCTCTTCAGCAAAACATTCTGAATGGCATTACTGCACTACTGTAATCTTGCAAAAGCTGTCTACATACCTTGCATATGTGGGTGTTATCACGTAAATTCTGGGCACATCAGTCTTCTTCGCCAGCTCTGATGTTTTGATGTGTTCCTGGAGCTTCTGCAGCTCTCCTCTCAGCTGAGAGATCTGCTGATCTTTAGACATGTCATGACCTCTGCAGTCACAGCGCTGACCTGCACAGAACAATCAGTGTCCTGCTCAGAAATGAATGATTCAAGGATGAATCAAGGTAGTGATGAGAGTGATCCAGTCTTACCCAGCTGCATCAGCGCATAGATGAGTCCTAGTAGTGACACTGTGAAGTACAGAACAAACACAGTCTTCAGCTTCAGTCTCATTCTCATGATGACCTGCTGATGCTCAAATCACTACTGATGAAGGACGAGGAAACCACGGATCATGGACACAACCCATATGAATGCTGCATCATAACAACCACGACTACAGCTTGGTGAGGAAAAATAAAAGATGATTTAGCAGATTCCCAAATACAGCCAGTGGCAACTAGATTAGGTATCTTTATTTTAATAGGTTCAGTTGCAGTATATATATGAATATCCAACAGAATGCATTTGATTCTGAAATATTACATGCAATGATGTGTATGAATTTAAAGTTGAGGTGAATAAATCCCTTTCCGGTTCATACTGTATTGCAGATAACGCTATGCGTATCTGTGGAAACTAATGAAGCGCACTAAGTACAGTCAGCCACCCCATTCATCCACTGCGCACTACCAACAACTTCCGCTTTCAATGTGTAACACGGTCAAGGATCTCCCGAAGCATGGAAATAAACCATAGTTCCGCACTCTTTTGCATCTTTAACCCTTTAACGGTGACTACAAGAAATGCCTAAAAAACAGCAAAAAAAAAAAAAAAAAAAAAAAAACACACACACACACTAGTGAAACACCAGATTCATCCACTTTTTTCTGTTTGCATTCTAACATGTTATGAAAAACGATAAGGGTAAAACCATTAAAACACATCCAACTTGTATATACTAATATTGAAATGCCATTAGAGTTTAAAAGACATCTCTGAATTTGCTGATTTAATTTAATGGGAAAATACTTTTTTTTATTACTGTTAGCTTCATATCAGCAAAAAGCACTGTTGCTGTCTATCTATGCTACAGGCTAAATTAATTTAAAAAGTTAATAAATTAAATAATTAATTATTTAATTATTAATTAAAATTAATAATTTTATTTACCAAGGATGCATTAAACTGATAAAAAAAGAGAGTAAAGACGTTTTTGTTACAAAAATAAATGAATAAAATAAATCAATTAATAAATACATACAAACATACGGGAATACTGTTCTTTTAAGTTATTTTGAATTGTAATATCTCACATTATTCCTGTTTAACTGTATTTATAATAAATATGTAATTTATAATAAAACCTCTTCATTTATAATGAAGAACCTAGAATATGACATATTTTCAGTTGTTTCACACTTATGTATATAATTCCACGTGTTAATTCATAGTTTTGATGCCTTCAGTGTGAATCTACAATTTTCAGTCATGAAAATAAAGACAACTCTTTGAATGAGAAGGTGTGTCCAAACTTTTGGTCTGTACTGTATGTAGATAGATAGATAGATAGATAGATATAAACTTACTAACCCCAGACTTCATAATTGTAGTGTGTATTTCTAAAATATATAGATGGATTAAGTTTTGTAAAATGAGAAATAGTGCAGCTGATATCCCTCCACTAACTACTGCTTAAAATAAAAAGCATCCTTCAGTTTCACTTCAAGTTCACTGTCCTCCCTTGAATGTGCAGTTCAAAGGACTCAAAACAAAGAAGCCTTTCATAAAAAAGACTGAGGGTGGGGATTTGACTTTTGTGTGTGTGTGCGTGCTTTTAACAAACGTTAAAACTTCACTGAACTTCAATAAGTCAAACAAGATTCCTTTATTTGTGGCATACAAATTAAACACAAAGCTGGAATGACCTTTTGTTTTAGTTCAACAAGAGAGCACAAGACAGCAACACTCATCTCTCAAACCGTTGTAAGTTTTGTATATAATTTTCCCCAATGTCTTTGAAGGCAAATAAAATGTACATGGCAAACAGATTATATACAAAGGAAAGAAAAATGGAAATATACAGTAATGACATGATAAAAGAATGTTGTGATAAAAAAAATAAAATGAAAGTATATTTCTACACGAAGGGTGCACTATAACTAACATGCCAACCCTTGTATTGTATTAAACATCAACACCATTCTCATCCACCAATATCCTAATACAGCGGTTATAAAACATTGTTATAAGTTGAATGACCTGAGACAGTCTAGGTTCAGTGATTATGAATTATAAACAGTACAGATCGTCGTATTCGGTTTCTTTAAGTGTGAAGCAAATGACAGATTTAGTTAAAATACGTTAACCCTGAAAAGTGGCAGAGTGGAATGGCTGGAATAACCACAG